>NW_027266341.1:49721385-50367885 GCF_022045235.1 Haliotis cracherodii | reverse complement strand
TATGAATTTAACAACCTGTTTAAATATTAATTATCAATTACTAGGCAAAGAAAGTATCCACGCAGAACGACCATGTATATCGACCTAACCACTTTCAAAGGTCGACATTGTGACCTGTTTCCAACCGGATGCACGGCATTGGCACACCGGCTAACTGTGTAGCGGAAAAAGGCAATTTGGGAATGTCAGGACTATCAAGATTTCACGTATTGAATATTGATATTGGGAACTTAAAAGTTGCAGTGTTGTAAAATAAACGCCGGTATATTTGGGCTGTTTGTTTGTTTGTTTGTTGTTTAACGCCGCACTCAGCAATATTCCACCTACATGACGGCAGTCTGGACCAGACAATCCAGTGATTGATGTCATGAGCATCATGTACAATGTTGGCTGCTTTGTATGTGAACAGAGTCTGAGTCGCTGTTATTGACTTCCAGGCTTTTGAAAGTGGAAACAGGTGCATATTGCGTCAGCATGCTGGGAGCAATCATTGTATGAGTTTGTCCAGCAGGTGTATTTCTGATTGCGTCAGCTTGGACGCGGCAGGACGGGAAAAGACAGCTACCTAATTTAATGTTAAATAATTAAAAGGGGTGTCAAGTTTCGGATGGATTGTCATTCAAAATATTGAACACATCGATTTTACACATATAGTTTAGCAAAATAATTAACAAGGGGTTCATCTGTATTTAAATGAGGATCATTCGTTCTCTATTTGTATTCTCCAGACTATTTTAGATAAGAACGAGAGTATGTCATACATTCAAAGATTCGAAGATTTCTTATAGATCTATTCCCCCTCACTTTCTTCCCACGTATATATAGGTGGTGAGGCGGGGTTCTTCTACATTGCTGCTTGTACTATTCCGGACGTATGCCCACTGCTAGCCCAATGAGGTACCAGGCTGCAGTTTAACATGAAAACCCTCTCAGACACAGTATACTGACTCCGTGCCGACCACTCCTTGTTTTACCATCTTAAAGCCGAGCGCCAGGCAGGGTAATAACAACTACCATCTTGTAATGTCTTTTGGTATGACGCAACCAAGGTTCAACCCACCGTCCGCTGTCGGGACAGACGCTCTATCCACTACACCACTATCTTACCTTAAGGTATGAACTGTGAACAAGATGTGTTACCAATAAATGCTTTTTCTCCCCCTATGCCCACTGATCAGGCCCCATTCGTACTGGGTAATGTTAAAGTTGCAAAGCTCTTAGCAGCAACAGTTACTAAAAGTATAATAGACTTAACTATTTTCTTTTGCCTCAGTATCATTGTATTTTGACCGATACACAATGCTATTCTCATCATTGTTTAAAAATGATATTAATCAATTCTATTCATAATTTTGTATGGTCTTACGTGACTCGTATAGGATGTTATTTTTTTAATCTTTTGTTTGTTTGCTGTTTAACGCCGCACCCAGCAATATTCCACCTATATGACGGCGGTCTGTAAATAATCGAGCCTGGGCCAGACAATCCAGTGATTGATGTCATGAGCATCGATTCACACAATTGGGATCGATGACATGCATCAACCAAGTCAGCAAGACTGACCACCCGATCCCGTTAGTCGCTTCCTACGACAAGCACAGTCGCCTTTATGGCAAGCATGGGTTGCTGAAGACCTATTCTATCCCGGATCTTCACGGGTTATTATTTTTTTTATCTTTTTTTTTATGGTGTTGGCATGCACAGCTCTTTATCACATGCGACACAAATAAAATATTTTCTTCTTTTTCTTCCTCTCCCCTTACCGAATCCCAAACACAGCCATACAAAGGGGACATTTGCAGGAAACTGTCATTATTGATCCGACGTCTATGTTTTAGACAGAGCGTACGAACCGGCGTCAATTAGATTGGGCGTATAATAGAGGAAATACGGTATAAGAAACTGTTCATATCTAACAAAACGGGCTAGGATTATATTGGTTACATTTCCACCAGTGCTCGCCAGTTAAACAATTGCCTACAATATTAGAATCCACAAACAAATCCCCTAGCAACCAAATCAAATGTGTATTTGATTTCATTATTGTAATGAAGGTAATGCAGTGTGGCGTCATGTAATTTTCGTTGTTAATTTCGATAAGTTAGATGATGATAAACACCTGAGCCAAATTCCACAAAGCGATCTTAGCGCTACGATTGTTGTCCATGTTAAAGTATGGGATTTGCGATCGTCTAAGCGCTAAGGTTGTTGTGTGGAACGGGGCCCTGGGACATACGATATGACTTTAGAAGTGGTCGTCAGTGATCCTTGCTTGTCGTAAGAGGCGACTAACAGGATCGGGTGGTCAGGCTCGCTGCCATCGTTTCCCAATTGTACGGATTGATGCTCACGGTGGATTAGTGGAATAATTTATTTTCCAAATCTTTTCATGATTTTAATCAAGGTGCTCAAATGATGCGATGCGCTTCTCGAGGTAAAACCCGTTTTTATTACAATATAGATCTTGATTGTCGATCAGATCGTCTTGATTGGGCGCCGCCATCTTATTTGAAGCAAATTCAAGTGATGTGAGGGGTGGAATCTGATTGGTCAATAGGAGGGAAATAGAAGGAAAATAACTCGTAATAGCCACTGGTTGCGCTATGATCGAGCCACGAAATTTCAGCTTTGTTCGGCATGGGTGGGGACTGGACTTATAATCAGTTAATGCCCTAGCCTCGGAAAGATGTACAGATACTAAGAGACAAACATTTCCCTACTGGAGTGAGTGAGTGAGTTGGGTTTAACGCCGCTTTTAACAGTATTCCAGTTATATAACGGCCTGTCAGCTTAATGTGGGAGGAAAGCCCGAAGTGATGTAGGTCTCAGGCGTTTACCACTTCGGTAAAACCCACGAGCACGGGTATGGTGCTGATAAACCTAGAAACATAATCGGGGCGAACCGGGATTCCCTATTGGAGCTCTCAGAGACATGCATAGCATTTCCAGGGACGGTTATCGCAAGAGCAACCTAATGAGGATCGGGAGGTCACAATGGGTGTGCGTCTTGGCTGAGTCTGTTTTATCAATGATCATGCTGTCAACCACCTGTTAACCTGGCCCTGGATTCAGATCACCACGTGAAGCTGGAATATTCAACCCTGGCATTATATAACATCATATGTCTGTAACATACCCTGTACGTGGTATATAGAGAATCTCACCCGAGTGTCGTTTGATATCAAATATATCAACACGAGTTGATAAAAGTGGGAAAACTCCGAGGCTCGCCGAGGATCTTTTCCACGTTTATCAACGAGTGTTGATATATTTGATATAAAAAAAATACGAGGGTGAGATTTTATTTATCATCCAACATTATTCTTCCAACTTTTTCAGTTTGTAGACAGTAATTAGCAGTGTCTTAAGTGTAAAAAGTACTACTTACAGCTTCAGTAGCAGAGCCATTAGTGATGTCAGTTGATTGTGACGTCATGGTATCCAATGACGTCACAATGGTCTGCAAAGCAGATGCAATTTCATTGCAGCGATATCTACAGTGTAGATATCGCTTGATCTCACCCAAGCGATATCTCCTGTGGGAGCCAGTTTTGGACCATAAAGCATGTTACGTAAAACATAAATAGAAATATAACCCAAGACATAGTATATAGTTTATGTAACCTATTATATACAACATAATTGGCTATGTGGTATAACATATTATGACGCAACAGAAAACGCGGTTTAACGTTTGATAATTTTTTAATTTGAAGTTTACACGATATAAGGCTTTTCATTTGGGCGAGAGGTCGGTCACATGACTGCGAAATTGACGTTCATAAGTGTATGAACGACACAATTTGACGTTCATACGTTTTTCACGAGACCGTGTTCTTGAATTGACGTAAACACTGACGGACTATTTCCACATTCCTGGGGAAACCCCTGGGAATTCCCTAGCACGAAAACATGCATAAGCGTTCTTTCTGATCATTTAGAACCTTTATTCTTGGTCTCAGCGTTTCAGTATACTTTGAGAAATGTCAGCGAGCGTGACTGCATGATTGTTCACGAATATCCTCGCTACGGCTCATCCTAATGAACAAACGAAGAAATGCACATCTAAACTAGGGCCTATCGTAGTATCGACTCGATCCGTGCCTAGGCTGACATTGACCGTCTCCATCAATCTATGAATTTACCTTTGTGTCTGTTTGACGCATCTTTATTCACCTTTCAATGATCGGCCAGTTGATCAATGATGACTAACACATGTAACCGCCAAAGGTTCATCAACAACTTCGGAAATCTCTCCAGTCACGTTTATCGTGTCGGCCATTTTGACGTCTTGTACTTGATGTAAATATATTATGACGCGCTGTCATTGTGACTGACTTACTGAGGTAGTTCTTTACAGACCTTTCTCATCTAATGAGGATATGATTTGAACACATGTGCTGCGTAAGATGTTTCTGAAAGAGAAAGTTGTGCATCCATACGCCCATGTCCTCTCTGAGGAACTATTTTACTCCGCGATATAGCTGGTTGTTGTATGGCTGTCAGTGTAAACATGAAGTCACACGTACTAAATAAAATTGTGTTTAGATCTAGGCCTACATCTTTTGAGGTAAGAAATTGTGATAAAAAAATCGCAAGCTCCGACGTTCATACAGTTTGGCCCTCACTCTATGAAGGTTCATACTCCAATGAACTCACACAAAGTGAAGGTCAGTTCTTAATTATGTGAAACATAATCCACGTGTGGTCTAAAATAGAGTTTATGTGAAAATGTGAAACCTACAACGTGGTTTAACATTTGTAAGGTGAAACACAGGCCGGTATACGTGTTACAACACATGTCATGAAACTCATAATCCACAACGGGATATGACTTTTATTTTGTGTGAGTTCATTTGAGCTTGAACCTTCATAGAGTGAGGGTCAAATTTTATCAAAGCAGCAACTAGTTGTACCGTGTGAATGCCACTTTAGACACATGACACACTTTGTGGTTTAACATATGTTATGTAATCACATACCACACTAATGTAATCTATGTAGTGACCATAATCACGAGTTTGCAATACGTGACCAGACGGCGGTTTCTGATACCTGACACCGTCTGTCGCTGATATCTGGTTGCCACATATACGGTTGATGTGTTCATTAATGATAACCAGTGATGAAATTAAAGATTGCAACGCGACGGGGCCAAAGTCGTGACACGCAAAGTTCGTGTCACGTGCTTCGACCATGGTTGTAATTGACTAAGAATTGCATCACTTTAGCCCACGTGGTCCCCTTAGCTCCGCCCACTCATTCATTTTAGTGATCGATGACATGTATCAACCAAGTCAGCGAGCCAGATCGGGTTGTGAGGCTCGCTGACTTGGTTGATACATGTCACCGATCCGCATGTTGTCAATCACTGGATTGTCTGGTCCAGACTCGATTATTTACAGACCGCCGTCCCAGCTAGCACACCTACATCGGGCCGACGTTGGCTTTACATCGGCAACCGCCGGCAATATCGGCATCGGCAAACTGCAGCGGTCCGCTGTCGGGCCAATGCTGTTGATTGGCACTGACATTGAACCTGATATATGATTTGATTTTGTTATGATAACATAAAAGAAATAACACATTTGTCGATTACAATGTGACAAACCTTAGATCAAATATAATTACGAACAATACAATAATTCTATTCGAACTCAAAATATTAACTTTATTTTTAATTTTTAAATGAAATAGATCAAGCACATTCACTGACCATTTTTGGCTGCACATATACAACAGAAGGAGAATATACAGACGGGATTCGTCACATCTTACAATTCATTCAGCAAAATACAAGATGTTGGCAAAAGTTTGTAATATCGCGATCGGTTATGTTACGTTGGTCCAACGTTTTCACAACATGCTTCAAGGGAAGCTACTCTTGTAATAGAGGGCGCTGTTACTCACGCGCGTCTTTTCAAGCAGACGACGAAAGGATGATGCGTGGAGGGCTGAGGGAAAACCTATTTTGCGGTAAGTGTTTACTTCATTTCTGTATTTACGAGGGGTTAATTTCATTTTTTGTTAAGTGTGGGGATGGATGAGGTTAGGAAATTGATTACAAACTCGAATTTACAAATCAATGTTGTGATTGCTGTCAGCGCAAAAAGCAGCGAACATGAAATTCATAACGAGGCTTTCGGAAACTTTCAGCATTGCGATCCAGCTAATGTTCCTACTGATCGATGAACGGAGCTACACTGCCGAGTTCGGTTTTCGATCACCCAAAAGTTGAAATAAAAAAAAAGTAAAATTGATCTTTTTTAATGTCATAATTACTTGCGAATTTTGAACATTTTCTGGATAATGGGCGAAATGAAAGGACGGCTCTTTTTGTAAACGATCAATGCGTATTACAGACGTGGGCAATTTTATCAAGATCTACTTTGATACCTCACATAGACCTAGACCTATATATCGATCAGAAATCTTATACCGATGTATGGTATCTGTATCGATCGATTAAGGTTTTGAGATATGGGGGGTGGTAGTCTTATCTACTTAAGTAATTTATGATGTACATTTGTGATGAAATACTGAATTATAAATTTAAATAATGTACTATTTCAAAGGTATGATGCTAAATATATATTACAAGACAATTTAGAATGTCATTTATTTAATCAAAATTCAAATTAATTGTAAAACTTTGATGAGGAAGAATAGATACTTCAATACAGATTTTTCAGGACATTATCCATTGTAGAAAAACACCCAGAGCCTTGTTTCAAATTTGATTTATTCTAACTAAAGATATATTATTTCAGTTTATCATTATCCCTTTTCCTATGTTTACAAGCAATGAAACTGTGCATAAAATTACTTGTCCCCAATACTTTCCTGCTATTTTTGGCATACAAGTGATTGTAATATGTACATACCTTTGTTTCTGATCGTTTAATAAATAAACGTTTATTTGCAGTTTTGGTTTAACATGATGTAATCTACATATTTTGGTATCATATAATAAATGAAACCTGTTTTGTGGTAACCAGACTTCACAGGATCGGTTCAATATTATGTCAATATGGGGATTTTCTCACTGCTTTTCAATGGATGCGGCTATAGCTATTAAAGTGAAACTACTTTCCCTTGGAAATTATTTCTGCTACATGGCTCCAGATAAGGACTGTATGTACAAGTGCAAATATACAAGATAAGATGTATGAATTAAGGAAAGGACCTGATATCTGTGTATGGCCAAAGCTTTATTTAAATGTTACTTTTATGTTTTGAGCAATATTCCCCTCAACCTCTTGACATCATCACCATAATAGCTAAGTGCTCACTGCTGCTACACAAACTTGATATATAATATTCTTATATTTCTATTTAAGAAAACCAGATGTTCAGCCATTGCCTATTGCCAAACATGGATGAGCTGAATGAACTCTTAGCAGCTTTTCCAAAATCAAGCAACTGAGAGAGCACTGGTGAGTGGATTAAATTTCTTTAGATGTATCAAGTATGGGAAATTTACTCCAATTTTGATTCATATAGAAGATCTGGGGTAGAAGATATCTTCAGCAACCCATGCTTGCAGAAAAGGCAACTATGCTTGTCGTATGGGATGAGGCGACTAATGGGATCGGGAGGTGAGGGTCTCTGACTTGGTTGATGCATGTCATCGATCCCAATTGCATGGATTAATGCTCATGATGATAATCACTGGATTGTCTGGTCCAGACTCAATTATTTACAGACTGCCGTCATATAGCTGGAATATTGCTGAGTGAGGCGTTAAACAACAAACCAAACCAACTGATACATGTTTCTGCTTGAAATATTTATAAGCATATATTTAATATCATGTTTGCCCTATTAAGGGCCCCTGACACTTACTATGGTAATCTTCCAATTGAAATTTCATGCTGACTTACTTTTGATGGACATACAAGAGAGATTGCACACCTAAAACTGTTCTCCAGCAAGATTGGAGGAGGGGGGTTATGTGGTTATTGGGGATGTTTATTAGGCTAAATAAATAGGGTGATATGTCAGTTATAAAATCTTTTTTAATTGACATAAAAAACAGATTAGGGATCTACCATGCAATATTGGGAGGGGTTATGTTATTTGCGTATATAATTACACATAATTCAATTTACTTATTTACACATATTATAAACTCATCAATTTACTTACTGGGATTCCGATAATTCTAGGGTGGGGCCTTCTGCTTTTAGCCCCTAAATTTGGAAAAAGGCTCACATTTTCAAATACCATGGGACATTTTAACACTGTGCTGTATGGGCAAGTGCAGGTGTACCTAGGGAATATATGAAATTGTCACATAAAGGGCCCATGGCAGAAAATTCCTTGAGTGAACCCTGTATTTATTAACAGGTGTCAATACTTAAAATAATATATACACACATATGTAAGGTGGTGCATGTGAACAGGGTCATTACTTATCCTATTATTCCATTATGTTATCAATAGCTTGTTTTGACACACTTGTGAAGTCCATTACTCGTAATTGTGAGAGTGCATGCAATGACTTATAATATGCATTTTTTGCTATCATTTGTAAACAGAAGCTGAGGAGGAAGCCTGCAGCTGGGCTCTTAAAAGCCACTAACAAGTACATGGTGACCTGTGTAAAAGAATGGCTTCGAGTTCCAGGAGCAAGGCTTAGAAATGGCATAAGGAAAACGCGTACTGAAAAACAGAGGTGTAGATAGAGAATCTGCAAACAAAAGTGCTGAATTGCAACGGAACAAAGAAATCCAAAAAGCTGGTGTTGACAACATATTTTTCACAGGGTTATGACCCTTGTTTTTGAACTTGGAACATATACTGCCAGCTTCTCTTGGACACTTCTGAAGTTAATAAATGAAACTTTCCGTGCTTATCTAAGGTACAAACTCCAGAAGATGGTTATAAGAACTTATTTTGTATGGAGTTATGGCCTTTGCTTCATGCTTTTTTAACTTGATGAAATAGGGGGGGAAAGTTTGTCTCGCAAACGAATTTGAAGCCACATAAATGAAATTTTGCAGGCCAATATGAGGGGTATATGTTTAGACTGTGTTTTAAAACTGGTTTTGAGAATATATGTTTCACATCTGCCTTGTTGCAGGTAGTAACACTGTTTTCTTGTAAATAATAATTAATTAATAATAAAGTTTATTATTCTATTTTGCTCTTTGTGTTTATTTA
Source organism: Haliotis cracherodii (assembly GCF_022045235.1). NCBI lineage: Eukaryota > Metazoa > Mollusca > Gastropoda > Lepetellida > Haliotidae > Haliotis > Haliotis cracherodii. Next base: position 50,358,720 of record NW_027266341.1, on the reverse strand, counting down.
TAAGTATTAACTACACATGTATTAGGGTACATAAAAAATAGTACTGTAACTAGTGTAATCATTTCGATTGTTTTGTATAGCTAGAAGTATTTATATTACTTACATTTGGTTTTCAAAGTATTAACTATGATAAAAAAATATTTTCTTTTTAAAAATTCAGTATTTTTAGTTTTACCTTTTATCTTTGTAACTTTAACATCACAGCTAGTTGCAGGTTTTAGAAATGTTTAGTTTTATGTACCCTAACACTACAATTGGAAAAGTTCTATTGTGGCATCATTTACATGAAATATTAAGATGAGATGTTGTCAGTTATGACTTCTGATGACATCGGCCTATTTAAGACAATGGCAGATGCTGCGCTGATAATTGTTGTTGACATTGTGCCGATTTCCATCCGATGCTGATTCCATAACAGTTGCCTATTTCTGGCCGAAGGCTGGCCAGATAACTATTTACGACGTTGTGCCGATGTCGATCCGATGAGCAAAACTTCATCGGCCCGACAATGTTTGCCGTCGCTGAGCCAATGCTGGGCCGGTGCATTGCTGATGCAGGGCCGATGATGTTTGCCGGCGTTGGCCCGACGTCGATCCGATGAGCAAAACTTCATCGGCCCGACGATGTTTGCCGACACTGGGCCGATGCTGGGCCGGTGCAGTGCCGATGCAGGGCCGATGACGTTTGCCGACGTTGGGCCGATGTCGATCCGATGAGCAAAACTTCATCGGCCCGATGCAGTTTGCCGACGTTGGGCCGATGGTGTAGCCGACGTTGGGCCGATGCAGGGCCGATGATGGCATGCTACCTGGGGTCATATAGCTGGAATATTGCTGAGTGCAGCGTTAAACAACAAACAAACAAACAAATCATTTATTTTAGTACACTTAATCAACTGCAGGTTTAAGGGTTCTATAGGCGTACACCATGAACACACCCACGCACGCACGCACGCACGCACGTGCGTGACTGTAATATTAATTAAAATGGCAAAATATTCACTAACTCCAGTGTGAACAAGCGACAATATGAATTCAAACGTGATTCTAAACAATTTTTTTCTATAACACAGCCTAGTGACGTTTTGTTTGCTTAACTTCTCATTCATCAATATTCCAACTATATAGGACGGTGGTATGTAAATACTTCACCCACACAGGACACTGTCACATGCAGTTACCGAGCCTTCTCCCACGGGGCATGGATTGATTTGCTGGATAATTAGTTGGACGTTTTTGTTCGTTGTTATATATTAGAGCTACACTCAACAATATTCCAGAAATATAACGACAAATAATCGGAAATAATCGAATCTGGATCAGATCAACTACGGATATTTATTACGGGCACATCCACCCCGTCGGGGTACGATGACACACGAGCCTGACCACACGACCCACTTACCAGCCTCTCACGACCAACATAGGTAGATGGGACGTATATTTTCACCCGAAATCCCCGCGGGGTTCACCCATTGTCCCATAATGCCCCACATAATAAGCCGTGTCAGGATCCGCTGCCCGATGGTTCTTATCCAGATTCATTCTGACCATGGCCCTTTGTGTCTCTGCGCCATACCCGTGCTTAAGGGTTTCACCCCAGTTATACACATACGTCGTGCCCTTAAATTTCCGTCAAAAACCAGTTTTCAAATATGTATTTCAACATATCATGCTAACCTGACATGCCATGATATGATGACGGAAACGCTATTCAATGTGGCGTCCAAGTAACTCACGAACTATCACGTCACTTCATTGTACTTGAGGCCCCTTCGACCCAAAACAAAATACACCACCTTACAAATCTAAGTTTTCAGATCAGAAAAGGCCCCACCCCCAATACACCCACACCCAACCCAACTCGCCCCCAAACAACCTAGTTGTGCTTGTCGTACGAGGTGATTAAATACATCGGTTACGTTTCATCGCATCCCAATGACGTCGATCTTTGCTTATATTATCAGTCACTTGTTTGTCTGGTCAAGACTGGATTGCACGCAAGCCACCGTCATATATATGAAATATTGATGTGTGTGGCGTTAAACAACAAATATAAACAAATCACATGTTGATGAAATTCATAAGCTAAAATTACATACCTATATACCACTGTTGCTATTTATTGTATGATACTGTTTAGTTAACCACTGGTCCATTCAACAATGAATATGCTTGGTATAGATGACTTCTATATAGTAGTAATTTACTTATCACGCCATTTGTCATATACCTTTGGCGAATTTCGAGCTGTAACAAATGCTTAGTACTGTACAGTTGGAATCCCTATGGTCGGGTCATGCCTTGACAATAAGGTCACGTTAAACTAGAAAACATTTGTGGGACTATTGCATCATGTGCCCGCACATTTATAATTTATTAAGTGGGCGTGTCCCTAACAACCATTACAATAACTGCTCCCTTGTTGTAACAAGGGAGACCACTCTGTGAGTTTGTTATGATTGGAGTTCAAGGCGGGAAGGCTAGTGAGGCGAAAAACAATAGCAGCTAATTGGTGGTAGCCCGACGTGACTTGACACACCGTAACAAATCAGTTGTCACACAAGCATCAAGCATACCAGTCAATCGCCCAGGGAAGCACAGGGCTAGGGTAGAAGAACAGTTACCGATCCTTTCTTGGTTACAACGGCAAACCACGTGGCGCACTGCATGAAACTCACTGGCTCATAACAGCGCAGTTGTAAGCCGAACATACGGACATCGACGTACAGTCTTCATCAAGCTGTGCCCCGGAAACTTGGACTTACTCACGCGTATTTTCACTCTTCATTCATTCAAAATAAATTCAAGATGAGTTCGGGAAGAGGCGATGCTCCGGCGGAGAAAGTGGAACTTAAAAAGACAATCACCCTCTTCCAAGGGGTAGCGATCATCGTCGGTATAATCATTGGCTCCGGTATTTTTGTTTCACCTGTTGGAATCCTCATGCACACTAAGTCGGTGGGATTTTCTTTGATAATGTGGGCTATATGCGGAGTTTACAACACCCTGTGCGCGGTCTGTTATGCAGAGTTGGGGGCAGCGATGCCTCAGTCTGGAGGGGAGTATGTTTACATCAAAAGGGCCTTTGGTGATTATCCAGCATTTGTGTGTCTGTGGATTAACTTCCTGTTGATTTGCCCAGTGGGTATTGCGGCACTGAGTTTGATATGCAGTTTGTATATTCTTCAACCAATATTCCCTGATTGCGATGTACCTGAGCTTCCGCAGCGACTGTTTGCAGTGTGCATAGTGTGTAAGTATTTTTAATGAGTTTCAGTTATGTTTACTCTTAACAATAAAATTATCATGTTTTCACTAATTTTGTACTCAAGTGAAACAAAGTGGCCCCCACTGTTTGTGCAACTTGAGGGCAGTCTGGTAGCCTACTGGTCAAAGCGTTCGCTCATCATGCTGAAGACCCGGGTTGATTCCCGCCATGGGTACAATGTGTGAAGCCCATTTCTGGTGTCCCTCGCAGTGATATTGCTTGAATATTGCAAAAAGCGACGTCAAACCTTACTCACTCAGTCACTCACTAGTGTTACTTGACCATGAAACTTATGGCATACAGTACTGTGTTTGCCATACTGCAAGTCTGCCCAAATTGATTGAGTTAAGGCCAAGACTTTCTCTCTCAGCATTAGATCTACCTACTTTACAAAGGTTTTAGTAGTATTATATGGACTGAGCCTACTGGACTGAACAGAATTTCCTAGACTTTGGCTTTGGATGACTGGCTATATAGTCACAGACTGATTACAGTCCAACATGTCCATGTACCAACTTTGGTATACACATCCCATACCAAGCACGAAAGAAATCATAACAGTCCAAATGTTCTTGTACATGCAGAGATTTATCTGGGATTCCAAACTAAGTGATCTTGGCAGGCAAATTAACTGGGAAAAAAGTGTGTGAGTTTAATCATAATTGGATAATATTACTTTTCATTTATTCGTAAATTCTGAAGAAATGGAAAAGTTTTATTTCAAGTACTTTTTACTGTCGTCTGCTTCAGAATTGGGGCTGAATATCGGCCTCTGAGCAGGTCTAGATAAATCTCTGTGGTGAAGAACTACTATCATACGAGGAGTCTGGGTGCATTATTTATACAGTCATTGTGTTCTGACATTTACAGTGTTTCCTGCTTGAAACGTTGGGACTGGCAAAAATTAGGGGGTTACTGGTAATTATTAGAGCTGCCAGTTCTAGCATATGTCTAGTGGACTGGCAGCTCTAATAATTACCAGTCCCCCCCGTCTAATTTTTGCCAGTCCCAACTTTCAACAAATAAAAAATGTATGAAAATTACCTGGTATTAATTCTTTCTACAAAATGTTAAGTGCAAAGACGTCATCTCAGCATGCTCAGAAGTAACCTAATTAGATCTATACATCATTCACACTAACTAACAATCACAATTTTCTCTTTTTTTTAATATTTCGAGATGAAATCACTTCAAATGTATATTTAACCTGAAGCACTGCAAAATGTTATTATGCAGTATAAATAGACAAGGGGAAACCCTGATTGCAGATGGTAACAGTCAAGCTGACTTGGTTCTAAAAATGTACTTATATGAATATCACCAATGTTTTGTTCAACAACGAAGATTTATAAGGTTCTTTATTTACCGGTCCACAGGGACTGGCAGTCACATGAATTACCAGTCCAAGCCTCCTTTTACTTGTAAAAAACTTTTAATTACCGGTAAGCAGGAAGACTAATTTAACCCATATCGATAACATTGCAGCCAGCATGTTCAAGCGGGAAATAGCTCATGATGCACAGTTTCTTTGATCTGTTGATATTTGAACTAAACATTGTCCCTCTCACTTGATCTCTGATGTCAAAATTAGCTTGTTATGAGTGGTGATTTTGTATGAATAAACATCCACTTTTGTTAATTTTCTAAGCTCTAAGATTGCTTTATACAGCAAATATGGTATCTACAGTGTCAGCAGCAAAACTTCAATCTAATAATAAATAGTAAGAAAAAAAGATCAGTGATGATCATGATAACAGATCAACATGTGTATTCAGCATGTTCAGAGCTTGATCATGTTGATTTAGCTATATTACACATGCACCAGTGCATCCTATAATTGAAAAGTGCAAGGTAATGTTTATAGGTAAAAAAATAAATCAATCTGTGTCAGCCTAACCCTTACTCCTGTTACTTGAGTTGTCCACACGACAACGATCCTTGAAAACACTCGCCACACTTCACTTTATTCAGTACTTGAAGGCCACGGGCCCTTTTGTACAGACGAAATACAATTAACATGATTAAGACACAATACCTGAAAGATTTAATTACCATACGACCACTAACCTCAAGTTCCTTATATCATGTATACTGAGCCATGGTATTTAATCATTTATATCATGTATCTAGTGATAGAAACTTACAGTTTTAGTCAAGTAGTCTTTATTATGATAACATGTAGAAAAACCCTTGAAATGGCAAATTTCTACCAGTCCTCATGACACCTTAAATATTGGACAGTTTGGCAAGGACTAAGGGAATTTTCTATCACTGGTATCTGCAGAAAAAAATGGTTTTCATTAACTCTGTTCTACCTGACAAATGCTGGTAGTCATTTTGAGGATAATGATTATCTCCTTAAAGGGGCATTGATCTAAAGCAATTCCCCGGGACTGGTTGTTGCCTTTGTTATTGTTTTTTCCCCGTGAGTACCCGGATGATATAGCAGAAGCCTAGACTAGTTCGCGACCTGTGCTGCGCAATTCGTAAGCGCATTTGTCACTTTTGTTGATAGTATAAGGGTGATGGTCAACAAAATGAAATACATTTTTGGAAATAATAAGGAAATGTAGGTATCTTTGTGGGTAGCATCGGTAATGGTGACGAAGTTTTGATAAGTCACTTGCTTGGTAATTGTGCAATTTTCATTTACACTATTTTGACTTGCAACACAAAGGAAATATTTCTCCTGAGCATTGCTTTTTTTACCGTGTTTATATTTTTTACCATGTTTACAGTAAAAATGTGCAAAATTTTCACTTGGGAAATTTATTAAAAGCCTGAATATTCAGTTATTATAGTCACTTGCTTGGTAATTGTGCGATTATCATTTAGAATATTTTGACTTGCAACACAAAGTAAATATTTCTCCTGAGCATTGCTTATTTTATCGTGTTTATATTTTTTTACCATGTTTACAGTAAAAATGTGCAAAATTTTCACTTGGGAAATTTATTAAAAGCCTGAATATTCAGTTATTTTACAAACTGACTTAAAAATATGTCCAACTGTATTATAATAATAACGAATTCCAAACATTTTTATGTTTAATATCATCACCAAGAGACTGAAAATGTTATGATGAAAAGTACATTTCTATATTGTTTGGCTTCTAATCCTACAATCCTACAAAGAAACTTATTCGATGTCACGTGTCTCTGTAACAATCAAATATTTTAAATAATATCGTTTCAGGGTATTATAACCCATGTTCGTTTCTCAACTGATCACTTAGATTGTTTCAGGTGTTTCACATAGGTGTCAAGTCTCAAAGGTCGGCTGAGAAAGCCCACGTGACAACTATTTTCATAACGTCCCTGGTTCCTAAAAAAATCCATTGAGTTAGATAACAATGAGCAATCAATCAACATATTATCGTTTAACCCTTTGAACAAAGTATGTTGTTTTTACATCAGCACTTCACGCCATGATATGAGTGTATTCCCTTTGTTTTAGTAAACCTAGACATGTAAACACTCACTTTTGACATATCCACTGTGCAAGATAACAATGATTAATCAATCAATGTATTTTCTGTTAATCCTTTGATGACTAGGAACGATCGGTTGATTTACAAAAAAAGTAAATCAACTGATCATTCATCTCTTGCTGGACTGCCACGTGCATATTACATAACACACATTTCACCTCACTTGAAACCTGGATTTAGATTGAATAATTACCCCAGACACAATAAATGCCAAATGGGAACCTTTGTCAGGTATTCTGAGCGGTGCTACCACTAATTATACCTGTAATAAATGCATTAACTGAGCATCAAGTGAATGAAGACAAATACACACGGGTGTAGGGTTATACCAGAAAACGTGGATGACAACAAGGGAGTAGTAATCATATTATCGACGCAATCCGAAATCCGAAAATGCTTTCACTGCATGGATACTCTTTTATTATTAAACTATAACAATCATATAACTATTTCCAAATGACGACATCCAATGAGCTTCTTTTTGTCTGTTTGTTTTAGGCTGAAGAAATTAATTAACATGCGCCCTTTGTCGAAATCTTTATAGATCACGGTTAACCAATCAGTTGTTCAAAAATGAGTAAAACAAATATTGCCTCCAAGTTTATTCAGCTGTCCTTGAAGACGGTAGCCCAGTCTCTTGTCACGTTCAGTTACATTGCGTATCATCCGGGTACTCACAGGGAAAAAACAATATTAAAGGGAACCACCAGTCCCGGGGAATTGCTTTAGGTCAGTGCCCCTTTAAGGCACCGTATTACTGGGTCAAACAATGCGATGACCCGTGAAGATCTGGGTTACAATTGGTCTTCAGCAACCCATTGCTTACCCTAAGAAGTGACCAACAATATCGGGAGTTCAGGCTTGCAGACTTGGTTGATGCATGCATCGTATCGAGTAGATCGATGCTCATGATGTCAATCACTGGATTGTCTTGTCCAGGCTCTATTACTTACTGACCGCCATCATGCAGCTGGAATATTGCTGAGTGTGGCTTTAAACAACAAACAAAAGAATCAGAAATGGAAAGGTGAACTTCTGTCCCTTCTCTTACTCGAGACAGAAACATTCCGACAGATAACAGACTTGTTTTTTACTTGTTGTGATTCATTGCCACATTGTCCCCCTGGCTTCATGACCTCCATGTTATGAAATATACATGTAGTTGCATATACCATTAAAGGTCTCAGAAAGAGCTGTAAACACGCCAGTACTTTGGAGAGGTCGTATGTAACCTTAGGAGTCGGGTACTATACCCTTCTACCTTTGTCACGTGTTCCCATCAACCACTCTGATTCTGGGGTTGGTGTAGAACAAAAGTACAAGTCAGCTTGGTTGCTCAAGTCGATTTATTTACGATGGAAGTTTTCATAAATATACACACAAGGTCTTCAGATAGTTTCTTGTAACCTGACTTATTTATATACAACACGTACCTAAGGTATGCATCAAAGAGCCTGATAGTGTTTCTGATCAATTCTTAACTATAATACTTTTTCTGATCCAGACTTCCAATATATAGAGGGAACCTCTCTGTTCAGCCCTGAGTTTCCAAATCCCTTCACCACTCCCGGACAACTAGCAAAATAATATTGATGATAATTTTAGCTCCTCCCACCGAAATAATGTTTGACGTCATGCAAAATGAGTCCTAACGCTTATCTCCATACTAACCACAATTGCCATTCCAATCAGTTGTAGCCTGCAACCTCGGGGTATCGCGGTATGTGTTCTGTACGCTAAACGGAACAAAATGCACTAACTAACCTTTATGATTATTCATAATCTGTGTGTCAGATGTCATTTATTTTATCTGTCAATGCATATTTTACTGATAAAAGTTCATTATTTACATTAGTAGCGCCAAGGAAAAGCCTGGCCTCGCGCTCAATTTGACAAGGGAGAGAACTCCCCATCGTATCGGGGTAAAGGGAAAAGTTTATGGAGGTCTAATTGGAGGACAAAAACGGGACATAATTCTATCAACCACTTAGTATGATGATGCCAGACTTTAAAAAAATCAACAACAAAATATCAGAAATGATATTTTAAGATGTTTTTAAAAAATTGGATGACAATACTTTGTCCAAAAAATGTAAAAATGTTAAAAGTGAACAATAAACATGATAAATATATAAAAAACACTCCTAGTATGCCCAAAATATGTATTTATCTTTTGGCTACATGTGAAGAACTTAATAAAGTTCTCCTTACTTACAGCAGAGGGAACATTTAAGGGAAATTGAAATTGTTTACGAAGCGAGGGTTACTGATTTGCATTAATAGGCAGCCGCTAAGAGGCATGTCCTGCGTGGCCTACCGAGAATTACACATGCCGCGATACGTTGAAGGCCTTGTTATGTTTTAACCACATAATTCAGTAATTTTGGCCACAGAATATTGATAATCTTACAACAGAATTTCGATAATTTTACCACAGAATTTCGATAATTTTACCACAGAATTTCGATTATTATACCACAGAATTTTCCTGGGGCTGTTTACCTCGAGCTTACCTCCAACATTGAAATTGCACATTGTGATATAACTGGAATACAGTTCAAAGAGCCATAAAACTCAACTAACTCACTCACCCGGACTATTTTTGGGACTGTCTGAAAAACAAAACAACATGAGACCATGGAGCAGTCACATCAAACAGTTCATGCTACCTTTTCTTTCTGTAACCATGGTAACTGTAAATATTGTCAATCCTTCATCTCTATGAGCATGATGAGAAGAGAGAATGTGGTAATGAACTTGGACATGTTATTCACAGAATCACAACAAGCAGGTTGTGTGTTGTGTGTCTGAGGCTGAGTGTGATCTGGAGCTCTGGTTGCGTTGTTCACCCATATAATACCAGTACAGCAGTAGTGTGATTTTTCCGATGTTCAGTTGATTGCATTGAGGAAATTAACAGACTGTTTTCAATGTAGGCCTTGGTTACCTTTTGATTTACAGAGCTCCAGATATGCTTTTGGTGTTGTGGGTATTTTACCCATGCATTTTATGATCATTGGGTATCAGTAATTCTATCTGGGTATTGTAATTTCTGTTACCCACCAGTTTTTAGAGTATACAACCCGGTATATGACCGGCCTTGAAAGGATGTAGCACAACATGAGGCTGACATGAAGTGGGCACCCCACAAGCAAACCTTGCAAGGTTTTGTTCAACACTGCACATCACTATATTATGACATATCACTCAGTGTGATGCAAAACATACATCACAGTTGGATGTAGAAAAGTGCCGCCCTGGATTTTTTATAGAAAACATATTTCCTTGTGAAAGTTAACTTGAATAAGAAATGAATAATCTTATTTGCCCCCCCTACCCCCCGTCAATAAAAGTTAACTACGGCCTTGAGCTCTATGTGACTAGATCAGGTGCCAGTCAACATTGGTCAAAACGGACAACTGATCAATGAAGTTTTAGAAGATCTAGAAATTGTATGTTCCCCCGCATGCCAACGAAATGATGAAACAGCTGATGGTGGTAAACATGTCTTATCTATAATTATTTATTTATTCTCGCAATAAATTGCCCCTAAAGTCGACAATGAACTGATATACATAAATATTAATGTATTTTCTCCTAAAGTAGACAATGAACAGAAATATAAATACTGATCATGCTAATGCATATTCTTTTTAATCAAATGCTGATATTTTTAAATATTCACAGTGGAGTTATTAATGTTCGAAAATATCGGAGGATGTATCTATATAATCTAGTAACATTAATTGCAATGCAATTCGAGCCACATATGCCTAATATCAAATACAGTTTCCACTATGGGAAGACAAAATGTCTCTGAAAATTTGCATCACACGCCCAAAAATTTCATTGCTTTTAGATCGGGGGGATTTTCTCTCATAAGTAGAATTTTCAAGGTGAGTCCTTGTGGTACAATGACACAATATTATTGATTGTTACTTACTAAATATCATAATCTTTGCAAGATGCTTATCTTCATATATTTCTTAATTGAAGATGACAAATTACTGTATGTTTTGATGAATTCTCGTTTTGTGCGGAGACAAACATGAAAAATGCCAATTTTGGTAAAATAGACATTCAAAAGAAAAACTTTCAATGAGGTTTCTAAAAATATTCATTTATGCCCAAGTCCTGTCATACAATTCAACCTTTTGTTGTGGATAGTAAGTGAGATATTAGCAAAATAACAGCTGTAGTTGATGCACAGTCAACTCCACTGATTTGGATCAGTGAAAATGATTGTACTCACTGACATACTGTTTATGTGGGCGGTCGGGTAGCCTAGTGGTTAAAGCGTTCGCTCGTCACAACCAAAGACCCAGGTTCGATTCCCGACATGGGTGCAATGTTTGAAGCCCATTTCTGGTGTTTCCCGCCGTGATATTGCTGGAATATTGTTAAAAGCGGCGTAAAACCGTACTCACTCACTCACTACTGTTTATGTAAGGACTGATAAGCACATTTTATTTTTTTAATTTTACCCATAAATTTTTAACAATCTACGTCGTTACAAATGGGTTGTTGTTCCAGTTTCTGTATCTTGGACAGCGAAGTTTATCTTGTGTGTCATAATTACCATGAGAAACTGTTCCGTCTGTTGACTTAATTTTTTAATCAGGGATAATTCTAGGGTTGGGCCTTGTGCTTTTTGCCCCTAAATTTGAAAAAAGGCCCACATTTTCAAATACAATGGGGCATTTTAACATTGTTCTGTGTGGGCATACCTCTGGAATTTTTTAAATTTTCACATAAAGAGATGTGGTCAGAAAATTACTAGAATGAACCATGTTTAATCCACCCTTGAATGGTGATAAACAACCATGAAACAATTTTTATGCCAGTCTCCAGAAACGTTGAACAGTTTCACTGTATGTCCTGGCCATTGTAGTTTTACATGAATTCAACAAAGACTGTTACAACACGTTCATTTTGTGGGCGGGTATTTTTCTCGACTCACACAAGGCATTCTTTAAACATTCAAATCACTGACAAGCTGCCACATATCGAATACGATACCTCTGGTCTGCCTGCAGTATCCCACACCTCATTCACAATGTTTAGCTTCAGCATTGTTCAGTGGCCAACTGACCATTCTCTAGTGTTTATCACAAGCCACTGACCCGCACATGACTCTGTGCTGCTGGCCATGGTAATAATAGCCCAGCTGTTGTTATAATTTGTATTGGGCAGCACTGTGAATATTAAGAGAGATATATTTAACTTTCTTAACTCAGGGAATATATAAGACATATATATACACTCCCTGTTAAAACCGTGATGATCGGGGGTAGAATAGGTCTCCAGCAACCCATGCTTGCTGTAAAAGGTGACTATGCTTGTCGTAAGAGGCAGCGCACGGGATCGGGTGGTCAGGCTTGCTGACTTGGTTGATGCATGTCATTTTATCCCAATTGTGTGGATCGATGCTCATTATGTCAATCACTGGACTGTCTGGTCCAGACTCAGTTATTTACAGACCGCCATCATAAAGCTGGAATATTGCTGAGTGCAGCGTAAAACAACAAACCAACAAAAGTAAAAGTTTCTACGTATGATCGTAATAAGGTAACACATTTTGGCTATTTGCCATCACATTACATGAGTTTGTCTGATTGGAATGCTCTTGCACCTACTACTGCTTTTGTCACTTTTAGCTTGTTGGTAGGATGTTTCTCAGCAGTGTGATAAATGATATCACTGAATTTGTCCTTGTCTGCACTTCTACAGTGAAAACACTCATAGCTGAACTGTCTGATACAACATAGCTGATACAAGGGCAGCGAGTACAGTATCAGAGAGTACAGTATCAGAGAGTACAGTATCAGCGAGTACAGTATCAGAGAATACAGTATCAGCGAGTACAGTGTCAGAGAGTACAGTATCAGAGTACAGTATCAGCGAGTACAGTATCAGAGAGTACAGTATCAGAGAGTACAGTATCAGTGAGTACAGTATCAGGGAGTACAGTATCAGCGAGTACAGTATCAGAGAGTACAGTATCAGCGAGTACAGTGTCAGCGAGTACAGTATCAGAGAGTACAGTATCAGCGAGTACAGTATCAGGGAGTACAGTATCAGCGAGTACAGTGTCAGAGAGTACAGTATCAGCGAGTACAGTGTCAGCGAGTACAGTATCAGAGAGTACAGTATCAGCGAGTACAGTATCAGGGAGTACAGTATCAGCGAGTACAGTGTCAGGGAGTACAGTATCAGAGAGTACAGTATCAGGGAGTACAGTATCAGGGAGTACAGTATCAGCAAGTACAGTATCAGAGTACAGTATCAGAGAGTACAGTATCAGAGAGTACAGTGTCAGCGAGTACAGTGTCAGCGAGTACAGTATCAGCGAGTACAGTATCAGCGAGTACAGTGTCAGAGAGTACAGTATCAGCGAGTACAGTATCAGAGTACAGTATCAGAGAGTACAGTATCAGCGAGTACAGTATCAGAGTACAGTATCAGAGAGTACAGTATCAGCAAGTACAGTATCAGAGAGTACAGTATCAGCAAGTACAGTATCAGAAAGTACAGTATCAGCGAGTACAGTATCAGCGAGTACAGTATCAGCGAGTACAGTATCAGCAAGTACAGTATCAGAGAGTACAGTATCAGAGAGTACAGTATCAGCGAGTACAGTATCAGCAAGTACAGTATCAGAGAGTACAGTATCAGCAAGTACAGTATCAGAGAGTACAGTATCAGCGAGTACAGTATCAGCGAGTACAGTATCAGAGAGTACAGTATCAGCGAGTACAGTATCAGCGAGTACAGTATCAGAGTACAGTATCAGCGAGTACAGTATCAGAGAGTACAGTATCAGCAAGTACAGTATCAGAGAGTACAGTATCAGCGAGTACAGTATCAGAGAGTACAGTATCAGAGAGTACAGTATCAGAGAGTACAGTATCAGCGAGTACAGTATCAGCGAGTACAGTATCAGCGAGTACAGTATCAGAGAGTACAGTGTCAGCGAGTACAGTGTCAGAGAGTACAGTGTCAGCGAGTACAGTGTCAGCGAGTACAGTATCAGCGAGTACAGTATCAGAGAGTACAGTATCAGAGAGTACAGTATCAGCGAGTACAGTATCAGAGAGTACAGTATCAGCGAGTACAGTATCAGAGAGTACAGTATCAGCGAGTACAGTATCAGCGAGTACAGTGTCAGAGAGTACAGTATCAGCGAGTACAGTGTCAGAGAGTACAGTATCAGCGAGTACAGTATCAGCGAGTACAGTGTCAGAGAGTACAGTATCAGCGAGTACAGTATCAGAGAGTACAGTATCAGTGAGTACAGTATCAGCGAGTACAGTATCAGCGAGTACAGTATCAGAGAGTACAGTATCAGCGAGTACAGTGCTTCATGTGCTGCTCCACTTCAGTTAGTACACACGCACCGAATCAGCTCATCTTGAGTACAGTTCCTATTTGCTAATATCTCTCTTCTCATTCAACTTTGATTGAAATACAACCTGTTTTGTGTTGAAAGTCGTGAACAGACTGACGAATATGTGTGCCTTACACAATTTACATACTTTTTTTTTACACACCTAAGATGCTTTTCATGTGAACGCATAGCAAATTTAAATATAAGCACGTATGTACAGTTACACATGTGTAAAATTACCTTCACGTAGTAAACACTGGTAAATGTTGTGCATGTGTATGGGGTATTAGAGGAAGGTCTCATTCTGAGTATTCATGGTATATTTCCTGATTATGGCATATATCAAAATGTATCGATCCGTTCATCGTATCATGCATACTGACTTCATGAACTAGAATTGTATCATTGATCATGATGAATACCAGATGATGGAAACAAAAGGTGTAACAGAGCTATGGATAAGCTTTTGGCTATTTGGGTGTTTTACCCAGGGTTTCAATTTGATCAGTATCCACAATTTTTAGAGGGTATTCAAATTGTTTTTACTCTCCTGTTTCTGACATTTGGGTATTTTAACTGGAAAACGTGTTTAGTAACAAACGTTGTAAATCACTGAATAGTAGTATACCTGCTGCATCTGCTTGTGGCTCCCTCTCCAGGAAGCCATTTTTGTTGGCAAAACCTAGCATTGTAAAAAATTCCTTCTTCTTTTTATCGCCAATCAGCGACTGTTTAAGAAACAACAAGTACATCGACTAGTCAGGATGTGCTTTTCAATGGCCATCTATCAGTATGTTTGTCGCTCAAGCTTTTCCAAATGTAAATGTCAGGGAGTGAATTTCGCGATCGGCTGATACACAATCATTTGGTCTAACAGTAATATACAACCATTTTATCTAATACATAGCTGTAACATACGCATAAATTCTAATTCAATAGTGTATATATAGTTTTTGTTGCATATTTTATACGCCAGGGCTTGATTTGTCTGCATATTTCAGTTTATTTAATGCCTATTTTATGCAAATATGCAGCTTATCTCGAGCTCTGGAACATGAAAATGATCAAGTCTCCCACATCAGTGATCAGTCACACATGTAACAGCCAGTTGAATCAGGTCGCATGTGGCCAGGACAGAAAGCTTTGTTTTAATGTTTCTTGTTAAATGCTGCACTCAGCAATATGCCACTTAAATGATGGTTGTCTCTAAATAATTGAATATGGACCAGACAATCCAGTGATTAAAATCATGAGCCTTGATCCACATGATTGGGATTCATGATTCATGATTCATGCATCAACCAAGGTATTGGTACATATCGCAATACATGAATCATTTTCGCAATAAATTGCATTAATACAAAATTCAGACCAGAGCTCCAGATAACTTTTTGAGCAATTGAGATTTTACTCTAGGGTTATTACATTTTCCATTGGGTAACCAATATTTTTTCACTCATCTATTCATCACTCTATTGGGTTTTCCAAAAATTAGTAAACTTTTAAGATTTAAAAAAATGAAATAATGCTTTAGATGTATATAACTTTCTAAATATATAGGCTTGACTCAAAGCGAAAATTAGCTCGTAGGCCTAATTGATTGTGTTTCGGAAATTAGCTCGATCCTGTGTACGCATGCTGGAAAAACTTCATTGGGTATTTACGCATGCTGTTTTTATACATTTGAGTTTTTCGTTTAATGCATGCGTTTCTGTACGCAAGTTAATTGAAAGTAATTGGGTTTGAAATATTTTTGGGAGGTATTTTACGCAAATATGCTGCTTATCTGTTGCTCTGCAATACCCATTATAAGTAATTACAATGTAGTTCTCAATGAATGATACAAACAAAAGGCTTGATTATTTTACCACTCGAAGTCTAAATAGCTGAAGTTTAAGAATTCTCGAAAGTCAGGGTTAAATAATGTCAGCATGGTACAGTTAGGTGTGGGTAAGGGTTATCTTCCCCATTGATGATTCAGATCTACAGATCCTAGCCTTGCTCAAGGCTGTACTGAAAGAAAAGTCCATGGATATGTAGTAATTCTATCCTCCTAATAGGCAAGTCTAGATATGTGGACTCCAGTCTCGTGTAGGGCAACCTGTTCTTATTATTTACGTTATCTAGAAATTAAGATTAAAACTAATAATTATTGCCTTAGAGACTTGTGCAAGTCTAACTAAGTCCATACTGTATTATTTATTAGCCACTATCACATGGTTGTGTAATGCTGAGTGCCATGATGAGCAACAAAGTAAACACTCAACTGGCTGAAGAGAAATGGGGTTTGTTTAATGACGCTTTCAAGGTTATATATCGATGTCCTTACACATGTGTGCCTGCTTGCGTCTGTCTACAAACTATAGTCCTTGTCCACCGAGATACCATAGTTTAACCCCCGCTCACACATTGTAAACTGACTCTATGCCGACCAGTCCTTGTTTTGCCCCAAAGTGGTGAGCGCCAGGTAGGGTAACGCCAAGTACCATCTTTTAATGTCTTTGGGTATGATGCAGTCGGGATCGAACCCCTGACCTTCCCCTCTCACAACAGGTGCTAGAACCACTGAAGCGGTCCACATCCAGCTAGCATCCTTGAATATCATCAATGGTCTTTACAAAATACAATGTAGTACTAACCACAGGATAATATAATAGCAGTGCCGTAACCAGCTGGGGGGGGGGGGCAGTTGCCTCCCTAGATTTTTTATAGAAAACAGTTTTATTTGAATCAAGTTGGGGTCAAGTGATAACTTGTACAAATATTTGCCTGCCCTGTCAAAAAAAGGTAAACTACGGCCTTGAATAGGCTAGTATTTATTCCAACACTTATTAGAGGGTATTTGTGTCATTGATTAATCTCCAAACCACAGTGGGGTGGGGTGGTTAAAGACTTGCTGGTCACATCAATGATCCGGGTTTGATCCCTGCATTAGTATGATCTGTGAAGAAAACCAATTCTGGTGTAACCCCCCCCCCCCCCCAAATAATATTGCTGGAATTTTGCTGAAAATGGCGTAAAACCACACTCGCTCACTTTCGCCAAACTGCAAGATCAGCATGGGGAGTGATGGTCATGTGCCAGTTTGTGGTGTTACCGGATAAGTCAGGAGAACTGATAGTGTTGTTGTTGCTGACCTTTACAGCCTTGTACATCGTCGGCAGAGATAACGCCTTACGTGCCTACATT
Source organism: Haliotis cracherodii (assembly GCF_022045235.1). Taxonomy (NCBI): domain Eukaryota; kingdom Metazoa; phylum Mollusca; class Gastropoda; order Lepetellida; family Haliotidae; genus Haliotis; species Haliotis cracherodii. Next base: position 50,341,384 of record NW_027266341.1, on the reverse strand, counting down.
GCAGCAGACTTATCTAATCACATGTGATCTACTTACCCGGTTATTTCCGACAATGCCAAGTGCTGGGGGTGGCTCTCTGTCTCTCGTTCAGATAAATGGAAATGGTCGTCTCAAAATGTTTAGGTCACAATTTATTAAAGATAGAATATTACTTCTGCTCCACTGTCTGCTGTTGCCAGTCAAGGTCAAGAAATTGAAATTACCATATTCGACATAATAACCCCAGGGCGCTCTCAAAATTATGAGGGGGCTCTGATTAGAATATTATTTTGGTGGAAAACAACAGAGTTGAAAGATTGTAAATTTTGTGGATTATGCGGACAGCCTGAAATGTTTATATACGACAGATATAATTTTCCAGAATTTAATTGCCTTAATTAAGTGAGTGAGTGAGTTGGGTTTAACGCCGCTTTTAACAGTATTCCAGTTATATCGCGGCGTGTCAGCTTAATGTGGGAGGAAAGCCCGAAGTGTTGCAGGTCTCAGACGTTCACGACTTCGGTGAAACCCACGAGCACGGGTATGGTGCTGACAAACCTAGAAACATAATTTGGGCGAACAGGGATTCGAACCCACAATCATAGGTTTCTGGCGTGCCCAAGGGACGCAACTCTGCACAGGGAATCACGGCGCCTTAGACGACTGGGCCACCCGTGCCCCCCCATAATTAAGGGTGCATATAACAAACGTATTATGCACGAATAAATAAGTCTTGTGTACATTGATCAATCGGAAGGGGTGCCAATTACGATTGTTCACTAGCCAGTATATTAGCAAATATCGCCGTGGGTGCTAATTAGAGCGGGGTGCCATGTGTGAATTTGAGCAATATTCTCTGTTTAATTAGGGCATTCATCATCTGTTTGTTTAACCCATGCTTGCTGTAAAAGTTTGTGCTTGTCATAAGAGGTGACTAACGGGACTGGGTGGTCAGTTTCGCTGACTTGGTTGATGCATGTTATCATATCCCAATTGCATGGATTGATGCTCATGATGTCAATCACTGGATTGTCTGGCCCAGAGTCGATTATTGAGTGAGGCGCTAAACAACAAACAAACAAACAGAACTGCACATGCATAGCTGGACATTGGTGAATGCAAACAAGTCCTGAGAACATTTGATGGATGCCAAGCAAGTTAACTGGTACATGCACTATCATGACTATAGCACTACAGCAGTAAATATGATTATTTATTCCTATCATGTCTATATTCATGATAATCATGATAATACCATTTGCTATTTATTTATAAATATTACTCATGCTACCATTGATATCATTCAGTGAATTTAACCATATGATTTCATGTATAATGCAGCATGAATATGGAAGCAAGGATTTTCTTACGCTTGAACTTGTATTGTATGTGACATACCGTATTTGATGTAATAAGCGCCTAGGGCGCTCTCAAAATTTGAAATAGGGGGCTCTTATTAGAATAAAATTTTGAAGAAAAAAAAACAGAGTTGAAAGATTGTAAATTTCGTGGTTTATGTTGACAGCCTGAAATTATACAAAATGAAAGTCTGTGTGTATTATACACGACAGATATATTTATCCAGAATTTAATTGCCCATAATTAAGGGTCAATATAACACACGAGAGCGTATTATACACGAGTAAATAAGTCTTGTGTACATTGATCAATCGGAAGGGGTGCTAATTGGGATTGTTCACTAGCCAATATATTAGCAAATATCACCGTGGGCGCTTATTAGAGCAGGGCGATTATTACGTCGAATACGATGTTTGGTTATTATAAAACTTTGATCTTCATCTATATTCATATAATTAAATTTTCGTTGTGTTCACTGAAATTCCTGCATTCTGATTAGCTGAATTGGTCACGTGTTATTGCATTCATTTCCCAATGAATGTAAAAAATTAAGCCACACCCACCGAGGCGCACTTCTTTTATTACTAAGGAATGTCGGGGAGTCCCAATATTACAGTCGAGGGAATTCCCTTTCTGCTCATGTGTATCGTCATGCACAGGTCATTTAGCGACTTTCATGCATATTCATTGTTCAAACTACCCTTTGAAAACAAAAGCCGAGAATGAGTGAAACAGCAAACTTAGTGCAGGCTTGCTCGCCTGTTTTTTCCCCGCTCGCCTCGCTTCAACTTTCATGTCTTCGGGTTTCATTTCAAACTAGCATTTCTCCAACTGTGTTTTGCCGTAATCTGGGAAGTAATGTTTGAATCTGGCAGTACCTGACCATGTTATTTGAAACAGCCGCCTTCCCCCGGACATATTTCTTCCGGTTCGTTACAGTCTGACTGTTCTTTTCGCCTCTTGCCTTAATTGACAGGTCCAATGAACATTGTTTTAATCCTACTCTCCGTTGATTGGCTACTGACTGTGTAGGCATGTCAAGTTATGTGCCTAAATTAAACGATCACCTGATTCATGTCACACCACTGTATGTATTCCTACACCTGGAATGTTTATCAGTCTCGTCATTTTTGGCTTCTGATATAAACAACTGTTTGTGATTAAACTATTGTAGATAAAACATCTTTTACGTTGTCGGATTTAATGATAAGCATTGACTGTGTATTTTTTTCGGTTCATTGAGGTATGAATGGAAAAACCGATGTGCAAACTGTATGAATCTGCGTAGGGGATTCTTACAAAAGTTTGCGCATCGGTTTTTCGATTCATACCTCAATGAACCGAAAAAAATAAACAGTCAATCCTTAAAACGACGAGTATGACAGTTTATTATACACGTTGCACACGTGTTGAATGTCCTCCGGCCCTTGAAACAGTCATGTCTGGCATGTTGTCCACCATTTCTCTTCATGCATGGGGATTCCTGTTCTCAAGAGCAGGTCCCCAGCCACCTGTGCTGGTCGAAACAGGCAGTTTAATGGATCAAGTACTGTGAAAATAAAATAAATTGCCAGGCTGCCATTGGAAGCTACAGGCCCTGACCAAACTCGTCAGGCCCTCGTTTAAAGAACTGCAGCTTATTAACATGATTAATAAATCGACATGTAAATTTACTGCAGGCCATAAGGATCAATACAAATTTTAAATATACACGAGATATACCTGCCAGGGGCATATGGGCCGGGTGCTTATTTCAAACACTGATGCAGTGGTCAGCGTGGCTAGGCTTGCTGACTTGGTTGATGCATGTCAATGTAAACACATTTACCAGTGTTAAATACCAAACCTGCGTCCACACATTGATATTGTCAGTGCACAACCAGCTGAATGATAGGACCAGGGAGCAAGATGTTGCACCCGAAATGCTCAGATACATTCATGAACATTGTCATGTATCAGAAGCAGGAGCACTAGGAGGGTTGTGAGGTATTGCTGCTAGATATGCTTGGGACCATATTCAGTTTGTTTGCTGTTTAATGCTGCACTCAGCAATGTTCCACCTATATGACGGCGGTCTGTAAAAAATCGAGTCTGTACCAGACAATCCAGTGATTGATGCCATGAGCATCGATCGACGCAATTGGGATCGATGACATGCATAAACCAAATCAGCGTATCTGAGCACCCGATCCCGTTAGTCCCCTCTTACGACATGCATGGTCGCCTTTTACAGCAAACATGGGTTGCTGAGGACCTATTCTACCCCGGATCTTCACGGGCCTCGACCATATTCTGATAAATAAGAAACAAGATGAAGAGTCAGGATGTAAATGTGTCCTTAGGAAAGTGGAATGTTAGGCGTGGATCGGTAATTAAAATGACATCAGCATCCAAACACCTTCCAGCATCCCAACTCCCATTTAGAAAATAACATTCAGACCCCAACTTTGCCCATGGACATGGGTTATGTATATGTGTCATTATTTGGTGAGGCGACTCAAACCGTGGCATCAGAGGATGTTATTCAAAATACAATATGATTTTATCATCATAACTTTTTGAATATTTGGAAAATGTTACCATCCAGTATTATCAAATTTGTAATAAAGAGATAATAGGAGATTTGTAATCATGGTAATAGGAGAGATTATAATGTGTGCATTTTTCCTGCCCATGTTATTTATCAACGGACATGTCGCGATGTCAACAAGATTGCTTGTAAATTCCTACAAATGACATGTTTTTGCAATTTTTTCTGACAGAAACGCAGGTGTCGATACTAAATATCCCTTTTTAAATGCTGAACCATCAGAAGTTTTAAATTAGTAGAGAGTGAAGTGAATACTGAGTATTACAGTCAGAGACCCGTCAGCCATGTTATGGGTTTACGTCTTTGCAGTGCAGTACTTCATCATTGAACTTTATTCAGTTATATGCATATATTATTAAATTTTGTTCATAGACCAAAACTGATGAATTTATTGTGACAAAAGAGGGATTATTTGTAATTTGTTCCCCTGTTTTTAAGAATCCTGGATACAAGCAGACAGTACCATGATTACTTAAAGGATAAAGTATGTGATGTCTTTTTTCAATTTGAGACCCGTGAAGATTCAGGTTAGAATAGGTCGTCAGCAAACTATGCTTGCTGTAAAAGGCGACAATGCTTGTCATAAGAGGCGACTAACTGGATCGGGTGTCAGGCTTGTTGACTTGGTTGATGCATGTCATCGTTTCCCAATTGCGTGGATCAGCTCTTGATGTCAATGACTGGATTGTCTGGTCCAGACTCGATTATTGACAGACTGCCATCATATATGTGGAATAATGCTGAGTGCGAGATTAAACAATAAACAAACAAATTTTATTTGAAGATGATAATTGATTTTCTTATGTATTCTCTGTTCTCCAGGTCTGCTGATCGGCATCAACATCCGCAATGTCAAATGGGCGACCCGGGTGCAGGTCGTCATTACCACCTGCAAATTGGTGGCACTTGCCATCATCATTGTCATCGGATTCATCTACTTTGGGAAAGGTGAGTGACTTCATCCTTGTTTCAGAGGACAGGTTTCCAAACTTAACAAAGATGCTAGTCCAAGACTAGTAAACTTCAGGCAGGACTAGTGACATTGACTAACACTTGATGGCAACTGTGTAGCAGGTCATTTTTTCAGGTTTGTGATAACAAGAAATTATTTCTAACCCTGAAGGGTCTTCTGGAAAGATTCCGAAGATAGAGAAATAGATTTGGCTAATTGGCAGGCAGTGTTTGTATTTAAGACATCAGCATGAAAGTGAAGGTGTCCTTTGTCGGACAGTTAATAGAAGACCCCGGGCTTCTGCAAATGATATGCCCTGAAAAATAGCATTACCCTTATATCACTGGATTATCCAGACTTGATTATTTGCAGGCCTATGATAAAGCTGAAATATTGCTGAATGTGATCAACAACAAACTAACAGCTATAACAGTGTACAAATTTATCAAATTAACATATTATTATAAACCATACCTCTTCCTGTTGAGCTTACCGTATTTAATGTTTGATGTTTCTAGATATGAAGACTCAAGGTATACTCACTGGTTTTACTAACATGTTTTTTCTTACTAACCCTTTGTGGTAAAGCACTTCATTCTGCCATTGCTTGTTCTACTGTCACCCAACTGTAGCTTTAGCTCGCAACAGCTGTAAGCTGGTCTGTATGCTGTGTTCCGTGGCCTTGGTGCAAATCCCACAATTGCCCTGGTGATGTTTCTAGATTACTCATCACCATACCCGTGCTTGTGGGTTTCACAAAAGTGGTAAACGTCTAAGACCTGCATCACTTCGAGCTTTCCGCACACAAATAGCTGACACTCTGATGTAACTGAAATATGGATCAACATTATCACAGGGCTCACTCTAAAATAAACTACTCAAAGAAGTTAAAGAACACCTGATTCTTTCATATTACTATAGTTTATCTGCCATTTGTATGTTCTTTAACTTCTTTTAAGTAATTAAATATATTTTGGGGTTGCAAATGTATGTTGGCCATTTTCCATTTTTTAAAATAAAAATAATGATTTTGCCTTATTTTGACACATACTAACTTGTTTATCTTTTCTTGTTCCCAAAACATAGTGTTCCCAATGATCACGTGTTTCCGAAGCACATGCTCGTGAGAGGCATGCGTTTGGGTGAGATGATTTCTGTTCATTGGGAACTCTGCAGTAATGTTAGTATGAGTCAGGATAAGTATAAATAATATTTTTATCAGAAAAAGTTTATAATTGAACATGTAGTCGTACTACTACATACAGGGGCCACAGATGGCCAATTATCTAAGCAGTTCAAATGGCTGTGGAGACTTGCATCCCTTGGCGCTAGAAACTTATGAATGGGGGTTCGAATCCTGGTAGCCCCAGTTATGTGTCTAGGTTTGTGAGCACCAGAGTTTCGGGCTTTCCTCCCACATTTAGCTGACGTGCTGGAATACTGTTCAAAGCGGCGTTAAGCCCAAGTCACACTTCACATGTATTGCTGTGTTTGGTATTTTGACTTTGTTTCCAGTTCAGCACTTTGCACTTTGAGCGATGCAGCATGAACTGAGTGAGCTACAGTGGTCCAAATAATTGGTGGGCGTTATAGACGATGAGCCGTTTAACCGAGGCCGAGGCGCGCGCTCGGAAAATCTCAAATCATCAATATGTGTTTATCTCACGTCACATCAAAATAGTGTATATTTTTATGGACCTAGATCTACCTGTAATATCATTCATTTATTAAATCTGTCACATTTCACAATGTCTGAAATACGTATTCCATTTCAATTTATCATTTTTAATCGATAAATTAAAAAATTATTCACTATTTCCCGCGATGTTATTGAAAATAAAATTCTCAAAAACACATTTCGACAACGGGTCCACATCAAAGAGCAAAATAAAGACGTTTTAAACAAATCTTTAAATATATTATACAAAATGATAAATAAAATCAACAAAAATATATCTAAAAGTAATCAAACTTACATCTAAGTTATTATTTCCATCGTTTCGTGCGATCGCGTGTAATGTAAATCAAATGACATCTCGGCTTTCGTCGCCTTGAATTCTCGGCTGGGACACAATGTTTAATGCAAAAATATATGCATGAAAAATCTTGCAGAACCAATCATGCTTTGTCCAGACAGATACTGAGCTCTAGTTTACATTGACTTAATCCTTGATACGCTAGTGTATGCTAGACTTAAAATGTACGTCATGTTGTAAACGTGAACTTTCAACATGGTTAAGTTATCATTCATGGCATTCATACGTGACCAGCTGTAAGTAATTAACTGTTTAACATGTTTAAGCATGTTAAGAGTAGCTGGTGTAATTTACAGTCATAAAAGAGGTGAAATTTTAGCAATTTATAGACATGCATATTTGAAGCCTTCATTGATGTGTTCAACAGTTTTTTGTTTTTCTCACTGGACTGGTTAATTTGGTTTCCTCAGTTGTGAATCCTTATCATGTTGATCATCAGTTGATATAATTCTGGTTGATGAAATCTGATCACAAATTGACAATAGCCAAACGGCAGTGGTAGATTTAACCACAGGTTTGTATGTAGCCAGCAGTACTTACTGCCCCTTCTCCAGACTGGCTGGCCGACAACTAAATGGTGGAGGTCGCAAAGTGGCTGAACCTGAGTTTGTGTAGCCACCTATCGGAGCTCTAAAATGCCTTTCCTGCACTTTGAAATTAAATCTTGGCTTCCATTTGCCCCATTTTGTGGTGCTTTATGAGCAAATAAAGATTTTGTTGTACACAAAATTACAAAATGGCAGCCGGTGGTCAATCTACTGAGATGATCGACATATATCTTTCTTGAGTTAACCATTCACAAGACCTGATTCACCCTAAATATTTTCTGACTGCTTGTCGTAAAAGGCGACTAACGGGATCGGGTGGTCAGACTTGCTGACTTGCTTGATGCATGTCATCGATCCCAAATGTGTGGATAGGTGCTCATGATATCAATCACTGGATTGTCTGGTCCAGACTTGATTAATTACTGCTGGAATATTGCTGATTGCGGCGTTAACTCTTTCCACAATGTAGGCCAGTGTATCTGGCCAGCATCGAGTCCCCAGACACCGTAGGTCAGTTTACCAGCCAAGCCGTAGTCACGTCACAATAGTAGGGTTGCAACGACTACGCTATGAGGCAAATACGATCCGTATCACGAATGTAGGGTAAAGAATACGGATATTAATTCACAAATACAAAAACAAGTCAGCAGTTGATGTATTATTTGTTATATTCAGTGAAACAACAACAACATAAATTATTTGACATGGTTTGTTAATCATTAATATATTATACATTTATATACTGCACTTATCCAGGTACTAGTATCTGCTCAAATGCGGCAATGACCAGTGACCACAATACTGTCAAATTAAATATTTATGAGAATGTTGACTTTTTAAAACATCTATGCATATAATATGTTCTCATGGATATTTTTAGGTACAGGGTATGTAAATGCACGTGATTGCATATTCATAAATATTCTATTTGCCACGAATAACGAATTCAATTCCTGAATGGATACGGTTTGATTCACCGAATACGCAAGTGAATCGTAACAGCCCGACAAAATAGTATATATTTTTATGAACCTACCTGTCATATCATTCTTTTATTAAATCTGTCACATTTCACAATGTCTGAAATATGCATTTCAATTTATCATTTTTTATGGATAAATCAAAAAATTATTCACTATTTCCCGCAATGTTATTGAAAATAAAATTCTTTGACACACACTTTGACAACAATCCACATCAAACATGTCAAAGAGCAAAATAAAGACATTTCAAGCAAATCTTTACATATATTATACAAAGTAATAAATAAAACCAACAAATATATATCTAAAAGTTGTCAAACTAACATCTAAGTTATTATTTCCATCTTTTCTTGCGATAGCTTGTAATGTTAGTCAAATGACATCTCAGCTTTCGTCGCCTTGAAATCTCGGTTCGGATACGATGTTTAAAGCAAAAATATATGCATGAAAAATCTTTGTCACATCTTGTTACCTAGCAAGATACATTCACAAATTTCCGTTTTTTTAATATATATCGTGATTTCCTGCTTAACATGTTCAGAATAACACGATTTAAGAAAAATCTTTCCGTCAACTTCTGAAATTTATAATATATAAGAGGCAGTACCATAGCTGTAATTTGATTGGCTGCCTTAGGTCACATGCTCAAATTTGACTAATCACAAACCTTGTAGCAGATTTCAGCAAGAAGATTTCATTAGAAACTAGTTTTATGCGATGAAATCGCATGTTATAACTACAAAAAAAATCCAGGCGATTTTACAAGCGTGTTAATGAATGAAAAAGCTTTCTAGCGAAGTGTCATTCGAGGAACGTGTTATCCATACGAAGCATTGAAAAAGGGGGTAAATGGGTGATGACAGATACTATTTATAATTCTTTGTAAAATGATTTTCCAATTACGTAAACAATGAAAATAAATCAGAAATAGGTAAGTGAATTTTATTGAAACCTTTTATTTGGCGAAAATCGTCAATTTGGTCTTTGATCCTTAATCTGGACGTTATCAACGTGTTAGCTTACATTTTTTATTTACAACGAACGCAGTTAAGTTGTAAATGCATTATTTAAATAATGTGATAAACATAACTTTCATATTTATAAACCATAGGATCAGACCTTTCAAATGGTGTATAACATGTAGTAGCAAAGATATTTTACAAGCAGATATTTTCTATGATAAATGTTGGCTTCATCTATCACACAAGAGTCCCTGGGTAACTCGGTGTCAGAGCAGTAAACACTTCTGGTTGACTGGTGTTGAAAAAGTTAAACAACAAACCATCCATCCATCCTAAATATTTTCACATCAAAATTTCAAGATTCACGAGTAGTGTCCAATTAAACACACATGGAGAAGGGGCCAACAGGCCAGCAGTTATATCGACCCCTGAAACAGTAACATGTTTGGTTGAAAATACCACTTCGTACCACTTCAACTCACAGCAAGTAGGTGAACAGTCATCATGGTTCCTTTATTCAGGGTACCTGTGAAGATCCGGGGTAGAATAGGTCTTCAGCAGCCCATGTGTGGGGGAAGAGGTAACTAACGGGATCGGGTGGTCAGTCTTGCTGACTTGGTTAATGCATGTCATCATATCCCAATTGAGTGGATCGATGCTCATGATGTCAATCACTGAATTGTCTTTTCCAGACTCGATTATTTACAGTCTGCTGTCATATAGCAGGAATATTGCTGATTGCAGCGTTAAACAACAAACAAACAAACAAACAAATCTATCATTCAGGTGAGCTACAGTGCCAGAGCACTTTCATTTTAATCCATCACAAAATGAGATTCATATTCAAGTAACAGATATAATTCTATGCATTACCCTTAGGGGTGGAAGGTAGTGTAATTATCTGCCGCCACCAAGTGGATGGGGGATTTTGGAATGGCTGCTGTCCTCTATCCTTCCGTCTTTCTGTCCGTCAGTCCGCCACGTTTCATTTCTGGAGCACAACTCAAAAACCATGAGAGATATCTTAACCAAATTTGGCACATAGATAGGTCTAGTGGTGAACTAGTGCCTTTTGATAGTTTGGCATTTTTTTTACATTTATTTTTTCGAGTTTCCATAGCAACTTCTTTGACTTGGACTTAAAATGGCAGTAGTGCTCGTTTCCAGAGCAGATCTTGAAAACCAAACAATATTTCTTCACCAAACTTGGCATATTTATAGGCATAGTGGTAAGCTGGTGCCTTTTGATAGTTTGGGATTTCAAAAAAAAATTTTTTTTGAGTTTCCATCATGTCCATCAGCAGCGACTTTGACTTACTCTGAAAATGGCAGTGGTGCTCGTTTCTGGAGGGCTAATGCCTTGCACGCAACCAGACATGTCATATTGGCAGGTGATATGAGTATTTCAAGCGTGCACAATTGGGGCTTTTAGTCCGCATGGTTAGGAATAAGTTTACTCAGATTGACATGAATGTGTTTTAAGATCTTGTTTTTTTAGCATGGTTAATAAATGATGGAACACAGTAATTATTCTATATTCTGGTAGGTTGTTTTCTCTTGCATCAACCGATGCCTCAAATTAGGCAGTGTTATTTTTGGTCGCTGGGTTTTTACAGCATTTGTGCAGACAGCTTAGCATGTACATCAGTTAATGAGGATATCAATTTTCAGTGGATATTCAGCTAAGCGGCAATAGAGCCATGCAGCATGTGTGTGAACTTTAACCAAGTGGAGTGGAAATAGGCTGATGTGATACAGCTTGACTTTCGTTGACTGCATTATAAAGCAGCATTCATACACTTATAGATTGCTGAGCAGATTTTATTTCACGCACCCCCAGTTTGGCTAAATCTGATGCATTTACACAGGGTATGAAACTCCCCCAAAAAATCGGCCAGACCACAGGACTGGCTAGCTGAAATACTTGCCAGCCCTGACCAAAACCTGCCTGCCCACTATAATCATATGTTTCATAGGATAGTTTAATTAAAAATATGAAAACTGATTGCTTGTAGCATAAGCGCATCGCTATATGTTATGTTGTCTAATAGCTAACGGGGTTTCTTTTTGGTTACATTTTATCATTCATCTTAAAATCTGAATTAATGCTTATCAAATATTTAGAATATTTTCACCTATGAAATATAACCCGACTGTCGGGCAGGGGGATTTGAAAATCTCTCAGCCCGAGTTGAAATCAACCCGTCTCGGACGGTGGGGCAGGCAGGTATTTCGAACACTGATATACATGCCTCTGTAGTCTAGAGGAAGAGCATCTGCCCAGAGAGCTGAAGGTCGGGTTTTGATCTCTGGTTGCGTCATACCTAATTTGGCTAAAGACGTTAAAAAGTGGTACTTGTTGTCACACACACACACACACAGACAAACAGACAGACACACACACACACACACACACACACACAAACAAAAACGCACCCACCAACACACACACATGGATGCATGGATCGTTGCAATATTAATGCAATAATCATGAACGTGACGGTCAACCCCAAAATCACCTCACCTCACAGTAACATCCTGTATGTTTGTGAAACTAAAATTTTGTGGCCAATATGTAGGGATGGGTATTTGAGGTTTAAAGTGCATCACAATATTTTGCGATAAACAAGGCCGTATTGCGATATGTATCAGGATATATTGTATAATTCTAAATTTTAGATTCAGAAGCACTGAAACATCAATGTACGGATGGACGTTCACAAATAGAACAATAAAGGATGCTGGTGCAACAAAATGTTTACTCATTTAATAAACATGCAGCCATCTTGGGGCCCTGGATGCACGCTCCGGTGCAGCGAAGGTATTTGGCCAGTGTATGACATGAAACACATGATAAAAGTCACTATTTCAAATCACCCGATATACCTAGCATGAAAATTTTTTATTGTGATGCGTATCGAGGAAAGAATGAACCTCAATTTACCGATATACCAGTAATACAGCGCACCCTCACCAATATGTCAGTGACATCAGAGACAGTGCTCACAGAATTCTGATACAGCAACCCACGCTCGTCGTACGACAAATCACACATTGTAAACACACCAATAGCAATCTTCATTTTATTCATAATTTATGTCAAACATTGGATACAGGAGGCATGCATCGTTTTTATTGGAATAAGATTACGAGCCTTTGTAAACCACACAATAAATAAGCAGCTCATGATTATGGATTACAGATATATTTCATCATTCTCTATGGAAGCAAATTGATATGAACTAAATTAATATTCTGCTTCGCTGTTCCCAACACTAATCTGCAGTATTCATGCTACAGCAGTAAAATTATCATGATAATGTTATATATATATGATTTAGTTTTGAGTAATAATTAGATTCAGTTTAGATCAGTTAGTTGCTGCTGCAATGCCTCTTGTGTTGAGGTGTTTTTCCTAACAGGGATTTGTATTCAGGTAAACAGTACTTCACCTGTTCATTTACCACTACTAGATCAAGTTTCAGTTTAGAATTGGTCTTCAGCAATTCATGCTTGTCATAGACGTTTGTTTATTGGTTAACACCCCACTCCGAAATATTCCAGCTATATGACGGCAGGCTTTAAATAATTGAGTCGCGGCAAGACAATCCAGTAATTGATTTCATGAGCATCGATCTACACAAGTGGGATACAATTACATGCATCAACCAAGTCAGTGAGCCTGACTACCCGATCACGTTAGTCGCCTCTTACGGCAAGCATATTTGCCTCTTATGATTGGTTGGTTGGTTTGTTGTTTAACGCTGCACTCAGCAATATTTCAGCTATAAGACGGCAGTCTGTAAATAATCGAGTCTGGACCAGACAATCCAGTGATTGATATCATGAGCATCGATCCACGCAATTGGAATCGATGACAATGCATCAACCAAGTCAGCGAGCCTGACCACCCGATCCCGTTAGCCGCCTTTTACGACAAGCATAGTTGCCTTTTACGGCAAGCATGGGTTGCTGAGGACCTATTCTGACAAGCATGAGGACACTTAGTAAATGGGATAACGTAAGCAATGACCCACACTGTCGGGGTACGATGATGACACAAAACTCACGGAGGCTGACCACCCTTACTGTTAGGTGCCTCGTAGAACATGTATAAATATCCAGGGACCTGCTCTAGCCTGGAATTCCCACTGGTATTTCATTCTATGGTTGCATTACAGTGTCAGCAGGGCTCGATTTAACTATATAATGCATGCAGAGTGCAACCTGATAACCATCCATGAAGATTCGGGTTAGAATAGATCTTCAGCAACCCATGCTTGCCATAAAAGACGACGATGCTTGTCTTACGAGGCGACTAACGGGATCGATGCTCATGATGTCAATCACTGGATTGTCTGGTCCAGACTCGATTGTATACAGAATACCGTCATATAGGTGGAATATTGCTGAGTGCAGCGTAAAACAACAAACAAATGATATTGATAAATGCACGCTATTATTTATTTCTACATGCACCACCCAGTGCATGTCAACACTGACAAATTTGTGACTTGCTGTGACGTTTTCGGCAGTATGTTATTAATTTTTGTGAAGGCTGACCAGCTGGCTAGCAGCTGTCAAACAACATGGGAATGATTTGTGTATGCAGAATCAGAAAGTTGCATGTGTGGTTATGTGTGTCAAAAACATGACGTCTGAGTTTAAAATGTCGAGGCCAGTGTGTGAATTAGCTGAATTATGCAAAAGTAGGACCAACGTGGCCCAAATCTGTTTTGAATAAAGGAAAATTTGGTTCAAGTATTGAAAATTTTATTCACTGTGGCTTTGTGAATTGCCAAATATGAAGAAAATAAACCATTCACAGTTTATCCGAAAATGATAGAATTATTGCCGACACTGGGCATATATTCAGGTCAATCTTATGATTATGACAAGAGAGCAAGAGAATTTATCGGATGTATACATAGTATAAGTGATTCCGTCACTCTCCTACCCAGAGTTCCATGCGACCACCATAGCGCCTCTGCCACAGGACAGCGCCATGTGACGATTCATCACATCTTACACAGTCCATTCAAGATATTGCATATGTTTTTCTTCTGTTTCAGTTTTGACAAGTCCAGATAAACATATGTCATAGAGGGGTTAACTTTCATTGAGAAAATATCCTAAATCTTGAACAAGTATTTCCATTTGTGTAGTTATCTTATGTTTACATCTGTATTGTTTTCCACATACTGTCATCGAAGCCCTACGGAGAGCTAGCGATACGGTCACTTAGTGTAAACATGTATTGTCATGCAACTCACTGTCGCAGTTGTAGTAGCATATTTATATAATTATGCAAAACAATATGTAAAGCGCCCCCAAATACTTGCATTTGTCCGTACTATTCTATTTTCTGAAAAAGTATTTTTGTTTACAAACATGAGAAAAGTCTGGTCACGTATATGCGCCAGAGTGTGTGATTCGATGCACAGCGATGTTGAGGAATCTGATTGGTCAGTAGGAGGGACATTGAAGGGACATACATGTAACCATGGTAACTCGTTCTACACACTGGTGGCGCAGACCCATAAAGACCTCGGGTAGAATAGGTCTTCAGCAACCCATGCTTGCTGTAAAAGGCGACTATGCTTGTCGTAAGAGGCGACTAACGGGATCGGGTGGTCAGGCCTGCTGACTTGGTTGATGCATGTCATCGAATCCCACTTGCATGGATCGATGCTAATGATGTCAATCACTGGATGTCTGGTCCAGACATGATTAATTACAGACCGCCGTCATATAGCTGGAATATTGATGAGTGCAGCGTTAAACAACAAACCAACCAAATCATAATTCTGACAGCTTATCAGTATTTATAGATCTCTTCAGTTTACATTTGGCCTTATAACGTATGTTTGATGGATATTAGGGCTGGGACCAGTCCAAATTTACTACGCAGGTACCCAACCCCTATTACCCGACCCTACCTGGGTACCCGCTGTAGGTCTCAAGAGGTAGGTTCAAACTATCCAGTTTAGAAAAGTTTGACCGTAGCCCTGGCAAAATGTGTTTAGACACACGTATAAAACGATCTAGTGCATGTACACTAAAGTTGACTGAAGTTTTATTTTTATTCAAACATATAAAAGTCAGAAGGAATGGCCGTAGTAGTCAGAAAGAACAGCGAACATTGGAGACTTGTAGTTTCAACATAGAGTTCTAGATAACTCCCCTTTGCTGTTGGAAGCTTGTGTCAATAGATCCTTATGTCTGAATAGGAATACTAAGAACGAAGAGATAACAAATAACTTTTATGATTTTATTTCACGTTTAAATAATTATGAAATCCACGAGAATTCGGAAGTAAACTTTTCCATGTCTGACTTAATTGATCCAAAACGCGTTGTCTGACAACAGATTTATTATTCAAATATGAGATCTTCAAAAGCAACTGTGACTGGACTAAGGGAGATAACTCTGTCTGGATTTTCCACCATTACGCTATCCCTCATGTCAAATGGTAGTCTGTCTTCCAGACCCTTGCGAATAAATTAAGTCCATTTGGACTTTATTGTATATTTGTAGATATAAATTTTTAAAAAAGGTAACTTTATTTTCTGGGATTAAATGTTAGTCTAGCCAAATAGTTACAAGATCGCATATTGTTTTTTAACATTTTTGATAGAATTTTGTGTTGGAAACATGTTGATGTAAATTCCTTATTGAACTGACATAAAGAAGTTTTATATATCATGTATGTATAACATGTACGTATAACATGTATGTATAACATGTACGTATAACATGTATGTATAACATGTATGTATAACGTTGTAGCTTCTGCTGCTTTGCTGTTTCAAAGAACTGCTTGTTATCTTGAAGCTTAAGCTTGCTATATATATTTACCTTTGAGTTGATCAGCATACAAATGGTACATGGTCAGTAGCTTATGCCTCAGAAAGTATAACTACATCAGCTTAATTCATGTTATTAAGTCATGTTTATTGTACACAATTTAGTTTATCTAAAATTGTATTGTTTGTATACCATAATAACTAGAGTATAGTCAAGTAAATGAAGATTTAAGTAAAAGGGTATACATGTATATTGGAAAATGTAAATATAATATACTGGGGTAGTACATTTTCACCCTGCAGAAAGATATTGGGCGTGAAAAAATGAAAGTTCAAAGTGCTATTGTTAGAGCAATCAGAAAAGATAATTGTAGGACTCATTATAGATATGAAGAAATAGGTAATTTTGTTTCTTGTAATTATTCTTGTTTATTACAGGGTATGAACTATCAATGTCAATGTAATTTGTGTGAAAAATGAGCAGATAGCATAGTCAATGATAATGATATGACTATAGTTCTGTACACTGCTAAGATTACGCTCTCCGGTTGTGTGAAGAGGTGCTTTGGTGGAGTATTTAAGCTAATCAGGGGTTAATCTAGGACTCCAAACTAAGTGCCCATGGCAGGCAAAGTGGGATTATTTGAAGAGTTCATTTTATCGTAATTTCAGAGATATTTTAGGATTGCATTTTAACATCACCATCATCACATTCTATGCAGTAATGTTAATATTGGCATCAAAAAGTCTTCCGGCCCCCAGGATCGGGTGGTCAGGCTCGCTGACTTGGTTGAAGCATGTCATCGTATCTCAATTGCATGGATTGATGCTCATGATGTCAATCACTGGATTGTCTGGTCCAGACTTGATTATATACAGACTGCCGTCATATAGCTAGAATATTGCTGATTTCGGTGTTAAACAACAAACAAATCAAAAAGTCTTTCTCTTTATTGGACCTGTTATTAGTGAAATATGTGTCGCCATGACCAAGCCCTCATGTTAATTAACACACTCACGAATGCAACATATGTTGGTTAATATATGGGATAAATCTTATTCATGAGATATTAGATTGATTTGATGCACAAATGAACATACTGTTATGTTGTGTGGAGCGACGCTCATGAACGCATGATGCACCATGATGCACCATTTGTCTCGTGCAGGATTAGCGTGTAAAGTTTGGAAATCTTGTGCAGCATATCGTGATAAGAATATAGACACTGTGGTAACACTTGACTGATTGAAAGTTTTGTCATTAAGTGGGACACATTGGAAACATCTCTTCTTAACATACATACTTCTCTATATATATTTCTATATTTTGGCGAAAGTATATATAACTGTATTTTTATGAACTAGGAAATTTGTACTTCCAATTTGAAAATGTTTACTGACAGTTGCTGCAGACTTAGCTGATCAGGTCCAGCTGAATCCCAACTATGCTTGTCGTGAGAGGTGACTAAATGGATCGGATAAGCCAAGCTTACTGACTTGGTTGATTACATAGCATCGACATATCCCAATTGCATGGATCGATGCTCATGATATCAATCACTGGATTTTCTGGTCCAGACTCAATTTTTTACAAACTTGTCATATGGCTGGAATATTGCTGAAGTCAGCATTAAAGATAATTTCAAAGAAAGACAAGTTGTGTCCAACCCCGTAGTGATGGTGACGACAGATACTGAAGCTAGTGCTCTTCACAAGATGTGGATTGTATAATCTTTCCGTTATGATGTGTTTCTGTTGACCTCTATGGGTTTTGCAAAGTGTCCTTGAACATGTTGAACTATATATGTTGAAGTTGGATGTTGACACTGTGTGTGGTGTTTCAGGTGAGGTGGAGAGCTTCCAGAACTCTTTCGAAGACAGTGACTACAGCGCAGGGGCCATCGCACTCTCCTTCTACTCGGGCTTCTGGGCATACAGCGGATGGTAAACCTATTTGTCTACATCTACCGTTTCAGAAAGCAATATCTGTCTGTCAACTGTGATGGTAAACTCTCAGTCTATGTCTTCTCTGACAGTAAGGGGGTGGTCAGGTAGCCTAGTGTTTAAATCGTTCGCTCGTCACGCCAAAGATCCAGGTTCGATTCCCGACATGGGTACAATGTGTGAAGCCCATTTCTGGTGTCCCCCGCCGTGATATTACTATAATACAGCTAAACGTGGCGTAAAACAATACTCACTCACTCTGACAGTAAGACTATTTGTCTATGTCTGTTTTGTTGATAAAAATACTTTCAGTGATTTTGGAGAGACAAATGTCATTAGGACATTTTTTATGTTTTTTGCGAAGTTTGACATCTATAAACATGATAAACATTACGAAAATTGAAAAATAGCTTGAGGACTTTTGGATGACAATGAGTCAATGTCCTGGATAAGCAACCGATCTAAAACCCTGATATATTTGCATTACTTTGCCTGATACCTGGTTTCTATCTGCAGGAGTTACCTGAACTTTTTAACAGAGGAACTTGTGAACCCAAATCGGTAAGTCTCTGCACTATCGTGGAACATTGGGCCATGTTATGTTGCATTCTCTTGCATGCACTGAGGATGTAGATGCGTTGATGAAGATGGTAAACGAGTTATCTTCCCACATTTTTCTTTGGATATCATGTGATGTATTGATCATCATTGTTCAGATTAGGGAAAGAAGTAAAGGAGACTTTGTGCCTTAATGTTGAGAATTTATGGTTTGGGGATCCCTCACATGAAAATGTTTTAGGTAATTATCTCATCTTGTCATACTGTGAAGATTCTGTGTTAGAATTTGTCTTCAGCAATCCTTGCTTGTCGCAAGAGGTGACTAACAGGATCGGGTGGTCAGGCCTGCTGACTTGGTTGATGCGTGTCATCGCATCCTAATTGTGTAGTTTGATGGTCATGATGTCAATCACTGGATTGTCTGGTCCAGACTCGATTATTTACAGACCGCTGTCATATAGCTGGAATATTGCTGAGTGTGGCGTTAAACAACAAACAAAACAAAACAAACAAAATGTCATACTGACAATTGTGTGTGTACAATCAGGGCTTGATGTTGAAGTAAGGAACTCTGTTTAACTTGACCTAGTTGCACAAGACAAAGTTAGTTTGCACTCTTGTCCCACAAATTTATTAAGGATGAAACGTTGATGCATAAACTGAATAAGTACAGGTCAGACCTCTGGTGACTGTGTCATGATTTTACCTAAATATTGCTGTAAAATGTAGCAGGATGTGAACATTATCTTGAAAAACATACAGTTCGATGCCATCACGCCCAAGAAAGTCACATATAACCCAGGAATTAGTGATGTAGTATGGTACATAAAGCTTAAAGGTGTTCACTGTGTTCAGAAATCGTAGTTGTGTGGAAAAGCAAGGGTCAGTTAGACACAAATTGGAATTTTTTTAACATGCACTGGATGCATGTAGAAATATTTTGGGTTGCATTTTTCAATTAGGTTACACTAAAGTACTCACGGAAATGAAAAAAAACTTTTTTTTCGACCTCAGATCTTAAATAAATGCAGTTAATATACAAAATATGTAAATATTCAAACAACTAAATTAGTACTAATTGGGCCGTGGCACAAATACAGCGTATCAAATGTTTTTATGCCTTTTTACACGTAAAAATGTGAATAAAACAGACTATTGTGAAACAGGGCATAACCAGGTGTAAGTTGATCAAGGTGACCTATGACACCTTGACGACAGGTGAGAACAGGTGCATAATGCCTATAGTCTGTTTCTGCTATGTCAATTTGGACTTAGTTTTATTTTTGAATGTTGAAAGTGCCGACAAAATACCTCCTGTAAAGTACATTTTGTATTGTTCACTGAGATCAAACTAGCAAATCCAGACTAGTACTTTTTGAGTTGTTTTGTTATTTCGTATTTACAGCTACGTAACACTTTGTGTTAAATTGAGAAAAACAGTTTTTTTTCATTTCCGTGAGTACTTTAGTGCATGTTTTATGTAACTAAATCGAGCCCTGATGATCATTGACAAAGTCTGCCATGGGGACTCAGGATAGAATTAGCACTATGTTAGTTGTCAAAGTAAACTGGATCATTTGTTCAGGCTCAGTAAGTTGGTTGTATGTGTCATTGTGTGTCAACCATGTGGGATATTACTCATCATCATTAGTCCAGACTAGTACAAGCATGCACACACTCCGTTTCACCTGACCTCATTATATCAATCACTGGTTTGTCTGGTCCAGGCTCGATAATTGATGTTACTGTAATCTAGCTGTAATAATGCTAAGTACGGAGGGATCGGGTAGCCTAATGGTTAAGGCGCTTGTGCGTCACGCCGAAGACCCAGGTTCGATTCCTGACATGCAGACAAAGTGTGAAGCCCATTTCTGATGTCCCCCACTGGAATATTGCTGGAATATTGCTAAAAGGCATAAAACCATACTCACTCACTAAGTAAGACGTTAAACAACAAAAATTGATTCAAGTTGGTCATAGTTAAAATCTATTTATATGCATGTGTGTTGTCTTCCTCAGCAACCTGCCTCGAGCCATCATGATCTCCATGGTGCTTGTAATCTCCATCTACCTGGTCACCAACATCGCATACCTCGCTGTGCTCTCCCCAACATCCATGCTCAAGTCCACTGCTGTGGCTGTGGTAAGCTCGTGTCAGTCACTACTTGGCGTATCAAGCCCCACTGTCCCCACATGCTATTTTCAGCACAACTGCTCTTGCTGCATTCATTAGAAGGGCATTGATGTAGCACCATATACTATACTACATGCTTTCAATATGTATACAATAGACATGGGCAAGACAACACCTCAACCATGTGATCATAGAAATAATTTTTTCTCAGTTCATCTTCAATTGAGTGTTGACCCATGAAGATCAGGGGTAGAATAGGTCTTCAGCAACCCATTTTTGCTGTAAAAGGCGACTATGCTTGGCGTAAGAGGCAACGAACGGGATTTTGTGGTCAGGGGTGCTGACATGGTTGATGCATGTCATTGATGCCAATTGCGTGGATCGATGCTCATATCATTCACTGGATTGTCTAGTCCAGACTCGATTATTTTACAGACCGCTGTCATATAGCTGGAATATTGCTGAGTGCGGCGTTAAACAATAAACCAACCAACCAAATCAGTGTAGGGTTTGTTTTTTACGCCAAACCTTTTTTCATGAAATTTTTGTAAATTTATTAGATGAGTAAGGACAATGCAGGACTAGTGGCTGTCATTTCAAAGAAATCAAAGTGGAAGGGGTATATAGGAATGTGTGTTCGTCTATCCGTCAATCTGTCCATCATGTTTTGTTTCTGGTGCAGAACTAAAAAAATCATGATTTTAACCACATTTGGCACATGGATAGGTCTAGTGATGAACTGGTGCCTTTTGATAGTTTGGGATTTTTTAAAAATATATTTTTCGCAATGACTTTGACTTAGACTGAAAGTGCTTGTTTCCAGAGGTCTAATGCCTTGCTCAAAACCAGACATGTATTATTTGTGGGGGATGTGAGTATTTAATGCTTGTTTACAATTGTAAGCTTGCAAGCACGGCAGGAAATATGGATGACAATCTACTTGTTGAACATAGTTTCAGATTTTTTGACAACTGTAAAACATGTTTGCATTTAATGATTATTGCAACTTTAGAGAGTAGAAACAAAAACAAATAAGAGTTTGCCACTAACGTGGCTATATCCCCCGCCCCTGTTGCAGAATTTATGACATAATTAAATCTAAACAAACCGTACCGTTTTTTAACCGAGGTGGAATTTGTCATGGAAATTGTGAAAAAAAGAGTTTGGAACCTAAGTCAATCTTGTTGCCATGGAAACGTAAAAAATAAAAATGTCTAAAATTTCTAAATAGCAAAAGGCACCAGTTCAGCATGTACTTGACAGACCTGCAAGGTTTCATGAAAAAATATTGAACGGTTTCTGAGTTATGCTCCGGAAACGAACCCTACCCTCACAGAACCTAAGTCCATCTTGTTGCCATGGAAACGTAAAAAATAAAAATTTCTAAAATTTCTAAATAGCAAAAGGCACCAGTTCAGCATGTACTTGACAGACCTGCAAAGTTTCATGAAAACATGTTGAACGGTTTCTGAGTTATGCTCCAGAAACTAAACGTGACGGACGGACGTATGGATGGACGGACGGACGGAGCCCGTTTCTATATGCTCCACCAACTTTGTTGGGCGGGGGATAAAAAGACTTTCAAAGTGGTTTTATGTTTCTGTGCTTAGAAAGTACAATAGTGGAATATGTGCTTACCATGCTGACAGTAACTCTGTTATTATGTTTCCAGACGTTTGCGGGTCAGACAATGGGTGTGATGTCATGGCTGATGCCCATCCTCATAGCAGTCTCCGTGATGGGAACCATGAATGGAACAGCCCTTTCAATGTCGAGGTCTGAACTATCTCCCATCATACTGCTGTTGAGAGAGAAGTGTTGACTTCTGTAGCTAACTTTATTTATTGATATTCTAATACCAGTGCCTTAGTGATTCCAGAAGTTATGAAATAGTCTGTGACAAGAGTAGTGGGGAGTCTTATTGACTGATACACAATTGTTTCAAAGTGTATTTCTTCTGTGAGTATGATTGCAGAAATACGGTATTGGGAGATGGTTTGTTCGATTAAGTTGGATTGTTTAGGTATGTTCATCTGAAACTGGGGTAGTCGGGTAGCCTAGTGGTTAAAGCGTTCGCTCGTCACGCCGAAGACCCGGGTTCGATTCCCGACATAGGTACAATGTGTGAAGCCCATTTCTGGTGTCCCCAACCGTCATATTGCTGGAATATTGCTAAAAGCGGCGTAAAACCATACTCACTCACTCATCTGAAACTTTTTTGTGTGTCAGATCCAGTTCAGAATGACACACTTAAAACACAAGAGGTCATTAGACCTGAAGCAGAAGTAATAAGGTGGCATCAATAAAAGATAAATATTTTCACTCTTACTCAGACTTGTGTAACTGTACCTTCAGCAACCAATGCTTGCCGTAAAAGGCGAATATGCTTGTTGTAAGTGGCTACTAACAGAATTGTGTGGTCAGACTCGCTGACTTCGTTGATGCATGTCATGTTATACCATATGCATGGATCGATGATCATGATGTCTATCACTGGATTGTCTGGTCCAGAGTCGATTATTTACTGACCGCCATCATATTGCTGGAATATTGCTGAGTGCGGTGTTAAACAACAAACAAACCAGCAAACAAAACTTGTGTAACTCTCTATTACAGACTGTTCTTCATCGGTGCCCAGAACAACCATATGCCACACTTCATGGGTATGATCCAGTACAAATACCTGACCCCGGCCTCATCACTGTTTGTCATTGTAAGTGTTGACAGGTGCCCCTTGTCCAAGTACCTGACCCCGGCCTCATCACTGTTTGTCATTGTGAGTGTTGACAGGTGCCCCTTGTCCAAGTACCTCATTCCCAGCCTCATCGCTGTTTGTCATTGTGAGTGTTAACAGGTGCCCCTTGTCCAAGTACCTGACCCTGGCCTCATCACTGTTTGTCATTGTGAGTGTTAACAGGTGCCCCTTGACCAAGTACCTGACCCTGGCCTCATCACTGTTGTCATTGTAAGTGTTGACAGGTGCCCCTTGTCCAAGTACCTGACCCCGGCCTCATCACTGTTTGTCATTGTAAGTGTTGACAGGTGCCCCTTGTCCAAGTACCTGACCCTGGCCTCATCACTGTTTGTCATTGTAAGTGTTGACAGGTGCCCCTTGTCCAAGTACCTGACCCTGGCCTCTCACTGTTTGTCATTGTGAGTGTTGACAGGTGCCCCTTGTCCGAGTACCTGACCCCGGCCTCATCACTGTTTGTCATTGTAAGTGTTGATAGGTGCCCCTTGTCCAAGTACCTGACCCCGGCCTCATCACTGTTTGTCATTGTAAGTGTTGACAGGTGCCCATTGTCCGAGTACCTGACCCCGGCCTCATCACTGTTTGTCATTGTAAGTGTTGACAGGTGCCCCTTGTCCAAGTACCTGACCCTGGCCTCATCACTGTTTGTCATTGTAAGTGTTGACAGGTGCCCCTTGTCCAAGTACCTGACCCTGGCCTCATCACTGTTTGTCATTGTAAGTGTTGACAGGTGCCCCTTGTCCAAGTACCTGACACTGGCCTCATCACTGTTTGTCATTGTAAGTGTTGACAGGTGCCCCTTGTCCAAGTACCTGACCCCGGCCTCATCACTGTTTGTCATTGTAAGTGTTGACAGGTGCCCATTGTCCGAGTACCTGACCCCATCCTCATCACTGTTTGTCATTGTAAGTGTTGACAGGTGCCCCTTGTCCGAGTACCTGACCCCGGCCTCATCACTGTTTGTCATTGTAAGTGTTGATAGGTGCCCCTTGTCCAAGTACCTGACCCTGGCCTCATCACTGTTTGTCATTGTGAGTGTTGACAAGTGCCCCTTGTCCAAGTACCTGACACCGGCCTCATCACTGTTTGTCATTGTAAGTGTTGACAGGTGCCCCTTGTCCAAGTACCTGACACTGGCCTCATCACTGTTTGTCATTGTGAGTGTTGACAGGTGCCCCTTGTCCAAGTACCTGACACTGGCCTCATCACTGTTTGTCATTGTAAGTGTTGACAGGTGCCCCTTGTCCAAGTACCTGACACTGGCCTCATCACTGTTTGTCATTGTAAGTGTTGACAGGTGCCCCTTGTCCGAGGACCTCACCCCGGCCTCATCACTGTTTGTCATTGTAAGTGTTGACAGGTGCCCCTTGTCCAAGTACCTGACCCCGGCCTCATCACTGTTGTCATTGTAAGTGTTGACAGGTGCCCCTTGTCCAAGTACCTGACCCTGGCCTCATCACTGTTTGTCATTGTGAGTGTTGACAGGTGCCCCTTGTCCAAGTACCTGACCCCGGCCTCATCACTGTTTGTCATTGTAAGTGTTGACAGGTGCCCCTTGTCCAAGTACCTGACCCTGGCCTCATCACTGTTTGTCATTGTAAGTGTTGATAGGTGCCCCTTGTCCAAGTACCTGACCCTGGCCTCTCACTGTTTGTCATTGTAAGTGTTGACAGGTGCCCCTTGTCCAAGTACCTGACCCCAGCCCCGTTGCAAATTTGAAGAAATATATATTTCTATGATTGTATTAATTCCTTTGACTTGTCAGTTATTGATTTTGGCACAAGAAACCAGCAGCATCAATCATTTCATGATAAAAACCAGATAAACAATGTTGAATAATTTTCACAAATATTTTCATTTCCACAAATATGCTGCGACCTACAAACTATTCCATAATATGCCTGAGAAAAGTTATGAATCATGATGTCATGAGGCTTACATAGTAAAAAAGCCACTGTGATAATTGGGGCTGTTACGATTCACTCGCGTATTCGGTTAATCGAACTGTATCCATTCATGAATTGAATTTGTTATTCATGGCCACTGGAATTGAATATTTATGAATATGCAGTCATGTGCATTTACATACCTGTACCTAAAAATATCTATAAGAACATATTATATGCATAGATGTCTTCAAAAGACAACACTCTTATATTATTTAATTTGACAGTATTGTGGTCACTGGTCATTGTCACATTTGAGCAGATACTAGTACCTGGATAAGTGCAGTGTGTAAATGTATAATATATTAATAAACCATGTCAAATAACTTATAGCCGCGAATAGCTGGAATATTGCTGATGCGGCTTAAAGCACCACTTACTAACTCACTCAAATAACTTATGTTGTTATTGTTTCACTGAAGATAACAAATAATACACCAAGTGCTAACTTGTAATTGTATTTGTGTATTATTATTCGTATTCGTTACTTGTTATTGTATTCGTGTATTATTATTCGTACTCGTTACCCTTTATTCATGATACAAATCGTATTCGCCTCATAGTGTATTCGTTGCAGCCCTGTCACTGATAATCCATTGTGATATCTTCTGATGCATATACTCCTTCTTGCAGCTGGCTCTGGTCACATGTTTCCAGTCGTCCAATGATATTTGGTATTTGATCGAGATGGAGGGCTTCGGGTTTGCCACGGTACTCACAGTGGTGTTTGCCGGACAGGCTTATCTTAGATACAAGGAGCCGGACATGAAGAGACCCATCAAGGTCAGTTGGGAGTCCATTCGTCACCACTCACCCCTCTCTGTAACTTGCAACAAGACTCGTCCCCCTATCGATGAATGTGCGAAAATAGACAAACCAATCAGAATTTGTGTATGATTTCAAGTTCTTTGGCAAAGAATCCGTCCGAAATAATTTTTGATTTTACAAATGTCTTGCATCTAAAAATATACCCAAAACACAGGTAAATGTGTTCAATCATTCTGTATAATTCTGCATGTCCCGATGTGCTTTAAATTGCATCTGAAATATAGAAAATATATGGGAAAATATATGTGAACCATTACGCAACGAGGTGACAATTGTTGAAGGTATGCCCTTTTGGGCTAAGATGGAACCCGGTCTCAAAAATGGCCACGAGAGGGGCATGAGTCGCTATTGGGCTTGTCCCGGAATAACACAAGTAGGTCACGAATGTTGGGACTCACCAGCAAGGGCAGGATCGGGGTCATGAGAGAGTCATCTGTTGGGGTGTCACAGTTTGATGTTGCAGAGTTGCATCCCTTTGGCCACCAAAATAATTACCTATTTTCTTGAGTATCGTGCACACCCCCATCTTGGCGATTCAGTATTTTTTTAAAAAGATTTTTTTTAAATATTATTCTTAGAAAAATAGTACAATGTGTCCCTTCAGCGAATTCATCTTAAGAAACAGGTGATTACAAACTTGGACAATACAGATTTGAAATTAGAAATAAAGCAACACAAGACATGAGGATTTACCATTTAAATTCTTTTTCCAGTTCTGCTAGGCATTGTTTTATATGCAGAGATTGAGATTACCGTGAGTATTTTCTTGCAAACTGAGGCAGAAATAGCAATCTCCTGTACACATGTTTTCTCCCAGTCTACGGTGATTCGGTTAAAAATGACTCATTAATATACATTTAAAGAATTTTTATGCAATGATTAGAAGAATTGTGTCTGAACTGTTATTTTATCAGGAAAAGTATATTCCAATATCATGTTAATTTTGTTGCAGCTTCACTATATTTATACCATATTTTCTTGAGTATGGTGCACACTTTTTTTCTCTAAAAAAACAGCTCGGTAGAAGTGGGGTGCGCATTATACATGCCATAATGAGTTTTGATGTTTTTTTCCCCCCCCCCAATGCAAAGACATTACCGTGAGCACTTAACACTGGAAATACCATGTCAACAAATCCATACTGAAGTATGCAAATCAATCATGTAATTCTTTTGTCTGGTTTTGAAAAGTGTTCGTTGTATATCTGGACTTATGTTTGTAACTTATTTCATTAATTTTATTCAAAATTCCATTTTTTTATTGTTTTAATTAATTTCGGCGAAATCGTGTGTGAAGCGATCGGAAGATCGCACAACTCACTGTTATTAACAGCCTAGCAGAAAAAAAATACAATTTAAACAGTAAATTAACAAGTCTGGTGATTATTTTTTTTTATCTGAAATTGCAAATTTGTACTGACCAAGTTTCTTATCACCGGTTTGTATAAATTTTTTATCAAAATACTGAATCCGCTAGAGGGGTGTGGGCATTATACATGGGTGCACACTATACTAAAAAAAATATGGTAGTTAAGATAGAAATAACCATACGTGTAACACTTTAGTACAGCTGATCCCTGTTACCAGATATTTTTTACGTAATAATATGACCAGCCCTTCAGGGCTCTTGTGATCGTGATCACAAAAACTTTATGTTAACTGTAGTCACACTGCAAAAAATATGATTTAAAACAAGTCAATGTATGGCAGTTATGATACATGTCATTAGTAATATTTGTACCCCTTTGGTCCTGTTGATTTAACTAAAATAATACTTGAAAATTACAACTTTTAGTAATATAACAAGAAACATCTAAACTTGATAAGTAGTTGGGTAAATTATGCCAACGCAAAGGAACATAATTTTGTCATATTGTAAACATACCGGAGAAACAGTAGACATTTATTGTCCTTGGTGTAACCATTTTAGTTTGCAGAAAAAAAAAATTGATACAATATTTCTTTGAGTGTATTATTGTAAAACTAATATTATTTAACCTCTGACTAGAAAAGAAAAAGAATCTCACTGTTAATATAACCACGTTTTAAAGCCTGGTTCATCACTCTTTGTGAAAAATGAAAATAAAAATTGATAATTTTCTCTTCTCTGTGTCCCACACATGACCAAAATGATCGATATATAATTTCAATATTCTTGATTTATTGAACATGTTCTTTGTACTTGTTGCAAATCATGCCATGCAATGTGTGTTAACGTGAGTCATTTTCAGAATTGAGGTGAGGCGGTAACACCAAGGACATTACAATTACTCATAACTCCTTTCCGTTCATGGCACAATAATTATCAGTATGTAGGAAATTATGCATTATAGTTGGTGTTGCATTATTGCAATGGCATCAGACATTTCTGATTCACAACGAGAGTTACGACGTTATGGCGTCACAGCACAATTGTATCCTAGCACCCACAAGGTCCCTTTCTCCTGATGGGTCACGTATGCTGAAAGCCATTTCTGATGCTGCTTCCTCTGATTCCAGGGGCCACGGGGGCCCCAGCCGTCTAAGGCACCGCAATTCGCTGTGCAGAGTTGCGTCCCTTGGGCACGCCAGAAACCTATGATTGTGGGTTCAAATCCTGGTTCGCCCTGATTATGTTTCTGGGTGTGTCAGCACCATACCCATGCTCGTGGGTTTCACCAAAGTGGTAAACGTCTGAGACCTGCATCACTTCGGACTTTCCTCCCACATTAAGCTGACATGCAGTGATATGACTTGAATACTGTTAAAAGCGACATTAACCCCAACTCACTCACTCTTAATCTCATGGGCTTTCTCCCCTCGTTTGAGATGTTCTTTAAGACCTGCATTACTTCGGGCTTTCCTCCCCTGACACGCCGTGTTATAACTGGAATATTGTTAAAAGCGGCGTCAAACCCAACTCACTCACCCACTCCCCTGATTTCAGGTACCAGTTGCGCTACCAATAGCCCTGAGTGTCATCAGTTTGGCCATCGTGGTGCTGACGTTCTACCAGAAGCCCTCTGAAAGCTTGATGGCGCTGGGCCTCATTCTCCTAGGCTCAGTCCTCTATGTGATTGGCAACAGGTGGCAGAACAAACCGCGGGAGCTGCAGACCAAGATCAGTAAGTTTGGCTTAAAAAAAATATAAGAATTGGATCTCAGGCATTGACTTTTGAAAATACAGTCCAGGCAGACGTGTTTTTTTGTTTTATTTTCTTTGCTTGTTTAAACTAGTATGTAACCAAATGGACAGTTGTGTACCATCAACCTGGGAAAGGGTCTCCCTATTTAAACAAGCATACAAACTCCTATTGCTGCCGTGACCATGACACGAGATGGGCAGTAAAGCAGTGTGAGTGTAAAGGGAAGTAACTGTGTGCTATATTGGATCGCATTGTTTTTAATATTAAAAATGGAAATAAAAATGAAACGTGCAGCAGACTTTAAATTGATGCTAGAACCAAGACTTAATATTATTATTATTTTTATTATTATAAGGCTAAAAAAAATAAAAAAATAATAATAATATGTACAATTGTTATTTGCTTAATTCCATACACTGGGTGAATGCTCAGAGTGCTACATAAAATAGCTGAAAACTCTGCTGATACAAGGTCATAGATACAAGACAAATAGTTCTGGCAGTTGGTGTTGATTTTAGATTTGAGAGGCTGAACAGGAATGTCTTGAGCTAGATGGTTGATATATAATCCGGATAAGTCAGAGAAGTAGGAAGTTGCTGACTGGTTGTAGCAGTGGTACTTTAAGGTCAGAGAAGTAGGAAGTTGCTGACTGGTTGTAGCAGTGGTACATTAAGGTCAGAGAAGTAGGAAGTTGCTGACTGGTTGTAGCAGTGGTACTTTAAGGTCAGAGAAGTAGGAAGTTGCTGACTGGTTGTAGCAGTGGTACTTTAAGGTCAGAGAAGTAGGAAGTTGCTGACTGGTTGTAGCAGTGGTACTTTAAGGTCAGAGAAGTAGGAAGTTGCTGACTGGTTGTAGCAGTGGTACATTAAGGTCAGAGAAGTAGGAAGTTGCTGACTGGTTGAAGCAGTGGTACATTAAGGTCAGAGAAGTAGGAAGTTGCTGACTGGTTGAAGCAGTGGTACTTTAAGGTCAGAGAAGTAGGAAGTTGCTGACTGGTTGTAGCAGTGGTACTTTAAGGTCAGAGAAGTAGGAAGTTGCTGACTGGTTGTAGCAGTGGTACTTTAAGGTCAGAGAAGTAGGAAGTTGCTGACTGGTTGTAGCAGTGGTACATTAAGGTCAGAGAAGTAGGAAGTTGCTGACTGGTTGAAGCAGTGGTACATTAAGGTCAGAGAAGTAGGAAGTTGCTGACTGGTTGTAGCAGTGGTACATTAAGGTCAGAGAAGTAGGAAGTTGCTGACTGGTTGAAGCAGTGGTACATTAAGGTCAGAGAAGTAGGAAGTTGCTGACTGGTTAAAGCAGTGGTACATTAAGGTCAGAGAAGTAGGAAGTTGCTGACTGGTTGTAGCAGTGGTACATTAAGGTCAGTGAATTAGGAAGTTGCTGACTGGTTGTAGCAGTGGTACATTAAGGTCAGAGAAGTAGGAAGTTGCTGACTGGTTGTAGCAGTGGTACATTAAGGTCAGAGAAGTAGGAAGTTGCTGACTGGTTGTAGCAGTGGTACTTTAAGGTCAGAGAAGTAGGAAGTTGCTGACTGGTTGTAGCAGTGGTACATTAAGGTCAGAGAAGTAGGAAGTTGCTGACTGGTTGAAGCAGTGGTACATTAAGGTCAGAGAAGTAGGAAGTTGCTGACTGGTTGTAGCAGTGGTACTTTAAGGTCAGAGAAGTAGGAAGTTGCTGACTGGTTGTAGCAGTGGTACATTAAGGTCAGAGAAGTAGGAAGTTGCTGACTAGTTGAAGCAGTGGTAGAAGGCCACCCGTGTAGGGGACTCCGGGTTTGAATGGTCCCAAGCAACCTGTCTTGTCATACAAGATGACTTACGGATGGAGTGGTAGGGCTCGGTGACATGGTTGATTGCGTGTCATCGTACCCGCACTGTGTGGATTGTTGTTCATAATATCAGTCATTGGACTGTCTCATTTATATACAGCCTCCCATCATATTTCTGGAATGTTGGTCTGTGGTGTCAAATAAACAAATAATCAAACAGAAAATGGCCGCAGTCCATTGCGTTTAGTAAACTTCATTTAAGATGATAGTGATCTGATCAGTGTCAAGTTGGTGTCCATTGCCCATGCTTTTGTTCCATTCTAGACCTTAAGATTTCACAGCCATTTGGGGGCGGTTGGGTGGCCTAGTTGTTAAAGCATTCGCTCATCACACCAAAGACCTGGGTTCGATTCCCGACATGGGTACAATGTGTGAAGCCCATTTCTGGTGTCCCCTGCAGTGATATTGCTGGAAGATTGCAACAAGCGGCGTTAAACCATAATCACTAAATCATAGCCATTTGTGGAGTTAATATGATTCTTATCTTAATATTTCATTGCCATTGATGTCAACAACTGCTGTGTGTTTCAGATTCTATCAACAAGTTCTTTCAAAGACTGTTCCTGGTCATACCACCAGACAACCCAGATGAAGTGGAATGGGAGTAACCTCCCCTTCTGTGAACCGTGATTCGGAGTAATCTCCCTTTTTATGAGATTGTACCGAGAGTAGCCTCCCCTGCGGTGTAAATGAACAGGGCCCACTTTGGTCTACAGGCATTAATATCAGCTGCATCTTTGGTTTCTCTTGGAGGAAGATAACCGTTCAAAATCTGAAGTGTAGGTTGAAGATAATGTTCATTAATTTGCACATGTTTTGCATCAGTTCAATTAGTTAAACATTACATTTTGTGTTAAAGATATCAGACTAAAACAATTCAAGAAATACACAGCAGAATATGTGGGGTAACTGACCCAAGGGTCACTCGGTGCTAATAGCAGCTTTAGTTCTGGTATCAAGCTTTCATTGGATCAACCAACAGAATACTTCTTGTGAAACTCAAAGTAAACCTCAGATATAAATTTCATGGGGCATTACAATTTATGTAGTGTGTAGACCCACATAACATCTCTCCTGCTATTGACATCACTGGTAAAATTGTTAATTGGCATTCTATGGTGGTTAATCTAGACCTAGAGGCAGACATTCGGCCCTAAATCTGCATTAAATGTCAGTAGATATCCAAATGGAAATATATACAATCCCAGTTATAACAACTGCAATGGCTTGGTTAAGGTGACTTGTGCTTATTGGATTAGAGGACCAATAAAGAGGTGAGGCTTATTTGTACATCATTGCATTCAATTCAGCGCTGAAGTAGTTCGAACTATTTTTACCAATTGGCCGCCATGTTGTTTAGAGTGCTACATAAACAACCCCAGTTCTGAAATTTGACAGTGTGAGTTATGGATCTTCGACGTGTTCCTTTTACTGACTATGTCATGTTTAAAAAGTTGAATATTTCCATGTTTTTTCTGTGCCTTAATTGATTTGTGAGCATTTCAAGTGAACTCTAGTGTGTCACTGTGACTGTGGCATCAGGGTGAGTGTGTTTGGCATTTGTGTGCTGAGAGTGTGTGACAACTCAGACAGTCTGCTGTCACCATGCCTCAGTTGTATTGTGCACACATCCCTGTGCTTCCAGTAACCATCACTGTCCATGTTCCTTCACAATGTTCCTGGTCCTGTTCTTCCATGTTGTTTTAATTCACCTTTTAATCTTTTATGACCATATATTTATTTTTTCTTTGCTTTTAACATGTTTGAGTCATGTCCATTCTTTTAATTAGAAAACATTGACGTCGTCTCATACATACAAAGCAAACATGTAGAATTTAGGCCCCAAAAAATAACAGTCTTGTTCTCAGGCGCCGCCTGCATCATCGTAAAGTCTGCGGCATGTTTCGTTTTTATTTCCATTTTAAAAAGAAGAAAAAAAATCCTAATACTCAAAAACAAAGCAATCCAATATAGCACATAGTTACTTCCTTTTACAGGCACACTGCTTTCCTGTGCGTCTCGTGTTTATGGTGATGATGGCAATGCGAGTATGTATGCTACTTTATGTAGGGAGTCCGTTTCCCAGGTACACAACTGTTTGTTTGGTTACATATTAGTTTGAACAAGCAAACATTATAAAAAAAGACCACACGGTCATTGCCTGAGAACCAATTCTTCTTCTTTTTTAAGCCTTATTGAATAATTGTACAATTACAATGGTTTAAGTGTAGCTTTTCACCAGCTTACAGTCATGTACCTGTACTATCCGTGACATCATAACCGTCCGTTATTGTTGGTACTGGAAATCAATCCCTAGAAAACTTATCGGCTTACTTTATGTTTGGCCCTGCATTTGTCTTGCCTGTTAAAGTACTGGGGTTGATTGACAATAGG
Source organism: Haliotis cracherodii (assembly GCF_022045235.1). Lineage (NCBI taxonomy): Eukaryota > Metazoa > Mollusca > Gastropoda > Lepetellida > Haliotidae > Haliotis > Haliotis cracherodii. The sequence continues at coordinate 50,307,661 of NW_027266341.1, read as the reverse complement.
CTTTCTGCCACACTTACATAGTGGAAGGAGACCTAGTGTGAGATGATTTGCTGAATTTTAATCTGATTAGAATGATTCCATGACATGGCTTTTAGTGTAAGGTACTGGTTCTAGTCGTATAACCCCATCAAAATTCAGTATGGCAGGGTCCACTTGCACAAGACGATCTTAACACTATGACGATCTTAACACTACGACGATCTTAACACTACGACAATCTTAACACTATGACGATCTTAACACTACGACGATCTTAACACTACGACGATCTTAACACTACGACGATCTTAACACTATGACGATCTTAACACTACGACGATCTTAACACTACGACGATCTTAACACTACGACAATCTTAACACTACGACGATCTTAACACTATGACGATCTTAACACTACGACGATCTTAACACTACGACGATCTTAACCTCCACAGTTGGACATGTACGTATGACAGTCGAGGTGCTGTGATTGATTTGTGAGAGAGGGTTTTGGTATCCAAAACGTTTTACATCATAACGACTAGTGATCAAGATACATTTCTACCCGACTTCACTGCCCCATAATGCTTCAGTGTTGCCATGACGACACAGTCACCATGTCTACTGTTATCATCGTCACTGAAGGTTATAATTTCCATCCCAGTGGCATTGAAAGAGTTGACCTAGTCAGTGTGAACAGGAAATTATGTCTACTGTCATCATCACTGAAGGTTATAATTTCCATCCCAGTGGCATTGAGAGAGTTGACCTAGTCAGTGTGAACAGGAAATTATGCTCCAGATGTATATGAAATGGATAGAGGTGGCACTGGAATTCACTGTACAGAGTTCGAATCCCTGATTCATCCTCATGTTGCTTTTAGGGTTGTAAGCACCATGTCTGTACTTGTGGGCTTCACCAAAGTGGTAAACATTTGAACCCTGCCTCACACCATGGGACAGAACTGAAATATGACAAGATGGCATTGAACCAAATGCACTCGCTCACTCACTCACTCACCAACCATCCCACCCACTATTTCATTCCTCACTCACTCACTCACCAACCCTCCCACCCACTATTTCATTCCTCACTCACCCACTCACTCACTCACTCACTCACCAACCCTCCCACCCACTCTTTCATTCCTCACTCACTCACTCACCAACCCTCCCACCCACTATTTCATTCCTCACTCACCCACTCACTCACTCACTCACTCACCAACCCTCCCACCCACTATTTCATTCCTCACTCACTCACTCACCAACCCTCCCACCCACTATTTCATTCCTCACTCACCCACTCACTCACTCACTCACTCACCAACCCTCCCACCCACTCTTTCATTCCTCACTCACTCACTCACCAACCCTCCCACCCACTATTTCATTCCTCACTCACCCACTGCCCACCACCTACCACCCACACACACACACACTCACTCACTCACTCACTCACTCACTCAATCAATCAAATTCTGCCAAAAACTAACAAGCACAGTATTCATTAAGGTTATATTTTTATGAAAAAAAGCCAGTCATTTGTTTATTATTTGAAAGTTGTCAGATTTGGTCATAGTGGTACAATAACCCCATTAAAACACTGAATCTGTAAGAAATCTGTGATAGGATGAAACTATTTGTAGATAGTTTGAAGACTTCGACTTATTGTTTCCTCAAGTCTTTGCTAAAGTTTCCAGATGTGAAATAGTAATTAAAGATGCTGTATATTATAGAAAACAAGAAAATATTAGACATCTTTTTTTTTCTTGTTTATTCCATCAATTCCTGAGGTTTTCATGAAGATATCTTCAGCTCGACCCTGACAACATCTATATAATTGATGTGGCTTCCCACCCATTCACCATGTTGGCATCTTGACAAAGGAGACTGAAAGAAGATGTCAGATTGTCTTGGTGCTACATTAGACTGTACCACTGCTTACTCTAACTGCCTTTCAGATATGTCACCACTAACTGGTCAAAGCAGTGTTAAACCAACCCCACTCTTGTGTTATCCTCGGAACTTATTGTATTTGCGTGTATATTTTAGAGAGGACTTATTTTACCCCATGGTGTTACTTGTGAATATTATTATTTCCAACTGCGTGCCATAGTGTCGTTAGCACCTGTGCTTCTTGTAGGGACGTGCCCTTACTGTCATGTATGGCTATGTATGTATTATTTTATGTTGTGTGTATATGTGCAGCTTGTTGGAGTATGTCTTTGGTTATCCATTGCCTTGACATCCTTCGTGATGGCTGCTTCTAGCATTGTCTAGTGCTGGTGATGACATCGTGACACAATGACAGTATTTTGCTTGTATGTTATATGCCGTCCCATAGGGATCCATTGGTAGAATGGGCTCCAATAGCACAATGCTTGTAGCAACAACTAAAATCAGACTGTGACTTGTGTCATATACCTGGTTGGTGTGAAGACTGCTCATGATATCAACCTCTGGTTTGTCAGGTCTAGGTTCAGTTATTTAAAGGCTGTTGTGATGTACCGTATTCGAAGTAATATGCGCCCCGCTCTAATAAGCGCCCACAGCGATATTTTCTGATATATTGGCTAGTGAACAATTCCAATTAGCACCCTTTCCGATTGATAAATGTACACATTTATTCATGTATAATATGCACGCTTGTGTTATATATGCACCCTTAATTATGGGCAATTAAATTCTGGAAAAATATATCTGTCATATATAAACATTTCAGGCTGTCAGTATAAACCACGAAATTGACGATCTTTCAACTGTTTTTTTTCCCATTAAAATAACATTCTAATAAGAGCCCCCTATTTCTAATTTTGAGAGCGCCCTGGGCGCTTATTACGTCGAATACGGTAGTTGTCTTTTGTTCACTTTGTTTTACACCCTATTCAGTCGTTTGCTCAATCGTTATCCCGTATGACTTTGTGAAAGTTTCATAACCAACTCAACTTGGTTATAATAGATAGAATAGGCTGACAGTTTTCTATGGTGTCACAATTCTTTGTGTAGTATGTTGTACAGTTATGTCCCTTAGTTGTGCCAGGATCAACTAATTGTGGGATCAAATCCCAAATTCTTTCAAATTGCAATCCCTGATGTTTCAGCACTATACCTGCACTCATGAGGTTATGTCCCTTAGTTGTGCCAGGATAGGCTAATTGTGGGATCAAATCCCAGTTTCTTCCAAATTATGATGCTTGGTTTCTTAGCACTACACTGTACTCATGGGGTTATGTCCCCTGGTTGTTCCTGGATCAGCTAATTGTGGGATCAAATCCAAGATTCTTTGGAATTATTATGATTATGTTTCTTGGTTTGCCAGCATGTAATTGTACTAGTGGCTTTGACGAACCAATTCCTATATTATTTTAACCTAATGTTTCATTTGGTATTTTTGTTAAACACACACACATGGAGCTGTCACACTGCTGTTAACAGCAGCTTTAAACTCAACTCACTCAATCACTCACTCTCTCCACAGTTAAGTCATTTACAGCCCAGTTGGATTGTATTCATGTCTAGTTCAGTGGATGGCAACAGCAGAAATATATATTGATAGGTATCCTACACAATGTCTACAAACAGCCATATAAGAATATCTTGTTTATCTCCATGTCAAAAATTTGTGCAGGCTCTTTTATGAAAGAAATAAATACTTGTATATGATCATGACAAAATCACTTCAACACCATCATAACAGTAAAAACACATCCATTTAGCATCAAGTTCAGAAGGAACCTACTTCATATCACTGCAATTTTACTCATGCAGCATAAAAATTGTTTCCATGACAACACAGATTAATTTTGTGATTTAAGCAAATTCAAAAAATGCCTTGTGAGTGTGATGTGGTTTTGTAGGCACTGTAGGCTAAATGTTCGAATCGTTTCATAAAAAGCTGCCCAATCCATTAAGATATTTTTAATATATTTGAAAATGAGCTTACGGTCTTGAACTGTAAGTCATTGCTGTCTCAAATGTAAGAGACATGCACTGCTTCATTTATTTATTAACTATTAGAAATTTTCTCACAAGTACTTATTATCATACAATGGATTGTGTTATCAATGCAATAAACCAGCTGAACATGAATTCATGATCCGATAAATATAGAAATGAGGTCAAATTGTATATGTGTGCATATATTGTGAACATGGTAGCATGTCAAATTTCAAACGATTGTGAAATTTCTTATTCTGAAACAATATTGTACTTTCTAACAAGGTAGTTTACGTGTGTAACTTTTTTATTTATCTGATTAATGGTTGAATCATGGTCTAAATGTCCGCATGGGATTTGTATTTGAGACGGAATAATTTTCATATTTTTCCCAGGACCCACAACACAATATTTCTCAGAATTTTCAGTGAATACTTCATTATGTATTTTAAGACCTGAAGACAATTTCCTCATTGACTCTAAGCATATCAAATGGTCAGCCCCTTTCTGGCATCATGAACCTGAATGTCTCAGTTGTGTAGTGGTATAACACTGATAGTGTGATACGTAGTATTGCTAGTCTAGACACCCATTATCCTTCAATGCATTCTTTTACATTGTTTTGTTTTATCTATATATTTGCGTGTAAGTCATGTAAGCATTGTCATGTACATACCATATTCTATGTAGTAAGCGCCAAGGGTGATAATGGTTTTCAAAGTAGTTCAAGAAGACTACCTCTTCCACTTAGTTCCGACTGTCGCTTCTGATTGCTTCAGGACAAGATGCTCATAAGACAGGGGTTGTACCTTCAAGAGTGTAACAGGGCATTCAAAAAGATGTTTAGATGTGCCATTTGGAAATCATCTTCTCGAGGCAAGAGAGTTAATTGACTGTAAAAGTCCAGTTTCCATCCTTGCCTTCTGGGCCAGAATTTCTGGGTTTGATCGTGGCCACCAGTGGCTATTAGGCTTATGTCTCTTCGATGTCCCTCCTTTTGACCAATCAGATTCCACCTCTCATACCAATTGCATTTGCTTCAAATAAAATGGGGGGCGGTCGGGTAGCCTAGTGGTTAAAGCGTTTGCTTGTCACACCGAAGACCCGGGTTCGATTCCCAACATGGGTACAATGTGTGAAGCCCATTTCTGGTGTCCCCCGCCGTGATATTGCTGGAATATTGCTAAAAGCGGCGTAAAACCATACTCACTCACTCACTCACTCAAATAAAATGGCGGCACCCAGGGGGGACGATGTGATCGATGATCAAGATCTATATTGTAATAAAACAGGTCTTACTTCATGAAGTGCATCAAATCACGTTTGCACCTTGAATTAAAACTTCGAAAAGTTTATGATACACATTTTGCGAATCCAGCAATCGACTGAAACCTGCATGGCAGTTTATGAACAGGATGTCGATTTCCTCACATGATTTTGTTTGGACTGTGCTTAGAATCGTAGTTTAGCTGAAATAAAACGCCATAATTCCAGCCTAGTTCAGCAAGAGTTGAAACTGGAATTTTGTAGTCAGTTGACTCCCTTGCCTCAGGAAGACGTTTGGAAATATATGTGACAAAAAGGGCAAACTTTGGAATTTGGACCTGATTTCTGTAAAAGGCGAATAACGGGATTGGGTGGTCAGGCTCTCTGACTTGGTTGATGTATGTGATCGATTCCACATTGCGAGGATTGATGCTCATCCTATCAATCACTGAATTGTCTGGTCCAGACACGATTATTTACAGACCGCCATCATGTAGCTGAAATATTGCTGAGTGCGGCGTAAAACAACCAACCAACCAACCCTTTCCCATTTCTATCAGATTGATGAAAAGTCTATTTTCCATTTTCATGTCCAGGGAGAAATAACATTTATCACTGCTTCATATGCTTCATATGATATAATTTCCAAAAGTGACCTTCCAGCGAACAGCACTTATAGAAGGTATTTCAATTTCAATCAGTGATAATTTCTGAGACATTCTCCATGTGTTATATTGATAATTGCCTGTTTGTTGTTGGGTGTTTTGGGGAGCAAGATGCTTAATGCATAGAATAGGGTAGATTGCGTTCACTGTGTTCATATTTCCTTCACCTTTACCATATACAGTCATGTTCTGCCTGTATTGTATGTATTTGCTTCATGCATTTGTGTGAATATGTTCTGCTATATTTTGTATTTATATCATTTGTCATGGTCTCATAGTTACATGTGTATATTTATCATATGTTAAATGATTTTAAATAACCTTCCAAGTGCATATGACCCATCTCAGATATTTAAACAAAATATTCCACTTTGTGAAAATAATTTGAGTGTGCTAAAAGTGGTTGACAAATGTTATCTGGGATTTGAAACTTTTCATTGTTTATACTTTCTTCGGGGGTTTGGGGCCCAATCATCTAAGATGCCGCAATTCCTTGATGATGTTTCCAGGTTTGTCAGCACCATACTGTGCTTGATGGTTTCAGCAAAGAGGTAAGCATCTGAAACCTGCATCCCTGGGGGATCTCCTCCCACATTAAGCTGAGACACTGTGATATAACTGGAATAAAGTTAAAAGTGCTGTAAAACCCAACACACTCGCTCATACTTTCTTGGTCAGTATTGTTTCATTTCTTAGTTCTTAGTTTCAAAAAAAGTGTCATCTGACATATTGAATAGTATTGTCAGAGCACTTCGGGTTCAGGCACCGTGGAAGCAATGACATCATCCATTCTGGCAAGACGTCATGGTATTCCTGAGTGACACCATGTTTGTCTTACACCAGTTTTATAACACAGGAAGAGAGTGCTTAGGAATATTACTGCAACCCTTTTGTTTTTATGATGTTGAAAATTAGTTTTTTTGACAATTTGGTTTTTTTTATTGAGTGTTCGAGGTGCGGAAAGCTTAACATTGGTTCTCATGAAATTTCAGGCATGAAATAGTATACTCAATAAAACATGATGTTTTTCTCCTAAACATTTTATTCAATGGAAGTTACAATGTTTTCCCCCCCCCCATAAATGTTGGACCAAATGGAAGTGACAATGTTTTATCCAATCTCTTTTCCTCAGTGGATGTGACAATGTTTTTCTTCCTAAATGTTTGACCGAAAGGAAGTGAAAATGGTTTTCCTCCTAAATGTTTGACCAAATGGAAGTGACATCTGGTGTTGCATGTGCAGAATTCTGTTACATCACAACTCAAACAGGAGTCCTTGAACTCTTTGCAATAAAGCAGAATGAACTGCAGCATGCTATGGTTGTTACAGGAGAGTAGTAAGAGGATCTATTGGACAAATTGCTGATGTAGCCCAGTGGACAAGGTTCCCTACCTGGATTTGTTGGTCATGAGTTTAAATCCGCGTCTTAACCAGGTTATCGTCCTCGGTTTGTCCCCTCCATTACATGTTTGTGTCATTTTTTTCTTGGTGATGAATGTCACCTGTGTCATTTGAGATATGTTACTGAAATACTGTCAAAAACAATGTAAATCATGCCACACTATCCAGGTGAGCTTTTGTGTGAGTTTGAACAGTAGGCCAGTAGGTATCATGGTGCATCATGTTATAGGGAGAAACTCCTGAAGGGATGCAGATAGTAGGTGATTGGAGATTAGCAGATCCTGGTGTGGTTTAGGGAGACAACCCTTGCACAGCAAATGCAGTACCTTTGATGACAAAATGTGTACTGATCTGTATGTAACAACTGTTGGCAGACAGATGTGATGCTATTTCTAGACAATTCTTCAGTCACTATTTCATCTCAGTTAATGAAATGGATGTCTAACCTGTTCTGATTGAGTACTAACATCATTGTGTGATTTTCAGACTGAACACAAAGCATGTTTTGTTGTTAATATATAAATCTACTACCATGGTTGCCATGGTGTTTGTTCGTGAAATAGTTACAAGTTTGTTTAGTGTTATTTATAAGGCTGTCATTGTACATGAGGGACACATTATGAAATATTTAAGATAAGTCGTATCGGCAGTAACTTATTTGTTGAAAGTTCAAGATCAGTTTGACAATTTGCTCAAGGCAATGGTGCATTTCAGTGTTAGAAGTTTTACCCATATACTATGTAAGGAGAATCAGAACATTTTTTGTTACTGGTTTAATTTGAGGCATTTGGAGGCTTTCCACCCTGAAGACAAGGACTTCAAAACTTCAATATGATGTTATGTACAGTAGCAAATGGTTTCATCAAGTATGTGAACTGCACATCTACCAAGACATCGCATTGACAGAATATAGAAGTTGAAATTCATAAACCAACCCAGTCTCCATTGTTGATAATTGATAATGAAATAGGAATTAATTACACTTTGTTGCCGGGTGAAGTAACATGACAAGTATATGGTAATTAGGAACACCCTAGCAGTCCCCATATACCAGGGTCAGTTTCAGGGTGTTTCAAATGGAGTCCGCATTTCGGATCTTGGTAGTCCACACACAGGGTCACAGATAGACATTGGGTTTTCAAATTAAAGGGATCCACAATGGTTTTTTTTAGCACTGTATCTAGCTTACACGATCTTCTGTGTTGGAGGCTTCTTATTGTTCAGGTTATGAATTAATCACATCTAACCTGAAACAAAAGCCATATTCATAAAAAGGTAGCTTTGTCTTTAATAGTGCCACAAAAATCAAAATAACTTTACTTTTCAAATTATGTATTAGTGCGTTGTGTATATATATAGTCTGTGGTAACCTACCATGAACAACCTTCGCAGACACTGGTAAGATAAAAAAACAAACTTCCTGCACAATAAACAAAATTGCCTTTCCCCGCGAAACAGACCAAATTTATGCCAAAATGTATAAAAGAAATGTTACACAACCTTTTTATTTCGAATCGACCCAAGCTTAAAATTGAATGTGTTGCCTTGGTATTAGCTGCTATTGTAAAGCAGTGTGTGGGATGACCTGCCACTCTGCACCAAATGGTTGTCGGACATTCACAATTTGCACCAGCCGTTTTGTGTGACACGTTTCTTAGCAGGAAGAGAAGTAGTTGCGTGGGTGACGGTGTGATAGATTTCTGTAAACTGGTTTTGTTGGTGTTTATATTAAGTACAGTTTGCAGCTCTATTTTTGGAAATAAAATGATCTTATCTTAAGCCTTGCTCCGAATGTTCTTTGTGCCATGCCAATGGTGATTCAAATGCAGAAGATGTCCAAAGTACCTCGTGCCATGTCAATATGTCACCGGTATGTATCCACGGCGTTCTTCCACCACCCGTGAATATATACGGCCACCTTGCGGTGTATTCGTCAAGCGTGTCTATTTTTAGTCAAAAGAGAATTAGCGCCAGAGAACAATCGGTCTCGATTATCTGCCAAAACCGGTTCCATTGGGCGCAAAAGGCAAAATAGTGGTGAAAACAATGTGAATGGATCAATGAAAAGCGGGTGACACCAGGTGATCCCGAAAAAGGTAAGCATTTCCTGTACTATTGGTAGCACACGCCAATTGCCATTTGCATTAAAAAGTAATATAAGTAACTGTTTCTTTTGTAAAGCCACACAGCAATACCACGGCGGCCTGCAAACAAATGAATCTTGACCAGACAACTCAGTGACACGACAGCATGCGGTCTGATGTTGCGCAATCGGAAAACGATGTGTTATTTTTTAATTATGTCTGTTGTGTACACGTGCAGAGAAACATGCGAATATTTTCGTTGCAACACTGCCTCACTGTGTGCATGAACTTCGTGCGAACCTTACCACTGCCTGGCATTGAAGCAACGAGTAGAGCTGACATGGTCCTGTAGACCGTTGCACGACCACCAGAGCTGTCCAGATAAAACCTGGATCTGGACTCGTGTATGCTGTCCCAGTTTTGTCTTTTGAACCTCAGATGCTGTCTGCACCAAGCTTGGCGTGCCTGACAGTGACGGTGAAGCAAAATTTGGCCTATCGCTGGAAGTCGGGGCCGAATGTTGTGCTCCCTCTGCCGGTTGCGGACGGTTCTGATTTCAACCAACTAGGCATTGTCAAAGTTATTCTTCTTTGGACTCGACATTCGAGTTGCAGACTATCGTCTCCGCCACGGAGGGGTATATACCTGGTGAAGTGAACCTTGGGAACCCCAAAGCTATTACACCATGTTGGTGTATTCGGGTAGTTACCTCATGGTGGAGAAACAGTTGCAACATGGTGAACTTTGTGTTAAATGATCCCATGAATACCCATCTCGACAGTGACAGCCACCACGCCATCAGTTGCAGCGCCAGTCATATCCAGACCAATAAACCCAACGGAAACATTCACAACACTGCAGCAGCCTAACTACACCCCAGGAGACAACGTGGATGTCAGTGTTACAAATGTGGTGCTGGGTGTTTTGTCTGTGGTTGTCCTGCGGGCAAAGCTAAATTTCATTCCTTGTCAAAATGTCGCCTTGTCGCGCTTCCGTAACATTGACAGTGTTTTTGCTGGTTTTTGTAAGGGCGAAAACGCGACAATGTCCCTTCTCGGATTCCATACTCACAAAGAGTATACGGCTGTTCAACTTCCGATGGCTACGGCTCACTTTCTATGAGCTTAGGTTTTATAGATAATCCATTATGGTATAATCTGTCCGAGCTAGGTGTGAATGGCTTCAGGTTGATTAACAGGTGACCATAAGGTTTTTGAGTAACTTGTTCAAAGGTTTGCGTAAACTTCTCAGTACACATCTGCCTAGCCATAGTCAGAACTTGTTGTTTGTCTATTAGATTGTTAAGGTTCACAAATCAGAGACAGTTGCGACGTGGAGTAGGGTCTTAACAGACGTACAGATTCTGGTTGATGGCGATCACAGACAGATTTCTATGATGTCTCCTTTCAGGAAACAAGTCATTGATCGCGAGTTCTTGGTCGCTGTGGACATGAGGTCATCCAACGCAATCAGATTTCTCACTTTCGGGTTGTGAAAGTCCGTTGTAATACCTTGTATAAATTCCACTGATGGTTGAACTGTTCTCTTGATTGTATCGGAAAGAGGTTGCCATCGTTTGTATAACCATGTGATTCTTTGAGGTGTCGGGTTTATGTTCATATCCATCAACAATTGTTTCACCAAAAAGGTTTTTCCGCAGCATGTCTGACCAGGTACAGTCATTGTAAGAGGGTGCAATAGGTTCTTTAGCTGCTACATCTGCTGTTGCGTGTGCGTCGGAGCCGTAGCCCACAGAGTCGGAGTAGGAGCTAGAGGAGAAGCCATAGGAGCAGGAGCCGGAGCCCACGGAGCAGGAGCCGAAGCCATAGGAACCGGAGCCTTATACAGTCGGACATATTGTCACAGCCGATTCCAGAGTTGATGCCATGTAGTTCTTGAATCATATTTCATGTAAATTATTTCATATAAGAGAGCGGAAGGTCCGGGGTTCGATCCCCGGCCGTCTCATACCAAAAGACGTTAAAAGATGGTACTTGTTCTTACCCTGTCTGGCGCTCGGCATTAAGGGGCTAAAACAAGGATTGGTCGGCTTGGAGTCCGTATACTGTCTGAGTGTGGTATTCATGTTAAACTGCGGCATGGTATCTCAGTGAGCTAGCACTATAAATCGGCATCAGTCCGGACTAGAACAAGCAGCCACACAAACACACACACGTACATGCATGTCGCTATATCAGTGCAATTATCTTGGACGCGACATTAAACACCATTTCACCTCACTTCTCGGGCGATCTCTGCTCCACTGAACGGCCGGCGGCAGCTGCAGCTCATTTGGAGATTTTACGTGCGCTTTCCTACATCATGCGTATTTAGCACACGGAAGAGAACGGCCCGCTCCACAACAACCTATGTATAGAATGAGTGTGTTGACGAAGCAACCTATCCAGAGCGATATTAAAAGTTAAACAATGATAAAGTATATTCGAACTCCTTTCTATATTATATTTTTTCTCATGTGTTTACAAAGTTATTGATTGATATTCAACCTGTATTTTAGTTGATTAGTACAATATACTGGGAATATCCGCCTAAATATTTCACAAACCTTACAGTGAGTGAGTGAGTTGGGTTTAACGCCGCTTTTAACAGCCGTATTCCAGTTATATCGCAGCGTGTCAGCCGAAGTGATGCAGGTCTCAGACGTTTACCACTGCGGCGAAACCGGAGAGCACGGGGCGAATCAGTCATAGGTTTCTTGCGTGCCCAAGGGACGCAACTCTGCACAGCGAATCGCTACGTCTTGGGCGACTGGGCCACCCTCAAATCTTAGATCAGCTGAATGTACAATGTAATTAATAGCTATGATTGTGTGTTGAGTTTACAAATACAGTCGGCTGGCTTTCTGTCAGGACTGAGACTGTGTAGATATTCAGATAAACATCGCTATGAGGATAATACAATCAGGAGCTGTTTAGTACGTACGCTACTACCATAACAACCTGTGTGTGTTGCGAGACAACAACTTTTCAAGGAATTACGTGTGATCGTCAGATTTTTCAATGGTCGTGTTTACTATGAACTAGCTGTAAATAGCTAACAAGTGAGTATTCAACAATAGACATCTTCTCCAATAATGAATAATATTTGATAAAATGAATACATTGACCAAAGATGTTTAATTCACGGGTTCATGCTACAGTCAAACAGGACATAATTGTGATAAACTGAAAACATCTTCAAAATTATACCCTCCTTGTCTTTTACTGCTTTATGATCTTTTCAATTCTTTTGTCTTAAAAAGATTTAAAAATTGACGGTGTACCTTGTTGATGGCTCCGACTTTTTGGATGCCACATTTATTAATAGACGATAAAGGTTTTCAAATAATCCATAGAAATGACAAATAATTTCAGGTTGATTAGTCAGGCCTTATTTTACAGCGGATGAGTGAGTGAGTTGGGTTAAAACTCCACTTTTAACAGTATTCACGTTATTTCACGGCGTGTCAGCTTCATTTGGGAGGAAAGCCCGAAGTGATGCAGGTCTCAGACGTTTACCACTTCCGTGAAACCCACGAGCACGGGTATGGTCCTGATAAACCTAGAAACATAATTAGAGCGAACCGGGATTCAAACCCACAATCATAGGTTTCTGGTGGGTCCAAGGGACGCAACTCTGCACAGCGAATCGCGGCGCCTTAGACGACTGGGCCACCCGTGCCCCCTTACTGCGTATGAACAAAGGTTATTTCAGACATTATTAAAGGTTGGTAATTGAACTGATTCTCTTCCACCCTCAGCTAAAGGGTTCACCCCCTTATGACTACAGAAAACGGGGGTAAATTCTGAGCCTACCTATAGAATAATGGACTACTCCAGTCGTCGTCTGTCCTTCGCCCATATATACATCAACAATGTCATTTTCGATGTATTACTTTTATATTATTTTCAAAAAAATCATTGAGAAACCTGTTAGAATATTCACAATAGCAATAAAAATGTTAGTGGAAAATGCTACAAAGCTGTGTTTGCATTATTGAAGAAAGCAGGAAACGTGAACAAGCCTCTTGATTGTATGTTTTTGTAATTTGACAACGATTGCCTCGATTTTAATGTATAAAAGGCAAATTTGGGGATTTGAAAATACAAACCTTATTGATATAGCATTTCTGTTAACTGCAGCTGGTCTTCGTGACTCAACACCAAATGTCATGGCCCAGGGTGAATTTGGAAGATAACTACCGTATGATAAAATGTAAAAAAAACCATACAATTTTGGCATACAATAACAATTCCCAAATTAACAAACATTCTATACTGGTATATCACTCTCAATGGGATAATGGGAAATGTGAAAAAATACTTAATGATTGTGTACTTTGATAACCTGTTTTATACGTTCCACACAATGTCTGGATTCAGAGGTAGGGCAAATATTTAAAGATCAATACCTGAAAAACTGGCGCAGCTGTACAAATAATTTAAAGAAACTTTATCTTTGGTAAACTGTCTTTTAAGAAAGTATCTCTTCTCAAATTTACAACTAATAAATAATAGAAACCCATGGCCCAAAATTCCAAGAGTAGAACGAATATTGAACGACGATCCTGCTGATCGAGGTGAGTTTCACTATCTCAGATGTGTTGCTCCTCTCCAGAAGCGCATGATTTACTTTCCTAAAGCAATCTATGAATGGCCAAATATGTGTAAATAAAAAACATGTTCTCATCCAAGAAAGCGAAAAAATTAAAGAATGTTTCCAAATTTACTGTACTGTTTAAATACATGAATAAAGCAAATGAATACTACAAGGAATCTCTTTTGTTTACCATTTTGACTGCCTCAGCCAGAAACTGGTGATAGGTGGTAACTAGCAGTCACTGAACTTTGAAGCATATGTATTGAAACAACAGTCATAACGGAAAGACGTGCGCGATAGATGGGCATCTGGACAGTTCATATTATAAATTGTAGCAGGATCATGATGGATACACGGGCTTTTATACTTCCCGAATTTGCTTTGAAGCGGGGTATAAGGGATTTATTCTGCCTCTCAGAAATCCACGTGTAGCCTGACATGCTCTTGGCGGGAGTAGTAGAAAACCGTCTAAAACCATCTTCCCGAGGCAAGTGAGTTAGCTGTCTATAAAAGTCCAGTTTTCACCCTTACCGAACTAGGTTGGAATTATGGAGTTACATTTTGGCTGGACTAACGAGTCTATGCATAGTCCAATCAAAATCGCGCACCGAAATCGAAATCCAGTTCGTAAACTGTCGTGTAGATTTTGGTTGACTGCAGGATTTGCAAAACATGTGCAGCTCCAACTCGTTGTCAGCAGATATTTTCCAAATCTTTTCATGTTTTTAGTTAAGGTGCTCACGTGATTTGATGCGTTTCGTGATATAAGACCCGTTTTATTACAATATAGATCTTGATTATCGATCAGATCGCCCTGACTGGGTCCCACCATTTTGTGTGAAGCGAACGCAAGTGATATGAGGGGTGGAATCTGATTGGTCCGTAGGAGAGGCTTAGAAGTGGCATAACTGGTAATAGCCACTGGTTGCGCTACGATCGAGCCCAGTTATTCCAGCCATGTTATGCAAGGGTGGAAACTGGACTTTTAAAGTCAGTTAACTCTCTTGCCTCGGGAAGATGTCTAAACCGTGAAGACAAAGCGACTTTACTCATGGGAACAAAAGAAAAGTCAACACAGCCGAGAAGGGTATAAAGAGCGGTGCTAGTTGAGTGTGCAATAGAGCGGAGAAGCCTCACAATAGTTTGGTAATGAAAAGATGTTTGTAAAATCACAAAAGGACTGGATGGTTGGGTGGCCTTCGACAGGTGTGAATCCGAGATAGCGTTATAGACGACGTACATAGCGTTATAGTCGAATACGTTAGTGACACAAATTGTATAATCTTCTTTCCAAATGTTATACATTGAAAACCAGTCTTAAAATGTTTACATTGCATTTAATCCAATTGTAGTTACCTCCTGAAGTAGAAAATGGGAAGTTAAGTTGACCATCACTCTGTTGGAGTTCATTCATCCTACGAGACAGTAGTTTCAACATTGCTGCGCAATGGATAAAGTAATCACAGACTAGTACATATTTTTTCTATTCCAATTAGTCAACATTATCTAACAACTTATAGCTCGCTATTTGATACACAGTAATACCGAACGCTACATCGATGTATTGGACGATTTGTTGTACAATTACAACCATACTATACATAGAGGTTTAGGAAAGTGAACACCTGCAGACGTCAGCATCAGAAACGAACTCAAAGTGTGGTCCCACCTGTACATGAAACCATTATCAAGTCCACTTATTAAAAAGGGTCACGACCTTAACTATAAAGTAGGATATATTGTAAGAATCAGTTATTTGAGAAAGCCGTTCAGTAAAGAACACAACTAGCGATGGGCAGAAGAATTATTTAAAATAGAATCCAGGAGTCGTCAACAAGGTGTTCCTTTATACACACTGAAAGACTTTCATGACGAACGTTTAAAAGGTCGGTTTTACGAACAAGAGCTTCAGAAAGTAAACAAAGACGTAGACGCTCTATGGGATATTGAGAAGATATTGAAAAAGAAGAAAGAAAAGGGTAGAGTCTATTATTTAGTGAGGTGGGCTGGTCGGCCTTCCAGTTTTGATTCATGGGTGCAAGAGAGTGATGTCAAAGATCTATAACAATGGAAAAATACATCGTGTTCAACAGTTCAGACTCCAAAAGCTACTTTCCAAAAAACACGTACTGTCACAAAGATTAAAACTAGAAGGCGTGTGGATGGTTGCCTTGTTAGAATTGAAGCTGGGCAAAGTGGACCTCAAGGACATAAACAATTCTACTATAGACATTCTTTGCAATCTCAGTGATAGTTCGCACGTTGGGAAGAATTATCTACCCTTGTTAAGACGGATCGATTTGCGTGATGGAACCAGTTATACTTTTCAACAACCTTGGTACATGCCTGTCATCCTGAAAGAAACAGCAGATATCGAAGTGTATATAAAGTGTGCACATGGAACCTCTCACACATTTCTGAAAGAACCAGTGAACGTGTCACTTGTGCTGCGTCGCTATCCCTTCTTGAGCTAAAAGATATGGACAGAAAACTGTACATCCCAGATCTTAAAAAAATATTATGCACTTTATAGAACAAATGAGTAAACTGATGAAAGTGGTGACAGGTCGTCCTCATTCACGAATTATTTCCATCTCGACAACTTCAAAAGCGCCCCCACACACAGAGAAGACACCAGTGAAAATTCAAATGTCGTCCACAAATCAGAATGTTGTGCAGAGAGCCGAGGCTGCTCAGAATCGCACCAAGGCTATAAAATGCCGGGGGCGGTCGGGTAGCCTAGTGGGTAAAGCGTTCGTCACGCCGAAGATCCGGGTTCGATTCCCGACATGGGTACAATGTGTGAACCCCATTTCTGGTGTCCCCCGCAGAGATATTGCTGGAAAATTGCTAAAAGCTGCGTAAAACCAAACTCACTCACTCACTATAAAATGCCATGCTGGTGAAACAATTGTCACTTCAAAGAAAGTACGACGAGAAGGAAACAACAGAAAGTCGTTTACGAATACCCAAACCATCGACCAGAGAGACATATTTTTAGGAAAATAACCATGTCACATTCCAAATGGAGGAAAGGACTATATCGATTTGAGCAAAACCCAACTGCAAGTCAAACTGAAAGTGTCTCATACAGACAATTCAAACCTAGCTGATAAAGAAAAGGTTGGACCCGTCAATGCTTCAAAGTTTATGGAGCCAAGTGAGTGTCTACCTGCAAGGGCAACAGGTGAGCTCCAGCAATGATGGTAAGCCTTATAAGCCATGATGCAAACCCTCCTAGACTAAGGAGTCGATGCAAAGACCAGTCAATTGACTACCCAGCTGTATTACAAAGATAACGGTGACCCAGACCCAGACCCTTATGCCGGTGATAACGACGGGGTGATCAACCGTGGTCAGTTTACTGGCGGAAGTAAGTCGCTGACACTGTCTGGAACACTCATGGAAGATGTATTCACTTTCGATGATCATCTCGTCAATGGAGTGGACTTGGAGTGAAAATGTTTCATACACTATGTTATCCATAGGTATTTATTTGTCCGAATCGGTTTTCTACAACTCTTTTACAACCACGTCAGTCATTACTGATTTTGTCCGAATTTTCGCAACACACCCAGGAGACAAACAGCTCAATGTTGTCAATATTTGTTTCTGTGTCAGGACAATTCTGATTCTTCTTGACGATTTAATGTAGTCGTTTGTATCCTAGAAGGACAAACTTGTCTACTTTCATCGAAGCTGATATATTTTCACAAGCACTAAGAAGATATATTTATATATCGTAAGTAATAATGATAAAAGAAAAAGAAAAGACGAGATAACACTAAATTTTCATATTATCAAAATTCATTTATTATCTACATTATAAAATGTGACGTCACTCCACAGTGACAAAAAAGCCATTCTTCACCCATTTTTTGCTTCACTTGAGCAAAGACTTCCTCGTGATGAAAAGTGCTCAAACATCGTTGAAGTACCAGGTGTCCTCAGCACTTGTTTTATCCAGGCATGAGTGATCCCTTTGTGCAGGACGATCTTACACACAGCCTACCCGAGCGTTTCACTGAAGTGACCTCTTTCTCAATACCATCTCTCATGGCATTTAGGTTAAAAAGTGTCCATCAGATTATTAAAGGTGTCTTGTTCTTCCACCCAATTCATTTGTTGTGGAAAAGGCAGCAGGAAGTCTTAGCCTTTAATGCTAAGATATATGAACCTTCAGCTTTTGGGAATTCAGAAAGGGGATAACATGTCATCTGATGCTGTTCAGATTAACGTGATATTCCGTCGATTCAGGAGGATGTGCTCATTAAAACATTGAACAAGGATGGTGCGGCAAATGTTTAGTCATAATCTATAAAACCATAAGGCAATATATATGTTTTGTTGTCTAATCGAGTCAGAGCAACTTTCTTCACCTTCATTGTATAAAGCATATTGTGAATAGATCTTATTTGATCAAAAGTGGCCCAGAACGGTTTTCTATTGAATAGACACTCTTTCATCATTTCGTGACGTAGATGGTTTTTGACCCAACTACGTTGAACCCCCTTGGCCAGCTTCTCCTCAGTCAGTTTAACACTTTTCTCAACCCTACCGTCTTCAGTCTTCAGTCTTTTTCAACTTTTCTTCCTGCACTACAAAACTATAACATTTACTCTTAAGTCCAACAAATTCTAAAATGATATTCGCACCGGTCTCTGATTTCATTAGTCCTGGATATTTGTGTCGCTGTATACTGTACAAATTGGGGGGATGTTTTGGGAAAATTAGAAATGTCAAATAGTTCCATGTGTTGATACATGAAAACATAAGGATCCGAAAGAGGTTTTTCGGGTGAGGAGCTGATCGAAAAACAACAAGGAATCTGTGTCATGCATAGTTTCACCTGCTTGCCATACTGTTGGACTATAAAGATCATAGTAAAAAGAAGAGGTGCGTCTTTTCGCATGTTCTAATATGCAGAAGCCAACAACAATGGGTTTGTTAAGCATGACAATGGTATGTTGCATTTCGACAGCAGTCAAATGTTCTGAGAAAATATTAAAAAGTTTGGCTGTGAATTTTGTCAGTGTGTCTGCGTCAGTCACCAAATGAACGTTTTACAGTTTTCGATTTGTTTTCCATAGCATGCATTGCTCAGAAATTTGTAAAAGTCTTTTGAAGCACTGTCAGTTGCAAGTTTACGTTTTTCAGCTTTAATGTCAATGTAAGGTTTCATCCACGAATCTTATGTGAATCTCACAACATTGTGAATGTGTTTCACATGCTTACCTAATCTCAAGTCACATTTGAGAGTTTCAAGATGAACGATGTAGTTTTTGCCTGTGGATTTGGTTGTAGACAAACCTAATTGTGAGAGAATTTCTTCACAATTTGCGGAGAATTCGTCCGAAGGTATGTCTGTCAGTCAACCAGGAAAAGTAGTTAAATAGGAAAGGAATACTTTGCTCCTCCAAGTCATTCCTTGGGTACCTACCTGCCTACCTACCTGCCTGCCTGCTATTTGACATCTATTGACCTTGCTCACAAAGTGATTAGCTCAGTGATGTCTGCAAATAGTCTCTTGAATCGCGATCAACAGGTCTTTGTAAACACGATACACGGATCAATACACTTACTACAAACACGCACGCACACACACACGCACGCACGCACGCACAGACACACACACGCATACACACACACACACACACACACACACACACACACACACACACACACACACACACACACACACACACTGAAATGGATTTAAAATAGTTGTGATGTGTATTGATAATACTACACCCCAAAGTTTGTCGAACGGATTTGCTTCAACAATTTTTTAAGTGTAAGTTTGAATCAAGCTAAATTTAAGGTAATCTGATTGAGTACATTTTTGAAAAAAAAGAGAAAAAAGTTCTTTTTTTGGATGAAAGTTTTAACACCTCGTTTCTCGAGACGTTTCTGTTGTGTCGGAGATGGTCATAGTACTGTTCTGCGCAATTACAAATATGTCCATCGATTTCAATAGTTGTTGGATAATGTTGACTAAATGTTGAATATTTTGGTATAGAAAAAATACGTACTCGTCTGTGATTACTTTATCCATCACTGTCTCGTAGGATGAATGAACTCCAACTGAGTGATGGTCAACTTAACTTCCCATTTTCTACTTTAGGAGGTAACTTCGATTGAATTAAATGCAATGTAAACATTTTAAGACTGGTTTTAAATGTATTATATTTGGAAAGAAGATTATACAATTTGTGTCACTAACGTATTCGACTATAACGCTATGTACGTCGTCTATTTCGGATTCACACCTGTCTTTCATTACCAAACTATTGTGAGGCTTCTCTGGTCTATTGCTCACTCAAGTAGTACTGCTCTTTATACCCTTCTCGGCTGTGTTGACTTTTCTTTTGTTCCCATGAGTAAAGTCGCTTTGTCTTCACGGTTTAGACGATCCTCTACCACTGGTGGGGTATAAGAGATTTGTTCTCCCGCTGAGAAATATATTCCCCCCACCCCAAGGTGGTATACACGATATTTAATCAAGATGACATGCAACAATGAGATCTCATCATTGTGACATGGATGTATGATAACACTTAGTGTCTATCATTGTCGCTAGTTTGTCACGACTTCTCTTGAAAATGATTCCTTATTTGTCATTTAATGGTCAGCGCTAACAGTCTGACTGTTTGAGACGCTTCCCAACCTACACCCAAAACTCTCCCGACAGGTTTTGGTGTTTATATGTAACACAAGAAGCCTACACAAGTGCAATCCACACTGTGTCAGGGCTGGCTTAACACAGCAGGGTTCCGTTGATAACGTCATGTTCTTTATGTCATTGGGTATTTCCCACTTCTTCCGGGAAGCCATATTGTGTGACTATCACATTCTTTCAGTGGGAGCAGCGGTTAATTCTACGTTCGCAGGTATTAAGGTGAGATTATATTAATATCTTTGCTGATGATTACATGTTCCTTCTTCCTTAAAATGAGCAATATTAGTAACACGCAATAAGGCGGATCTCAACCTCAATACATTCATTTCACCAAATCAATCATAGAAATAAGAGAGAGTGTGTATTTTCATATCCATACATGTGTATGAATGTATGTGTGTGTGTGTGTGTGTGTGTGTGTGTGTGTGTGTGTGTGTGTGTGTGTGTGTGTGTGTGTGTGTGTGTGTGTGTGTGTGTGTGTGTGTGTGTGTGTGTGTGTGTGTGTGTGTTTTTTCATTGTAAGAAGCTTGGATATAGTGTTCAGTTTAAAGTAACCTTGGCCCTTATATTGGCTGTTGCCATGTTAATGTGACGACAGCGTAGTATGCTTTATAACTGGTTAAATTAATACATCATGAGAAACGAAGAAAAAATCAAGCTAGTTTGTTGTCTTGGGTTGTCTTCCCCAGTTGGAATTTTCAGCACTTTTATTTAGTTGTTGCCATACATCTATCAAGTAAACTGTTTCTATTGTTTTCTAATACTGTTTTTCTTGCGTTTGAATTATTCATGTTTTTTTTTAATTTCCATGGTCTAGTATACCCTCATACTATTACAGATTTGTTATCAAAATAGCCATGCTCTTGAGTGAACCTGAAGTATATACATGTATTGTAATACATGTTGAATGTACATAGATACATTCTGAAAAGAGAGGACGGAGTATTAATTCCCCAACAGAGTGCCACAAATTTAGTCATATGGAACATGTACTTTGTTTTGTTAAAAATGTGTGCCGTTGACCTTGACATATTGTGTGATTACTACTGTACCATAAGTATGTGTTTATGAATCACTATCAAATGGTGATGTGTCCGTGAATAGGTGAGCGTATTTTGTCCCATCGGTGGCAACGTCACAAACACATTCAAAGACAAGTCAATTGTTTACCTAAAAACAGGAACATATTGTACATGTGAAAATAGGGAATTGAATCGGACATAATTTTTGACACTGATGCGTCAAATTTGTAATGTCCTCTGTTTGTTTACTATAAACGTTTTGGAAAGGTTTAATAAGGCCTTGACTTTTGTAGCCTTGGTCCAACAACCTTTAAGCCAGAGTCGTTTGACGCTCTTTGAAATCTTCGTAGAAACAGCATATCCGCTTGTACCTGAAACATTGTGAAATGTGGACATCAAAGGCTGGAGCTGTTTCAATATGGCTCCACATAAAGGGAAAGTTGTCAATTGGAAGGTTGATGTATCCATCTTGCCATTCTTACCCGCCATAAAAGAGGGGAAGCATGCGGTTACTTTGTTACTAAATGGACTATGCTACCAGGATTGAACAATGTCAGAATGATCATCAATATACCGGAAGCTTAAGTTAAACATCTTGGCCCAATTTCCTTTGGCATTTCACATATTGTTTTTTGAGCACTTGTACTTCAGATGGATGTTTGCTTTCATTTTTTGTGTGAACATGAAACTATTGCTATGATCGCAACCTTTACGGACAAAACACCAGATGGATCAAGCAATGGCCAATCAAAGAATCAAGTTTTTCCTAGAATTTGTCTTGTGGGGCAGTGGTGTACAAAGTTGAAAAGTCAAATATTTTGACATAATTAAACTTGGTTCTTTTCTGAGACTGCAAATTAAATAGTCAAGCAAATCATTTAAGGTTTTTAGAATCCACATGGTATTACTGGATCACTAACATCGATGATGACACAAGTTCGAAAAAAGGGTAAGCATGTCCTGCACTATCGGTAGCACACGCCACTCAAAGAACTTGCATACAAAAAACATAATTCTTGCGAATCTTCTACCTCTATTACATCTTTGCCATATTTTGGCTTCAGTCACACTAACTTATTTTTCAGATTTTCAACAGCCGTCCTCTTCACTGTCAATAACACACAATTAGTTGTTCCCAATATACCACTATAGCAACCCAAGCTATGACGTGTGTAATGGCGGGAAACCTCACTTCTTTCCCTTGTGTGCTAGAGTTGTATAGTTTTCATAAAACAGTCAAAATTAATAACTGCTGATTGTAGTGACGATCGTTATCACGTAAGTATAAGCTGGTGTGAGGTGTTTGTGAGGTCGCAATGGAGTCTCCCTCTCCTCTTGCTTGCAAAAAGAGTGGTCATTTTATGATCATGTGAGATCCTCTTAACATTTGCTGGAAATGCAGAGAGGCCAAATGCACGGGAGAGGCAAAATGTGATAAGTGCTCTACTCTATCTAAGAAGGCCTTCACCAAGCTCGTTGAAGCCTTAATTAAAGCTAGAAGACGAGAATCACCTGAGAAGAACGTTGACGTCATTGCGGCTACTTACTTAGTCTCTGACTCTGTCCCAGCGCCACTATCACATACTTCTGCGAATGCATCATCTCCTGCGTTCTCTATGAACTTGATAGAACAACTCTTCAAAGAACAAAAGGAGATGATGGAGTCTATGTTTGAGTCACGCTTCTCAGCTGTAACTAAGGACATGGAGATGCTTAAGAAGAAGCAGACCATATTGGCTAAGAGGCCACATGGGGGACAGCCATCTCTTCAGGCTACAGCGACATCTCAGGCTTTACACTTCCGTGAAACGAGCATCTAGATCTCCGCTGGGGTCCTGTAAGGCCATACTCCCAAACTAGGACACCGCAATGATGAAGCGCAATGTGAACACATTGAGTGTATGGATTATGACGAACATCCACCCCTCCCAGGAAATACCCATGGTCATTCTGAGGCAGAATCAGACCTATATGAGGAGGTTAATGAGTCTGACGATGTGCCCCAGCCGGATTATGCAGAGCGATACAGCTTGGACAGCTGGCAAATCGGAACATGTCATAGACGAGGTCAGACAAGACACAACTGACCGATTCTAAGTATCAACTATTAACCTAGCTGTCAAGGCACATGGATCTTCCTATCCCCCGAAGTGTTCCTGGGATCACAAGGACTCGTCATATAGAAGAAGTTTGCCCCTTCCGGGAAGGATTTGTTCCGAGTCGGGTGTACGAAAAGCATCAATCTTCTCAGGATTCATTTTGTCAGTCTGACTACAAAAAACGAAGATCCTATTCCTGGGGCAGATGTGAACACAGGTTCTGACTTCCTTGCCACCCATTCTGCCGTTATAGACACTTTCGACCTTGTTATGTCTATGGACTGCAATTTAAGCCTATCGTCTTCAACATAATGTTGACTACAGGGCCAGTGGGAGGGAGTCTTGAGTCATATGCCTTAAATTGGAAGCAGATTACACCCGACAGCTCGGCCCTAGACGTTTTGGCTCATGGATACAAACTGCATTTCAAGAGGCATCCATCCTGAAATCTCAGGCTGTCGGACGCAGATTTTGTCTAGCCGGAGCAGCAGATCTGGTCATCAGGAAGCTACTAAAGAAGCGATCTGTTCGGAACTATCGGAGACTAACAAGACCAAAGGCTTTTATTCTCCGGTATTCTTAGTTCCAAAAAAGAATTCACCCGACATGAGGATGAAAATTGACTTGAAGATCCTCATCAAAAAATTCTTGGTACCTCCTCCAAAGTTCCAGATGGAATGCGTACGGAAGATGCGGTTGGCTTATCAGTCTCGACTGGCAAGACGCCTATCTTCATGTCAGATACCCCCATCATCACGGAAGTATCCGCACTTCACAATCAATGGTCGACGTTATGAGTTCCAGGTCTTACCATTCTGGATATCAATAGCCCCTTGGCTGTTTACCAGGATTACAGCTAGTACGAAGCCATGGGTACCTGGAAGATTTCCTGGCACCAGACCAAGAAGGAGCTCAGTTGCACCAGAACATTTCTGGTCCAGCATATGACCTACCTAGGCTTCCTAGTCAATCCCTCCAAGTCTGAGACCACTCCGGTTCAAGACATTGTATACAAAGGAGCACGTTCCAACTACACAAGGGATATCTATGTCCTACATATGATCGATTCATCAAGACTATTACGATGATTCAATCCCTATCAAGTCAACCTGCTAGGTCTCAAAGGTGGTGGGTGTCTCTTCAAGGCAATCTAACGTATCTACAGGATATGACGTTCAGTGGAAGGTTGATGTTACGTCCCCCACAGACATGGATCAACTCACTACGGTCCCACACTCTAGGGTTCAAGACTCAGTTACGTCCCAACTTATTAAGGGACCTGCATTGGTGGACTCACAGAGAGCATGTGATGAGCGGCATCCCTCTGACTTCTCCGACACCAGATCACCATCTATTTACAAATGCGTCAGATTCGGGATGGGGAGCCCATATGGACGATCTTGCGGTACAAATGTCTTGGAACACCTTAGAGAGGACCCTACATATCAACTGCAGGGAAATAAAAGTAATATATCACGCCATCCTGACATGTAAGATACACCTCTCCCAATCATCCATCCTAATAGCCACGAACAGCACCACACTAGTGGCATACATTCAGAAACAAGAAGGAACCAGATCCAGTTCTCTGATGATGGAGACTACACAATTGTTTGCCTTGGTAGACTCCATCAGGATGGAAGCGGGACATATTCTCGGGAAGCTGAACATCACTGCCGACAGTCTTTCCCGCCAGGGGAGAATAGTAGCAACAGAATGGACCTTACATCCCCCGATCTTTGCTTGGATAACCACGTTATGGGACACAATGCACCTAGACGGGTCTATTTGCATACTCATTCCAAACTTGGTCTCTCCTTTACAAGGTCATCCACAAGGTGGATTGCATGATAATCTTGATAGCACCAATCTGGCCCAGCAGAGCGTGGTTCCCAAGATTATTAAGTCTGTTAATGGAAGAGCCTTTCGAGTTACCTCTCCATCGAGATCTGTTACAACAGCCCGGGTCAAGCATTTTCTACGACAACCTGCCCAGCCAACATCTAACCACCTGGAAGTTATCACGCAAAAGATGCAGACATCCGGGTACTCTGAACTTGCCTCGGAAGCTGTGGCAAGATCATGAAGACATTCTAATCATCCAGTGGGCCATAGACACTATAACATTCCTGCCTTGGGGCTGACAGTGGATCACCAAGACAGACTTTTATTTTCCTTCAGAGCTCTCAAATTCTACCTTCCGCTACAAAACCACATAGACGCCATCGAAGGAGACTATTCATATCCTGCAAGCCTCATTCCAATAAAGACATCACCGAGGCTACGATAGCGGGCTGGCTTAAGGCTTCCGTTGCAGCGATTTATACAGACACAGAATTCCACTTCGTCTTGGATCATGCTCAGCTCATGAAATCAGAATCCTAGCCCACGAGTCTCGCTTCATTGACATTTCCGTTTCAGTGGAACAAGTGGTGTCCATCTGTTAGTGGGCCTCACAAGACACCTTCACCAGTTTTTATTTGCGTGATGTACAGCCGGACCTAGAGGGCATATAGTCCCTTGGGCCCAAACTATCATCCACCACCTTCTTCTATAGATAGAAAAGACAGGGTGAGTCTGTGTGTGTGGGTGGTGGGTGGGGGTGGGGGGGTGTGTGTGTGTGGGGGTGTGTGGGTGTGTGGAGGAGGATCCGACACCAGCATAATGAGAGGGTGAGGGTACCTCACCTTGAGTATCAACTGCTAGCAGAACTAAGTGCAGATGACCGGAAGTGATGTCAGAGCTGGAAGATATATAACCGGAAGTGACGTCATCACCGGAAATAGTACAAGGTCAATCTAAAACCAGGAAAATGACGTCTTTTGGTAGAAGTAGACATGAGACGTCATTATCCAATAAAAGGGAAGTGAGAAACCAGAAATGACGACACACGAGGAAGTGACGTCAGCACCGGAAATAGTGTCAATTTTTAACAAGAAAAGCGCCGGAATTTGGTAGAAATAGTACAGAGTCATATGACATCATTACAATACTCTCCGGTATATACCCTGTACAGGAACAGTTACAACATTTCTCATGTATCAATACATTTTTCACAAACAGTGACACCAATCTATCTTTCATAATTTAGTGTGGATGAACCAAATCTATCAACCTGGTGATGACCATGCCTGCTCAGAAAAATAGTCTGCCTAGGCAGGACATGGTTCACGCAAACCACAGTCGTCCACGTGTAGAAGAGGCAAGAGGGCAGTTTCCTCTTCAAATTGAAGTTGCGGTGGGAGGCCGGACAGAGGAAGATGCGAACGTGAGTTGGTCTTCATCCTTCGTGTGGGTAGGCCACTTGAAATATTGTAGTACTTGAACTTTTTAAGTGAATGTCGTTTCTGGATCCTGGCAATACTACATGTAAGGGATGCGGCACTGCTCAGGGAATTAACACGCACTTCCTCCTTCATGGGTAACTGTGTCATTATTGCATGTGTGGATTCTATGACTATTTTGGACTAATATCAGAACAGTGGAGTGTAACATACCTTAGATATTGCCAAGATATACTTTATTTCGTAAGTATTTAACTATTGCCATGGTATTGTTACAATAATTTTCCATTATTTCAGACCTCAAGTGAAGGAGAACAGGAGGTTCCAAATGAACAAGAACCTGGTAACATAGATAACCTATTAATACTTATTGAAAGGACAATACAGTACGATGCAAGGAATGTAGGAGATATTGGGAATGAACAAGACATTTCTGCTGATCTATATGATATCATAAATGGAAATTATATCATCATATCTGGGGATCGTATCTGTTATGGGTTCTAAAGCTTGATGTGATAAGATGGTGGCGTACTTGGTCGTTAAAGAAGTCGGAGGTCAAATAAGAAATTTGCATTTTGCAGCCAAGGTCACTAATATCGGGTAAAACCACCTTTGTTGGCCAGACATGCGTTAATTCTTTGATGTGTCGACCAATGTCAGCTTCCACCCATTGGTGAGAGCAACATCGAGTTCATTAAAAGTGGTGGGTGGAATTGGGTCACGATGAGTAGTGCACTATCATCTTGAAAGAACACGTTGAGCAAGTGGCAGCACGACTAGTGCAATGATGTTGTCCCGATAGTGTTGATCTTTGAAACCGCCATGGACAATATGGAGTGGAAGTCGTTTTGATACCACCCTGTAACAATATGGGTCCATAACGTTGGCGTCCATAAAACGTTCAAAAGGACGTCTCCAAACTCGTTTCATTCAGTCATCGAAATCAAGATTTAACCTCGTATTATCAGAAAACATGTCATAATCCCATAGTCGATTTTTCCGGCGTTGATGTTCCCTAGACCACTGACGCCTCAGATTCAAATGACGTGCAGTAAGGTGTGGGATGGCACGTCGGATGACACGTAAACGTGGACACGTGGACGTCGTGCTCGCAAATTCCATCTTTGCAAATGATTTCGCGTGTACTCTTACACTAGTTGCTTGTTTCATCGGTACCTTACCTGAGTGTCAGTTTGCAACTCATTTCTTAATGCTATCAGTCTGATCTGATCTGTCCTTGCCTGGAGTTGCTGCCCTTGGGCGTCCAGAGCGGCACAGATCATCGACGTAATGTGTTTGTTGGCATCGGGCCCACAATCTGCTGATGACAGATTGGGAATCATGCAGCATTATTATGATGTGCGCGCATCTGCAAAATACCTGTAGCACATAAATGTTCAACACGTTACAAACGTCGCATGATCAATGATGTTGCTTCATCATGATTAAATATGTTTAGTAAGGTGTATTTTAGCGTTTGGTTCCAAGAAAATTGACAAGCGAGTCAGTCAAGTGACAATGGTAAATCAAGTATTCAACCCTGTCTGAGTGCTGTCCGAAGTCACGTGCTTCATGACTGTCACAATGTTGTGTTTGGAGTTGTGTTTCGGAAATGTTCTTGCCACATAAATCACTTACTTTCATTGCCAGATATTGTTGAATCTTCCTGTAATTTCACCTGAAACAAAATAGATTAAAATTGTTTTGCAAAGTGTATATTAAGGGGGAAACTCTACACTGAATAATACACTGAAATATCCGCTAAATATATCGTACCAAAGTAAAGTTTTTAAAGCAAAACTAGTAACAAACGGCTCGTAGCTTTTGCAACTAATCACATATGAAGTACTATTGCCTTGTCGTTTTGTAATCGCCCTTTGCAGTATCTTCGAAACTCATAGAATTATAAAAAGAACTATTTTAAATGGTCAAAACATATACTCACAGAACTAGAAACATTAGACCTAACGGATTCCAACAGGTTCGGCTTTTGAGTCAAATGTAATCTTCGTCACGATAAACAGGTACAAATCTTGAACACATCTCCACTGTCTTCAATCATCTAGTTGTAAAAAAAATGCTATTATTTAACATATAACCAGGAACAATCATTTTGCTCACGGCTTCACAACTTACATGCTCTGGCTGTTTAACAGTTGTCATCTACACACGTGGTGCAAGAAAACACGCCGACAATGTGGATGCATTCTTCAGAAACAACAGTAGAAGTATACAACGATTTCAGTGTGACAGTGAGTATACTTTTGTTAAAGTAATGCATGACAGTAGTCAAGCAACACGTTTACTGCATCTAGTGGCGAGTTGACCGTTATACATTGTATATATTCTGTCCCATTATTAAGAAATGATTGTATATTGCCACCTCACATGGATTATTCGAACAGGCTATATGGTTAATGTTCCTATTTGTCATTGTGTCCAGGTGGACTAAATATTGATCACGTATGTATTTGTGTTTCTACTGGATAATGAAAGACTATCAAGACAAAAGCTTAAGCATAGAATGTGATCCCATCGAATTGTTTAGCATATTATCTTTCTTAAATTTGTTTTTGTAGATGCTGAGACGTTCACAGAGGCAGTCAATACAGACTGCACACGTATAATTGTGTTGATTAATGAAGAGTTTTCTCAGTTGATGGAAGATGAAAACAGGATGTTCAAATATGCTTTCAAAGGTGACAAAACTTTCCAATCATTTTCTGCCAAACTATCAAAGCCTATTACAACGGTCATACACACATATTTTTTCGACCGGTGAAGATGTGCGGTAGAATAGGTCATGCTTGCTGTACAAGGCGACTATGCTTGTCGTAAGAAGCAACTAAGGGGATCGAGTGGTCAGGCTAGCTGACTTGGTTGATGCTTGTCATATCCCAATTGCGTGGATCGATGTCCATGATGTTAATCACTGCATTGTCTAGTCCAAACTCGATTATTTTATTTATTTGACGGCCGTCATATAGCTGTAATATTTCTTCGTGCGGCGTCAGCAACAAACAAACAAACACATATTTTTACATGAATCGTGCTTCCAACCAACACGATATGTTCTACATGGATTTAAATACATGTCGAATGCTTCCATGAGGAATTGTATAAGTGATTCCTAGTGAGACCCATTGTGTATCTAATGCCACGGCAAAGATATTGTCTTCATTGCGACATGTTCATATTTTCGCTGACATTTGAGAGAAATATTTGGATTTTTATTGTACAGTATTGGAATATTTTCATCTTTCTAAGGGTACAATGCTTTATGGGTGAAGTGACCAGTTACATCCTTGAACAAGTTGGCAAACTAAAACATCAATTGTCTCAGCTGTTCTGGTGTAAAGCGATATAATATTCCATCAATGTTTTACAAAATATCAGAATCTTTCCATCATGTATTTGTCACCGACGCGTCTAAATGTCTACTATAAAATCGTTTGGAATGTTTGCTAAGGCCTTGAATGTTGTCAAACAACTTTTGATCAAGAGGCGTATGCCGATCTTTGAAATCGCTGTAAAACGAGCATGGTCGATTGTACCTCAAAAGTTGTGAAAGGCAGACACCAAAGGCGTGAACTGCTGGAACATTGCTCGACATATAGGCAAGAGTTGACTCTTGGAAAGTTGAGGTCATCCCTCATACAGTATTGTGGGGAGTTGTATGTCTCTCTGAATCTGTATGCATAGATCTAAAGGTGAAACGGATGAGGCGGTTTACACTGGTTTCTTTTATTTCGAGTTAAATCAGGTGGTTAAATCAGGGAGTAGGCTATCTGACCATTGTTGAACGGTATCAGATCATTGATACACCTGACGCTCAAGTGAAACTTCTTGGCCAAGTTGTCTCGTTTTGATTTTGCCAGTCCGAGCACACATTCCGATCCATATGCATAAAGAAATAGATCAGCAAGAAGAGGAATACAATTGGTGCCAATGGGGATGCCTGCCCATGCTTATGTTATAGATGGAGGAGTAAAACTCCGCATTCAGCAGATATCTTTTTAGGAATATTGAAGGGTTTTTGTCGCTTTTATTTTAACAGAATTCTTGCCATCATGGGATGATTTCAAATTCTCTCTTACCACTTCACTTTGTTTCTGTCTTATCTTTCAACGTGTTTTTCCTTTAAAAAAGATTAAATCTCCCCAGACTTTATCTCAAACGTTTCTACCATCTAGAGTACTGATAATTTTTAACACATTAACCTACCTTTTATCAGTTCATCCCTTACCCTATCGGATTATATTTGCAATATTTGTTTTTAATTACAGATCTCATAAAAGCAGAAAAAGAGGTTCAATTAGTCACTTATCTCGATGATGACGAAATCTTCCAAGAAGTAAAGT
Organism: Haliotis cracherodii; assembly: GCF_022045235.1. Classification (NCBI taxonomy): domain Eukaryota; kingdom Metazoa; phylum Mollusca; class Gastropoda; order Lepetellida; family Haliotidae; genus Haliotis; species Haliotis cracherodii. The sequence goes on along the minus strand of NW_027266341.1, from coordinate 50,276,279 downwards.
ATTCGCTTCCTAGGGCCATGAGAAAACACTTTATTCCTAACACTCGTTTCCTCAACAGTACCAATGGTTATGTGGCTCTTGAAGGTAGGTTCTTGTGTATCCAAAAGTTTTTTTATTGGCTTTTGGTGTAATAAAATAAATAGCACGATAGCACAATAGCGCTTGCCACAAGAACCATTTACAAACAAATTAGCATGACATCATCCACGCTCCAGCTCTATCTCCATTGGTAGGACTTTCTGACTTCTCTTGCCACATGGTCAATCGGCCGTGTGCCATTATCAGTTACATGTACGTGTTTGCTCTTACAATTTTGTGTGACCGATCACACCTATTGCGTTGCTTAACATGCTGAAAAAGAATTACAATGCGATTTTAAACATTTCCGCCTTTAATGCAATGTTGAAAATGCATTTGTGATCATTACACATATGAACGTGGAAAAAACATATTTTAAATTTTTTTTGCTGTTACCTCAGCGATGACTTTAAATACCACGTTTATCAAGCTATACTAGTGTGTCTCTGTCTGCCTGTTGTACAGACACTTCTGTTATTTGATTGGACTCTTTACCCCTTTATGACCTGACCGAAATAACAATAGTCCAGAAAAGTGCGTGGGGGCTTCAGGCTTGATGCTCAATTTCTAATTTATCAATATTAATCGGGTTTGACTACTGCTTTTCATGTGCCCAAATATAAACAAATTCGACAATACGATGGTCAATAAATTTTCACAACACTTTGTTCATTAATTTGGAATATAGATTACGAATATTTAATTGTGTACATTGCTTGCAGAGACTTGTAAAACGTGTGTCCTTTCAGATTAATAAGACGCGGTATGAAATTGATGATGCAGGATGTCTGAGCATGACACATATTTTTCAGATCATGCTACAACAGCTACACAGGTTGGCAACAACAACCAGATGGAAGTCCCTCCGGAGGCTGGCAATATACGCGCACAGCAAGTCGGGAGAAGCAACACGTTTACCGCATCCAGTGGTGAGTTGTCCGTTATATTGCGATCTCGTTCACCAGTCTTTGGTATTGTGTATGTAATATGTCTTGAAAACACATATGATGCAGCTAAAATTATGATGTCTGTGGACAGTGTCCATTGTCATCCATTTCATCCAACGCTTACATATTCCCAATATTTTGAAGGTATGAAGGCCGACAATGCATTGTTATTCAGTCAGATCAAACTTAGTCAAAAGCCATGTAGTGATACGAGGGCCATTCAATATATAACCAGCCTAGCCTATTTGCTACTGCTCCTCACCATTGAGGTCTATGCACTTTGTCCAGCGATGTGTGAGAGCTAAAAGCCCGTTGTGATAGAAACCATGTTGTTGTGCGTGTAACCACCCCCCCACTGCTGTCGTGAGTTCATCATCGGACCGGAAATGACGTGCACGCAGTTCTTTCTTTCAAGCCTTGGCCATTTCTGACACCTTTATTCGCCTGTCTTTGACAACCAGTTGTCTCACAGCTTCACTGGTTTGGTCATTGGTCACCTCTACAGGCCTGTCAGGGCGTGGTTCATCCTCCAGGTTCACCTGACCCCTCTTAAATTCTGCAACCCAGAATTTGACCTGTGCATACGAAGGTGCACTGTCACCATAAACATCTGACAATTCATCATGTATCTCCTTTCCCGGTTTCCCTAAGTAGAGGTACCTAATAACAGGCATGTATTCAACCTTTGGCGAAAGTGTGGCAGAATCTACCCATGCCATCTTTATAGATCACGTGTGTGACTTTAAATACAATTTCCTCAATGAAACTTTGTCTATGCACGTGACATACATTGGTGCACAGCACGTAACAAACATGCAACCGTTAAGATCTGATAAATAGCTTAGGCTGGTTATATATTGAATGGCCCTCGTATAATCTTGTGCGTGTGCGTGTGCGTGTGCGTGTGCGTGTGCGTGTATATCAATATTGGAATGAATGGAAGTGAAATGAGCAAGTCAATATTACGTGTGTCACTCATTGGCGGTAAAAGTCACACCCACACTCGACGTCTTGCGGAATCTATAGGATATATGTTTAGCGGTAGCAAGAGCTGAGATCTGATTTTGTTGAGATTGGGGCTGTTTTATTTCTCATATGTTTTCAGTGTTCATGTTGCACATTCACGATGTAACAATTCAGAATTCAGTAAACTAAAGGACGGTTTTCAGTTGCACTCGTGGCTGTCGTTCTGCAACTGGTATTACAATATTTCGTGTTCGAATCCAACTCTCAAGCGTTTTTTTGTATGATGTGAGCCTCCGATAAGATAGGATACGCACAACTTTTCATGAACACCTGGTACCATCATTATTTGATTGTGATTCATAAACGCATACATAAGATATAGTCGGAATCGTACACTGGACTCTGCATTAAGCAGAGATTCCTTGTGATTATTAAAACTGTTTAGTCACTTTCATGTATCTCTTCTGACAACTACCATGTAATAGGTACCAGCATGAATTTCACTTACACGTCCATCGGATATATCTCTTAAATGACTCTTATTGGTATTATGTATTAAATCTGTTTGGCACAATTAATTGTAAATATGATGTTTTGTAACTAAAACATTCTTGTCTCAGGCCCATCAATTCAGGGCTACGAGTTGACCGTAAAGACGCCTGACACAGACTACGAATTGTGTGTAGAAATCAAGAAGCACATCGACGACAACATTGACGACATCAACATCTCCCTGAAACCACACAACGCCAGAGTGGTGTCCACCAGTGTGGGATCTGTCATCATCAGGGTGGCAGTGGAGCCTGGTACAAAACTTGGACCAGTTTGGCTGAGACAGGTCATCACTAAGATCCTGTCTGAAGACATCATTGCTAAACTGCCAAAAGGCACCCGGATGGAAGTCAGCATTAGTGCATCTCTCCCACTCACACCCCTGGATGTGGATATATTCGGTAAATACACAGTAGCATTGTAATTTGCTCCAATATCACCTTTCATTTCATGAGATACTCATGGTATTCAACACAAATGCTCAGTTTGCACGTGAAAGTGAAAATACAGTCATAATAATATATTCACCAACTATATTATTGGCATTATGGCATATAACGGTGCATTTTAGACTGATATAAGCATCACTATGTTAAATGCTATGTGTAGTTTAGCTTACCATTCTTACCATACTTATGTCGAATTGTTTGATGCAAGAAGAGTGCTTTCTACATACTGCATGGTAGCAAATATATCCTTACGTGTACATTTATTTATATTAAATATAGGTTTAGAACAGGAACAAGGGAAGTATAGGAGTTATTTTTCAATAAAACAAACAACTTTTGGACAATATTTATTTTGCATTATGTATAAACATGCACTGTTTAAAAGATCCTTGAACATTTCTTTAGCTTTGAAAAAACAACTGAAGCTTGGTTGTTGTGTATTGGTAGCTAAAAAGGTTCTTTCTGACTTGCAACATTCCAAACGCAAATCGAATGAAAGAGACTGACAAAACGATAATGGAATAATCAACTTAGCTGAATCAAACATGCATGTCTGCATTGTTACCATTGATGTGTTTATAAAGTTCGATTTCCATTACCTATTTTGATATTGCTATTTTGTTTCAGAGTTTGAAGATGAAAACGAAGCCACACATTGGATGACAGAATATACATCTGACATTCACAGGAAGGATGAAACTGGTCGCAGCATGCTCCACCAAGCGGCTAGAATAGGAAATAGGGCTGCTGTAATTTTAAATCTAAAATTAGGCTGTGTTGTAAATGATCAAGATTGTCATGGAAACACTCCTCTTCATTATGTAGTAATGTCAGGGCAAACAGGTGTGTCCTTGTCCAGACTGCTCGTAGAAGGAGGAGCCAGCATTGAAGTGGTTAACAGGGTTGGATGCACACCACTACATATTGCTGTCACAGAGAGGAACCTGGAGGTGGTTGAACTCTTTGCAAGAAAGTTTGGAGCGAAAGAGAGCAATCCTACAGCCAATCAAAAGATAGAGATATCTTCCCTTATACATCTCTTGGTCAAACAAGGAGCAGATATCAACGCCCTCAACAGACAAAATCTCACGCCACTCCAAGTGGCTGCTTCATCATAGAGGTTTGATGTTATAGTGGCATTATTGACCGAAGGCACTGATGCAAATGCTGTTCATGAAAATGGTCAAACTCCGATGCACCATGTATTTGGGGTGAATAAGCATAACCGGAAAATTGATGGTGTCACTGAGACATACAGACTGAAGAAACACCTGAGAGTAAAGCCTGCCACACAGTCATCTGGAGATACATGTAAACCTGATAATGGAGCTAGTGAAGCACCATCTTCAGTGTTGGACATACCAGACAGTGAAAGTAATACTCCACTTCAGAGTGCAATCTAATCTAACTTCACACAAGCTGCTATCATTCTTTTGGATGCTGGGGCAAATGCAAATACCAAGAACAAGGAAATGGACACACCCCTCCATACAGTTGCTGGAAATACAAACATCGAGAATACTACCACTGAACATGATGCAGTAGTGAAGATTATTGAATGCAGCAGAGATGTGAATGTTACAGATAAGCAAGGCAATACACCTCTGATGTTGGCAGTTGAGAAGAACAAAAACATCTCACCCCTGCTCAAAGCTGGGGCAAATGTTAATTTACAAAATGGATTGGATAGAACAGCTCTGCATCTTGTTGATGAACACCCACATGACTGGTATGCACATGGACCCATCAACGCGAGACAAAGCAACGACAACCAACTGATTGCTGCTGGAGCTGACGTCAATGTTCAAGACGAAGATGGTAACACGCCTCTGATGATGGCTGTAAACACAGAATTGGATATCTCACCACTACTCAAAGCTGGGGCAAATGTTAATTCAAAAAATCGACTGGGTAGAACAGCGCTGCATCTTGCTTGTGAACACCAGCATTACATGTATGAAGACGCAGTCACAAGCGAGAGCTTCACAGAACAACTGATTGCTGCTGGAGCTGACGTCAATGTTCAAGACGAAGATGGTAACACGCCTCTGATGATGGCTGTAAACACAGAATTGGATATCTCACCACTACTCAAAGCTGGGGCAAATGTTAATTCAAAAAATCGACTGGGTAGAACATCGCTGCATCTTGCTTGTGAACACCAGCATTACATGTATGAAGACGCAGTCACAAGCGAGAGCTTCACAGAACAACTGATTGCTGCTGGAGCTGACGTCAATGTTCAAGACAAAGATGGTAACACGCCTCTGATGATGGCTGTAAACACAGAATTGGATATCTCACCACTACTCAAAGCTGGGGCAAATGTTAATTCAAAAAATCGACTGGGTAGAACAGCGCTGCATCTTGCTTGTGAACACCAGCATTACATGTATGAAGACGCAGTCACAAGCGAGAGCTTCACAGAACAACTGATTGCTGCTGGAGCTGACGTCAATGTTCAAGACAAAGATGGTAACACGCCTCTGATGATGGCTGTAAACACAGAATTGGATATCTCACCACTACTCAAAGCTGGGGCAAATGTTAATTCAAAAAATCGACTGGGTAGAACAGCGCTGCATCTTGCTTGTGAACACCAGCATTACATGTATGGAGCCGCAGTCAAACGCGAGAGCTTCACAGAACAACTGATTGCAGCTGGAGCTGACGTCAATGCTCAAGACAAAGATGGTAATATGCCTCTTCACATTGGTACACCTGGATATTCTCATGATCCTGAAAAGGATAAAAAAACAAAAATACATGCAATCCTCAGCAGACATCCAGATCTCAATGCTGAAGACCACAGTGACAGAACCCCTTTGAACATTGCTAAAATGTCAGGCGAGTTTGGCTCGTCGAGGCCAAGATTATTATTCAGAAAAGACGAAATTGAAAATGCAAGAGAAGACTAAAAACCCGTGGAAGGGAATGTTTGAAGGGAATATGGACGTCCATTAGATCAATGTCACAAAAAGGAACTTGATTATGTGTTGACAAGATAGGCAATTGTCCTACCCAAAACTAGCCATTGTTGCAGACATTATGCATTTCTAGTGCGTGACATTTAGGACACATTTCGTGCCAGATTCTGCACCGTGAATGTCCAACATGCATAAAGTCATCAATGCTTCCACTTTCTATAAATATTTTGTAAAATCGTACGCGACTGGACAAACATTCCCATTCACAAAGAAGTAATGACCAGTACATATATTACAAGCAATGCAAATCCTTATCTGGACAGCATAAGGTGATATTTGTCTTTTATTTCAAAAACAGAAAAAGTATGTAATATACACATGATGTTCGTGTATTATGACTGGATAATCACTATCATAACTTCGAACGTTTATAACTAATAGATGTATTCAATGAATTTTAAGTAAGAATTACCTTGCTTACAAACGAGTGTTGCGTAATTCCTATCTGTGTATATGTTTCAAAATTATTTTAGCTTTTCAGACGTAGTACATTTTGATAATATGTATTTTGGTGTATATGGAAGTAAGGGATGGTCTTAATAGAAGGTTAATGGTTGACACAATTAAGATGCAAAAGTCTTCAGTTTGAATGATTTTATATGTTTAATGTGGACACTGCACCTCTTGAGTAATTAATTTTTTGGCAGTCAGGACATATACATAGGTATACATGGAGAAGCTGTATCATGTTCAACCAAACTTTGATTGATAATATTATGTTTCATTTTTTTACGTTTGTATATACATGTACACTTGTGAATTAGTTTTACGCCTCATGCATATGCCTGTCAAAACACAATATACTTATTGATTATACTAATTGATTGTATGTACATGGATATAGCACACAATGTTTGGTAAATACATATTTAAAGTTTGGCAAATCAGTGATCTATGATTTCTTGTGAGCAGTGTAGGTTGATACTATATTTGTCTTCAGTACTTTTCATAAGCCTTCATAATTGTAGTTGCCAGTTTATTCCGTCTATTGGCTGGGTTGGTTTTATACATCAGTAGATACTTGTTATTTATCTGAACGTGTTATCTCTTGGTGAATTGTATCAGACGGAATATTTTGTTGATTGTACAAGATTTACAACTGGTAAAAACTTGACCATTTTTGTTTTTCATGTTCGTTAGTTAAGACAAATAAACTCTTTGAGCTATTTATATGACCTTATAAAAGGATGCATTGATAAAAGAAGTTCCCTTTTTACAAATCTTTTTTTAATCCTCATTTTACATTCTATTGTATTTTTTCAGATGCGTTTGTTATCCTCTTGTCTTGCAATGAAACATCAGATATGTTTTCCCCAACCACCCATGTAAAATGTAAACATGGCGGTATTGCTTTAGTCAGCATGTTTGTGGTATTTTCTGTGTTGAGTTGAGTCCTACTTAGGAATGTCTTAAATGTTGTTTATTGCTAATTCATTACAAACATAATTTGTCGATCGTGATTCTTATTGACTGAAGTTATAAACATGTCATAGACTACCCTACCGTTTGGTCTGACGGTTCCCATAGTAACCCATGTCTGGTCTACATGGTATGGTAATGTTGATTTGGTTAGATTCCAGTTCACATGTGCGGTTACTTTCGGTCCGAGATTCTAACCGAGTGTATTCGCAAGCTTCATGAATGTATTAGTAATCTGTTTGTTACTATTATTGATTCTGACCAATTTGGGCGACATTATTTCATATTTTTATAAGTTTATAATATATACATTAGATTATTTTTGGATTTCTCATGTTACAAGGATGTTACTCTTGTGGATTAAAAAGTACGCTAAAATGTTTTAATGAGGATAAAAGCGCAAAAAGTGTGATCAGTCGATTGAGAGTAACACAGAAGAAAACATTAACAGCTGAAAGTCCCTTTTACAAGGTTTTCCTTTCAATCGTCCATTTGCCTAAAACAAGTGTTTCACTGTATAAGTATGCGTATTTATGCCTTCTACTCTCGTCCAGCTTGCTACCATATATTGAGTCTAATTATCATATGCAATGCAATTTTAAGGACATTGTGGAGTGCACACACCGTACATATTCTGAAACCCAAGACAGCAGCTTTATTTATTTCCAACTTTATTTAATGCCATTTACAAATGAATATAGACATGATATCTCTATCACACATCTATCTCAACTACATGAGATCTAGATGCTATTCATTTGTTCATATATTCACTGTCCTGAGCCAGTCGAATTCGAGTTTGGAATTGGTCCTCAGGAACCGATGTTTGTGGTAGGGGCAACAAACATGGATAGTCGACCAGACTCAGTGGCTTGATTGAATGCGTACCAAGGCCGTGTGGGATGTTGAACAGAGTGTTATCAACTGGTTTGTCTGGTCCAGGCTCGAGTATTTACATGATACATCTTTTTATACTTTGCTTAGTGTTACTACTAGCTACCTAAAATTGGCACTGTATTACATGCATGCTTATATAGTTTATGTATTAGTATATGTCTGTCAATGTAGAGGAAATAAACGTGGTTTGAGGGTAATTCCCTGTTTCGCTTATCCATCACATTACAGCTCCCACTTGGTTGTGGTAGGCTTGTTAATGCACATATCACCTATTGATGATGAGGCAGTCGCTGCTGCTCTAAATGCAGCAAATATTTTTATTCCACATTGCGCCAGGTAAAAATATCTTCCCAAGACAAGAGAGTGAACTGACATTAAAAGTCCAGTGTCCACCCTTTCCCAACTAGGCTGGAATTCCTGGGATCGATCGTAGCGCCACCAGTGGCTATTACGAGTTTTGTCACTTCTATGCCTCTCCTATGGACCAATCAGATTCCACCTCTCGTATCACTTGCATTTGCACTTGCAAAATGGTGGCGCCCAGTCAAGACGATCTGATTGATAATCAAGATCTATATTGTGATAAAACGAATCTTACATCGCGAATTGCATTAAATCACGTAATCACATTTATTAAAAACACGAAAAAGTTTCAGAAAATATCTGTTGATGAGTTGGCGGTGCACATGCTTTGCAAATCCTCCAATCAACCACAAGCTGCATGACAGTTTACGAACCGGATTTCAATTTTTTCGGTTGTCTTGTGTCTAATAAGAATCTTTGAGTTTTATAGGTTAATCCCTATCCAGTACCAAAACAGTAAATTTCATGGTTGACCTAACATGACCCGAATATGTTTGGACAAGTCAAGTTTCCGACACTGACCTCGAATATTGACTAGTCACATGATCACTATGACCTATCATGTGACGATTATTAATTTCGTCTGCTACGAAAACATCACATCTGCGAGCGGCAATACACGGTTCGCCGATCTTTTAGAAAAGATCGCGACTGAAACGTAATTGTAATAATTCAGAAGGCTGTAAGGTAAAATCTAATTAATTTTTCGGTATCACAAAGCATGATGATTAGTCTTAGCGAGGTCATTATGCGAATACCCGAGGACTCAACCCCTGAGGTGATCTGTCCGGGCCGAGCCAGCTGCACACACATGTCAATATGTGATGTTGACTGCGCATAGTAATATACCAATCCACTGGATCTGCTTGTAGGTAATAAATTTCCGTTACCGCCTGTGACGATTATGCGATTCAGTCGTGATGTTGTGTTGTTTGTTTGTCTGTTGTTTTACGCCGCACATAGCAATATTCCAGCTATATGATGGCGGTCTGTAAACGATTGCGTCTGGACCAGACAAGTGATAGATACGATGACATGCATCAACCAAGTCAGCGAGCTTGACCACCCGATCCCATAAGTCGCCTCTTACGACAAGCATAGTCGCCTTTTACGGCAAGCATTGGTTGTTGAAGACCTATTCTAACCCGGATCTTCTCAGGTCTCAATTGATATGAGAAATGTATTGAAAAACAGGGATATTGAAATGTTGAAAAACAAACTTAAAACACTTTCACAATTGTTGGTTTTGTTTGTTAAGCTTAGAACGTTTTGACCAGCCCTCGTATAAATGTGTCTGAGTGGGGTATACGCATACCCTCGTGGAGTTAACATTGAAAAACACGTTTCACCACAGAGCGTGTTTTGTGTGCTGCGACTTCCATAATGTTACCTATTGGTTTATTAAGTACAAAGAGTTCTCTCTCATTTCTCATGGTAAGGTTTGCCTACATGTACGTACAATCCTTTATAAACCTCTAGTGTAGTGACCTAATCATATTGTTTTACGGGGCCTTCGTTTCGTAGAACATTCTCTCAGATCAGCAAGGACTTTCTACAGAATATCCCTCTGTCCAGGAATATTCTATTGAATGTCCCTTCGAGATATATTTTGCATTGTCCACATAAAACAGATGCTAACTAAAGAAAATGTGCGATAAGATGTAAAATGAAAGTCAAATGTTACTATATATGTCAGTGGGATCGAAACCTTTTTATTTGTTAAAAACTTCGTATGTGAGTGAACCACTACCCTACAGAGGCGCTGATATACTACACTGGTTTTTTTAAATCCTTTTTTTAACCAGACTTATTTTAGGTCCGTTTCCTCAGGTTCATGGGTAGTATGTTGGAAACATAAAATATTTCAGATTTTCTCAAGGTTTATAAAACGGCTAAAACACCAAACAAATATCCAGGTATCGCCCTAGTTATTTCCCTCATCCTTAACACCTAACCCGACCGTGTCCATGAGTTTTACCAAAGGGGTAAATCTTTATACCTCAGACCTCCAAACAATTAGATGTAAGCCTGAACTTTACACAAAATCCTTAATCCCTAATTCTACAAAATTATGGAATAATCTATCTGAAGAAATTTAACATTACGTACAATCCCATCATTCTATCAAATCGGGCACTGTTCATTATGCTTCAGTTGATAACTGACCATCAAGGTATATTGTGTGTAATTATCATGTTTACGCCTTGACTTTCTTCTGTTACTTGATTATAAATAGGGAGAGATATTTTAAAAAAAAGTATTGTTTACCAATCCAAATTTTTAGTCGAAATAAAATTATTTTTAAACCATTTTAACTTAACATGCATTAATTAAATATTATGTAACCGAGTTTTCTGTGGCATTATTCATTATATATACAAACAGATGACACCAAAGACGGCATCTGTTTACTTGTGAATAAGCAAGATAGACACCCTGTAATAATTAACAATAGATAATATAATATATGCATATTAAATTGTATTGCTCTTACATTGCTTTCAACCAAATACTATTAGATGATATGAGAGAAACGGCTTATAAAACATATTGGATAAAATAGCTACACATGTGATGTACTTCTACGAGTATCTCAGATAAGAAAGTGATATACAATGCAAACAAACCCTATGTGTGGCACAAGAGTGTGACAGGTGACACACTGAAATCGTCACTGCTTATGATATATGCCCTGCACATGAAAGAGCAGGAATAAAAACTTATGCATCATATGTACATAATATGTAAATACTTAAAGCTCCAAGAACATAGTATTACCAAGTGCACAGACAAATTACTATGCAAACTAAATGCAATGAAATAAATATCAAAATGTGTAGTTTGTGCATTTCCATAATGGTAGACAATGGTAGATATACCGGTACCTTAACATGCACACAAGACAATATTAAAATACACCGTTGAACTTTCCTTGCTTAGGTTAAAGTTCAACATCTTAAAAACATTCATTCAAAACATCAACATTCATACAAATATAAATTAGCGGGCAAAAGAAATGCTACCAAATAAATAATGGTCGTCAATTTTCAACAAATTTGCCAAACAGCACGAAAACAGTTGGGAACACATAGCTGGAATGCAAGTTACCTATTCCCTGTGAACATGTGCACGAGAAGACTAGTGTACTCAACGTCGACCTCGTGTTAGGGCCTGCATCGTTGCTGGGGGTGTGGGGTGGGGGTGGTGTCACATTCGATACTGAGCCATGTGTGTAGCACGGGACTTTAAAAGAGATCGACGTCGATTCTGCGGGTGTGTGAAAGAATTGACTTCATGATCAGACGCTTGTTGTAAAGTTTGACCTGCCAACTGATGAATATTCATCCCACAGCCTCCTGAAGAAGGGGCGGGGCTACTCACTTGCTGATTTGGTAGATGCACGTTACCGTATCCCAACTGCTCCTGATGTCAATCTGGTCCAGATCCGATTATTTACAGACCGCCGTTATATAGCTGGAATATTGCTGAGTTTGTCGTTCAACAAACACTTAACAAATATATAATCGTATCCTGTCTCAAATATCGCCGTGTAAGGTGTCGCAATTCGCGTCCCTTGCAGAGCTGCGTCGTTTAGGCGTGCTATAACATTATGGTCGTGGGTTCGACTCCCACGTTCGCCCTCACTACGTTGTTAATTTTGTTAATTAGCACTATGTCCGTGCCCGTGTGTTTCATCGAAATAGTCATCGTCAATCCAAGTGGACTCCACCTGGCGCCCTGTAATCAATAAAATAGCACTCAACACATGGATAAAATAATCTTTCTAAAGATATACGTTCTTAAATCGTTTTGATATATTTATGTTTCTGAGTGGAACACATTAGGGAAGGGTTATTATCATTGAGGTTATTTCATTTACTTCATTTTTTCCTGGACATTATGGACAAATTGTCAACCTTTTAGCAATACATGGAGCTTACACCTTTCCTTTCGTATTTTTTGCGATTAAACATTTGCGCCGAAACAATATTTTTTCCAATATATTTGTTTGTTTATTTGTTTGTTGTTTAGCAACGCACAAACCGTTATTTTCAACAATATAACGAGGGCATGTTCATAATCGAGGATATAATTTTACTTATTGTCTGCTCGATTCAAATTTCATAAACGAGTTAACTTAACTGTACATCCGAGAATCCAAATGAACCTTTGGAGCACAACATGATGTATGTACATACGTACAATTCCGATAATTTAACGCTATAGACAGAGGTAATATCGTCTCGCTCTCATAGTTGACAGGAATTATTCCTTAACTAGATCCACTAAAAACACAACAGTTAAAAAATAATGCGTCGAATGAAAATAAAGAGTGATTTTCACTTGGTTAATGCATAATGTTCAACTCCTCATGCAATTATTGTACAGTTGTAAGAGAACCATTAGAAATAACTGATTTAGTTACCGTAAGCAGACACGATGAAATAAGCTACTAAGTTACAAAATTACTTGCATCCGTACACCTATTTCACATCACGTGTGTAGCGACCAGAACTAGGATACGACAGAACGGCCCGCTCCACAACGACCTATGTATAGAGTGAGTGGGCTGACGAAGCAACCTATCCAGAACGATATTGAAAGTTAAACAATGACAAAGTATATTATATATTTTCTCATGTGTTTAAAAAGTTATTGATTGATATTCAACCTGTAATTTTAGTTGATTAGTACAACATACTTGGAATATCCACCTAAATTTTTCACAAACCTTACAGTCAGCTGAATGCACAACGCTATTACTAGCTATGTGTGTTTTTACAATTACAGTCGGTTGGCTTTCGGTTATAACAGAGACTGTGCAGATATTCAGATAAACGTCGCTATGAGGATAATACAATCAGGAGCTGTACGTTTAGTAGACTATTACCATATCAATAGTGAGACTACAATGGAATAACTGTTTCTGTCTTTACATATGATCATCAGATTTTTCAATGGGTGTGTTGACTATGTACTAGCTGTAAATAGCTAACAAGTGAGCATTCAACAATAGACAGTTTCTCCAATAATGAATAATATTTTATAAAATGGATACATTGACCAAAGAAGTTTAATTCGCGGGTTCATGCTACAGTCAATCCTTCTAGATCTATACATGTATTGTCAGGGCTGGCGTGGGATAGATCCCCTACCCACGCTAGTCTTATGTACGGGGATATTAAACTATTGAAATTGTATACTCTCGTTGTTTGTTTTAAAAGTATAATTATTTGTCTCAATACATACTTCATAGGGGGCGTTCGGGTAGCCTAGTGGTTAAAACGTTCGCTCGTCACGCCGAAGACCCGTGTTCGATTCCCGACATGGGTACAATGTGTGAAGCCCATTTCTGGTGTCCCCCGTCATGATATTCCTGGAAATTGCTAAAAGCGGCGTAAAACCATACTCACTCACTCACATACTTCATATCGACCCCTAATCACAATTCATTCTGTTAAATCGACCGAGATTCAGAAGAAGGAGGGGCACGCTATCGATGACCTGCATATACACCACGTGCAAAAGATGGGATTCCCTATGACGTCATCAAGAAAGTGTCATCCTCCGACCTGTGTGGTGATCCAGAGTGAGTGAGTATGGTTTTACACCGCTGTTAGCCATATTCCGGGAATATCACGGCGGGGGACACCAGAAATAGGCTTCACACATTGTACCCATGTCGAGAATCGAACCCGGGTCTTCGACGTGACGAGCGAACGCTTTAACCACCAGGCTACCGGACCGTCCCTATGGTGGTCCAGAACATACATTTATTCAGCAACTCGTCTCATTCAGCCCATTATTTATCACTGCTATGGCCGGGTATATACACCAGACTGAACAAGAGCTGGCCTCGAACTGGACAAATGCCGATAAACACATACAATCGTTTATTCCCCATATTGACGATTTCAAGAATTTAAACATTATGATGACGTCACGCTGTTGCAGTTGATTAGGAGCCAGGAATTCACTGTGTGATATCAAATTGAAATGAAATGTACTTTGCTATAAGGCTCTCGAAACTTGGACCAGAAGTTATTTTTTTAAGTGGTTTAAAAAAAACCTGTTATATTAACGTGTGATGATTGTTTTCAGAAGATTGAAAAATCCTTGTCACTTTGAAACGAGATTAATCCGACATAGACATAATTGTGATAAACTGAAAACATCTTCAAAATTATACCCTCCTTATCTATTACTGCTTTATGATCTTTTCAATTCTTTTGTCTTCTCATCCCAGAAAGCGAAAAAATGTTAGAATGTTTCTAATTTGACAGTACTGTTTAAATAAATGAAGAACATCCATTGAATACTACAAAGAATCTTTTTTGTCTTTTTCCCATTTTGACTTCTTCACCCAGAAACTGGTGACAGTTAGTGATTAGCGGTAACTGAACTATGAAGCATATGTATTGAAACAGCAGTCATAACGGAAAGACATGTGCCATAGATGGGGATCTGGCCGATCCATATTATAAGTTGTAGCAGGATCACGATGGATACATGGGGTTTTATCCTTCCCGAGTCATGAGCCGGAGGCGAGTGATATAAAACCTAACGAGTGACGCATAAAATGCCATATTTCCCGAGCGATCCTGCTACAACGAATTTATCATACCTCGTGTTTTAATAGGACATTGTAAAGGAATCCAACGAATTAAATATTAATAGAAAACAGCTGTTCTATTAAGCTAAGGTTATCTTGTCTTATGTCACCTGACTTCCATTGACTGTATTTAAAGATCGATGCTGACAGTCTGACGGTGCGGGACGCTCCCCAGCCTACACTCCACTCACCCGACAGGTTCTGTTGTATTTATATGTAACACAGGCAACCAACACAAGTGCGATCGATGCTGTGTCAGGGCTGGCTGAACACGGTTCCGTTGATAACGTCATGCGTTTTACGAAGTAGGTCAGTGGGTATTTCATACTTCTTCCGGGTAGCCATATTGCTTGGCTTTGACTACAACATTCTTTCAGTGGGAGCAGCCATTACTTGTACGTTCGCAGGCATTAAGGTGAGATTATATTACTATGTATTACTTCTGTGTGTGTCTGTGTGTGTGTGTGTGTGAAGCTTTATAGTCTTTGATAGAATGTCTCCGTGCACTATTATCTCACCATTATCATTGATTAGTTCAGTTATGAGGTTAGCAGATATGTTTTCTGTTTACGAAGTGGCAAAAGTAGCTAGTTGGTTTTACACCTCCATGTCACCATATTCTATTTTAAATTTGTATTTCTCTAGATTTCTCTCTTTTCCATCTTTTTTTTTTAAAATCCAACTGTTTTGTTTTGTTGGTGCGCACCCCACCTCCTTTTTATTTCGAAAGAAATCTTTATTTTTGTGTAAATTACCACCAAAGGCAATAAATATTTCTTAATTGTGCACACCCACACCCACACCCATTCAAAAAAGCTGAATCCGCCCATGAACTGTCACACTTCACTACCGGTTGTAATCTGTTCCCATTTCGTTCATTATCATCATGCAACTGTTACTGGAAACTAACAATCGTGAAAAGGGCAAGCAGTCCTGCTCGGGTACAATGTACATAAAAATTATGTTAAGTGAAGGAGAATGTCCGAAATCTCGCGATTATTTGCGCACGTGAAGCTTGTTCGAGGCCGTTAAATCTTCAAGTAATACTATGCTATACTATGGGACAATCTCATTCAAATCAGATCTTAGTTCTCGCTTCCGCTAAACAAAGATCTGAGGACAGCCCATTGCGGGTCACGTCAGAACGACCTTTCGCGAATTTTGACCGACCAATGAAATGACTGACAAGAAATCGACATTGGCCAATCAGACGGCAGCTTTCTCGAGCTTTACGACACAAGTTTCCAAAAGGCGACTACGTTTCGAAACATATTTTGACGTATTCTAGATTGAAAAAAAATAAAACTGATAAGAACATTCTGGAATGACTCATAGATGGCCTAGATTGTATGGATATAATCATAAAACCCGTAACTGTTGTTCGGAATACCCCGTGTTAAATTTATCGTGGTTGCATGATTAGAAAACACGTTCCGACTGTCACTTTCATGTTCTGGTAAGCGACGCTCTGATTGGTTGCATGCGTCATATGCGTAGTGAATACATTGAATTACATGAACACATATACCCAGCAACAAAGGTTATTGTGACATCCTTCTTTACCTAACACAAACAACATGTACATGACTTATAGAAACAATTAGTTTTGTCAAACACAGAAAGTGCGTTCGGCAATTGCAGACTGAAAAGCGACTATGCCTGTCGTAAGAGGCGACTGACGGCACCGGGAGGTCAGACTCGCTGACGTGGTTGATGCATGGCATCACATCTCATTTACGTAGAGTCGCTATATGGCTGAAATGATGCCGATGCGAAGTTAAATGTTTTACTCTCAAACGCACCCAATAACGTAGATCGATGCTCGTGATGTCAATCACTGGATTGTCTGGTCAAGACTCGATTATTTACAGACCACCGCCATATTGCTGGAATCTTGCATAGTGTAGCGTTAATCAAACAAATAAACAAACTGTCCTATTATCATTATATGGATGCTTTATGCCCAATAAATTGTTGTTGACACACTGATGGACATCATTGATCATTGTTGCAGTGACGCACGTGAACCAGACCACAAACTGCATGAGCCTGGTCGACAACCAGTACACCAGTCTGCCTGGGCAGGACATGGTTCACACAGACCCCGATCGTCCACATGTAGACGCGGCAAGAGGTCAGTTTTCTCCTCAAATGGCAGGTGCAGTGGGAGGCCAGATTGAGGAAGATGCGATCGTGAGTTGTTGAATTAATTGTTTTTCATCCTTCGTAAGGGTAGTCTATTTGAAATATTGTAGTACTTGAACTTATTAAGTGAATGTTGTTGAATGAATGGAATCCTGGCATTGTTACATGTAAGGGATGCGGCACTGCTCAGGGAGTTGACACGCACTTCCTCCTTCATGAAGAGGGTACCCGTGTCATTATTGCATGTGTGGATTCTATGACTTTTTTTGCCTAATATCAGAACACTACAGTCAGAGTCTAACTATCATTGAATATACCTTAGATATTGCCTAGATATACTTTATTTCTTAAGTATTTAACTGTTCCCATAATATTGTAACAATTGTCATGACTTTTCCATTATTTCAGACCTTGAGTGCAGAAGAACAGGAGGTTCCAAATGAACAAAAGCCTGGTAATATAGATAACCTCCTAATAATTATTGAAAGGACAATACAGTACTGTGCCAAATACGTAGGAGATATTGGGAATGAACAAGACATTTCTGCTGATCTATATGGTATTCCATATGGCAATAGGATGTAATGGGTTCTAAAGCTTGGTGTGATAAGATAGTGAAGCATTAGCTAGGTCGTTAAAGAAGCCGGAGGTCAAATTGGAAATTTGCATTTTGCAGCCAACGTCACTAATATCGGATAAAACCACCTCTGTTGGCCAGACATGCGTGAATTCTTTGATGTGTCGACCAATGTCAGCTTCCACCCATTGGTGAGAGCAACATCAAGTTCATTAAAAGTGGTGGGTGGAATTGGGTCACAATGAGTACTGCACTATCATCATGAAAGAACATGTTGTGCAAGTTGCAGCACGACTGGTGCAATGATGTTGTCGGGATAGTGTTGATCTTTGAAACTGCCACGGACAATATGGAGTTGCAGTCGTTTTGATACCACCCTGTACCAATATGGGTCCATAACGTTGGCGTCCATAAAACGTTCAAAAGGACGTCTCCAAACTCGTTTCCTTCGGTCATCGAAGTCGAGATTTAACCTCGTTTGGTCAGAAAACATAACATTAGCCCAAAGTCGATTCTTCCGGCGTTGATGTTCCCTGGACCACTGACGCCTCAGATTCAAATGACGTGCAGTATGTTGTGGGATGGCAAGTGGGATGACACGTTAACGTGGACACGTGGACGTCGTGGTCGCAAATTCCATCTGTGCAAATGATTTCGCGTGTACTCTTACACCAGTTGCCTGTTGCATCGGTACCTTATCTGAGTGTCAGTTTGCAACCGATTTCTTAATGCTATCTGTCTTAGTCTGTTTAGAAAGGTGTCTTTTAGTGAGTCAGTCAAGTGACAATGGTAAATCAAGTATTCCGCCCTGTCTGAGTGCTGTCCGAAGTCACGTGCTTCATGACTGTCACAATGTTGTGTTTGGAGTTGTGTTTCGGAAATGTTCATGCCACATAAATCACTTACTTTCATTGGCAGGCATTGTTGTATTTTCCTGTAATTTCACCTGAAACAAAATAAATTAAAACTTTTTGGCATAGAGAATATTAAAGGGGGAAACTCTACACTGAAAAATACACTGAAATATCCGCTTAATATATCGTACCAAAGCAAAGTTTTTTAAGCAAAACTAGTAAAAAACGGCTTGTAGTATTTGCAACTTATCATATATGAAGTACTATTGCCTTGCCGTTTTGTAATCGCCCTTTGCAGTATCTTCGAACCTCATAAAATTTTAAAAAAGAACTTTTTTAAATGGTCAAAACATATACTCACAGAACTAGAACCATTAGACCTAACGGTTTCCAACAGATTTGGATTTTGAGTCAAATGAAATCTTCGTCATGATAGACGCGTACAAATTTTGAACAAATATCCACTGTCCTCAATAATCTAGTTGTCAGAAAAAGAGTTATTATTTAACATATAACAAGGAACATTCATTTTGCTCGCGGCTTCACAACTTGCATGCTCTGTCCTTTATCAGTTGTCATCTACACACGTGGTGCAAGAAAACACGCCGACAACGTGGATGCGTTCTTCAGAAACAACGGTAGAAGTATACAACGATTTCAGTGTGACAGTGAGTATAATTTTGTTAAAGTAATGCATGACAGTAATCAAGTCAGTATGCCCTTACATAGATTATCCGAACAGCCTATTTGTTTGATGTTCCTATTTGTCACTGTGTCCAGTTTGACTAAATATTCATCATGTACATGTATGTATTTGTGTTTCTGCTTGATAATGAAAGAATATCAAGACAAAAGCTGAAGCATGGATTGTGATACCATCGAATTGTTAGGCGTATTATCTTTCTTAAATTTGTTTTTGTAGATGCTGAGAGGTTCACAGAGGCAGTCAAAACAGACTGTACACGTATGATTGTGTTGATTGATCAAGAGTTTTCTCAGTTGATAGAAGATGAATACAGGATGATCAAACGTGTTTTCAATGGTGACAAAACTTTCCAATCATTTTCTGCCAAACTATCAAAACCTATTACATCAGTATTACACATATGTTTTCGACTGGTGGAGATCCGGGGTAGAATAGGTCATCAGCAACCCATGCTTGCTGTACAAGGTGACTATGCTTGTCGTAAGAGGCGGCTAACGGGATTGAGTGGTCAGGCTAGCTGACTTGGTTGATGCTTGTCATCATATCCCAATTGCGTGGATCGATGCCCATGATGTCAATCACTGTATTGTCTGGTCCAAACTCGACTATTTTTCAGACCGCCGTCATATAACTGGAATATTCTGCGTGCGGCGTTGACGACAAACAAACAAACACATATTTTTGCATGAATTGTGCTACCAACCAACACGATAGGTTTTACATGGATTTAAATGCATGTTGAATGCTTCCGTGAGGAATTGTATAAGTGATTCCTAGTGACACCCATTGTGTAGCTAATGCCACGTCAAAGATATTGTCTTCTTTGCGACATGTTCATATTTTTGCTGACATTTGAGGTAAATCTTTGGATTTTTCTCGTAGAGTATTGAACTATTCCAATCTTTCTAAGGGTACAATGCTTTATGGGTCTAAAAGGTGAAGCGACCAGTTACATCTTTGAACAAGTAGGCAAACTAAAACATCAATTGTCTCAGCTGTTCTGGTGTAAACCGATATAATATTCCATCGATGTTTTACAAAATATCAGAATCTTTCCATCATATATTTGTCACTGACACGTCAAAATGCCCACTATAAAATCGTTTGGAATATTTGCTATGGCCTTGAATGTTGTCAAACAACTTTTGATCAAGAGACATAATTATGCCAAGCTTTGAAATCGCTGTAAAACAAGCATGGTCGACACCAAAGGCTTGAACTGCTGGAACATTGCTCGACATATAGGCAAGAGTTGACTCTTGGAAAGTTGAGGTCATCCCTCATACAGTATTGTGGGGTGTTGTATGTCACTCTGAATCTTTATGCATAGATCTAAAGGTGAAATTAATTTGGCAGTTTACACTGGTTTCTTTTATTTCGAGTTAAATTGGGTTGTTAAATCAGTTGAAGGGAATAGGCTATTTGACCGTTATTGAACGGTATCAGATCATTTGCTCAAGTGAAACTTCTTGGCCAAGTTGTCTCGTTTTGATTTTGCCAGTCCGAACAGACATTCCGATCCACATGCATAAAGAAATAGATCAGCAAGAAGGGGAATACAATTGGTGCCAATGGGGATGCCTACACATGCTCATGATATACATGGAGGAGTAAAACTCCGCATTCAGCAGATATTTCTTTAGGAATATTGAAGGGTTTTTTGTCGCTTTTATTTAACAGAATTCTTGCCATCATGGGATGATTTCAAATACTCTCTTACCACTTCACTTTGTTTCTGTCTTATCTTTCAACCATTTTTCCTTTAAAAAAGATTAAAGCTCCCCAGACTTCTCAAACGTTTGTACCATTTAGAGTACTGATAATTTTTAACACATAAACCTACCTATCAGTTCATCCCTTACCCT
Organism: Haliotis cracherodii; assembly: GCF_022045235.1. NCBI lineage: Eukaryota > Metazoa > Mollusca > Gastropoda > Lepetellida > Haliotidae > Haliotis > Haliotis cracherodii. The sequence goes on along the minus strand of NW_027266341.1, from coordinate 50,254,861 downwards.
ATCGGATTATATTTGCAATATTTGTCTTTAATTACAGATCTCGTAGAAGCAGAAAAAGAGGTTCAATTAGTCACTTATCTCGATGATGACGAAATCTTCCAAGAAGTAAAGTACAAGCTTCCTGGGGCCATGAGAAAAAACATTATTCCCTACACTCGGTTCCTCAACAGTACCAATGGCTATGTGTCTCTTGAAAGTAGGTTCTTGAGTATTCAGATGTTTTTTATTGGCTTTTGGTGTAATAAAATAAATAGCACGATGGCAAAACGATGCGCTTACCACAAGAACCACTTACAAACAAATTAGCATGAGATCATCAATGCTCCAGCTCCATCTCCATTGGTAGGACTTTCTGACTTCTCTTGCCACATGGTCAATCATTTACGTGTTTGCCCTTACAACTTTGTGTGACTGACCACACCTATTGTGTTGCTAAACATGCTGAACAAGAATTACGATGCGATTTTAAACATTTCCGCCTTTAATGCAATGTTGAAAATGCATTTGTGACCATTACGCATATGAACGTGGAAAAAACATATTTTAAAATTGTTTTGTTGTTACCTCAGCGATGACTTAAAATACCACGTTTATCAAGCTATACTAGTGTGTCTGCCTGTTGTACAGAAACGTCTATTATTTGATTTGACTCTTTACCCCTTTATGACCTTACCGAAATAACAATAGTCAAGAAAAGTGCAAGTGAGCTTCAGACTTGATGCTCTATTTCTAATTTATCAATATTTATCGGGTTTGACTGTACTGCTTTTCAAGTGCCAAAATAAAAACAAATTCTAATACTACAGTCAATACATTTTCACAATGTTTAATTTATTAATCTGGAATATAGATTACGAATATTAAATTGTGTTTATTGTGCAGAGACGTGTAAAACGTGTGTTCTTTCAGATTAATAAGACACAGTATGAAATTGATGATGCAGGGGGTCATAGCATGACACATATTTTTCAGATCATGCTACAACAGCTACACAGGGTGGCAACAACAACCATATGGAAGTCCGTCTGGAGGGTGGCAATATACGCGCACAGCAAGTCGGGAGAAACAACACGTTTACCGCATCCAGTGGTGAGTTGACTGTCATATTGCGGTATCGTTCACCAGTCTTTGGTATTGTGTATGTAATATGTCTTAACAAACACATATGATGCAGCCAAAATTATGATGTCTGTGCAGTGTCCATTGTCATCCATTTCATCCAACGCTCACATATTCCCAATATTTTGAAGGTATGAAGGCCGACAATGCATTATTATTCAGTCAGATCAAACTGAGTCAAAAGCCATATGGAGATATAATCTTGTGCTTGTGCGTGTATATCAATACTGGAATGAATGGAAGTGAAATGAGCAAGTCAATATTACGTGTGTCACTCATTGGCGCTAAAAGTCACACCCACACTCGACGTTTTGCGGAGTCCATAGACTATTAGTTAAGGTGTAGCAAGAACTGAGATCTGAATTTAATGAGATTGGAGCTGTTTTCTTTCTCATATGTTTTCAGTGTTCATGTTGCACATTCACGATGTAACAATTCAGAATTCGGTAAACTAATGGACCGTTTTTCAGTGTCACTCGTGGCTGTCATTCTGCAACTGGTATTACAATATTTCGTGTTCGAATCCAACTCTCAAGCGTTTTTTTGTGTGACGTGAGCCTCCGATAGGATAGGATACGCGCAACTTTTCATGAACACCTGGTACCATCATTATGTCATTGTGATTCATAAACGCATACACAAGATATAGTCGGAATCGAACACTGGACTCTGCATTAAGCAGAGATTCCTTGTGATTATTGAAACTGTTTAGTCACTTTCATTTATCTCATCTGACTACTTACATGTGGTAGGTATGGACTTATATCTTAAATGACTCTTATTAGTATTATGTATTTAATCTGTTTGGCACAATTAACAGTAAATATGATGTTTTGTAACTGAAACATTCTTGTTTCAGGCCCTTCGATTCAGGGCTACGAGTTGACCGTAAAGACGCCTGACACAGACTACGAATTGTGTGTTGAAATTAAGAACCACATTGACGACAACATAGACAACATCAACATCTCCCTGAAACCACACAACGCCAGCGTGGAGTCCACCAGTCTGGGATCTGTCATCATCAGGGTGGCAGTGGAGCCTGGCACAAAACTTGGACCAGTTTGGCTGAGAGAAGTCATCACTAAGATCCTGTCTGAAGACATCATTGCTAAACTGCCAAAAGGCACCCGGATGGAAGTCAGCATCAGGGCATCTCTTCCACTCACACCTCTGGATGTGGATATATTCGGTAAATACACAGTAGCACTGTAATTTGCTTCATATCACCTTTCATTTCATGAGATACTCCTCATGCTCATGGTATTCAACACAAATGCTCAGTTTGCACATGAAAGTGAAAATACAGGCATAATAATTATTCACAAACTATATTATTGGCATTATGGTACATAACGGTGCATTTTAGATTGATATAAGCATCACTATGTTAAATGCTATATGTAGTTTAGCTTACCATTCTTACCATACTTACCATACTTATGTTGAATTGTTTGATGCAAGAAAAGTGCTTTCTACATACTGTATGGTATCAAATAAATCCTTACATGTACATTTATTTGTATTACTTTTAGGTTTAGAACAGGAGCAAGGGAAGTAAATGAGGTATTTTTCGATAAAATAAACTACTTTTGGACAATATTTATTTTGAATTATGTATAAACATGCTTTGTAAAAAAGATCCTTCAACATTTCTTTAGCTTTGAAAAAACAAATGAACCTTGGGTGTTGTGTATTGGTAGCTAAGAAGGTTCTTTCTGATTTGCAACATTCCAAACGCAAATCGAATGAAAGAAACTGACAAAACGATAATGGAATAATTAACTCAGCTGAACCAAACATGTATGTCTGCATTGTTACCATTGATGTGTGTGTGTGTCTGTCTGTGTGTCATGCATGCGTGCATGTGTCCGGGTGTTCAATCTTTTCATTATATTCTCTATTTTTCACAAGATGACTTTTATTATATAAGTATGGTATTTCATATGAGACTCCCACTCAGAGGACAGTGTTTGAACTGCCAACATAATGGGAACTGTTCTTGCTTAAATTGTTTTGCTCAGTCTGACCCTGATTGAAATAGGTTAATGACGTTACATGCGTAGCGAATACATTGAATTACATAAACACATATACCCAGCAAAAAGGTTATTGTGACATCCTTCTGGCTTAAGGTAGCGGGCTGGCTTAAGGCTACCATTGCAGCGAGTTATACCCAGACACAGAATTCCACTTCGTCTTGGATCCTGCTCAGCTCACGAAATATGAACCCTAGCCACGAGTCTCGCTTCATGGACATTTCCGTTTCAATGGGACAAGTAGTGTCCAGCTGTTAGTGGGCCTCACAAGATTTTTATTTGCGTGATGTACAGCCGGACCTAGAGGGCATATATTCCCTTAGTAAATGTAGAGTCGCAATATGGCTGAGATAATACTGATGCGACGTTAAATTTTAACTCACGCACTCACTCAATTACGTACATCGCTACTCATATTGTCAATCACTGAATTGTCTGGTCTAGACTCGATTATTTACATACCGCCGTCAAATAGCTGGAATATTGCTGAGTGCAGCGTTAAACCGCAAACAAACAAACAAACATCATTGTTCATTGTTCTAGTGATGCACATGTACAAGGGCAGAAGCTATATGAACCTGGTGGATAACCCATATACCAGGATGCCTGGGCAGGACATGGTTCACGCAGACCACGGTCGTCAACATGTAGAAGAAGCAAGAGGGCAGTTTCCTCCTCAAATGGAAGGTGCGGTGGGCGGCCAGACAGAGGAAGATGCGATCGTGAGTTGGTCTTCATCCTTCGTATGGTTAGGCCAATTGAAATATTGTAGTCCTTGAACTTTTTAAGTGAATGTTGTTTCAGGATCCTGGCAATGCTACATGTAAGGGATGCGGCACTGCTCAGGGAATTAACATGCACTATCTCCTTCATGAATAGGGTACCTGTGTCATTATTGCATGTGTGGATTCTATGACTATTTTGGACTAATACCAGAACAGTGGAGCGTAACTATCAGTGAATATACCTTAGATATTGCCAAGATATACTTTATTTCTTAAGTATTTAACTATTGCCATGGGATTGTTATAATAATTTTCCATTATTTCAGACCTCAAGTGAAGGAGAACTGGAGGTTCCAAATGAAAAAGGGCCTGGTAACACAGATAACCTCTTAATACTTATAAAGGACAATACAGTACGATGCATAAAATGTAGGAGATATTGGGAATGAACAAGACATTTCTACTGATCTATATGATATTATTAATGGAAATTATATCATCATATCTGGGGATCGTATCCGAATGGGTTCTAAAAAGCTAGATGTGATAAGATGGTGGCGTACTTGGTCGTTAAAGAAGTCGGAGGTCAAATAAGAAATTTGCATTTTGCAGCCAAGGTCACTAATATCGGGTAAAACCACCTTTGTTGGCCAGACATGCGTTAATTCTTTGATGTGTCGACCAATGTCAGCTTCCACCCATTGGTGAGAGCAACATCGAGTTCATTAAAAGTGGTGGGTGGAATTGGGTCACAATGAGTACTGCACTATCATCTTGTAAGAACATGTTGAGCAAGTGGCAGTACGACTAGTGCAATGATGTTGTCCCGATAGTGTTGATCTTTGAAACCGCCATGGACAATATGGAGTGGAAGTCGTTTTGATACCACCCTGTACCAATATGGGTCCATAACGTTGGCGTCCATAAAACGTTCAAAAGGACGTCTCCAAACTCGTTTCATTCAGTCATCGAAATCAAGATTTAACCTCGTTTTATCAGAAAACATGTCATAATCCCATAGTCGATTTTTCCGGCGTTGATGTTCGCTAGACCACTGACGCCTCAGATTCAAAAGACGTGCAGTAAGGTGTGGGATGGCACGTCGGATGACACGTAAACGTGGACACGTGGACGTCGTGCTCGCAAATTCCATCTTTGCAAATGATTTCGCGTGTACTCTTACACTAGTTGCCTGGTTCATCGGTACCTTACCTGAGTGTCAGTTTGCAACTCATTTCTTAATGCTATCAGTCTGATCTGATCTGTCCTTGCCTGGAGTTGCTGCCCTTGGGCGTCCAGAGCGGCACAGATCATCGACGTAATGTGTTTGTTGGCATCGGGCCCCCAATCTGCTGATGACAGATTGGGAATCATGCAGCATTATTATGATGTGCGCGCATCTGCAAAATACCTGTAGCACATAAATGTTTAACACGTTACAAACGTCGCATGATCAATGATGTTGCTTCATCATGATTAAATATGTTTAGTAAGGTGTATTATAGCGTTTGGTTCCAAGAAAACTGACAAGCGAGTCAGTCAAGTGACAATGGTAAATCAAGTATTCAACCCTGTCTGAGTGCTGTCCGAAGTCACGTGCTTCGTGACTGTCACAATGTTGTGTTTTGAGTTGTGTTTCGGAAATGTTCTTGCCACATAAATCACTTACTTTCATTGCCAGACATTGTTGAATCTTCCTGTAATTTCACCTGAAACAAAATAGATTAAAATTGTTTTGCAAAGTGTATATTAAAGGGGAAACTCTACACTGAATAATACACTGAAATATCCGCTAAATATATCGTACCAAAGTAAAGTTTTTAAAGCAAAACTAGTAACAAACAGCTCGTAGCTTTTGCAACTAATCACATATGAAGTACTATTGCCTTGTCGTTTTGTAATCGCCCTTTGCAGTATCTTCGAAACTCATAGAATTATAAAAAGAACTATTTTAAATGGTCAAAACATATACTCACAGAACTAGAAACATTAGACCTAACGGATTCCAACAGGTTCGGCTTTTGAGTCAAATGTAATCTTCGTCACGATAAACAGGTACAAATCTTGAACACATCTCCACTGTCTTCAATCATCTAATTGTAAAAAAAAATGCTATTATTTAACATATAACCAGAACAATCATTTTGCTCACGGCTTCACAACTTACATGCTCTTGCTGTTTAACAGTTGTCATCTACACACGTGGTGCAAGAAAACACGCCGACAATGTGGATGCATTCTTCAGAAACAACAGTAGAAATATACAACGATTGCAGTGTGACAGTGGGTATACTTTTGTTAAAGTAATGCATGACAGTAATCAAGCAACACGTTTACTGCATCCAGTGGCGAGTTGACCATTATACATTGTATATATTCTGTCCCATTATTAAGAAATGACTGTATATTGCCACCTCACATGGATTATTCGAACAGGCTATATGGTTAATGTTCCTATTTGTCATTGTGTCCAGGTGGACTAAATATTGATCACGTATGTATTTGTGTTTCTACTGGATAATGAAAGACTATCAAGACAAAAGCTTAAGCACAGAATGTGATCCCATCGTATTGTTTAGCGTATTATCTTTCTTAAATTTGTTTTTGTAGATGCTGAGACGTTCACAGAGGCAGTCAATACAGACTGCACACGTATAATTGTGTTGATTAATGAAGAGTTTTCTCAGTTGATGGAAGATGAAAACAGGATGTTCAAATGTGCTTTCAAAGGTGACAAAACTTTCCAATCATTTTCTGCCAAACTATCAAAGCCTATTACAACGGTCATACACACATATTTTTTCGACCGGTGAAGATGCGCGGTAGAATAGGTCATGCTTGCTGTACAAGGCGACTATGCTTGTCGTAAGAAGCAACTAACGGGATCGAGTGGTCAGGCTAGCTGACTTGGTTGATGCTTGTCATATCCCAATTGCTTGGATCGATGCCCATGATGTTAATCACTGCATTGTCTAGTCCAAACTCGATTATTTTATTTATTTGACGGCCGTCATATAGCTGTAATATTTCTTCGTGCGGCGTTAGCAACAAACAAACAAACACATATTTTTACATGAATTGTGCTTCCAACCAACACGATATGTTCTACATGGATTTAAATACATGTCGAATGCTTCCATGAGGAATTGTATAAGTGATTCCTAGTGAGACCCATTATGTAGCTAATGCCACGGCAAAGATATTGTCTTCATTGCGACATGTTCATATTTTCGCTGACATTTGAGAGAAATATTTGGATTTTTATTGTACAGTATTGGAATATTTTCATCTTTCTAAGGGTACAATGCTTTATGGGTGAAGTGACCAGTTACATCCTTGAACAAGTTGGCAAACTAAAACATCAATTGTCTCAGCTGTTCTGGTGTAAACCGATATAATATTCCATCAATGTTTTACAAAATATCAGAATCTTTCCATCATGTATTTGTCACCGACGCGTCTAAATGTCTACTATAAAATCGTTTTGAATGTTTGCTAAGGCCTGGAATGTTGTCAAACAACTTTTGATCAAGAGGCGTATGCCGATCTTTGAAATCGCTGTAAAACGAGCATGGTCGATTGTACCTCAAAAGTTGTGAAAGGCAGACACCAAAGGCTTGAACTGCTGGAACATTGTTCCGCTTACAGGCAAGAGTTGACCCTTGGAAAGTTGAAGTCATCCCTCATACAGTATTGTGGGGTGTTGTATGTCACTCTGAATCCTTATGCATAGATCTAAAGGTGAAACGGATGAGGCGGTTTACACTGGTTTCTTTTATTTCGAGTTAAATCAGGTGGTTAAATCAGGGAATAGGCTATCTGACCATTATTGAACGGTATCAGATCATTGATACACCTGCCGCTCAAGTGAAACTTCTTGGCCAAGTTGTCTCGTTTTGATTTTGCCAGTCCGAGCACACATTCCGATCCATATGCATAAAGAAATAGATCAGCAAGAAGAGGAATACAATTGGTGCCAATGGGGATGCCTGCCCATGCTTATGTTATAGATGGAGGAGTAAAACTCCGCATTCAGCAGATATCTTTTTAGGAATATTGAAGGGTTTTTGTCGCTTTTATTTTAACAGAATTCTTGCCATCATGGGATGATTTCAAATTCTCTTACCACTTCACTTTGTTTCTGTCTTATCTTTCAACGTGTTTTTCCTTTAAAAAAGATTAAAGCTCCCCAGACTTTATCTCAAACGTTTGTACCATTTAGAGTACTGATAATTTTTAACACATTAACCTACCTTTTATCAGTTCATCCCTTACCCTATCGGATTATATTTGCAATATTTGTTTTGAATTACAGATCTCATAAAAGCAGAAAAAGAGGTTCAATTAGTCACTTATCTCGATGATGACGAAATCTTCCAAGAAGTAAAGTATTCGCTTCCTAGGGCCATGAGAAAACTCTTTATTCCTAACACTCGTTTCCTCAACAGTACCAATGGTTATGTGGCTCTTGAAGGTAGGTTCTTGTGTATCCAGAAGTTTTTTTATTGGCTTTTGGTGTAATAAAATAAATAGCACGATAGCAAAACGATGCGCTTGCCACAAGAACCACTTTAACAAATTAACATGAGATCATCCACGCTCCAGCTCTATCTCCATTGGTAGGACTTTCTGACTTCTCTTGCCACATGGTCAATCGGCGGTGTGCCATTATCAGTTACATGTACGTGTTTGCTCTTACAACTTTGTGTGACCGATCACACCTATTGCGTTGCTTAACATGCTGAACAAGATTTACGATGCGATTTTAAACATTTTCGCCTTTAACGCAATGTTGAAAATGCATTTGTGACCATTACACATATGAACGTGGAAAAAACATATTTTAAAAAGGTTTTGTTGTTACCTCAGCGATGACTTTAAATACCACGTTTATCCAGCTATACTGGTGTGTCTCTGTCTGCCTGTTGTACAGAAACTTCTATTATTTTATTTGATTCTTTACCCCTTTATGGCCTTACCGAAATAACAATAGTCCAGAAAAGTGCGTGGGGGCTTCAGGCTTGAAGCTCAATTTCTAATTTATCAATATTAATCGGGTTTGACTGTACTGCTTTTCATGTGCCCAAATATAAACAAATTCGACAATACGATGGTCAATAAATTTTCACAACATTTTGTTCATTAATTTGGAATATAGATTACGAATATTTAATTGTGTACATTGCTTGCAGAGACGTGTAAAACGTGTGTCCTTTCAGATTAATAAGACGCGGTATGAAATTGATGATGCAGGATGTCTGAGCATGACACATATTTTTCAGATCATGCTACAACAGCTACACAGGTTGGCAACAACAACCATATGGAAGTCCCTCCGGAGGCTGGCAATATACGCGCACAGCAAGTCGGGAGAAGCAACACGTTTACCGCATCCAGTGGTGAGTTGTCCGTTATATTGCGATCTCGTTCACCAGTCTTTGGTATTGTGTATGTAATATGTCTTGAAAACACATATGATGCAGCTAAAATTATGATGTCTGTGGACAGTGTCCATTGTCATCCATTTCATCCAACGCTTACATATTCCCAATATTTTGAAGGTATGAAGGCCGACAATGCATTGTTATTCAGTCAGATCAAACTTAGTCAAAAGCCATGTAGTGATACGAGGGCCATTCAATATATAACCAGCCTAGCCTATTTGCTACTGCTCCTCACCATTGAGGTCTATGCACTTTGTCCAGCGATGTGTGAGAGCTAAAAGCCCGTTGTGATAGAAACCATGTTGTTGTTCGTGTAACCACCCCTCCACTGCTGTCGTGAGTTCATCATCGGACCGGAAATGACGTGCACGCAGTTCTTTCTTTCAAGCCTTGGCCATTTCTGACACCTTTATTCGCCTGTCTTTGACAACCAGTTGTCTCACAGCTTCACTGGTTTGGTCATTGGTCACCTCTACAGGCCTGCCAGGGCGTGGCTCATCTTCCAGGTTCACCTGACCCCTCTTAAATTCTGCAACCCAGAATTTGACCTGTGCATACGAAGGTGCACTGTCACCATAAACATCTGACAATTCATCATGTATCTCCTTTCCCGGTTTCCCTTTTAAGTAGAGGTACCTAATAACAGCCATGTATTCAACCTTTGGCGAAAGTGTGGCAGAATCTACCCATGCCATCTTTATAGATCACGTGTGTGACTTTAAATACAATTGCCTCAACTTTGTCTATGCACGTGACATACATTGGTGCACAGCACGTAACAAGCATGCAACCGTTAAGATCTGATAAATAGCTTAGGCTGGTTATATATTGAATGGCCCTCGTATAATCTTGTGCGTGTGCGTGTGCGTGTGCGTGTGCGTGTATATCAATATTGGAATGAATGGAAGTGAAATGAGCAAGTCAATATTACGTGTGTCACTCATTGGCGCTAAAAGTCACACCCACACTCGACGTCTTGCGGAATCTATAGGATATATGTTTAGTGGTAGCAAGAACTGAGATCTGATTTTGTTGAGATTGGAGCTGTTTTCTTTCTCATATGTTTTCAGTGTTCATGTTGCACATTCACGATGTAACAATTCAGAATTCAGTAAACTAAAGGACGGTTTTCCGTTGCACTCGTGGCTGTCGTTCTGCAACTGGTATTACAATATTTCGTGTTCGAATCCAACTCTCAAGCGTTTTTTTTGTATGATGTGAGCCTCCGATAAGATAGGATACGCACAACTTTTCATGAACACCTGGTACCATCATTATGTCATTGTGATTCATAAACGCATACATAAGATATAGTCGGAATCGTACACTGGACTCTGCATTAAGCAGAGATTCCTTGTGATTATTGAAACTGTTTAGTCACTTTCATGTATCTCATCTGACAACTACCATGTAATAGGTACCAGCATGAATTTCACTTACATATCCATCGGATATATCTCTTAAATGACTCTTATTGGTATTATGTATTAAATCTGTTTGGCACAATTAATTGTAAATATGATGTTTTGTAACTAAAACATTCTTGTCTCAGGCCCATCAATTCAGGGCTACGAGTTGACCGTAAAGACGCCTGACACAGACTACGAATTGTGTGTAGAAATCAAGAAGCACATCGACGACAACATTGACGACATCAACATCTCCCTGAAACCACACAACGCCAGAGTGGAGTCCACCAGTGTGGGATCTGTCATCATCAGGGTGGCAGTGGAGCCTGGTACAAAACTTGGACCAGTTTGGCTGAGACAGGTCATCACTAAGATCCTGTCTGAAGACATCATTGCTAAACTACCAAAAGGCACCCGGATGGAAGTCAACTTCAGTGCATCTCTCCCACTCACACCTCTGGATGTGGATATATTCGGTAAATACACAGTAGCATTGTAATTTGCTCTAATATCACCTTTCATTTCATGAGATACTCATGTTATTCAACAGAAATGCTCAGTTTGCACGTGAAAGTCATAATACAGTCATAATAATATATTCACAAACTATATTATTGGCATTATGGCATATTACGGTGCATTTTAGACTGATATAAGCATCACTATGTTAAATGCTATGTGTAGTTTAGCTTACCATTCTTACCATACTTATGTCGAATTGTTTGATGCAAGAAGAGTGCTTTCTACATACTGCATGGTAGCAAATATATCCTTACGTGTCCATTTATTTATATTAAATATAGGTTTAGAACAGGAAAAAGGGAAGTATAGGAGTTATTTTTCAATAAAACAAACAACTTTTGGACAATATTTATTTTGAATTATGTATAAACATGCACTGTTTAAAAGATCCTTGAACATTTCTTTAGCTTTGAAAAAACAACTGAAGCTTGGTTGTTGTGTATTGGTAGCTAAAAAGGTTCTTTCTGACTTGCAACATTCCAAACGCAAATCGAATGAAAGAGACTGACAAAACGATAATGGAATAATCAACTTAGCTGAATCAAACATGCATGTCTGCATTGTTACCATTGATGTGTTTATAAAGTTCGATTTCCATTACCTATTTTGATATTGCTATTTTGTTTCAGAGTTTGAAGATGAAAACGAAGCCACACATTGGATGACAGAATATACATCTGACATTCACAGGAAGGATGAAACTGGTCGCAGCATGCTCCACCAAGCGGCTAGAATAGGAAATAGGGCTGCTGTAATTTTAAATCTAAAATTAGGCTGCCTTGTAAATGATCAAGATTGTCATGGAAACATTCCTCTTCATTATGTAGTAATGTCAGGGCAAACAGGTGTGTCCTTGTCCAGACTGCTCGTAGAAGGAGGAGCCAGCATTGAAGTGGTTAACAGGGTTGGATGCACATCTTGCTGTCACAGAGAGGAACCTGGAGGTGGTTGAACTCTTTGCAAGAAAGTTTGGAGCGAAAGAGAGCAATCCTACAGCCAATCAAAAGATAGAGATATCTTCCCTTATACATCTCTTGGTCAAACAAGGAGCAGATGTCGACGCCCTCAACAGACAAAATCTCACGCCACTACAAGTGGCTGCTTCATCACAGAGGTTTGATGTTATAGTGGCATTACTGACCGAAGGCACTGATGCAAATGCTGTTCATGAAAATGGTCAAACTCCGTTGCACCATGTATTTGGGGTGAATAAGCCTAACCGGAAAATTGATGGTGTCACTGAGACATACAGACTGAAGAAACACCTGAGAGTAAAGCCTGCCACACAGTCATCTGGAGATACATGTAAACCTGATAATGGAGCTTGTGAAGCACCATCTTCAGTGTTGGACATACCAGACAGTGAAGGTAATACTCCACTTCAGAGTGCAATCAAATCTAACTTCACACAAGCTGCTATCATTCTTTTGGATGCTGGGGCAAATGCAAATACCAAGAACAAGGAAATGGACACACCCCTCCATACAGTTGCTGGAAATACAAACATCGAGAATATTACCACTGAACATGATGCAGTAGTGAAGATTATTGAATACAGCAGAGATGTGAATGTTACAGATAAGCAAGGCAATACACCTCTGATGTTGGCAGTTGAGAAGAACAAAAACATCTCACCCCTGCTCAAAGCTGGGGCAAATGTTAATTTACAAAATGGATTGGGTAGAACAGCGCTGCATCTTGTTGATGAACACCCACATGACTGGTATGCACATGGACCCATCAACGCGAGACAAAGCAACGACAACCAACTGATTGCAGCTGGAGCTGACGTCAATGTTCAAGACGAAGATGGTAACACGCCTCTGATGATGGCTGTAGAGACAGAATGGGATATCTCACCACTACTCAAAGCTGGGGCAAATGTTAATTAAAAAAATCGGCTGGATAGAACAGCGCTGCATCTTGCTTGTGAACACCAGCATTACATGTATGAAGACGCAGTCACAAGCGAGAGCTTCACAGAACAACTGATTGCTGCTGGAGCTGACGTCAATGTTCAAGACAAAGATGGTAACACGCCTCTGATGATGGCTGTAAACACAGAATTGGATATCTCACCACTACTCAAAGCTGGGGCAAATGTTAATTAAAAAAATCGACTGGGTAGAACAGCGCTGCATCTTGCTTGTGAACACCAGCATTACATGTATGAAGACGCAGTCACAAGCGAGAGCTTCACAGAACAACTGATTGCTGCTGGAGCTGACATCAATGTTCAAGACGAAGATGGTAACACGCCTCTGATGATGGCTGTAAACACAGAATTGGATATCTCACCACTACTCAAAGCTGGGGCAAATGTTAATTCAAAAAATCGACTGGGTAGAACAGCACTGCATCTTGCTTGTGAACACCAGCATTACATGTATGGAGCCGCAGTCACAAGCGAGAGCTTCACAGAACAACTGATTGCAGCTGGAGCTGACGTCAATGCTCAAGACAAAGATGGTAATACGCCTCTGCACATTGGTACACCTGGATATTCTCATGATCCTGAAAAGGATAAAAAAACCAAAAATACATGCAATCCTCAGCAGACATCCAGATCTCAATGCTGAAGACCACAGTGACAGAACCCCTTTGAACATTGCTAAAATGTCAGGCGAGTTTGGCTCGTCGAAGCCAAGATTATTATTCATCATCAGAAAAGACGAAATTGAAAATGCAAGAGAAGACTAAAAACCCGTGGAAGGGAATGTTTGAAGGGAATATGGACGCCCATTAGATCAATGTCACAAAAAGGAACTTGATTATGTGTTGACAAGATAGGCAATTGTCCTACCCAAAACTAGCCATTGTTGCAGACATTATGCATTTCTAGTGCGTGACATTTAGGACACATTTCGTGCCAGATTCTGTACCGTGAATGTCCAACATGCATAAAGTCATCAATGCTTCCACTTTCTATAAATATTTTGTAAAATCGTACGCGACTGGACAAACATTCCCATTCACAAAGAAGTAATGACCAGTACATATATTACAAGCAATGCAAATCCTTATCTGGACAGCATAAGGTGATATTTGTCTTTTATTTCAAAAACAGAAAAAGTATGTAATATACACATGATGTTCGTGTATTATGACTGGATAATCACTATCATAAATTCGAACGTTTGTAACTCATAGATGTATTTTCAATGAATTTTAAGTAAGAATTACCTTGCTTACGAACGAGTGTTGCGTAATTCCTATCTGTGTATATGTTTCAAAATTATTTTAGCTTTTCAGACGTAGTACATTTTGATAATAGTATACTGGTGTATATGAAAGTAAGGGATGGTCTTAATAGAAGGTTAATGGTTGGCACAATTAAGATGCTACAAGTCTTCAGTATGAATGATTTTATATGTTTAATGTGGACATTGCACCTCTTGAGTAATTCATTTTGTTTGCAGTCAGGACATATACATAGGTATACGTGGAGAAGCTGTATCATGTTCAACCAAACTTTGATTGAGAATATTATGTTTCATTTTTTTACGTTTGTATATACATGTACACTTGTGAATTAGTTTTACGCCTCATGCCTGTCAAAACACAATATACTTATTGATTATACTAATTGATTGTATGTACATGGATATAGCACACAATGTTTTGTAAACACATATTTAAAGTTTGGTAAATCAGTGATCTATGATTTCTTGTGAGCAGTGTAGGTTGATACTACATTTGTCCTCAGTACTTTTCATAAGCCTTCATAATTGTAGTTGCCAGTTTATTCAGTCTATTGGCTGGGTTGGTTTTATACATCAATAGATACTTGTTATTTATCTGAACGTGTTATCGCTTGGAGAATTTTATCAGGAGGAATATTTTGTTGGGTGTACAAGATTTACAACTGGTAAAAGCTTGACCATTTTTGTTTTTCATGTTCGTTAGTTAAGACAAATAAACTCTTTGAGCTATTTCTATGACCTTATAAAAGGATGCATTGATAAAAGAAGTTCCCTTTTTACAAATCTTTTTTAAATCATTGTTTAACAGTCTTTTGTATTTTTTCAGACACGTTTGTTATCCTCTTGTCTTGCAATGAAATATCAGATATTTGTTTTCCCCAACCACCCATGTAAAATGTAAACATGGCGGTATTGCTTTAGTCAGCATGTTTGTGGTATTTTCTGTGTTTAGTTGAGTCCTGCTTAGGAATGTCTTAAATGTTGTTTATTGCTAATTCATTACAAACATAATTTGTTGATTGTGATTCTTATTGACTAAAGTTATAAACATGTCATAGACTACCCTACCGATTAGTCTGACGGTTGCCATAGTAACCCATATATGGTCTACATGGTATGCTAATGTTGATTTGGTTAGATATTCCAGTTCACATGTACGGTTTCTTTAGGGTCCGAGTTTCTAACCGAGCGTATTCGCAAGCTTCATGAATGTATTAGTAATCTGTTTGTTACTATTACTGTTACTATTATTGATTCTGGCTTATTTGGGAGACATTATTTCATTTTTTGTATAAGTATATAATATATACATCAAATTATTTTTGGATTTCTCATGTTACAAGGATGTCTTGTGGATTGAAAAATACGCTAAAATGTTCAAAGGAGGATAGAAGCGCAAAAAGGTGCGATTAGTCGATTGAGAGTAACACAGAAGAAAACATTAACAACCGAAAGTCCCTTTTAAAAGAGTTTCCTTTCAAACGTCCATTTGCCTAAAACAAGGGCTTCACTGTATAAGTATCATGGGCGGATACAGAGGGGGGCTGCGGGGGTGCGTACCCCCTCTTTTATTTCGAAAAAAATCTTTATTTCTGTATAAA
This sequence comes from Haliotis cracherodii, assembly GCF_022045235.1. Classification (NCBI taxonomy): domain Eukaryota; kingdom Metazoa; phylum Mollusca; class Gastropoda; order Lepetellida; family Haliotidae; genus Haliotis; species Haliotis cracherodii. The sequence continues at coordinate 50,238,799 of NW_027266341.1, read as the reverse complement.
TTACCACCAAAGACACTAGTCTTACTCTAGTCCAGCTTGCTACCATATATTGAGTCTAATTATCATATGCAATGCAATTTTAAGGATATTGTGAAGTGCACACACCTTATATATTCTGAAACCCAAGACAGCAGCTTTATTTTTTTCAAACTTTGTTCAATGCCATTTACAAATGAATATAGACATGACATCTCCATCGTACATCTATCTCAACTACATGAGATCTAGATACTATTCATTTGTTCATATATTCAGTCCTGAGCCAGTCGAATTCGAGTTTGTAATTGGTCCTCAGGAACCAATGTTTGTGGTAAGGGCAACAAACATGGATAGTCGACCAGACTCAGTGGCTTGATTGAATGCGTACCAAGGTTGTGTGGGATGTTGAACAGAGTGTCATCAACTGGTTTGTCTGGTCCAGACTCAATTATTTACCGACTGCCTTGATACATCTTTTTATACTTTGCTTAGTGTCACTACTAGCTACCTAAAATTGGCATTGTATAACATACATGTGCATGCTTATAATAGTTTATGTATTACTATATGTCTGCCAATGTAGAGGAAATAAACATGGTTGAGGGTAATTCCCTGTTTCGCTTATCCATCACATTACAGCTCCCTCTTGGTTGTGGTAGGCTTGTTAATGCGCAGCACCTACTGATGACAAATGTTCGGTTGTTTTGTGTCTATTAAGAATCTTAAGGTTTATTGGTTAATCCCTATCTTGTACGGGAACAATAAATTTAAAGGATGACCTGACGTGACCCGAATATGTTTGGTCAAGTCACGTGACCAACACTTACCTTGAACATTGACTAGTCACAAGATCACCTTGACCTTTCACGTGACGATTATTAATTTCGTCTGCTACGAAAACATCACATCTGCGAGTGGCAATACACGGTTCGCCGATCTTTTAGAAAAGATCGCGACTGAAACGGAATTGTAATAAATCAGAAGACTGTAAGGTAAAATTTAATTATTTTTTCGGTATCACAAAGCATGATTATTAGTCTTAGCGAGGTCATTATGCGAATACCCGAGGACTCAACCCCTGAGGTGATCTGTCCGAGCCGAGTCAGCTGCATACACATGTCAATATGTGATGTTGACTTGGCATAGTAATATACCAATCCACTGGATCTGCTTATAGGTAATAAATTTCCGTTACCGCCTGTGACGATTATGCGATTCAGTCGTGATGTTGTGTTGTTTGTTTGGTTGTTGTTTTACGCCGCACGTAGCAATATTCCAGCTATATGATGGCGGTCTGTAAACGATTGCGTCTGGACCAGACAAGTGATGGATACGATGACATGCATCAACCAAGTCAGCGAGCTTGACCACCCAATCCCATTAGTCGCCTCTTACGACAAGCATAGTCGCCTTTTACGGCAAGCATTGGTTGTTGAAGACCTATTCTAACCCGGATCTTCTCAGGTCTCAATTGATATGAGAAATGTATTGAAAAACAGGGATCTTATGTTAAAGAACGTTTTGACTAGCCCTCGTATAAATGTGTCTGAGTGGGGTATACGCAAACCCTCGTGGAGTTATCATTGAAAAACACGTTTCACCACAGAGCGTGTATTGAGTGCTGCGACTTCCATAATGTTACCTATTGGTTTATCAAGTACAAAGAGTTCTCTCTCATTTCTCATGGTAAAGTCTGCCTACATGTACGTACAATCCTTGATAATCCTCTAGTGTACGGGGCCTTCGTTTCGTAGAGCATTCTCTCAGCAAGGATTTTCTACAGAATATCCCTCTGTCCAGGAATATTCTATTGAATGTCCCTTCGAGATATATTTTGCATTGTCCACATAAAACAGATGCTAACTAAAGGAAATGTGCGATAAGATGTAAAATCAAAGTCAAATGTTACTATATATGTCAGTGGGATCGAAACCTTTGTATTTGTTAAAATCTTCGTATGTGAGTGAACCCCTACCCTACAGAGGCGCTGATATACTACATTGGTTTTATTCAATCCTTTTTTTAACCAGACTTATTTTAGGTCCGTTTCCTAAGGCTCATGGGTAGTGTGTTGGAAACATAAAATTATTTCACATTTTCTCAAGCTTTATAAAACGGCTAAAACACCAAACAAATATCCAGGGCTCGCCCTAGTTATTTCCCTCATCCTTAACACCTAACCCGACCGTGTCCATGAGTTTTACCAAAGGGGTAAATCTTTATCCCTCAGACCTCCAAACAATTAGATGTAAGCCTGAACTTTATACAAAATCCTTTATCCCTAATTCTACAAAATTATGGAATAATCTATCTTAAGAAATTTAATATTACGTATAATCCAATCATTCTATCAAATCGGCCACTGTTGACTATGCTTCAGTTAATAACTGACCACCAAGGTATATTGTATGTAATTATCATGTTTACACCTTGACTTTCTTCTGTTACTTGATTATAAATAGGGAGAATTTTTAAAAAAAAAGTATTGTTTACCGATCCCAATTTTTAGTCGAAATAAAATTATTTTTAAGCCATTTTAACTTAACATGCATTAATTAAATATTATGTAACCGAGTTTTCTGTGGCATTATCCATTATATATACAAGCAGATGACACCAAAGACGGCTTCTGTTTACTTGTGAGTGAGTGGGTGAGTTGGGCTTAACGCCGCTTTTAACAATATTCCAGTTATATCGCGGCGTGTCAGCTTAATATGGGACGAAAGCCCGAAGTGATGCAGGTCTTAGACGTTTACCACTTCGGTGAAACCCACGAGCACGGGTATGGTGCTGACAAACCTAGAAACATAATGGGGGCGAACCGGGATTCGAACCCACAATCATAGGTTTCTGGCGTGCCCAAGGGACACAACTCTGCACAGCGAATCGCGGCGCCACCCGTGCCCCCTGTTTACTTGTGAATAAGCAAGATAGACACCCTGTAATAATTAACAATAGATAATATAATATATGCATATTAAATTGCATTGCTCTTACATTGCTTACAACCAAATACTATTAGATGATATGAGAGAAACGGCTTATAAAACATATTGGATAAAATAGCTACACATGTGATGTACTTCTACGTGTATCTCAGATAAGAAAGTGATATACAATGCACACATACCCTATGTGTGGCACAAGGGTGTGACAAGTGACACACTGAAATCGTCACTGCTTATGATGTATGTCCTGCACAAGAAAGAGCAGGAATAAATACTTTTGCATAATATGTACATAATATGTAAATATTTAAAGCTCCAAGAAAATAGTATTACCAAGTGCACAGACAAATTACCATGCAAACTAAATGCAATGAAATAAATATCAAAATGTGTAGTTTGTGCATTTCCAGAATGGTAGACAATGGTAGATATATCGATACCTTACCATATACACAAGACAATACTAAAATACACTGTTGAACTTTCCTTGCTTAGGTTAAAGTTCAACATCTTAAACACATTCATTCAAAACGTCAACATTCATACAAATATAAATTAGCGGGCAAAAGAAACGCTACCAAATAAATAATGGTCGTCAGTTTTCAACAAATTTGCGCAACAGCACGAAAACAGTTGGGAACACATAGCTGGAATGCAAGTCACCTATTCCCTGTGAACATGTGCACGAGAAGACTAGTGTACTCAACGTCGACCTCGTGTTAGGGCCTGCATCGTTGCTGGGGTGGTGGCATGGGTGTGGTGTCACATCCGATACTGAGCCGTGTGTGTAGCACGGGACTTTAAAAGAGATCGACGTCGATTCTGCGGGTGTGTGAAAGAATTGAATTCATGATCAGACGCTTGTTGGAAAAGTTTGACCTGCCAACTGATAAATATTTATCCCACAGCCTCCTGAAGAAGGGGCGGGGCTACTCACTTGTTGATTTGGTAGATGCACGTCACCGAATCCCAACTGCTCCTGATGTCAATCTAGTCCAGATCCGATTATTTACAGACCGCCGTTATATAGCTGAAATATTGCTGAGTTTGTCGTTCAACAAATACTAAACAAATATATAATCGTATCCTGTCTCAAATATTGCCGTGTAAGGTGTCGCAATTCGCGTCCCTTGCAGAGCTGCGTCGCTCAGGCGTGCTATAAAATTATGGTCGTGGGTTCGACTCCCAGATTCGCCCTCATTACGTCGTGATTTTGTTAATTAGCACTATGTCCGTGCCCGTGTGTTTCATCGAAATAGTCATCGTCAATCCAAGTGGACTTCACCTGGCGTCTTGTAATCAATAAAATAGCACTCAACACATGGATAAAATACTCTTTCTAAAGATATAAGTTCTTAGATCGTTTTGATGTATTTATGTTTCTGAGTGGAACAAAGTAGGGAAGGGTTAGTATCATTGAGGTTATTTCTTTTACTACATTTGTTCCTGGACATTATGGACAAATTGTCAACCTTTAAACAATACATGGAGCTTACACCTTTCCTTTCGTATTTTTTTGCGATTAAACCTTTGCGCCGAAACAATTTTTTTTCCAATATTTTTGTTTGTTTATTTGTTTGTTGTTTAGAAACGCACTAAACGTTATTTTCATCAATATGACGAGGGCATGTTCATAATCGAGGATATAATTTTACTTATTGTCTGCTCCATTCAAATTTCATAAACGAGTAAATTTAACTGTACATCCGAGAATCAAAATGAACCTTTGGAGCACAACATGATGTATGTACATACGTACAATTCCGATAATTTAACGCTATAGACAGGGGTAATATCGTCTCGCTCTCATAGTTGACAGGACTAATTTCCTCAACTGGATCTACTAAAAACACAACAGTTAAAAAATAATGCTTCGAATGAAAATAAAGAGTGATTTTCACTTGGTTAATGCATAATGTTCACCTCCTCATGCAATTATGGTACAGTTGAAAGAGAACAATTAGAAATAATCGATTTAGTTACCGTGAGCAGACACAAAGAAATTAGCTACTATCTTTAAAAATTACTTGCATCCGTACACCTATTTCACATCACGTGTGTAGCGACCAGTACTGGGATACGACCAGAACGGCCCGCTCCACAACGACCTATGTGTAGAGTTAGTGTGTTGAGGAAGCAATCTATCCAGAGCGATATTAAAAGTTAACCAATGATAAAGTATATTCGAACGCCTATCTATATAATATTTGTTCTGATGTGTTTACAAAGTTACTGATTGATATTCAACCTGTATTTTAGTTTATTAGTACAACATACTTGGAATATCCACCTTAATATTTCAAAAACCTTACAGTCGGCTGAATGTACAACGGTATTACTAGCTATGTGTGTTTTTACAATTACAGTCGGTTGGCTTTCTGTTATAACTGAGACTGTGTAGATATTCAGATAAACGTCGCTATAAGGATAATACAATCAATACGTTTAGTAGACTACTACCATATCAACCTGTGTGTATAGCGAGGCTACAATGGAATAACTGTTTCCCTGTTTACATATGATCGTCAGATTTTTCAATGGGTGTGTTGACTATGTACTAGCTGTAAATAGCTAACAAGTGAGTATACAACAAAAGACAGCTTCTCCAATAATGAATAATATTTTATAAAATCGACACATTGACCAATGAAGTTTAATTCGCGGGTTAATGCTACAGTCAATCCTTCTAGATCTATACATGTATTGTCAAGGCTGGCGTGGGATAGATCCCCGACCAACGCTAGTCTTATGTACGGGGATATTAAAATATTGAAATTGTGTACTCTCGTTGTTTGTTTTAAAAGTATAATTATTTGTCTCAATACATACTTCATAGGGGGCGGTCGGTAGCCTAGTGTTTAAAGCGTTCGCTCGTCACGGCGAAGACCCGGGTTCGATTCCCGACATGGGTACGATGTGTGAAGCCCATTTCTGGTGTCCCCCGCCGTGATATTCCTGGAAATTGCTAAAAGCGGCGTAAAATCATGCTCACTCACATACTTCATATCGACCCCTAATCACGATTCATTCTGTTAAATCGACCGAGATTCAAAATGAAGGAGGGGCACGCAATCGAAGACCTACATATACACCACGTGCTATAGATGGGATTCCCCATGACGTCATCAAGAAAGTGTCATCCCCCGAGCTGTGTGGTGGTCCAGAGTGAGTGAGTATGGTTTTACACCGCTTTTAGCAATATTCCAGCAATATCACGGCGTGGGACACCAGAGTGAGTGAGTGAGTTTGGTTGTACGCTGCTTTTAGCAATATTCCAGCAATATCAGGGCGGGGCACACCAGAAATGGGCTTCACATATTGTGCCCATGTCGGGAATCAAACCCGGGTCTTCGGCATGACGAGCGAACGCTTTAACCACCAGGCTTGCCGACCGCCCCTGTGGTGGTCCAGAACATACATTTATTCAGCAACTCGTCTCATTCAGCCCATTATTTATCACTGCTGTGGGTAGGTATACACACCAGACTGAACAAGAGCTGGCCTCGAACTGGACAAATGCAGATGAACACATAAAATCGTTAATTCCCCATATTGACGATTTCAAGAATTTAAACATTATGATTACGTCACGCTGTTGCAGTTGATTTGGAGCCAGGAATTCAGTGTGTGATATTAAATTTAAATGAAATGTACTTTGCTATATGGCTCTCGAAACTTGGACCAGAAGTTATTCTTTTAGGTGGTATAAAAAACCTGTTATATTAACGTGTGATGATTGTTTTCAGAAGATTTAAAATTCCTTGTCACTTTGAAACGAGATGAATTCGACATGGACATAATTGTGATAAACTGAAAACATCTTCAAAATTATACCCTCCTTATCTTTTACTGCTTTCGGATCTTTTCAATTCTTTTGTCTTAAAAAGATTTGAAAATTGACGGTGTTCCTTGTTGAGGGCTCCGACTTTTTGGATGCCACATTTCTTAATAGGCGATGAAGGTTTTCAAATAATCCATAGAAATGACAAATTATTTCAGGTGGATTATTCAGGCCTTAACTCCGCTTTTAACAGTATTCCAGTTATTTCATGGCGTGTCAGCTTCATGTGGGAGGAAAGCCCGAAGTGATGCAGGTGTCAGACGTTTACCACTTCCGTGAAACCCACGAGCACGAGTATGGTCCTGACAAACCTAGAAACATGATCGGGGCGAACCAGGATTCGTACCCACAATCATAGGTTTCTGGCGTGTCCAAGGGACGCAACTCTACACAGCGAATCGCGGCGCCTTACTGCGTATGAAAAAAGGTTATTTCAGACATTATTAAAGGTCAGCTAAAGGGTTCACCCCCTTTATGACTACAGAAAACGGGGGTATATTCTGAAGCTACCTATAGAATATTGACTACTCCAGTCGTCGTCTGTCCTTTGCCCATATATACATAAACAATGCCATTTTTGATGTATTACTTTTACATTATTTTCACAAAAATCACAGAGAAACCTGTTAGGATATTCACAATAGCAATAAAAATGTCAGTGGAAAATGCTACAAAAGCTGCATTATTGAAGAAAGCGGGAAACGTGAACAAGCCTCTTGATTGTATGTTTTTGTCATTTGACAAAGATTGCTTCGATTTTAATGTATAAATAGCCAATCTGGGGATTTGAAAATACAAGAATTATTGATATAGCATTTTTGTTAATTGCAGCTGGTCTTCGTAACTCAACACCAAATGTTATGGCCCAGGGTGAATTTGGAAGATAACTACCGTATAATAAAATGTAAAAAAAACATATTATAAAGTTATATATACCCAATTTTGGCAAACAATTGCAATCCCCAAATTAACAAACATTCTATACTGGTATATCACTTTCAATGGGAAAATGGGAAATGGGAAAAATACTTAATGATTGTGGACTTTGATAACCTGTTTTATATGTTCCACACAATGTCTGGCTTCAGAGGTAGGACAAATATTTAAAGATCAATATCTGAAAAACTGGCGCAGCTGTACAAATAATTTAAAGAAACTTTATCTTTGGAAAACTGTCTTTTAAGAAAGTATCTCTTCACAAATTTACAACTAATAATATAAATAATAGAAACCAACCAAAGGCCCAAAATTTCAAGAGTAGAACGAGTATGGAACGACGCTCCCGTTGATCGAGGTGAGTTTCACTATCTCAGATGTGTAGCTCCTCTCCAGAAGCGCATGATGTTCGTTCCTAAAGCAATCTATGAATGGCCAAATATGTATAAATTAAAAAAAATGTTCTCATTGAAGAAAGCAAAAAAATTAATGAATGTTTCTAACTTTACTGTACTGTTTAAATAAATGAATAAAGCAAATGAATACTACAAGGAATCTGTTTTGTCTCTTTCCCATTTTGACTGCTTCAGCCAGAAACTGGTGATAGGTTGTAACTAGCAGTCACTGAAGTTTGAAGCATATGTATTGAAACAGTAGTCATAACGGAAAAACGTGCGCGATAGACGGGGATCTGGACAGTCCATATTATAAGTTGTAGCAGGATCATGAGGGGTACATGGGGTTTTATACTGTTAGGTTTTATACCAAGAGACTCCGGCTCCGGTATAACACCTTACGAGTGACGCATAAAATCCCATATTCCCCGAGTGATCCTGGTACAACAAATTTATCATACCTACATGTTATAATATGACATTGTAAAAGAATTCAAACGAATTCAAAATGCTGGAAAACAGCTTTTCTATTAAGCTAAGGTTAGCTAGTCTTATATCACGTGACTTCCAGTGACTCCGCATTGCTTTGAAGCGGGGTTTAAGGGATATATTCTGCCTCTCAGAAATCCACGTGTAGCCTGACATGCTCGTGGCGGGGTATAAGAGATTTGTTCTCCCGCTGAGAAATTTATTCCCCTCCAAGGCGGGATACACGGTATTTAATCAAGATGACAGCAATAATGAGATCTCATCATTCTGACATGGAGGCATGATAACACTTTGTGTCTATCATTGCAGGCTGGTTTGTCACGACTTCTCTTGAATATGAAATAGGAAATGATTCCTTATTTGTCATTTAAAGGTCGGCGCTAACAGTCTGACGGTTTGGGACGCTCCCCAACCTATACCCAAAACTCTCCCGACAGGTTGTGGTGTATTTATATGTAACACAAGAGGCCTACGAAAGTGCGATCCACACTGTGTCAGGGCTGGCATACCACAGCAGGGCTCCGTTGATAACGCCATGTTCCTTATTAGGAAAGTCATTGGGTATTTCCCACTTCTTCTGGGAAGCCATATTGTGTGGCTGTGACTATCACATTCTTTCAGTGGGAGCAGCGGTTACGAGTACGTTCGCAGGCATTAGGGTGAGATTATATTAATAACTTTGCTGATGATTACAATATATTTCATGAACATTTTCATGTATCCATTTTATTAGTCATTTGGATATGCTTTCTTCCTTAAAGTGGGCACTATTTGTAACACGCATTAAGGCGGATCCTCCACCTCAACACATTCATTTCACCAAATCAATCATGTATGTATGTATGTATGTATGTATGTATGTATGTATGTATGTATGTATGTATGTATGTATGCATTATATGTATGTATGTATGTATGTATGTATGTATGTATATGAGTGTGTGTATGTATGTATGTATGCATGTATGTATTATATGTATTATATGTATTTATGCATGCATGTATGTATGTATATATATGAGTGTGTGTATGTATGTATGTATGTATGTATGTATGTATGTATGTATGTATGTATGCATGTATGCATGTATGTATGTATATGAGTGTGTGTGTGTATGTATGTATGTGTGTATGTATGTATGTATGTATGTATGTATGTATGTATGTATGTATGTATGTATGTATGTATGTATGTATGTATGTATGTATGTATGTATGTGTGTGTGTGTGTGTGTATGTATGTATGTATGCATGTATGTATTATATGTATGTATGTATGTATGTCTGAGTGTGTGTGTGTGTGTGTATGTATGTATGTATGTATGTATATGAGTGTGTGTGTATGTGTGTGTTTGTATGTGTGTGTTTGTATGTGTATGTATGTATGTATGTATGTATGTATGTATGTATGTATGTATGTATGTATGTATGTATGTATGTATGTATGTATGTATGTATGTATGTATGTATATTTGAGTGTGTGTGTGTGTGTTCATTGTAAGAAGCTTGGATATAGTGACTTGGGTATGCTTTCTCCCTTGATATGCGCCATATTAATATCACATCTCCTTGCACTATTACCCCTCCATCGTCATTGGTCGATTTAGTTATGACGTTATTTGTGTATTTTCTGTTTACTAAGTGGTAGAAGTAGCTAGTTGGTTGTTCACCTTCTTCACATCATCGGATTCTATTGCAAATTTGTATTCCTCTGTTTTCCATCTTTGTTTTAATCCAACTGTTTTGTATTTTCTCTCTTTTGTCCCTTTAAGTGTGAAGCAAATGATTCTGTTATACCACTTACTTTCATTAAAATGTTTCTAAAAATAGAGAATTACTGATTGTTAGTTTCAATGATGCATCTTTCGTATATTATATTCATGTTTCCCTTCTTTCTTGTTTCTTCTAATACTTTAATTATTTTTATGAAGTGTTTTGTTTCAAGTAACCTTTGCCCTTATATTGGCTGTTGCCATGTTAATGTGACGACAGAGTAGTGTGATTTATAACTGGTTAAATTAATATATCATGAGAAACGAAGAAAACATCAAGCTTGTTTGTTGTCTTGGGTTGTCTTCCACGAGGTGAAATGTTTTAGCACTTTAATTTAGTTGTTGCCATACATCTATCAAGTAAACTTTTTTCTATTTTGTTCTTATACTGTTTTTCTTACGTTTGAATTATTAATGTGTTTTTTTAATTTCCATGGTCTAGTATACCCCCATACTATTACAGATTCGTTATCAAAATCATCAATGCTCTTAAATAAGGTATCATAGAACATTGGATCATCACTATTAGGTCTATAAATTATATTACAAATAGTGAGTCATATTCCTTCAATAGTGGTCTTGGGCGTTGAGGTAGCCTCGTGAATAAAGCGTTTGCTCGTCACGCAGAAGACCTGTGTTCAATTCCCTGTATGGGTACAATGTGTGAAGCCCATTTCTGGTAAATGTATTGAAAACCGTCAAGCCTGAAGTATATACATGTATTGTAATACATGTTGAATGTACATAGATACATTCTGAAAGGAATGTACGGAGTATGGAGGACGGAGTATTAATTCCCAAGTAGAGTGTCACAAACTTAGTCATATTGTCTGTGGAACATGTACTTTGTTTTGTTGTAAATGTGTGACCGTGACATATTGTATGATTCCGTCTGTACCATAAGCATGTGTTTATGAATCACTATCAAATGGTGATGTGTTCATGAAAAGGTGAGCGTATCTTGTCCCATCGATGGCACCGTCACAAACACAAGCAAAGACAAGTGAATTGTTTACCTAAAAGCATGAACATATTGAACAAGTGAAAATAGGGAATTGCATCGGACATCATTTTTGACACTGATGCGTCAAATTTGGTAATGTCCTCTGTTTGTTTACCATAAACGTTTTGGAAAGTTTTAATAAGGCCTTGACGTTTGTAGCCTTGAACCAACAGCCTTTAAGCAAGAGTCGTATGACGCTCTTTGAAATCTTGGTAGAAACAGCATGTCCGCTTGTACCTAAAACAATGTGAAATGTAGACACCAAAAGCTGGAGCTGTTGGAATATTTCTCCACATAAAGGGAAAGTTGTCTATGGAAGGTTGATGTCATCCATCTTGCCATTCTTACCCGCCCTGAAAGAGGGGAAGCATGCGGTTACTTTGTTACTAAATGGGCTACCAGTATTGAACGATGTCAGAATGATCATCAATATACCGGCAGCTTAAGTTAAACATCTTGGCCCAATTCCCTTTGGCATTTCACATATTGTTTTTTTTTAGTACACTTCAGATGGATTGCTTTCATTTTTGAACCTGTGAACCTGGTGTACAAACTTGAAAAGACAAATATTTTGACTTAATTTAACTTGGTTCTTTTCTGAGACTGCAAATCAAATAGGCAAGCAATTCTTTTGGTTTTGAGAATACATGGTATTACATGGTTTCGAAAAAAGGGTAAGCATGTCCTGCCCTATGCGTAGCACACGCCTCTCCAATAATTTGCATAAAAAAGCATAATTTTTGCGAATCCTCTACCTCTATTACATCTTTGCCATATTTTGGCTTCAGTCACACTAACTTAATTTTCAGATTTTCAACAGCCGTCCTCTTCACTGTCAATTACACATAATTAGTTGTTCCCAATATAGCACTACAGCAACCCAAGCTATGACGTGTGTAATGGCTGGAAACCTCACTTCTTTCCCCTGTGTGCTCGAGTCAACACCTATTATTATAGTTGTAACGATCAAAATTAATAGCTGCTTATTGTTGTTTCTCACGTGGATGTTTGTGAGGTCGCCATGGAGTCTCCCTCTCCTCTTACTTGCAAGAAGTGTGGCCATTTTATGATCATGAGAGATCCTCATAATAACTGTTGGAAGTGCAGAGATGCACGGGAGAGGCAAGATGCGATCAGTGCTCTTCTCTATCAAAGAAGGCCTTCACCAAGCTAGTTGAAGCCTTAATTAAATCTAGAAGACGAGAAGCAGCTAAGAAGAAAGTTGACGTCATTGCGGCTACTGACACTGACTTAGCCTCTGACTCTGTCCCAGCGCCTTCACCACCTACTCCGGCGAATAAATCATCTCCTGCGTTCTTATATGAAATTGATAGAACAACTCTTCATACAACAAAAGGAGATGATGGAGTCGATGTTAGAGTCACGCTTCTCTGCTATACCTAAGGACATGGAGATGCTTAAGAAGAAGCAGACCGTATTGGCTAAGAAGAGTCCTCTGGCCAAGAGGCCACATGGGGGACAGCCATCTGGTCAGGCTACAACCACAGCTCAGGTTTTACCCTCCCGTGAAACATGGGCATCTAGATCTCCGCTCGGGTCTCGTCAGAGTACCGCAAGGCCATACTCCCCAGCTAAGACACCGCACGGACTCTACTGTAGCCAAGCAGAGCGTTACGAGAGCGTCACATCAACCGCAATGACGCCATATGTCAGCAGGACAGTCTAGCGGTTTGATGGAGGATCATCATTCCTGTACTGGTTCCATTATACACGGGCAGTCATCACAAACCGCATGGATCTTACTCACAGTGGAATCCTGGATACCAGCGTATGATGAACCGCAAAGGGAACACGTTGAATGTATGGAAAATGACGAACATCCACCCCTCCAATGAATTACCCATGGTAAGGTTAATGAGTCTGATGATGCACCCCAGCGGGATTATGCTTAGGGATACAGCTGGGACAGTAGGCAAATTGGGACATGTCATAGACGAGGTCAGACAAGACACAACTGAACGATTCCAAGTATCAACTATTGACCTAGCTGTCAAGGCACATGGTTTTGTCAGTCCGAATACGGGGCGGTCGGTAGCCTAGTGGTTAAAGCGTTCGCTCGTCACGCCGAAGACCCGGGTTCGATTCCCGACATGGGTACAATGTGTGAAGCCCATTTCTGGTGTCCCCCGCCGTGATATTGCTGGAATATTGCTAAAAACGGCGTAAAACCATATTCACTCACTCACTCACTCAGTCCGACTACAAAAAAATGAAGATCCTATTCCTGGGACAGATTTGGAGGCAGAGGTGAACGCAGGTTCTGACTTCCTTGCCACCCATTCTGCCGTTATAGACACTTTCGACCTTGTTATGTCTATGGACTGCGATTTAAGCCTATCGTCTTCATCATAATGCCGACCCCAGGGCCAGTGAGGGGAGTCTTGAGTCATATGCCTAAAATTGAAAGCAGATTACACCCGACAGCTTGAAGATCCTCAACAACAAAAATATTGGTACCTCCTCTAAAGTTCCAGATGAAATACATTATGCAGATGCGGTCGGCTGATCAGCCTCGACTGACAAGACGCCTATCTTCACGTCCCGATACCCCCATCAACATGGTAGTACCTGCGCTTCACAATCAATGGTCGACGTTACGAGTTCCAGGTCTTACCATTCTGGATATCAATAGCCCCTTGGCTGTTTACCAGGATTACAGTGCCAGTCATCAGCAAGTACGAAGCCATGGCAGAACAAGAAGAAGCTCAGTTACACCAGAACATTTCTGGTCCAGCTTCCTAGTCAATCCCTCCAAGTCCGAGACCACTCTGGTTCAAGACATTGTATACATCGGAGCGCGTTTCCAACAACACAAGGGATATCTATGTCCACCATAGGATCGATTCGTCAAGACTATTACAGTGTTTCAATCCCTATCAACTCAACCTGCCAGGTCTCTAAGGTGGTGGATGTCTCTTCTAGGCAATCTAACGTATCTACAGGATATGACCTTCAGAGCAAGGTTGATGTTACGTCCTCCACAGACATCCCTAGGGTTCAAGACTCAGTTACCTCCTAACTTATTACGGGGCCTGCATTAGTGGACACACAGAGAGCATGAGACGACTTCTCCAACACCCGAACACCATCTTTTCACAGACTCCTCAGATTCGGGACGGGGAGCCCATAATTGACGATCTTATGGTACAAAGGTCTTGGAACACCAGAGAGAGGATCCTACAACTGCAGGGAAATGAAGCCCATTTATTACGCCATCCTGACATTTAAGATACTTCTCTCCCAGTCGTCCATCCTCATAGCCACGAACAGTACCACAGTAGTGGCATACATTCAGAAACAAGAAGGAACCAGATCAAGTTCTCTGATGATGGAGACTACATGATTGTTTGCCTTGGCAAATTCCTTCAGGTTAGAAGCGAGACATATTCTCGGTAAGCTGAACATCCTTGCTGATCTGACAGCCTTCCCGCCACGGGAGAATAGTACCAACAGAATGGACCCCACATCCCCAGATCTTTGCTTGGGTAACCACGTTATGGGACGCACCTAGATCTCTTTGCCACCTGCCAAAACCATTAACCGTCTGTCCAGTTCGCGATCCAAAGGCTCACCAGATCAATGTGCTGTCGATGGATTGGACGGGTCTATTTGCATACGTATTCCCGCATTGGTCTCTCCTAGACAAGGTCATCCACAATGTGGAGGAGACGGATTGCATGATAATCTTCATAGCACCAGTCTGGGACAGCAGAGCGTGGTTCACCAGATTATTGTATCCATTAATGGAAGAGCCTCTCCAGTTACCTCTCTGTTGAGATCTGTTTCAACAGCCCAGGTCAAACATTTTCAAGGACAACCTGCCCAGCAAACATCTAACCACCTGGAAGTTATCATGGAAAATATGCAAGTAGTTGGGTGCAGGACTCTGGTACCGCTCCTGGCTTCTGATTGGTCGGTTGGGTCACGTGACCTCTGATGATGTCACTTCCGGCATTATGGGTCATGCGTGCGCATCCAAGATGGCGGCACATCCGTTTCCGGTGGCGTGCGCATCCAAGATGGCGGCAAATCCGTTTCCGGTGGCGTGCACACCTCCAAGATTGCTCGTACAAGGTGAAAAGATCAAACGTTGAAAGAAGCGCGTATAAAATCTTGGATGTATACTAGCCACATAAAGAAACTGTGCACAGAGAAAATATAGATATAAGGGCACACCGTCCATATATGAAATATAGGTTTGAACACAGCCATTATTGGAGACATTCAAACGCTCATGCACGTGCCATGCGATATGACGTCATTGATGGGGGCCTATGGACGTGCAGTGTGTAACTGCACGTGCATCCTGTGCAGCTGTACACAGCATGTGCAACTCAAAATTCGCTGTCACTTGGAAAGCATGATCTGTGGTCATTCAAAAATTCAAAACTTCTCAGGCGCAGACACAAGCATATCACAAGCAAATCATGCCAAGATTGACAGCTGCACAGCGTCATGAAGCCATTGGAATGATCCGAGCGGGAATGAGGCAACAACAGGTAGCAACACATTTCCAATGCCATCGTAACACGATATCGGCATTGGTGAGGCGTTATCAGAACACAAATGACGTTGCCGACCACCCACGTTCAGGACGTCCCCAATAAACGACGCCAAGACACGACAGATGGATCTCCGACACAGGTTCCAAACGCCAGTAACGACGTCCCAGACAATTCCTGGACTGCGCCGTATCCATCCCAACATTGTCAGGAATCATTTACGTCAGTACGGGATTCGACCATGACGCTCTGGCATACGTCCCATCCTGACACACCGTCATCGAGTCAGCCGTCTAAGATGGTGTCGAAATCATATTCGTCAACCTCGAATATGGTGGAGAAATGTTGTCTTTACAGATGAATCGAGGTTCACTATTTCCCACAGTGACGGGCGCCAACGTGTCTACCGGCGTTTGGGAGAATGTTATGCACGCAACTGTATTGTGGAGAGGAATCGTTTTGGAGGTGGCTCTGTGATGATTTGGGGTGGGATAACAGCACGGCACCAAACCCCTTTGATGGTTGCTCAGGGCAATCTCACCAGTGTTGGCTACAGAGATCAGATTCTGAGGCCTGTGGTCATTCCTTTCCTGCAACGTCATGGCCCGGGATTGACATTTCAACAGGACAACGCTCGTCCTCACACGGCTAGGGTCGCAATGGATTTCCTTCACCATAACAATGTCATGTTACTGCCATGGCCTGCAAATTCTCCAGATCTCTCCCCAACAGAGCATATGTGGGATGAAATGGAGCGCCGTCTGCGTCGTCTTCCACATCCTCCAGATAACGTCCGTGACTTGGCACAGGATTTGAGGAGGATATGGCAGACCATTCCCCAGCACTTCCATGCCAATTTGGTGGACTCCATGCGTCGCCGATGCACTGCTGTGATTCATGCACAGGGTGGTCATACCTGTTATTGACTTTGTGACTTTGTCTTTTGACCCCCTACTCCATTTTGATGTTCGGACATGATCGTAACAGATGTTGTTCAGGTCCCGTTGACATTTTCTTATGGTCCGATCATTCAGCTGCTACAGCATCTGCATCATTTTGTTCTTGCTGTGTTGTATTTCAATCCAAAATATATTTTCTCCGTGCACAGTTTCTTTATGTGGCTAGTATATTTAGACACTTTCTAAAAATAGAAGTGGTGGTGGCGGTGGTGGTGGAGGGAGGAGGGAGGAGGAGGAGGAGGAGGAGGAGGAGGTGGGTTATTGTTTGGGTTTGAGGGTCGTCAAAGCAAAATATGAAAGCGTTCTTTCGGAAGAGATGGGTGGCCCTGAAAAGAGCCGTTTTGGGGAAGAAGTCGATCACTTCTTCACCCACATACACGCAGTGGTGCAAAAGTACGGGTGGGCTGTTATCTTTCGTCTCACTTGCTATAGCTAGTGTGGGTTTAACGCCTCATGTACGTGTCCTTCAGGACAGTATTGCAATACAGACACTGAAATGTCCCATCCTGTACCCTTATGCCAAGGGCGTAGACTGGCAGACCCCCTTGGCACTTGTTGCATTGCCATGGAGGAGACAATGTTGGTGATGTTTCTTTCTTCTCCAAGTCAGAGAGACTCCCTTTGCACAGTGGCAAATGGTGCACCACTGAAATGATCTCCAAATCCCAGTTTTCTTCCATGTTGATTTCATAGAATGCAGTGTGTGTGAGTGGCTTCGCTCTTGTTTTATAGGAGAGGCACTGACACCCTGCTTCCTGATTGGTTCCCCAGGCAGAGCTCCCAATTGGTTTATTCTGGTGCCTGGCCTGCACCTCGGGTTTTCCAAAACGGACCGACCCCTGTGTTTCTTTTCCATAGGAAATGGATTTTACCATGGGAGAGAAAGCACAACCACGGTTCAACCAATCCGGGTTTTTTTCTGGGTGTGCATTTCGATCCTGTTTTGTTTTTCTTCATCCTACAGACAACATAACACTTATATTTGTTCAACTTTTTTTTAATCCCCCACTCACATGAACCAACACAGCAAAACAAAAGTCACAGGATTAGGGGCATCCCTGTGATTTTTGTGAACACGAGGGTGACCACGAGGGTATGAACGTCTGTACACTTTGAAAAAACAAACAAAGAAACTTTGTCACTAGGGATGAACAAGAAACTCGACTCTTCCGTGCTTCAGGACAAAACACACACAAGTATTCGCAGCGGACTTTGGCGTGCTTCAGATGTTCTTTCCAGGGTTTATCTGTGGCTTCCCATTGGCACACCGCAGTGTCACACCGCAGCAATAACAGATAACACGGTCACCTCGTCCTTGATAGAAATTACCAGCCATAGCCATGTCATAAGGATCTGGGTCATCTGTTCAGGCCACGTTTGAAAAGACCTCTGACGTTCTTGAAATGAATAATATTTGGGATGAGAAGGATGACACAAGGTGTAAGAAGAAAAAGCTCCCTACATAATGTCACTGAGGCAATAGATCGTCTTTGCTCCATGATGACTGTGACTCCACTGAAAGAAGGTCAGGGGGTTCGCCTGCTTTTATGAAAGTCTCCTCCCCATTAAACGGGAGGTCATGACCTCTACATCATCATCATCACGTGACGTCATCCTGTGTTTGGGCTGACTGACACACGGCATGACACACGGCGGTAGTGGTGATGTGTACTGAGTGACTGACACCAGGCATCTGATCTTTCAAGCATGGCCTTTCTCTTTTATCTATTTTTATATTCGTTTATTTTATTTCTTCACACTGGTGTGCACTGACATGACAGACACACAGACAGACAACGTAGACGACATCTCAACCTCTACCCTCGGTTCGACATTCTATTGGAGTTGAGATCAATCAAGACACAAAGAGTCAGTTCAATCAATCACTGTTTAATAATGAACAACAACAACAACCAGATACATTGGAAATATGAAAAGAAAATTGAGGAGGGAGTGCATTGCATGTCCCTTCAACAACAACGCGTAAACGTTTCCTCTTCCATCTTCAAGCTCTTTGAGTGAAGATGGGGTCACCATAAGATGTGGTCCTCCATCATACTGTCCCAAACAGGTCCCAAACATGTGAGAGGTCCATCAGTAAAACAAGTACAGTCTATGGTCTCCCTGAAACAGACATGACACATCACTTGACCACTGTTGCAGCTTATGTATCTTAACATGTTGTGTCGGCAGGCACTACATTCACGTTTTTGGGGAGTGCGTTGAGCTTCTCCATAAGGATCCTGATCAACGTTGTCATCATCGTTGCAAACCATGGGCAGGAGAAGACATTAAAATCTTCCGGTGATGCTGGTGACCAAGAAGCATCAAGCAGGGTGGGTGTGTCCAGATCCATGGAAGGGAGAGTTGTCAGATTGAGCGCTTCATGATCATTACTGTCACCGGTCATCATCATCACAGGCGCATTCGGTGAATAGGTTGGCTCCCGAGAAGTTTGTTCCCACCACTGTTCTAACACGGACTGTGCTGAACTGACATCGGGGGAAGGAAGGATGGGTGTCCTGTCAATCCAACAAGAAAAGAATAATATTAATAGTAATTTTCATCATCATCATCAGCATCATCATCATGGCATACACATCCCAAAGAATAGCATGTTACTTACAGCTGTTCTTGATGAGAGATCTTCAGAGACAATTTCTTCCGTGGTCGTCTTTTTGCAGGTGTTGCAGGTGTTGCAGGTTTCAAAAAGGGTGTCCCTTTCATTTCGCTGTCTGCTGCTGCTGCTGTGGAAGTGACTGGTGTTGTTGTGATGGTGGTGGTGGCTGTTGCTGCTGTGGTGGCAACTGTTGCTGTGGTTGTTGTTGATGTTGCTGCTGCTGGTTTGCTGGGTTTTTTCTTCTGGGTCCTCTTTATCGTCTTCTTCGGTG
The DNA here is from genome assembly GCF_022045235.1 of Haliotis cracherodii. Taxonomy (NCBI): domain Eukaryota; kingdom Metazoa; phylum Mollusca; class Gastropoda; order Lepetellida; family Haliotidae; genus Haliotis; species Haliotis cracherodii. The sequence goes on along the minus strand of NW_027266341.1, from coordinate 50,219,063 downwards.
CTACTTTCTTGGGTTTAGTCAGTTTCCTCATCTTTGAACGTATCTTGGCATACACGTCGTCGGCCTTTATCTTTGCGCACAACATGTTGTACACTTCACCCCACAGTTCAGCAGTCATGTCATCGTTCCCATCTCCACTGCTTCCTTTACCACGCATGTCGCTCCGTGTCTTGGCATTCATCAGTTTCAACATGATGTCGTCTGGATTTTCTGTATGTTGTTTCTTTCCAAGTCTTCACTGTTGTGTGTCAACACTTGATGGTACCCTCTCCAAACATGTGTTTCTTCTAGATAAAACGCCAACAGCCAACACAACGTGAGGAACATCCATCAGAGGGACGATGTTGTTGCTTGGACCGTTCAGTGAAAAGTGATACCCTGCTTTTTGATTGGTCCGTTTCGGTGTCTGGTCTGAGGCTCAATTTTTCCAAACTGGACCGACCCTTGTGTTTCTTTTCCATAGGGTCAGGCTTGTAGCGTGAGGGGAAAGCACAACCTTGTTTGGTCAGATTTCGATCCAGTTTTTCTGTAGGTGTCCATGTCGATTCAGTTTCGATCCGTTGTGACACCACCCCATGGTATGACATATAACATGATCTAGTCGTCTCTGTACCCAAAGGGTAGCGTGTCTACAGACAGCCCTGTGGTTTCATCGTAGACGAGACGTCGCTTGTCGTACACGGTACAATACACTTTTCGGGTGGGCCAGGTCACAAGAGCGTTACCGTACCAAGGTCCTTTTTGAATGATTTGATGAGGGTAATCCAAGCTGATTTTCTCCCCCTCCTTCCCAGGCCATTGTCCCAATATCAGTCCTTTCATGGTGTCAAAGTTGAGATGTTGTTGGTTTTTGTAATTCAAAGTGAACCCTCGCACTTTGCAGGTCGTGCGCGTTCCATCGGGTCTTGGGTTCATTAACTCATAGCCATAGTTTTTGGGACCTCCTGACACAAACGTCTTGATGGTCCAGTTCATCTGTAAACTCACCCAACGAATGGCCCAGCTCTGGATTCGTGTTGTGGAGTCGATGAATGTAAATGACACTGTCCTTGTCAAAGTACAAGACACTGCGACCCACCAGGGCAAGGGTCTCATACAGCTTGAGACGTGCTTGGGCAGTGACCCAAGCAGCGATGGCGACATTGAAATGAGAATGAGGGGCTTGGAATTCGACCTAGTCGGTATAGGTCACTTCCACCATGTGTTCGTTGACAACGGTGACATCCTCGATGGTATTGTGTTCATCCCTCCACAAGGTAAAGTACTGTACAGGATCGTTCATATAGATGTTATGACTGTAGTCTAAACGTTGTCCAAACTTGCCCCAGAGCGAATTCATTTGCATCTTGGCAATCATGCGACGACCTGGGTTTTTTTCGATGCGGTCCTTGTCCAACCAAATGCCTTCTTTGTCATAGATCTCCTGGATGTAAGCGCCATGATCCGTACATTCCTCGGGGTATCCGCTGGCTTCGAACTTCTCCTTGAAATGACAATTGATATACGTGTCAAAAAGTCCTCCATGCTGGGTGTCGGGGTCATGCTATGCAAAGGTGTCAAAATGCCAAACGTCGTAGATCTGCAGCACCTGGTAGTCATACTTCTTCACAGCTTCATGGAGTTCTACGGTGACGTTTGTACCCACCCATGACCTCTCTTCGTCCGGGTGCTTGCAGGGAGAGTTGACCGGGTATCGGCACATGTACGGCACGAAGGACAGAGCAATTTGCCACCCGATCTGTAGGGCAGTAGCGGATGGTAGAGTCGTTTTGGGGGTAGGACACGACATTGGATAAGTCTTTTCAGCTCAAACATGTCCACAGGTGGTTGATGGAGAAGGGTCGCGTGTCCCGTGGGATATGCTCCGGTCTTACAAATGTAAGGATAGAGGGAACAGATATTGATGTACTTGATGGTTTCACCTTCTTGGTCTTCGTAGCATAATCGCGTGGCATTGGTGTGTCCTCCATAGAAGGGTTGAGCGGTCCAGGGACGTGGATACAGTGGGGTCCCTGCAAGAAAGCACACAGAGCGGAGTCCTCCTGTTGCATTTTTGTAAATTCGTGCTCCCACTGGGTGACGATCCGTTTCACCTCAGGGTGTTGGCTCAAGTGACTCAGGCGGTAGTGGGTGTCGGTATAACGTGCTCCCAACGACGTGCCCAGGACGGGATGAGGTTCTCCATGCTCGGTCTTGTGACATGTCTGGCACCCATGCCAGAAACACCCCAGGAATTCGTTGATGATGCCTGTCGCTGGATCGTAGCCATCCACACTGTACCGATGTTGGCCCTCTCCACAAGTGAACTCTTTTTCACCTCCAGCACGCCAGATTGGGGTCCGTCTCCATCAGATAATTTAACCAATGCATACAGGCCTGGGAATAGTTTCTCTTGGGTTGGTAGCCTTGAGGTGGAAGAATGGCATTGGTTTTCAGATTGTGTTTTCGGAAGGATTTCATGGTGATATCATGGAACTGTTCTGGGTGAACAATACCTTCCAAATGACGTGCTGGTTTTCTTGGGGAATTAGTCAGCAAAGAGCCAGAGTCACAGGAGACTAATCACAATTTTATTTACAAGAACAATTAACAATTTACAATATACTTAGATAATAACAAAGGGTGCCACAGAGAGTGGGTACACACTCTGGGCTGTGGGAGAGAGGTCTGCTTGGTAAGAGAGTCAAACCCCTTCTCTGCTAGAACGTGGCTACAGTATGTATTTAATGAAAGTTTGAACAATAGAAAGGAATGTGATTGGTTGATACACGATTGGTTGTGTCCTAAGCTAAATGGATGGCTAGACAGAGGGGAATACTGAATCCTGTTTATCCTGTTGGACTGGCACTAATCTTGTTGACATATTTACTGGATGCTTTGAAAGAGATTAGGGTGTCACTATAGATGAGCTTGTGTGGGAGCTAATCCTTAATGCCCTATAGACGAACTTGTATGGGGGCTAATCCTTAATGCACTATAGACGAGCTGGTATGGGGGCTAATCCTTAATGAGTCTTAATTGAAGTAATGTTATTCTAATATACCCCGGTAGGTGATGACAGATATACTTAAATAAATATCCTTTGTCTGGGAGGTGGGATCTTGATACCTTAGGCTAGCAACCATCTAAAAAGCTATAACTGAAACTACTGATATTTTATATATGCATTTTACCTGATGATAATTATTACTTGCTAAACTATAATTATATGAAATGGTGTATAAATATTACACCATGATAACTCATAAAAGCACTTGATGTAGATCTAACTATTATAAGATAACTTAGTATAAATGTTGTACCATGATAACTTCCCCTCCGTCTGAAAAAGTTTGGACCCCAAACGTGTAAAATAAAAATGATTAAGGCTTAGATGGACAATGTATAAAGTTAAACTGGTAGTAGTGAATAATAATTATTATAGAGTCTCTTTGGTATAATGAAACATGATGTAAATGATCTTTCTGCTGTCATCAGGGAATCTGGATGTGGAGCTGGCTTGTCTTGGCACTCTGTACTTGTGGTTTTATCGGTGATGTATGAGGCCTTGAGTTCCACATCCTGGATTGGGGTTTGAGGATAGTTGGCTGTGTCCATTAGAGGTTTTACATGGAAACAAAGAAAAGAGAGTTAGCATGTTCAAATAATATGTCATATATAAATACTTCCTCAGTTTGTCTGTGTTAACTAGAAAATAAAACAAATATGATAATTATGATGTAAAAGATCAGTACATAATTATTACTAAACGGTGTCATGGCCAGGATGAATGTATTGGCGGCAAATTACAAAAGTATATCATGAGACAAATAGTAATATCCTTCTATTTTTGGATACAATCATTAGATGAATTATATATACATATATGTGCATGTGCATATAACAAGTGCATCGATTTATTACACTAATACGGTATACAAAAGGTGTTAGAAAGGTGTATATCCTTTTTAGAATTCTTTGTTAGTTTTCGTAATTATTTGGTTTGCCTTTTCTTTGGTTTGGTTCATTTCGGTTGTTAAGTTTGCTTTATTTCAATTTGGTTTGTTTCGCTTTGATTTTCGTTCGGTTCAATGTGATAGGGTTTGGTTTGCTTCGCTTCAGTGCGGTTTGGGTTTCGATTCGCAGTACGGTTTGCTTCGCTTCGGTGCGGTTTGGGTTTCGATTCGCAGTACGGTTTGCTTCGCTTCGGTGCGGTTTGGGTTCCGATTCGCAGTACGGTTTGCTTCGCTTCGGTGCGGTTTGGGTTTCGATTCGCAGTATGGTTTGCTTCGCTTCGGTGTGGTTTGGGTTTCGATTCGCAGTACGGTTTGCTTCGCTTCGGTGCGGTTTGTGTTTCGATTCGCCGTATGGTTTGCTTTGTGTCATTTCACTTCGCTTTTGAGATTGGTTGATCAGGTCAATGCTCAAAATTTGTTGTGATACAAATAACTCAGATGATCAGGATGATGCCATTTGTTCTCAACTGGCGACCCATAGTGAAAAGACTGGACACAAGAAAACATAACAAGATACAGCTAATAGCTGTTTCGTGATTTGCACCGTTTATTCAGGAGATTTTGTATTTTGATCAAGAATATGTTCAATTGGCAGCTGTCGGTATATATGGCGAGTTGATCCTGGTATTGTGCATGGGGACTAATGTCGGTGATTGAAATACGGTAGTAAAAGGTGTTGATGTTTCCAAAGTCTTTATGTGGAAAAATACCCCTTTTGGATTTATAAATTGGTTCTTCCTCTGGATCATATCGAGGATTATTTTCTAGACAGGACCAATTATGGAGATCCTGCCAGCTATCATCAAGGTAGCGCTGTATGAGGTGGGGAGGAACACTTTCAAAATAGCGTGTGTGGTAATAATCAAGATCTTTAAATGAGACCTTGACATAGCAGTCTCCTTGAATAATTTCAATGCCCATAACTCTTTCTATTTCATGATCTACTTCTCGTAGGTGTTTTGGAAAAAACGGATATGGTTTGACGTCTAATTCTATGCATGGTTTGGTGTTGTCTTGCTCGACATTTCCTGACATTGTATTCCCTGACAGAACATTGACTGATTTATTGTCTGATTCCTTTTGGTCGAAAAACTTATGATTCTTCAGTGGACGTTTTCGTCGTTTTCCTGACATACTTCTTTTGAGGTGAAATTCTCTCCGATTGGAGTCTGGAATGCTGCTGCCATACTCCCATGTGTTTCCTCTTTCTGGATCCTTCCATTTTACTCTGTAGTATATTTTGCCATTTGCTCTCTTGGAACTAACAATTGAGTGGATGTCCTCTGGATTGAAGACCTGAGGGATATCCTTGGTTTGATTACCTGATGTTGGACTTGGAGGTTGTACCAGGCTGTCGTCAGGTTGTTTTCTGGATTTGGGCTGGTGATGCTTACTATTCAATCCTCTTTTCCCTTTGTTTACCGTTTCATTTACCTTGGTTGGAGCACTAGGACCTGGTGTGGCATGATTTTCCTTCATTGTTGCCGTGGGACTGGTAGGTTTTTCTGTTGTACTTGAAGCAGGGTTTTTCTTCTTTGTTGGGGTCTTTGGCTTCGGACTCTTGTTGCTGGAAGTACCTGCCTTTGTTTTGGAATTGACCTTCTTACCTTTCTGTTGTGGAGGTGACTGAGCAGTAGCCTGGTAAGTTGAACTTGTTGATGGGGAATTGTTGCTGTCAGGCTGTGAATCACTGACTGGTTCCTCATTGTCATCCATGACTCCTGAATCTATGTTACTGGTGTCATTGAGGTATGGTTCTGGAGGATACTGTGGACGATCAGCAGGATCAAAATATGGCTTCAGACGGTTGGCATGGACCAGTGGTTTGTGTATTTTGTCGTCAGAACTTCGGCGTAGTTTGTAGGTATAATTTGGACCTGTATGGACGATATAATAGCTACCATACCACTTTTTGGTCAATTTGTTGGAAAGGCCTTTTTCAACTTTTTGACAGTAAAGCCAAACTCTTTGACCTGGGGCGAATTCTGGTTCTTTAGCTTTTCCATTATATTGTTCTGAATACACCTCCTTAGCCCGAGCAGTGTTTTCAGCTGCGATTGTTCTAGTGATTTCAAGCTCCTCAAGCAAATTGGAAAGATAACTTTTGTTATTGTGGCCTAAATTTTCTTTTGGAATTAATGCTACATCTTGTGGAGCTCTCATTTCTCGGCCAAAAAGCATGACATATGGGGATTTTTGTGTTGATGAATTTTGGGCCATCCGATAGGCCATCATGATGCCAGGAATAAAACGGGGCCAATCATTTTGAGACTTGTTACAATAGGCTCTTAGTGACTGATTGATATAGGAATTGAGCCTTTCTACACAGCTGTTTGTTTGAGGATGGTATGGGCTGGTATGGGTAAATTTAATTGCCAAAAGTTCACAAATTGCTTTGATAAGTTTGGACATGAAGTTCTGACCTCTGTCTGAAATTAAGGTCCTTGGTGCGCCATACCGACAAAATATTTCTCTGACGAGAACATCTGCTACTTCTTTGGCTTCTTGGGTCCGAAGTGGGAAGGCTTCACACCATCTGGATGATGCATCTGTGATAACCAAAATGTACTTGTACTTATCTGGTGTTGTTGGCAGGGGACCGAGAATGTCAACGTGCCATCGGGTGAAGACCTCTTCTACAGGTAGTGGACGAAGTGGTGCCTTCTTAGCATGGTAGTGCCTCTTGGTCTGTTGACATACCTCACATGTCTGGACATAAGTAGCAATATCGCTGTACATTTTGGGCCAGTAGTACTTAGGTCTCATGGTGTTGTGCATCCTTTCTTTCCCATGGTGGCAACCGCCAAACTCTGAGTCATGATAGGATTGCAGGACTTGATTTCTGAGGGTTCTTGGGACTGCCAACTGTTTAATGAACTTGTCTGCATGGCCTTTCTGTCTTTGTGGAACGAATCTGTATAGGATGCCTTCATCAATTTCAAAAGTATTGGCTTCAATAAGAATCTTTTGACGATCCTTTTCATTTCGTGGAAGGACATCATCCTCTTTGTAGTCAAAGATTTGGATGAAATCTGGACAAATTCTTTGTAAGTGACGTAAATTTGGATGTTCTTTTATACTTACTTCAACCAATGCGTCTTGGGTAACATCAGCATTTGTAGCATGTAATGCTGCGACAACATTAACTGGTACTGACTGATAATCCTCTTCATATTCAAAGGTGACTGACCAATGTGTTGTCTGTGTGTCTGATTCTAAGTGATTGACAATAGGTGTGCAAATATCCTCAGTCTGAGTTGTCTGTGTGACTTGTGTGGATGAATGGGTGTTTGGCAAGATTGTGGTACTGCTAGTTGATTTGCTTTGCTGAGTTGAAGTTACTGAGAAGACTGTTTTCTCAGCATCTTCTTCTGTCTGATCATTACAGTTAATATTTTCCTCATATTCCCTACGTGAGAGAGCATCGGCATTCCCATTGGCTTTGCCGCTGCGGTGAACAATGTCAAAAGTGTAGGTAGAAAGTTCCAAAGACCATCGCCCTAACCTACCTGTGGCATCCTTGATGGATTTCAGCCATTTCAATGCTATATGATCAGTGTAGACTGTGAATTTGGAATTTGCAAGGTATGGACGAAAGGATCTAATGGCTTCAACTAGAGCTAAGCCTTCCTTTTCTGTAATGCTCTAGTTCTTTTCACTGCCATGAAGAGCTCTACCACCAAAAGCTATTGGATGTTCATTATTTTTCTCGTCTTTTTGACTCAAAACAAAACCTATGCTCATATCACTGGCATCAGTTGCAAGAAGAAATTCTTTGTCAAAATTTGGATACGCCAGAACAGGTGTATTACTCATAGCATGTTTGAGTGTGTTGAATGCCTGATCACACTCAAGTGGTTTCTTTCCTACTTCTGCCTCTGAATGCTTCTTTAGCAAGGCATTCAGTGGAAGCGCTATGTGAGCGTAATTTTTCACATACTTCCTGTAGAAGTTCTTGAGACCTAAGAAGGAGCGGATCTGCTTTTGTGATTTGGGCACTGGAAAGGTTCTAATTGCTTCAATCTTTTTGTCATCAAGTTGAACAGCTCCACATGATAAAACATGACCCAGAAAAGAAACTTTGTCTGTTGCAAATTTGCATTTGGATGGCTTTAGTGTTAATTTTGCCTGTTTCAGATAGTAAAATACTTGCTCCAAATGTTGGAGATGCTCTTCAAAGTTTTTGCTGTAAATTATCAAATCATCAATGTAGATCAGCGCAACCTTAAAAAGCAATTTTCTTAGCACTTTGCTCATGAGCTGTTGAAAACAAAGTGGAGAATTTGTCAAACCTTGGGGCAAACGTTTGAATTGATAAAGGCCTTGATGGGTGACGAAAGCAGTTTTATGCTTTGAATCTTCATGTAATGGCACTTGGAAGAAGCCATTAGCAAGGTCTAAAGTTGAGAAGATCTTAGCTTGTGCATTGGCGATGTTATCAACAACATCATCAAAAACAGGAAGAGGCCATGACATTGGTAAAGTGACAGAATTCAACTTTCTGTAGTCACAAACAAATCTAAATGAGCTATCACGTTTCTTGACTAGGATAATGGGAGCTGAATACATAGAAGTAGACTCCTCGATTAAATCATACTTCAGAAAATCATCTATAAGTTCTTCAGTGACTTTTTGGAGATGAGGAGATTGGCGATATGGTCTACACTTAACGGGTGGGTGGTCGCAAGTGTCAATGATATGCTGGTGCATGTCAGTCTTTCCTAAATCTGCAAGACTTGTTGAAAACATGTCTCTATTTTGTCCCAAAAATCTAAGTAGTCTGTGTCGTTGGTCTGGAGTCAGTTGTGTATTGGTCAAATCAAATCCTAATTCTTGTGCAATTTTAACATAATCCCTGGTGTCATTGTCTCTCTTCTCATTGTGGGTGTTAACGGTACTGATGAATGGTTGGTCAGAGCCGATTTCAAAAACAGAGTCTTTGTCAATGTAACTTAATTTGCCTACAACTGTACCCTTGTCAAGAACTTTTTCTTCTTGGGAGGGATTCATAAGCCTAAAGGTAGCAGTTTTGCTTTTCACTTTGGAAAGAGTTCTACCACCTGCTACTTCAGAATGAGCAGTGAGGGAAGCAATGGGTTCAATCAGGATGAGGGAATCCTCTTTGACCTCTGATAGTCTAACCTTGAAATGAATTTCACTCTGAGGGGGGATGTAAATCTGATCTATTGTTTTTGCTAATCCACTAATCTCTTGCACTGAATTGGCTATGAAATTGATATATTGCCTATCTGAGGTGCTGTTGTTAAGTATCAAGGAATGACAGCTATAATCTAAGACTGCATCATTGTCATCAAGGAAGTTCTCACCTAGTATCACTGCTTCTGGTAGTGTAGGCAGAACATAGAATCTTTGAGAAAATTCCTGATCCTCAATGACAAAATCTAACACAACTGAACCTAACACTTTATGCAATTCGCCGCCAACACCTTTAACCTGTGGAAAGGGTGAGTTTCCAAGAGTAAGGTTTTCAAAAGCTGTGCTCAGAAAAGCAGACGAAATACAAGAAATGGATGCCCCTGTATCTACTAAACAATTTGTTGTTTTTGTGCCAAATTTTGCCTGAATTACACTTTTGGCAAGGGGCGTAACTAAAGACACTGTTGGAATTTCACTTTCGAAGTTACTTTCCATACCAGACTCCATATTTGCCATGACACCTATTAGTATGTACCGTTCTAAATTAAAGGAAGACAAGTAATCAACAATGTAGTACTTACAATATTTGAAGACTTTTTCTTCCTTTGTTGGTGTCTTTGGAGGAGTTGGTTGTCTTTAATCCAGTGTTGAGGTCAGAGGTAGATGCAGCTTGCTTGTTATTCCATCAGATGATCACGGTTGGACATGTCCTCCAATGGGTTCTTGTAGTTGGTTGTAGTTAGTTCCTGGACTCTGTGGTTCCGAAAACGATGATTCTCCGCCAATTTATCATGGAACTGTTCTGGGTGAACAATACCTTCCAAATGACGTGCTGGTTTTCTTGGGGAATTAGTCAGCAAAGAGCCAGAGTCACAGGAGACTAATCACAATTTTATTTACAAGAACAATTAACAATTTACAATATACTTAGATAATAACAAAGGGTGCCACAGAGAGTCGGTACACACACTGGGCTGTGGGAGAGAGGTCTGCTTGGTAAGAGAGTCAAACCCCTTCTCTGCTAGAACGTGGCTACAGTATGTATTTAATGAAAGTTTGAACAATAGAAAGGAATGTGATTGGTTGATACACGATTGGTTGTGTCCTAAGCTAAATGGATGGCTAGACAGAGGGGAATACTGAATCCTGTTTATCCTGTTGGACTGGCACTAATCTTGTTGACATATTTACTGGATGCTTTGAAAGAGATTAGGGTGTCACTATAGATGAGCTTGTGTGGGAGCTAATCCTTCATGCCCTATAGACGAGCTTGTATGGGGGCTAATCCTTAATGCACTATAGACGAGCTTGTATGGGGGCTAATCCTTAATGAGTCTTAATTGAAGTAATGTTATTCTAATATACCCCGGTAGGTGATGACAGATATACTTAAATAAATATCCTTTGTCTGGGAGATGGGATCTTGATACCTTAGGCTAGCAACCATCTAAAAAGCTATAACTGAAACTACTGATATTTTATATATGCATTTTACCTGATGATAATTATTACTTGCTAAACTATAATTATATGAAATGGTGTATAAATATTACACCATGATAACTCATAAAAGCACTTGATGTAGATCTAATTATTATAAGATAACTTAGCATAAATGTTGTACCATAATAGTGAACACAGCAGCTCTACAAAGGGATCCATTTGAACCGACCTGATGGCGTTCTGTCGGAAGTCAGCACATCCCCATCTCAAAATGTCCACATCGCTCTGGCAGTAGGCTAAGAGTTCTCCTTGCAAGTCAAACAAGGCTCCTACTTACACTTTTTGGGTATGCCACTTGAGGAAGTCTGTGCATTCAGCGGGAGACATGCCATCGGGATCGTACATGACGGCTGGTGGATAGGGACCTGGTAGATAGGTCTGGTTGGCTTCGGTACTGAAAAAGTGTGGAAAATACCCTTTCTTCAGTTCTTTCAGCCCAAAGCTCTTTGGAAATGCTTTCAGTGGGTAGGGTATGAAATTTAATCTGTCCTCGAAACACAAGCGTCCCAGGGTCACCTGTAAAATCTGTTGTCCATTTCGAATCTTGGTGGGGAGTTTCACCAGAAGGGGGTATAGGCCATTCAGGATCAAGTGCATATCATGGGATCATGCATTACGTGCCATCACATAAATGACCTCCTCCTCCTTGTTCTTTGTCTTCTCCTTCCCCTTTTCCTCCTCCAATGGGGCGGGCGCGTCCAATTCTATGGCATCTTCCCCCTCCACCTCCATCTCCTCCTGCTGGGGTGATGAATGTCGTTGACGTTTTGAAGAGTGGTTTCTTGAGGGGGTTCCCGTTTTCTTTTCCTAGGGTGTGCTGTTGTCCCCTTGCATGCTGTTGCCCCCATGCATGTGCTGTCCTCCTCTTCCTCTTGGTTCTTCTTCTTCTTGGGTTTTTCAGTCAGCATTGTCAACCACACACACACATCATGTCGCATGGTGGGGCCTCGAAACACGATCTCACGGCTAGGACCATAACCTTCTTCTCTCCATGGACAGTGTTCGCACAACTCCTTTCTCACTTCACTGATACATCGTCCACATCTTAACTGCACCACGCACAAATTTGGAATGTGTTCCCCCGTGCCTTGCATGCATTCAAAATCATAGAAGACGTATTTGACGTTTTCTCGTATTTGATGTTGTTCCTCTTCTTCCCCCTCCTCTTCCTAGTTTTCTTCGGGGAGAGGTGTCATGCAACAGCGATGATCTGGTGTCATGGGTTCTTGACACACTAAGCAGGGATGTTATTCATCTGAGCACTCGTGATGAGCCATGGGTGTCTCCAAGACGCGAACCAGCTGAAAACAGGTTGGGCACCTGTGAATCGATTGATAGGCGCTGGGTTTTCCCTCTGACGGTGACTGGAGATGATGGGAACCAACGTTGACATGTCAAGCAAGGGATCCCGTGCTCTTCCTTGGGTCGATGGGCGTCCCACGACGATCCATGGGTGGAACACCACAAGTGGTCCCCACACAGTGACTTCCTCAAACTAACCGGTCTGGTGAGACACAAGAAGAAGCTACAGCTACACTATCTCTGCAAGGAGAATGTGAATCAGAGGAACACGAATGGCGTAACATAGCTGGCTGCCTAGGAGGACGTTTCCCGTGTCCTGTGTTTCTGTTCAAGTTCCCGTTCATTACTATTACCATTTCCTGTTACCAACAAGTTTGTTTTTTCTTTGTTGGACCCACAAGTGGTGCCACATAGGGCACCCAGATGACATACCCAGATGGCAAGTACCGCTTCGATGATCCTTGTCTTGCAATAAGATTGGACATGATGTTTCTTCTTCAAAACGGCCCTTTTCAGGGCCCCCCTTCTCACCCGATAGAAAGCTTTCATCCTTTGCTTTGCCAAAACAAACAACAATCCAAAACAAAGAACCCACACCCTCCCCCTAGTCCTCTTGGAGGCACACACCTACGCGTGAAAGCACAATTCTACGTCTCAACAAAAAAATATAATAAATAAATATGTGTGCATGGTAACATGTGTGACAGTTCACATGTAGACCTACACGAGTGTCAGCATCTTGGTATAAATGATAATAATCATATAGATCTCAAACGTCTGTTTGAAGACACACACACGACACCACGTTTTTGCATAAAGACACGCGTGAAACACCACGTTTGCATAGAGACATGACGTACATCACATGTGCATGGATACACAAATGGTAACAGACATGTAGGCATATACGTGTGCCAACTCCTCGGTGTTAAAATAATAATCCTATGGATCAACGTAAACGTCTGTTTGAAGACACACACATGACATAACGATTTGCATGGGGGTGACACAACGTACATCACGTAGGCATTCACACATCACATTCATGTCTGCCTATGACGGTCCACCTTTAGTATTCACCCGACAGTCTACCTAAAACATACCAGAAAAACCCAAGAAAAAAACCGGATCGAAATCTGACCAATCAGAAGCCTGGGTTTTCGACCAATCAGAGGGTGTCTTTGCCTTGGGCGGGCCTCTGATTGGTCGAAACGAGGTTGTGCTTTCTCTCCCATGGTAGATCCATTTCCTATGGAAAAGAAACACAGGGGTCGGTCCGTTTTGGAAAACCCGAGGTGCAGGCCAGGCACCAGAATGAACCAATCGGGAGCTCTGCCTGGGGAACCAATCAGGAAGCAGGGTGTAAGTGCCTCTCCTATAAAACAAGAGCGAAGCCACTCACACACACTGCATTCTATGAAATCAACATGGAAGAAAACTGGGATTTGGAGATCATTTCAGTGGTGCACCCTTTGCCACTGTGCAAAGGGTGTCTTCTTGACTTGGAGAAGAAAGAAACATCACCAACATTGTCTCCTCCATGGCAATGCAACAAGTGCCAAGGGGGTCTGCCAGTCTACGCCCTTGGCACAAGGGTACGGGATGGGACATTTCAGTGTCTGTATTGCAATACTGTCCTGAAGAACACGTACATGAGGCGTTTAACCAACACTAGCAAGTGAGACGAAAGATAACAGCCTAACCGAACTTTTGCACCACTGCATGTATGTGAGTGAAGAAGTGATCGACTTCTTCCCCAAAACGGCTCTTTTCAGGGCCACCCATCTCTTCCGAAAGAACGCTTTCATCGTAGACTGGCAGACACCCTTGGCACTTTGCTTTGACGACCCTCAAACCCAAACAAAGAACCCAACTCCTCCTCCCTCCTCCCTCCACCACCACTGCCACCACTTCTATTTTTTAAGAAAGTGTCTAAATACATCCAAGATGTAATACGAGCGCTTCTTTGGGTTTCCCCCGCCTCGCCGGAAACGGATTTGCCGCCATCTTGGATGCGCACGCCATCGGAAACGGATGTGCTGCCATCTTGGATGCGCACGCATGACCAATACTGCCTTGCGTACACCAAACCGGAAGTGACGTCATCAGAGGTCACGTGACCTAATCGACCAATCAGAAGCCAGGAGCGGTACCAGAGTCCTGCACCCACCTACTGATGCAGACATCCGGGTACTCTGAACTTGCCTCGGAAGCTGTGGCAAGATCATGAAGACATTCATCATCATACAGTGGGCCATGGACACTATACCATTCCTGCCTTGGGGCTGACAGTTGATCACCAAGACAGACTTTGGCAAGGATCCGACACCAGCAGAATCAGAGGGGTGAGGGTACACCCTTGATTATCCTGTCAATTAGGTGTAGGATTTGATTTGGAGCACCTTGAGTATCAACTGCTACTAGTACGACGTGCAGATGACCGGAAGTGACGTCAGAGCCGGAAGATGAATAATCGGAAGTGACGTCATCACTAGAAGTGACACCAGCACCGGAAATAGCAGTACAAGGTCAATCAAATCAGGAAATGACGTCTTTTGGTGGAAATAGACATGAGATGTCATTATCCAATAAAAGGGAAGTGAGAAACCGGAAGGGACGTCACAACTGGAAGTGAGTTCAGAACAGAAAGTGACGTCAGCACCGGAAATAGTGTCAATTTTTAACAAGAAAAGCGCCGGCATTTGGTAGAAATAGAACAGAAATTACATCATTTACAATACTCTCCGGTAAATACCCTGTACATGAACAGTTACACCATTTCTCATGTATCAATGCGTTTTTTACAACCAGTGACAACAATCTATCTTTCATAATTTAGTGTGGGTGAACCAAATCTATCACCTTGGTGATGACCATTCCTGCTCAGAAAAATACTTTCGTCCTGTGTTACATACATCAGCTGCAAAACAACTAATACATTTCTATTTTTATAGTTTGACCATTGGATTGGAGAACATTTATTAAGACTGTATTCTGACATAATGCATTTCATATATTTGCAATGCAGACACGTACGGGAGGTTTTAATAGGTCTTCGGCAACCCTTGCTTGCCTAAAAAGTGAATACGTTTGTCGTAAAAGGGATCGGGAGGTCAGGCTCACTGACTTGCTTGATGCATATCATTGCATCTTTGTAAACAGAGTTGCAATATGGATGAGATAATGACGATGCGACGTTTAATTTTAACTCACACACCCACTCAATTACGTAGATCGTTGCTCATATTGTCAATCACTGAATTGTCTGGTCTAGACTCGATTATTTACAGACCGCCGTCAAATAGCTGGAATATTGCTGAGTGCGGCGTTAAACCACAAACAAACAAACATCATTGTTTATTGTTCTAGTGACGCACGTCTATCAGGCCAGAAGCAATATGAACCTGGTAGATAACCCCTATACCAGTCTGTCTGGGCAGGACATGGTTCACACAGGCAACGGTCGTCCACATGTAGAAGAGGCAAGAGGGCAGTTTTCACCTCATATGGAAGGTGTGGTGGGAGACCAGACAGAGGAAGATGCGATCGTGAGTTGAATTATTTGGTCTTCATCCTTCGTATGGGTAGGCCTCTTGAAGTATTGTAGTACTGTAACCTTTTAAATGAATGTTGTTTCAGGATCCTGGCACTGCTACATGTAAGGGATGCGGCACTGCTCAGGGAATTAACACGCACTACCTCCTTCATGAAGAGGGTACCTGTGTCATTATTGCATGTGTGGATTCTATGACTATTTTTTACTAATATCAGAAAAGAGGAGTGTAACTATCAATGAATATACCTTAGATATTGCCAAGATATACTTTATTCCTTAAGTATTTAATTATTGCCATGGTATTGTCACAATGATTTCCCATTATTTCAGACCTCAAGTGAAGGAGAACAGGAGGTTCCAAATGAACAAGGGCCTGGTAACACAGATAACCTCTTAATACTTATTGAAAGGACAATACAGTACGATGCAAGGAATGTAGGAGATATTTGGAAAGAACAAGACATTTCTGCTGATCTATATGATATATTACTGGAAATCATATAATCATATCTGGGGATCGTATCTGTAATGGGTTCTAAAGCTTGATGTGATGAGATGGTAGCGCACTTGGTCGTTAAAGAAGTTGGAGGTCAAATAAGAAATTTGTATTTTGCAGCCAAGGTCACTAATATCGGGTAAAACCACCTTTGTTGGCCAGACATGCGTGAATTCTTTGATGTGTCGACCAATGTCAGCTTCCACCCATTGATGAGAGCAACACGTTGAGCAAGTGGCAGCATAATTGGTGCAATGATGTTGTCCCGATGGTGTTGACCTTTGAAACTGCCACGGACAATATGGAGTGGCAGTCATGTACCAATATGGGTCCATAACGTTGACGTCCATAAAACGTTCAAAAGGACGTCTCCAAACTCGTTTCCTTCGGTCATCAAAGTCGAGATTTAACCTTGTTTCATCAGAAAACATAACATTAGCCCAAAGTCGATTCTTCCGGCGTTGATAGTCTACACCACTGACGCCTCAGATTCAAATGACGTGCAGTAAGTTGTGGGATGGCACGTGGGATGACACTTAAACGTGGACACGTGGACTTTGTGCTCGCAAATTCCATCTATGCAAATGATTTCGCATGTACTCTTACACCAGTTGCCTGTAGCATCGGTACCTTACCTGAGTGTCAGTTTGCAACCCATTTCTTAATACTATCAGTCTGATCTGATCTGTCCTAGCCTGGAGCTGCTGCTCTCAGGCGTCCAGAGGGGCATAGATCATTGGCGTAATTTGTTTGTTGGCATCGGGCCCACAATCTGCTGATGACAGATTGGGAATCATGCAGCATTATTATGATGTGTGCGCATCTGCAAAATACCTGTGGCACATATATGTTCAACCCGTTACAAACGTCGCATGATAAATGGTGTTGCTTCATCATGATTAAATATGTTTAGAAAGGTGTCTTTTAGCGTTTGGTTCCAAGAAAGCAATATACGTCTGCTCACAAACTAAAGTACTCATGGAAATGAAAAAAAACCTGTTTTGCTGGATTTAATAATCGACACAAAGCATTACGTAGATGTAAATACGAAATAACAAAACAACTGGAAAAGTACTAGTCTGGATTTGCTAGTTTTATCTCAGTGCTCAATACAAAATGTACTTTACAGGAGGTAATTTGTAGGCACTTTCAACATTCAAAAATAAAACTAAGTCCAAATTGACATGGCAGAAACAGGCTTTAGGCATAATGCAAATTAGCCTGGTAAAAAGTTTTCAAAACAACAATAAAAATAACAGCTATGTTTATGTACATAATAATAATGACATGTAAGTTGTTGTTTGAGATTTTGATGATGATTCACTATCCCACAATGCCACTCACAAATCACTAACCACTGACAAATCACATGCACGTTGGTTTCAAGCACCTGTTTTCACCTGTCATCAAGGTGTCATAGGTCATGGACATTCACCTTGATCTACTAACAACTGGTTATGCTCAGATTCATAATAGTCTGTTTTGTTCATATTTTTACACACTTTTATGTGTAAAAAGACATAAAAACCTGTGATACGCTGTATTTGTGCCAAGGCCAAATAAGTACTAATTGAGATGTTTGAATATTTATATTTTTTGTATATTAACTGCATTTATTTAAAATCTGAGATCGAAAAAACACTCTGGCATTCCACCCTTTGCAAGTGCTGTCCGAAGTCACGTGCTTCATGACTGTCACAATGGTGTGTCTTGCCACATAAGTCACTTACGTTCATTGCCAGACATTGTTGTATTTTCCTGTAGTTTCACCTAAAACGAAATATATTAAAACATTTTTGCATAGTGTATATTAAAGGGGGAAACTCTACACTGAATAATACACTGAAATATCCGCTAAATATATCGTACCAAAGTAAAGTTTTTAAAGCAAAACTAGTAACAAGCGGCTCGTAGTTTTTGCAACTTATCACATATAAAGTACTATTGCCTTGCCGTTTTGTAATCGCCCTTTGCAGTATCTTCGAACCTCATAAAATTATGAAAAGAACTATTTTAAATGGTCAAAACATATACTCACAGAAATAGAAACATTAGACCTGATGGTTTCCAACATGTTCGGCTTTTGAGTCAAATGTAATCTTTGTCACGATAAAGAGGTACAAATCTTGAACAAATCTCCACTGTCCTCAATCATCTAGTTGTCAGAAAAATTGTTATTATTTAACATATAACCAGGAACAATCATTTTGCTCACGGCTTCACAACTTACATGCTCTGCCTTTTTAACAGTTGTCATCTACACACGTGGTGCAAGGAAACACGCCGACAACGTAGATGCGTTCTTCAGAAACAGCGGTAGAAGTATACAACGATTTCAGTGTGACAGTGGGTATACTTTTGTTAAAGTAATGCATGACAGTAATCAAGCAACACGTTTACCGCATCCAGTGGTGAGTTGACCGTTATACATTGTATATATTCTGTCCCATTATTAAGAAATGATTGTATATTGCGACCTTACATGGATTATCCGAACAGGCTATATGTTTGATGTTCCTACTTGTCATTGTGTCCAGGTGGACTATATGTTGATCACGTTTGTATGTGTGTTTCTACTGGATAAAGAATGACTATCAAGACAAAAGCTTAAGCATAGAATGTGATCCAATCGAATTGTTTAGCGTATTGTCTTTCTTTCTTGTTTTTGTAGATGCTGGGACGTTCACAGAGGCAGTCAAAACAGACTGTACGCGTATAATTGTGTTGATTGATGAAGAGTTTTCTCACTTGATGGAAGATGAATACAGGATGATCAAACGTGTTTTCAAAGGTGACAAAACTTTCCAATCATTTTCTGCCAAACTATCAAAGCCTATTACAACGGTGTTACACATATTTTTTCGACCGGTGAAGATCCGGGATAGAATAGGTCTTCAGCAACTAAAGCTTGCTGTACAAGCCGACTATACTTGTCGTAAGAAGTGACTAACAGGATAGAGTGGTCAGGCTAGCTGACTTGGTTGATGCTTGTCATATCCCATTTGCGTGGATCGATGCCCATAATGTTAATCACTGCATTTTCTAGTCTAAACTCGATTATTTTTCAGACCACCATCATAAAGCTGGAAAATTCAGCGTGCGGTGTTGACAACAAACAAACAAACAAACACATATTTTTGCATGAATTAGGCTACCAACAAACACAATATGTTTTACATGGATTTAAATGCATGTTGAATGCTTCCGTGAGGAATTGTATAAGTGATTCCTAGTGACACCTATTGTGTAGCTAATGCCACAACAAAGATATTGTCTTCATTGCAACATGTTCATATTTTCGCTGACATTTGAGGGAAATCTTTGGACTTTTATTGTACAGTATTGGAATATTTTCATCTTTCTAAGGGTACAATGCTTTATGGGTGAAGCAACCAGTTACATCCTTGAACAAGTTGGCAAACTAAAACATCAATTGTCTCAGCTGTTCTGGTGTAAACCGATATAATATTCCATCAATGTTTTACAAAATATCAGAATCTTTCCATTATATATTTGTCACTGACGCGTCAAAATGTCTACTATTAAATCGTTTGGAATATTTGCTAAGGACTTGAGTGTTGTCAAACAATTTTTGATCAAGAGACGTATGCCGATCTTTAAAATCGCTGTAAAACGAGCATGGTCGATTGTACCTCAAACGTTGTGAAAGGCAGACACCAAAGGCTTGAACTGCTGGAACATTGCTCCACATATAGGCAAGAGTTGACTCTTGGAAAGTTGAAGTTATCCCTCATACAGTATTGTAGGGTGAATCTGAATCTTTGTGCATAGATCTAAGGGAGAAACGGATGAGGCGGCTTACACTGGTTTCTTTTATTTTGAGTTAAATCAGGTGGTTAAATCAGTTGAAGGGAATAGGCTAACTGACCGTTATTGAACGGTATCTGATCATTGATATACCTGACGCTCAAGTGAAACTTCTTGGCCAAGTTGTCTTGTTTTGATTTTGACAGTCCGAACAGACATTCCGATCCATATGCATAAAGAAATAGATCAGCAAGAAGGGGAATACAATTGGTGCCAATGTGGATGCCTACACATGCTCATGATATAGATGGAGGAGTACAATGAACTCCGCATTCAGCAGATATTTTTTTAGGAATATTGAAAAGTTTTTGTCGCTTTTATTTAATAGAATTCTTGCCATCAGGGGATGATTTCAAATTATCTCTTACCACTTCACTTTGTTTCTGTCTTATCTTTCAACCATTTTTCCTTTTAAAAAGATTAAAGGTCACCAGACTTTATCTCAAACGTTTGTCCCATTTAGAGTACTGATAATTTTTAACACATTAACCTACCTTTTATCAGTTCATCCCTTACCCTATCGGATTATATTTGCAATATTTGTCTTTAATTACAGATCTCGTAGAAGCAGAAAAAGAGGTTCAATTCGTCAATTATCTCGATGATGACGAAATCTTCCAAGAAGTAAAGTATAAGCTTCCTAGGGCCATGAGAAAAGACATTATTCCTAACACTCGGTTCCTCAACAGAACCAATGGTTATGTGTCTCTTGAAGGTAGGTTCTTGAGTATCAAGAAGTTTTTTTATTGGCTTTTGGTGTAATATGCGCTTGCCACAAGAACCACTTACAAACAAATTAACATGAGATCATCCACACTCCAGCTCTATCTCCATTGGTAGGACTTTCTGACTTCTCTTGCCACATGGTCAATCGGCTGTGTGCCATTATCATTTACGTGTTTGCCCTTACAACTCTGTCTTATCTTTCAACCATTTTTCCTTTTAAAAAGATTAAAGGTCACCAGACTTTATCTCAAACGTTTGTCCCATTTAGAGTACTGATAATTTTTAACACATTAACCTACCTTTTATCAGTTCATCCCTTACCCTATCGGATTATATTTGCAATATTTGTCTTTAATTACAGATCTCGTAGAAGCAGAAAAAGAGGTTCAATTCGTCAATTATCTCGATGATGACGAAATCTTCCAAGAAGTAAAGTATAAGCTTCCTAGGGCCATGAGAAAAGACATTATTCCTAACACTCGGTTCCTCAACAGAACCAATGGTTATGTGTCTCTTGAAGGTAGGTTCTTGAGTATCAAGAAGTTTTTTTATTGGCTTTTGGTGTAATATGCGCTTGCCACAAGAACCACTTACAAACAAATTAACATGAGATCATCCACACTCCAGCTCTATCTCCATTGGTAGGACTTTCTGACTTCTCTTGCCACATGGTCAATCGGCTGTGTGCCATTATCATTTACGTGTTTGCCCTTACAACTCTGTGTGACCGATCACACCTATTGTGTTGCTAAACATGCTAAACAAGAATTACGATGCGATTTGAAACATTTCCGCCACTAATTCAACGTTGAAAATGCATTTGTGACTATTACACATATGAACGTGGAAAAAACATATTTTAAAATTGTTTTGTTATTACCTTAGCGATGATTTTAAATACCACGTTTATCAAGCTATACTGTTGTGTCTCTGTCTGCCTGTTGTACAGAAACTTCTGTTATTTGATTTGACTCTTTACCCCTTTATGACCTTACCGAAATAACAATAGTCCAGAAAAGTGCGTGTGAGCTTCAGGCTTGATGCTCTATTTCTAATTTATCAATATTTATCTGGTTTGACTGTACTGCTTTTCAAGTGCCCCCCCAAAAAAACAAATTCTAATACGACAGTCAATACATTTTCACAATGTTTAATTTTTTAATTTTGAATATAGATTACGAATATTTAATTGTGTATATTGCTCGCAGAGACGTGTAAAACGTGTGTTCTTTCAGATTAATAAGATGCAGTATAAAATTGATGATGCAGAGGGTCTGAGCATGACACATATTTTTCAGATCATGCTACAACAGCTACACAGGTTGGCAACAACAACCATATGGAAGTCCCTCCGGAGGCTGGCAATATACGCGCACAGCAAGTCGGGAGAAGCAACACGTTTACCGCATCCAGTGGTGAGTTGTCCGTTATATTGCGATCTCGTTCCCCAGTCTTTGGTATTGTGTATGTAATACGCCTTAAAAACACATATGATGCAGCCAAAATTATGATGTCTGTGGACAGTGTCCATTGTCATCCATCTCTTATATATTCCCAATATTTTGAAGGAATGAAGGCCGACAATGCATTATTATTCAGTCAGATCAAACTTAGTAAAAAGCCATATAGTGATATAATCTTGTGCGTGTGTGTGTGCGTGTATATCAATATTGGTATGAATGGAACTGAAATGTGCAAGTCAATATCGCGTTTGGCACTCCCACACTCGACGTCTTGCGGAGTCTATAGGATATATGTTTAGTGGTAGCAAGAACTGTTTTATTTCTCATGTGTTTTCAGTGTTCATGTTGCACTTTCACGATGTAACAATTCAGAATTCAGTAAATGGACGATTTTCAGTTGCACTCGTGGCTGTCATTCTGCAAGTGGTATTACAATATTTCGTGTTTGAATTCAACTCTCAAGCGTTTTTTTGTGACGTGAGCCTCCGATAGGATAGGATACGCGCAACTTTTCATGAACACCTGGTACAATCATTATGTGATAGTGATTCATAAACGCATACTTAAGATATAGTCGGAATCGTACACTGGACTCTTTCTTGTGATTATTGAAACTGTTTAGTCACTTTCATTTATCTCATCTGACTTAGGCGACTTACATGTACCAGCATGGATTTCACTTACATGTCTAACGGACATATCTCTTAAATGACTCTTATTAGTATTATGTATTAAACCTGTTTGGCACAATTAACTGTAAATATGATGTTTTGTAACTAAAACATTCTTGTTTCAGGCCCATCAATTCAGGGCTATGAGTTGACCGTAAAGACGCCTGACACAGACTACGAATTGTGTGTAGAAATCAAGAAGCACATCGACAAGAACATAGACAACATTAACATCTCCCTGAAACCACACAACGCCAGAGTGGAGTCCACCAGTCTGGGATCTGTCATCATCAGGGTGGCAGTGGAGCCTGGTACAAAACTTGGCCCAGTTTGGCTGAGACAGGTCATCACTAGGATCCTGTCTGAAGACATCATTGCTAAACTGCCAAAAGGCACCCGGATGGAAGTCAACATCAGTGCATCTCTTCCACTCACACCTCTGGATGTGGATATATTCAGTAAATACACAGTAACATTGTAATTTGCTCCAATATCACCTTTCATTTTATGAGATACTCATGGTATTCAACACGAATGCTTCGTTTGCACGTGAAAGTCATAATACAGTCATAACAATATATTCACAAACTATATTATTGGCATTATGGCATATAACAGTGCATTTTAGACTGATATAAGCATCACTATGTTACATGCTATATGTAGTTTGGCTTACCATTCTTACCATACTTAGGTCGAATAGTTTGATGCAAGAAAAGTTCTTTCTACATACTGCATGCTAGCAAATAAATCCTTATGTGTACATTTATTTATATTAAATTTAGGTTAAGAACAGGAGCAAGGGGAGTATTTGAGTTATTTTTCGTTAAACATACAACTTTTGGACAATATTTATTTTGCATTATGTATAAACATGCGCTTTTGAAAAGATCCTTGAACATTTCTCTAGCTTTGAAAAAACAAATAAAGCTTGGGTGTTGTGTATTCGTAGCTAATAAGGTTCTTTCTGACTTGCAACATTCCAAACGCAAATCGAATGAAAGAGACAAAACGATAATGGTATAATTAACTCAGCTGAACCAAACATGTGTGTCTGTATTGTTACCATATTATGATGTGTTTATAAAGTTCGATTTCCATTACCTATTTTGATATTGTTATTTTGTTACAGAGTTTGAAGGTGAAAACGAAGCCGAACATTGGATGACAGAATATACATCAGGCATTTACATAAGGGATGAAACCGGTCGCAGCATGCTCCACCAAGCGGTCAGAATAGGAAATAGGGCTGCTGTAATTTTCAGTCTAAAATTAGGCTGCCTTGTAAATGATCAAGATTGTCATGGAAACACTCCTCTTCATTATGCAGCAATGTCAGGTCAAACGGGTGCGTCCTTGTCCAGACTGCTCGTAGAAGGAGGAGCCAGCATTGATGTGGTTAACAGGGTTGGATGCACACCACTACATCTTGCTGTCAGAGAGAGGAACCTGGAGATGGTTGAACTCTTTGCAAGAAAGTTTGGAGCAAAAGGGAGCACTCCTACAACCAATCAAAATATAGAGATATCTTCCCTTATACATCTCTTGGTCAAACAAGGAGCAGATGTCAACGCCCTCAACAGACAAAGTCTCACGCCACTACAAGTGGCTGCTACATCACAGAGGTTTGATGTTATAGTGGCATTATTGACCGAAGGCGCGGACGCAAATGTTGTTCATGAAAGTGGCCAAACTCCGTTGCACAGTGTATTTGGGTTGAATAAGCCTAACCGGGAAATTGCTGATGTCACTGAGGCATACAGACTGAAGAAACAACTGAGAGAAAAGCCTGTCACACAATCATCTGGAGATATATGCAAATCTGATGACAATGGAGCTAGTAAAGCAACATCTTCAGTGTTGGACATACCAGACAGTGAAGGTAATACTCCATTTCAGAGTGCACTCAACTCTAACTTCACACAAGCTGCTATCATTCTATTGGATGCTGGGGCAAATGCAAATACCAAGAACAAGGAAATGGACACACCCCTCCATACAGTTGCTGGAAATACAAACATCGAGAATACTACCACTGAACATGATGCAGTAGTGAAGATTATTGAATGCAGCAGAAATGTGAATGTTACAGATAAGCAAGGCAATACACCTCTGATGTTGGCTGTTGAGAGGAACAAAAACATCTCACCCCTGCTCAAAGCTGGCGCTGATGTCAATGCACAAAATATACATGGTGACACACCGCTTATCATAGCTGTTAAACATGCCAGTCGGATGATGGTAAAAACATCACTGGGGCCCGGATCTGAAGAGTGCACCAGCAATACACAAGGTGATACAGCTGCAGACAGGGTGTGTGAGAAAGGTGGTTCAACACTTCTCGCTCATGGAGCGAATGTAAATGCTTCAAATACTCACGGTGAAACAGCACTCCACAAAGCTGCTAAACATCACATGTCATTGTCTTTGTATCATCGGAGAGCAAACGTTGACAAAATGGCTAAAATTCCTTCAAGTACATATGTTGCCAAAGAGGCAGATCTCGAGGCATCAAGTGATGACGTCAGTAGCGAATGTGATACAGGATATGCTTCAGTCCACACAGATTTTACAGAATCAAGCTACAAACCCAGTGTGACTTCTGAGTTGATAAATGTAGGCGGTGAAGTAAAGTTTGAAGATGGCAATGACAATACTCCCATGACGGTTGCTGTAAGGTGTGGAAGTGCAGACAATGTTGAAGCTCTACTCAAAGCAGGAGCTGACGTCGATGCACCCATAAACGAGAGACAATGCAACCCCGAACAACTGATTGTTGCTGGAGCTGACGTCAATGTTCAAGACAGAGAAGGTAATACGCCTCTGATGATGGCTGTAAAGAGAGGATGGGATATCTCACTACTACTCAAAGCTGGGGCAGATGCCAATTCACAAAATGGATTGGGTCAAACAGCGCTGCATCTTGTTGGTGAACACCTACATCACATGTATGGAGCTGCATACATAGACAAGAGCTTTACAGAACTGCTTGTTGCTGGAGCTGACGTCAATGCTCAAGACAAAGATGGTAACACTCCTCTGATGATGGCTGTAAAGACAGGATGGGATATCTCACTACTACTCAAAGCTGGGGCAGATGTCAATTCACAAAATGGATTGGGTCAAACAGCGCTGCATCTTGTTGGTGAACACCTACATCACATGTATGGAGCTGCAGACATAGACAAGAGCTTTACAGAACTGCTTGTTGCTGGAGCTGACGTCAATGCTCAAGACAAAGATGGTAACACTCCTCTGATGATGGCTTTAAAGACAGGATGGGATATCTCACTACTACTCAAAGCTGGGGCAGATGTCAATTCACAAAATAGATTGGGTCAAACAGCGCTGCATCTTGTTGGTGAACACCTACATCACATGTATGGAGCTGCAGACATAGACAAGAGCTTTACAGAACTGCTTTTTGCTGGAGCTGACGTCAATGTTCAAGACAGAGCAGGTAACACTCCTCTGATGATGGCTGTAAAGACAGGATGGGATATCTCACTACTACTCAAAGCTGGGGCAGATGTCAATTCACAAAATGGATTGGGTCAAACAGCGCTGCATCTTGTTTGTGAACACCAGCGTCACATGTATAGAGTCGCAGTCACACACAAGAGCTTTACAAAACTGCTTTTTGCTGGAGCTGACGTCAATTTTCAAGACAAAGATGGTAACACACCTCTGATGATAGCTGTAAAGACAGGATGGGATATGTCACTACTTCTCAAAGCTGGTGCAGATGTCAATTTACAAAATGGATTGGGTAAAACAGCGCTGCATCTTGTTGGTGAACACCTACATCACATGTATGGAGCTGCATACATAGACAAGAGCTTTACAGAACTGCTTTTTGCTGGAGCTGACGTCAATGCTCAAGACAGAGAAGGTAACACTCCTCTGATGATGGCTGTAAAGACAGGATGGGATATCTCACTACTACTCAAAGCTGGGGCAGATGTCAATTCACAAAATAGATTGGGTCAAACAGCGCTGCATCTTGTTTGTGAACACCTACATCACCTGTATGGAGCTGCAGACATAAACAAGAGCTTTACAGAACTGCTTGTTGCTGGAGCTGACGTCAATGTTCAAGACAAAGATGGTAACACACCTCTGATGATAGCTGTAAAGACAGGATGGGATATGTCACTACTTCTCAAAGCTGGTGCAGATGTCAATTTACTAAATGGATTGGGTAAAACAGCGCTGCATCTTGTTGGTGAACACCAAAATGACCTGTTTGGAGACGCAGTCACACACGAGAGCCTCAAAGAACAATTGATTGCCGCTGGAGCTGACGTCAATGTTCAAGACAAAAAAGGTAACACGCCTCTGATGGCGGCTGAAAAGAAAGGATGGAATATCTCACCACTACTCACAGCTGGGGCAGATGGTAATTCAAACAAGGGCAAAAGGAAGCGTGGCTCACTAATACCCCCGACCCGCCTAGTGTCAGACTACATATCTCCTATTTATTCATCAACAGGAAAGAAGAAGTTGAAAATGCAAAAGGGAATGTTTGAAGGGAATATGGACGTCCATTAGATCAAAGTCACAAAAAGGAACTTGATAATTTGTTGACAAGATAGGCAATTGTCCTACCCAGAACTAGCCATTGTTGCAGACATTATGCATTTCAAGTGTATGACATTTAGGACATATTTCGAGGCAGATTCTGTTTGGCACCGTGAATGTCCAACATGCATAAAGTCATCAATGCTTCCACTTTCTGTAAAATATTTGAAAATAGTCAAATCGTACACTTGGCGACTGGACAAACATTCCCATACACAAAGAAGTAATGACCAGTACATACATTACAAGCAATGCAAATCCTTATCTGGACATCATAAGGTGATATTTGTCTTTTATTTCAATAACAGAAAAAGTATGTAATATACACATCATGTTCGTGTATTATGACTGGATAATCACTATCATAACTTCGAACGTTTGTAAAAAATTGATGTATTTTCAATTAATTTTAATTAAGAACTACCTTGCTTACGAACGTGTATTGCGTAATTCCTATACGTGTATATGTTTCAAAATTATTTTAGCTTTTCAGACGTAGTACATTTTGATAATAGTACACTGGTGTATATGAACGTAAGGGATGGTCTTGATAGAAGGTTAATGGTTAAAACAAAAAAGATGCTTCAGTTTGAATGATTTTATATGTTTAATGTGGATATTGCATCTCTTGAGTAATTCATTTTGTTTACAGTCAGGACATATACATAGGTATACGTGGAGAAGCTGTATCATGTTCAAACATATACTATTATATTTCATTTTTTTACGATTGTATATACACGTACACTTGTGGATTAGTTTTGCGCCTTATGCATATGCCTGTCAAAACACAATGTACTTCTTGATTATACTAATTGATTGTATGTACATGGATATAGCACACATATAAATATATATGAAAAGTAGATATAATTTAAATATATATGAAATCAGTGATCCTATGATTTCTTGGTAGCAGTGCAGGTTGATACCACATTTGTCCTCAGTACATTTCATAAGCATTCATAATTGTAGTTGCCAGTGTATTTAGTCTGTTGGCTGGGTTGGTTTTATACATCAATCAATATTTGTATTGTATCTGAATGTGTTATCTCTTGGTGTATTTTATCAAACGGAATATTCTGTTGATTGTACAAGATCTACTTCTGGTAAAAACTTGACCATTTTTGTTTTTTGTGGTCGTTAGTTCAGACAAATAAACTCTTTGAGCTATTTCTGTGACGTTATAAATGGATGCATTGATAAAAGATGTTCCCTTTTTACAAATCTTTTCTTAATCCTCGTTTCACATTCTGTTGTATTTTTTCAGACGCGTTTGTTATCCTCCTGTCTTGCAATGAAATATCAGATATGTTTTCCCCAACCACCCATGTAGAATGTAAACATGACGGTATTGCTTTTGTCATAGACTACCCTACCGTTTAGTCTGACGGTTGCCGTAGTAACCCATATCTGGTCTACATGGTATGCTAATTTTGATTTGGTTAGATATTCCTGTTCACATGTACGGTTACTTTGGGTCTGAGTTTCTAACCGAGTGTATTCGCTAGCTTCATGAATGTATTAATAATCTGTTTGTTACTATAACTGTTACTATTATTGATTCTGACCTATTTTGGCGACATTATTTCATATTTTTATAAGAATATAATATATACTTTAAATTATTTTTGGATTTCTTATGTTCCAAGGATGTAACACTTGTGGATTAAAAAGTACGCTAAAATGTTCAAAGGAGGATAAAAGCGCAAAAGGTGTGATTAGTCGATTGAGAGTAACACGGAAGAAAACATTAACAACCGAAAGTCCCTTTTACAAGATTTTCCTTTCAAACGTCCATTTGCCTAAAACAAGTGTTTCACTGTATTAAAGTACTCATGGAAATGAAAACAAACTGTTTTGCTGGATTTAATAATCTACACAAAGCATTACGTAGATGTAAATACGAAATAACAAAACAACTAGTCTGGATTTGCTAGTTTTATCTCAGCGCTCAATACAAAATGTACTTTACAGGAGGTAATTTGTAGGCACTTTCAACATTCAAAAATATAACTAAGTCCAAATTGACATGGCAGAAACAGGCTATAGGCATTATGCATGTAAGTTGTTGTTTGAGAAGGGAATATGTTACTTTTACGTTCTGATATTTTGACGATGATTCACTATCCCACAATGCCACTCACAAATCACTAACCACTGACAAATCACACGCACATGGGTTTCAAGCACCTGTTTTTACCTGTCGTCAATGTGTCATAGGTCATGGACATTCACCTTGATCTACTAACACCTGGTTATGCCCAGTTTTACAATAGTCTGTTTTGTTCATATTTTTACACACTTTTACATGTAAAAAGACATAAAAACCTTTGATACGCTGTATTTGTGCCAAGGCCCAATTAGTACCAATTGAGTTGTTTGAATATTTCTATATTTTGTATATTAACTGCATTTATTTAAAATCTGAGATCGATGTTTTTTCATTTCCATGAGTCCTTTGTATGCGTATTTATGCGTTCTACTCTCGTCCCACTTGCTACCATATATTGAATTTAATTGTCATATGCAATGCAATTTTAAGGAAATTGTGGAGTGCACACACCTTACATATTCTGAAACCCAAGACAGCAGCTTTATTTCTTTCCAACTTTGTTCAATGCCATTTACAAATGAATATAGACATGATGACTCCATCGTACATCCATCTCAACTACATGAGATCTAGATGCTATTCATTTGTTCATATATTCACAGTCCTGAGCCAGTCGAATTCGAGTTTGGAATTGGTCCTCAGGAACCAATGTTTGTGGTAGGGGCAACAAACATGGATAGTCGACCAGACTCAGTGACTTGATTGAATGCGTACCAAGGCTGTGTGGGATGTTGAACAGAGTGTTATCAACTGGTTTGTCTGGTCCAGGCTCGAGTATTTACCGACTGCCTTGATACATCTTTTTATACTTTGCTTAGTGTCACTACTAGCTACCTAAAATTGGCATTGTATAACATACATGTGCATGCTTATAATAGTTTATGTATTACTATATGTCTGCCAATATAGAGGAAATAAACATGGTTGAGGGTAATTCCCTGTTTCGCTTATCCATCACATTACAGCTCCCTCTTGGTTGTGGTAGGCTTGTTAATGCGCAGCACCTACTGATGACAAATGTTCGGTTGTGTTGTGTCTATTAAGAATCTTAAGGTTTATTGGTTAATCCCTATCTTGTACGGGAACAATAAATTTAAAGGATGACCTGACGTGACCCGAATATGTTTGGTCATGTCACGTGACCAACACTGACCTTGAACATTGACTAGTCACATGATCACCTTGACCTTTCACGTGACGATTATTAATTTCGTCTGCTACGAAAACATCACATCTCTTTTAGAAAAGATCGCGACTGAAACGTAATTGTAATAGATCAGAAGACTGTAAGGTAAAATTTAATTATTTTTTCGGTATCACAAAGCATGATGATTAGTCTTAGCGAGGTCATTATGCGAATACCCGAGGACTCAACCCCTGAGTTGATCTGTCTGAGCCGAGTCAGCTGCATACACATGTCAATATGTGATGTTGACTGGGCATAGTAATATACCAATCCACTGGATCTGCTTATAGGTAATAAATTTCCGTTACCGCCTGTGACGATTATGCGATTCAGTCGTGATGTTGTGTTGTTTGTTTGTTGTTTTACGCCGCACATAGCAATATTCCAGCTATATGACGGCGGTCTGTAAATAGTCAAGTCTGGACCAGACAACAGGACAATCCAGTGATTGACGTTGTGAGCATCGATCCATGTAATTGGGATACGATGACACGCGGTCTGTAAACGATTGCGTCTGGACCAGACAAGGGATGGATACGATGACATGCATCAACCAAGTCAGCGAGCTTGACCACCCGATCCCATTAGTCGCCTCTTACGACAAGCATGGTCGCCTTTTACGACAAGCATTGGTTGTTGAAGACCTATTCTAACCCGGATCTTCTCAGGTCCCAATTGATATGAGAAATGTATTGAAAAGCAGGGAGATTATGTTGAAAAATAAAATTAAAACACTTTCACAATTATTGGTTTTGTTTGTTAGTCTTAGAACGTTTTGACCAGCCCTCGTATAAATTTGTCTGAGTGGGGTATACACATACCCTCGTGGAGTTGAAAAACACGTTTCACCACAGAGCATGTATTGTCTGCTGCGACTTCCATAATGTTACCTATTGGTTTATCAAGTACAAAGATTGCTTTCTCATGTCTAATGGTAAAGTTCGCCTACATGTACGTACAATCCTTTATAAACCTCTAGTGACCTAATCATATTGTTTTACAGGGCCTTCATTTCGTAGAACATTCTCTCAGCAGGGACTTTTATACAGAATATCCCTCTGTCCAGGAAAATTTTTTGGAATGTCCCTTAGAGATTTATTTTGCATTGTCCACATAAAACAGATGCTAACTAAGGGAAATGTGCGACAAGATGTAAAATCAAACGCCAAATGTTACTAATATGTCAGTGGGATCGAAACCTTTGTATTTGTTAAAAACTTTGTATGTGAGTGAACCACTACCCTACAGAGGCGCTGATATACTACACTGGGTTTTTTAACAACTTTTTTTTCACAAGACCTATTTTACATCTGTTTTCTAAGGTTCATGGGTAGTGTACTGGAAACATAAAATTATTTCAGATTTTTCTCAAGGATTATAACGGCTAAAACACCAAACAAATAATCAAGTCCCTCCCTAGTTATTTCCCTCATTTCTTTCTTAACACCTTACCCAACTGTGTCCGTGAGTTTTACCGAAGGGGTGAATGTTTATACTCAGACCTTCAAACAAATAGATGTAAGCCTGAACTTTAAGCAAAATCCTTCATCCCTAATTCTAAAAAATCATGGAATAATTTATCTGAAGAAATTTAATATTACGTATAATCCCATCATTCTATCAAATCAGGCACTGTTGATTATGCTTCAGTTGATAACTGACCATCAAGGTATATTGTGTGTAATTATCAAGCTCACACCTTAATAAAATTATTTTTAAACCATTTTAACTTAACATGCATTAATTAAATATTATGGAACCGTGTTTTCTGTGGCATTTTCCATTATATATACACAGATGACACCAAAGACGGCGTCTGTTTATTTGTGAATAAGCAAGATAGACACGCTGTAATAATTAACAATAGATAATATAATATATGCATATTAAATTGCATTGCTCTTACATTGCTCACAACCAAATACTATTAGATGATATGCTAAAAACGGCTTATAAAACATATTGGATAAAATAGCTACACATGTGATGTACTTCTACATGTATCACAGATAAGAAAATGATAGAAGATGACACACTGAAATCGTCACTGCTTATGATATATGTCCTGCACAAGAAAGAGCAGGACTAAATACTTATGCATAATATGTACATGATATGTAAATACTTAAAGCTCCAAGAAAATAGTATTACCAAGTGCACAGACAAATTACTATGCAAACTAAATGCAATGAAAGTAATATCAAAATGTGTAGTTTGTGCATTTCCATAATGGTAGACAATGGTAGATATACCTTAACATATATACAAGACAGTATTAAAATACACTGTTGAACTTTCCTTGCTTAGGTTAAAGTTCAACCTCTTAAACACATTCATTCAAAACATCAACATTCATACAAATATAAACTAGCGGACAAAAGCAACGCCACCAAATAAATAATGGTCGTCAGTTTTAACAAATTTGCCAAACACATGAAAACGTTTGGGGACACAAAGCTGGACTGCAACTTACCTATTCCCTGTGAACATGTGCACGTGCTTCTCGTGATTTGCGAGAAAAGTGAATTTAATCACTAAAATATGCAAAATGTGCACAAAGTTACCGGTATGAAATTCTGGTATAAAACATCGGCAGGATTGTACTCTCTCCGCTTAAAACAACGAACATACCTCGACTAACTGCAGAGCAGAATGAGAGAGCCATCGGTATGTTGCAAATGTGCAAATGGGATCGACGCAGAACCACGTTGCCAGGATCATGTGCTGCTTTAAGTGCACCATCGACAGACTTGTCATACGTCACAGGCAAACTGGCAGTACTGCAGACAGGCAGAGGAGTGGAAGACCCAAGGTCACGACCCCAAGGGAAGACATTTGCGGGTGCTTCACCAAAGTCCAGAGTAGCCTTCATGAAGAATGGCGTAAGACCGCTAATCAGGATGTCAGGAGACTCGTGTACTCAACGTCGACGTCATGTTAGGGCATGCATCGTTGCTGGAGGGGGTCACATCCGATACTGAGCCATGTGTGTAGCACGGGACTTTAAAAGAGATCGATTCTGCGGGTGTGATCGAATACTGGACAGTGCACCCGGCGTGATAAACGTGTCTGCAGAACTTTAAGTATCCTCGTGTCATGGAAGTTCGATCACTTACGAAAAGTCGCTGAATATTCATAGTAATATTCATATAATCTTTTTTTCAAATATCTTACCTGTAAACTTGTGTATTTATGACAAACATTTCCGAATTCCAGGTATTTCTCGGCATGGCCACCCTCTCACTGTCAACAGAATGGACCCAGAAGGCAACAAGTTCGATCATTTGATTGGTTGGCTTGTCGCATAACCGGGATGACATATTTGGACGAGCTCTTGTGTCAAAATCCGAATTAGAGCTGTCCACAGTTGTTTTATGATATCTTTGTCCATCTAACGTTCGTTTTATGTTTTGATATTGAAAAAAAGCGATGAAAAGTCACAAATATCCAGCTTATTTAGAAGGTTTGATGCAGGGAGTTATTCTTCAGGCTCATCATGACAGGGGCACCAAAACTCAGAATGTCGACGCACAAAACGAACTGGCGTGCAGAAACATAAATGTGTCCAGTGCTGACATGTAGGGTGGGTACATTGTGCCCAGGTTGCAATGATCAGTGAGACATTAGCTCGAACCTCATCAGGTACAAATTGGTTACATTTGCAGCAGAGTTCGTCATCATTTGTCACATCACTATCGTACGAATCAAAACTATGCGCGTTGGTCCGTGAAGTTCCAGAAGTACTTGCATTCGTTGCAGTGACAGTAGGTTTACTTGGTTTAGGTGCTTGCTAGCTTCTTTTTTTCTTCCTCTTTGTTTTGTTTTTTTGTGTGTGTGTGTGTAGGGGGGGGGGGGGGGGGGGGGCGATTTCACAGTCTGGTGGGGGGGGGGGGCGATTTCACAGTCTGGTGGGAAATAATTTTATTCAGAATGACGTCTTCGGTGATGGCCTTGCCCCCGACAACAGCGCTCAGAACGTTTCTCTTTTTAGTAGGCACAGCTTTCTTGAAAAGTACAGTCGTCTTGACTTCAAAGAATCCTGTTACATCATTGCCCTCAGTAGGTGAAGTAACATCCTTGTCTCCAACTGGCACACTTGAATCAATATCACCAGTATCAGGATGCAGAAAAATACAAAATACGGTGGTATAGAACTATCAGACGCATTGCCGCAACCTATAACAGTTGTAGTACTTGATCTTGATGTTATCACTGCAGCTGGAGTACTCTGACTCGACGTGACTACTGATGGTGGAGTAAGATGCTCCACAAGTCCCTTTTCGTCAACATTATAAATGCGATGAGGGCATGTCTTCAGGTTGTACTTATCCATGATGTGCCCAAGCTCATTAAAATCATGAGTGACGGTCTCCTCTGAGGTAGCTTTCGCTCTCTCTATCTCAATGGATCGTGGCTTCTTCACTGATAGATCAGGCCATCGCTTCATAAACCCATAGAACCACTGAAGTGATAGGGGTTGTTCATCCTTTAACTTCTTCCCAACATATATTGCTAGGTCTGTGGCAATAGTAGTAACTTCAGCCCTTGTATAGCCATACCCAAAATTTGCCATGGCTTCAATATGTGAAACAAGTCCCTGTTCTTCTTCCATGGACAATAGTGGTTCTCCACCAGTGGTACTACATTCAATAGAAACCTTCCCACTAATCCTGTCATGAAGTGTAGCAAATGGAGCAGCAAAGGTAGTGGCAGCTTTCCTAATTGCCACTCCATCCAAAACAGCATTATATGCCTTGTCTAGGGCGGCAGACAAATATTGCCTATATTGGCCTCTTCTGGTTGGTTCACCATTCGTCAAAACCTATAAAAATAAAGCTTTATTTTATATATCATCAAAACTACAGAGACAGAAGCATAAAGTTTTCAATAAAAAATGACCCTTACTTGTTTCCATAGTTTTAAATTTTGGCGAGCACGTCACTTGTCTCATCACGTGACATTTACACTATGATAGTAAACATGCAGACGATGGATGTGCCGTCGATTTACAACGTTTGAATTTATTACAATTGACATTTTATTTGAGCTGATCAAGTTACATAAGTGATCTCGGGTTAAAAAGTAGTTGTTTGCTGAATATGAGCTATTACTTACGTTTGGTAACTTGACACAAAGCATTTACCGGTCCAAGCAAACGAAAGCGGTGTTGCCTGAAGATCAAAGCTGCAGGTATCGTAATTTCTCGTTACATATCGCAAGAAATATCATTCAAAATGGCCTATCGAGGTGAGGACAAATGGGGTTTAACATCGCGTCCAAGATTAGCGACGTGCATGCACATGTGTGTATGTGGCTACTTAATTGTACTAGTCCGGACTAATGCAGATCTATAGTGCTAGCACACTGAGATACCATGCCGCAGTTTAACATGAATACCCCACTCAGACACAGTATACTGACTCCGAGCCGACCAGTCCTTGTTTTAGCCCCTTAATGCCGTAACAACAAGTACCATCTTTTAACGTCTGTTGGTATGACGCGGCCGGGGATCGAACCCCGTACCTTCCGCTTTCCAGGCGAACGCTCTACCTCTAGACCACGAAGGCGGTTAAAATGGCCGATCGAAGTTACATGTCGATCGAACTTGTGTGATTTGTCGATACATGGTTTTTTATCTTGTCATTTTCAAATCCCGTTTTTGAATAATTGGTTTCTCATAATAAAACATAAACTGTTACTAAATTTTGCGTCTGTTTTGTTTTAGACCAGACAATTGTTTGGTGGCGTATATTTTGCCTGTTAGTTTATGATTTAATGTAAATAAAATAATTACTGCTTAGATGCTTATAGATAATGCCTAACCTTTGATTACTACAATCTAGAAGTAAAGATATCTTAAATACTAACCTTTTATTGATGATCCCCAAATGCTCCCAATGAAGTGCATAGTGAAAGTGGCAATATGGAGTTCGTCAGAGCAAGAAGGTAGAGTTTGAATTTGCCCAATCACAGGACAGCTTGGGATGTGATTGATCTGGACATTGAATGTAGGAACAGCTTGGGATGTGATTGGTCAATAGAGGGCTGGACATAGAATGTAGGGATAAAAACTACTTCTTGGACAACAAAATATATTGCCACCCTGAAATGCCAACAAACCTCTGTTGAATATAATTCAATAGTGTGAGTGAGTGAGTTGGGTTTAACGCCGCTTTTAACAGTATTCCAGTTATATCACAGCGTGTCAGCTTAATGTGGGAGGAAAGCCCGAAGTGATGCAGGTCTCAGACGTTTACCTCTTCCGTGAAACCCACGAGCACGGGCATGGTGCTGACAAACCTAGAACCATAATCGGGGCGAACCGGGATTCGAACCCACAATCATAGGTTTCTGGCCCAAGGGACGCAACTCTGCACAGCGAATCGCGGCGCCTTGGACGACTGGGCCACCCGTGTCCCCTATTATTCAATAGAAACAAAGGCTGAAATAGAAAATACTTACAAAAACCTAAAATACAAATATATACACCTGCTACAATTAACGTCTCTGGTCGTCTTAACCTGGACTGAACATTGATATGAATATGTATACTTTAACATTTTAAACATTATAACCTAACATGCATAAATACGGTAATGAAATTGATAAGCGGTACTCCTTTGTTCTCGTTTTATTTACATGGTCAATTAACCGTGTCTGAGTCCTTATTGATCCCGGGAACGCAAAGAAGAGTTTTCCTCCTAAATATCAAATTTGGCGCTGCCGGGCCAACACCATTTATACCACCTGCTTCACTTCGGGCTTTCCTACAGCACATAGCTGCTACGCTCTGATATAACTGAAATAATGTTCAAGGCGGCGCTAAACCCATCTTATTCATAATTAAGTGGGTACTCGAAAGCTAGTTATTATGTAATGTCAGCAATAAACGTCATATTATGGTGCTAGAAGTGTATCTTTGGTATGACAATATGGCACTAAAAATGACTGAAACTCGTTTATATTCAATTCTCAATTCTTTATTCATGTACACGTGTAGGCCAGCGGCCCATGGTACAATATTCGGTCCATCATTAACATTTATAGGCTTTGTGTTTGGAGTGTAACATTCATAGCATGGTTTATAAAAGTTGCAACATTTCTAATTACAGTTTCATTGTTTACCGCCATAAGCATATTGAATTTAGCAAGAGTAGGATGTACAAAATACTTCTGTGGTAAATACTGAAGATGAAGTTCATCATAAGCGTTACAAATTAATAAAAAATGATACTCATTCTCGACATATCTTTGGTTGCAACTATTGCACAATCTCTGCTCTCGTGGAGTCTTAACGTATCTACCAGTCTCAATATTGAGAGTGTGGGAGCTACAGCGAAACTGGGCTAGTGCAACACGAAATTTGTTGATAGTGATAGCAGACAAATACAACTCTAGACTAAATAAATTTTTGAAAAGTTTATAATGGAACATTTTAGAACTATTTGCTAAAGACCAATGCCAGTCCTGTTCGTAAGCAAATTTTAACCGATCTTCACATTCGGAAATAAATGATTCGGGGCAAATAACATATTGGTTCTCCCATATATATCCAAATCCAAGGCTGTATAAAAGAGTTTTGACTTTAGTAGCCCAATTAGTTTTACCATGTGTGGCTAGCTGAAATAACATATCATAACTTTTCTTAGGATATCGTGAATTTGGTAGGGACATAAGTTTACACCAATATTTTATACAGCGTTTATACGCAGAAATGTACAGTGGGTATCTTCCACACTCTCCTCGCACAACATGATTGGGAGTAGAAGTTTTAACACCTAGCAGACGTTTACAAGCAAGTACATGGATACTTTCTATTTCTTTGCAGTTTTCAAAACTCGTTTATAGTAAGACCTATACACTTTAGATCATATGCAGGTTGTTACAAGGCGGGGGCTACTATGGGCATTGTAATGCGCCACATATGCAGCTTGGGTTGTATACTACCCAGGGAGCTGAGAATGATAAATGAGTGCACACTGATCCATTGACCGGATAATAATAGCGCTTTGAACATGCACCTGTGTGGTGTTGAAATATGCGCAATATGAATGGCCTATTATTATTATTAAGCTAAATTTGATAGACCCGCTTTGAAATTAATAATTAAGGATCTAGAGAAGTCTAACATGCATATCCCAAATCAGCGAATTCACGTTATTGCCTTCACTTCTAAGGAAAGTGTTTCAACATTCATGAACAATAAGGAAAATATATACATTTAGGAGCAGAGGGGTTTCTAGTGCCTGTAAAAAGGTAAAAAATCAACGCTGACTCGACGAAAAGTGCAATTCATACCAATATCTAGAGTTCCTGGATAGCCCTATTGTCCAGTGAGAGCATTCTGTCGGATAATGGACATGATTCCTGGTTTAGAACAGGAGCCAGCATTTGGTGTGACCCATGGAGCCTAAACGTAACTTCATGATCAGACGCTTGTTGGAAAAATATGACCTGCAAACTGATAATTATTCATTCCACAGCCTCAGAAGGGGAGGGGCATTCGCTCTTTGAATTGATTGATGCATGACACGTATCCAAATCGCCCCTTTTGTCAATCACTGGATTGTCTGGTCCATTCTCGATTATTTATATACCGCCGTTATATAGTTGGACTATTGTTGAGTGTGGTGTTCAACAAATAACAAACAGATATCAAATCTTATCCTGTCTCAAATATTGCCAGTGGGGTCATGCAGTCGTGTAAGGTGTCGCAAATCGCGTCCCTTGCAGAGTTGCGTCGCTTAGGCGTATGTAGCAGGACGTGGAGTCATCCCACAGATGACATCCTCACCTTGTCAGATTGCTGACGGAGTTAACCTCTTTGGTCATATGGACAAGGCGTCCGACCTCTGATCAGAAGGTTCTTGTTCGAATCCCATCACGGGATTTGGAAATTTTATGGCCGCTACACTGGCGCCCAATGTGGGGCTGAGCACGTTCATATAAAATTTGAGCAAAATAAGCCCCAGCACCCTACTATGCGACCCGGGACGTGCCTTCTGTTGACGGGGGAGTATGTAGCAGGACGTGGAGTCATCCCACAGATGACATCCTCACCTTGTCAGCTTGCTAACGGGGTTAACCTCTTTGGTCATGTGGACTAGGTGTCCGACCTCTGATCTGAAGGTCCGTGGTTCGAATCCCATCGCGGGACTCGGAAATTTTATGGCCGCTACACGTACAATAAAATTATGGTCGTGGGTTTGAATCCCTCATTCGCCCTCATTTCGTTGTTAATTTTGCTAATGAGCGCCATATCCGTGCCCGTGTGTTCCATCAAAGTAGTCATCGTCAATCCAAGTGGACTTCACCTGGCGTCTTGTAATAAATAAAATAGAACTCAACACATGGATAAAATACTCTTTCTAAATATATAAGTTCTTAAATCGTTTTGATATGATATATTTATGTTTCTGAATGCAACACAGTATAAGGAAGGGTTATTATCACCGATGTCCTTTCTTTTACTAAAATTTACCTGAACATTATGGACAAAGTGTCATCATTTTAACAATACATGGAGCTCACACCTTTCCTTTCGTATTTTTTGCGATTAAACATTTGCGCCGAAACAATATTTTTTCCAATATAATATTTTTTGTTTGTTTGTCTAATTGTTTGTTGTTTAGAAACGCACTTAACGTTATTTTCCACTTTATGACGGCGGCAAGTTCATAATCGAGGATATAACTTTACTTATTGTCTGTTCAATTCAAATTTCATGAATGAGTCAATTTAACTGTACATCCGAGAATCAAAATGAACCTTTGGAGCACAACATTATGTATGCACATACAATTGTGATGATTTAACGTTATAGACAGGGGTAATATCATCTCGCTCTCATAGTTGATAGGAATAATTTCCTCAACTACTAAAAACACAACAGTTAAAAAATAATGCTTCGAATGAAAATAAAGAGTGATTTTCACCTGGTTAATGCATAATGTTCACCTCCTCATGCAATTCTAGTACAGTTGTAAGAGAACAATTAGAAATAACTGATTTAGTTGCCGTGAGTAGACACGATGAAATTAGCTACTATCTAAAAAAGATTGCTTGCATCCGTCCACCTATTTCACATCACAGACGTGTGTAACCCATTTGGCATCATTTTGCTGGGCATGGGTTCGAGACTAGGGAATTCCCCTGATTTATATTTAGAAACGTATTTCCAAAACGTCATTTCCGGTATCAAGAAAAATGGCGGCGGCTGCCGACGATCAGGTTAGTGTTAGATGAGTTTTTGTAACTGTTTCGATTTCCTTCCAATAGAGCACTTTGCAGTTTAGTTATAAATGTGCTTTGATGCATTTAAATCATTATTTTGACAAATTCTATATTACCATTGGTCTGTGTTTCATGTAGTCGACGTGTGTTAGTTATTACTTGGCCAAGTAGAACTGCTTTCAACTCATAACAATGCCCAATCTATTACTCGTCGTCTTCTAATGTCAAAATCAATAATATATTGTCGACATTCATAACGTTACGTCATGACATTGACTATTTGTGTGTATCATGACTCTTTAATGACCGCCTAAGTTGGCCGCTCACATGATCAATATACACACCAGATGTTTACGCTGAATATGGACACAGAACAGGCGCATTGATATAGAATAATAGATGCTGCATAGATGCTGCGTTCATCTTTTGGACAAAATCCTTCATGAATAAATTAAGGGCCTGTTATTTTGGTTAAACTTTAATTTCTTTATGTTTTGTGATTATTAATGACCAGAAAAAATACTCCTTATGAATTTGCATCATATTTGTATGGTTTAATCTCATTTTACCTCAAAAATTGATTTCAAAGCTATTCGTAAATTTCGATAATTACACAACAACATCAAAATATTACTCAATGTTAGAGGTTGCATAATTTCATCATTTTTAGCCATCAGCATAAGGGTCACATTTCATCAAATGTATTTTCATGAACTTTGATAACGAAAAATACTTACTAAAAGATTTATGAAAAGCAATCACGTTGAGGGCAAGTCCCCTGTTATTTTTGTGAGGTAGCTATATACTGCATCTGAAAATCTTTGAAACCAAGGTGCACATCCCTTACCAAAATGGTATATCTGGTATATGCATTCTCTCACATTAGCCGTTATCTAAACATGTGAAGTTTTAATTACAAGCCCAAAGAAGTGTTTTTCCCAAGAAATTGTTTTTTCCAACATTTTTGTATAAAACTTGTATAAAAAATATTCAACCATTTATTAAATCTAAATTTGACATATGTAAATTACATATCAATGCTCTTATCTGTATCATTATGATTATTAATCATATTACCATATATTAAATAAGACAAAAAAATAATCGAGAATAAATTATTTAGATAATTACAGTACAATGTACTGGGTACAATGATGCGAAAATTATGAACTTATTACAGTTATGTAATGTATTTGTTGGCTAAGATGTTTTCCTCAATATTCAATTACCTGTCATAATGATCATGTCTTTTAGAATGATGTAACAATGCACTGGTTATCTTCATCATAGCTGTAACCATGTTACATTGCACTGGTTACCATGGTTACACAATACACTCTCTCTGACTCTCCATTCAACTCAGAGTTTTGCAATCATGTCATATTTCATAGATAGATGTCTTCTTCTACCCATCTCTTCTTCATTTCGTAGGTGAAGCCGCCAAAGTATGATGCTCTGTTTGGCGAGAATGAGGATGAAGCAGTATATGAACCATTGACATTCTGTCCACTAAACACACCCCCCCACCAGTCTCCTCCAGCCTATGACGTGTCAGAACAACAGGCCCTGGTAGATCGGCTTGTTCACCAAACTGCAGAGAGGAACACTGATTCTGATGTTGCTGTTGTTTGTCTACCTCCGCCTTACGAGCCACCACTTAGAGGTACTGGATGGAAGGGAAAAATTGCATACAAAAATACGTCCAAACAAAATTTGGGAATATATATAACCCTATTAGACTAAAAAAATATAACAGTCTTGGTTCTCAGGATCCGCCCGCATCATCATTCTTAGTTGATATTTCCATTTTTTTTTAAATAAAAAAAATTCCTAATACTTGAAAATAATGCAGTCCAATATGGCACACAGTTACTTCCCTTTACACTGCTCTACTGCACATCTCGGTGATGGTCATGGTGGCAATAGGAGTTTGTATACTTGTTTCTGTAAGGAGGCTCTTTCGAAGGTTGATGGTACACAACTGTTTATTTGGTTACATACTAGTTTTAACTACCAAAAAATAAAAAATACTGCTCGCCCGTCCGCACTATATTTGTAAAAGTCATTGCCTGAGAACCAATTCATTTATTTTTTTAAGCCTTATTTGATCTTGACGATATGACAAAAGAGACAAAGAGGCCAAAGAACCCTTTATTTGAG
The DNA here is from genome assembly GCF_022045235.1 of Haliotis cracherodii. Classification (NCBI taxonomy): domain Eukaryota; kingdom Metazoa; phylum Mollusca; class Gastropoda; order Lepetellida; family Haliotidae; genus Haliotis; species Haliotis cracherodii. Next base: position 50,176,090 of record NW_027266341.1, on the reverse strand, counting down.
AAACAGTGTTGATAATTCTACATGTTTTTTGTGAAATAATAGGAAATGGAACCAGTGCATTTTTGAATGAAAAGTCAAAGAGTTACGCCCCTTCCGATATTGTCCTGATTTGAAGTGCTTTTGAGCACTGAAGTGTAGTAAGTCACAGGCTTTGAGGGAAAATAACATGACCGCTCTCAACATGCTCAATGGTATTGCTTTTTTACACATTTGTGTTTGTTTCCTTATTTATTTGTTGTTTAACGCCGCACTCAGCAATTATTTATGTTATATGACGGCGGTCTGTAAATAATCGAGTTTGGACCAGACAATCCAGTGAATACGATGACATGCATCAACCAAGTCAGCGAGCCTGACCACCCCATCCCGTTAGTCGCCTCTTACGACAAGCATAGTCGCCTTTTACGGCAAGCATGGGCCGAAGCATTGCTCAAGACGTAGTCTGTGAACATGGTGAAGTAAACCATATGATAAATTAATATCAAAATGCAGAAATGTACACACACACACAAAATATATGTTATTTATCAAGAACGTTCCAACATACTCAGCAGAAGATAGGGTGTGTGTTGTCATTTGGGTTGAACATCACTTGAATAGTATTTCATTTTTATCATGGCGTCAGCTTGATGTGGGAGGACAGCCTAACATGATGCAGGGCTAGAGGCTTACCACTAGAAATCCACTAGAAATCCACTAGAAACTGCTGACAAACCGAGAATAATATCAAGGGCTGGGCATATCTGAGATTTACTCATACTCGGTGGATTCTCAGGCAGCTAAGGGACGTAACTCTTCACAACAAAGACACGTCATGACATTGGACCACATGATATTTGCTGCAAAACTTGCACAGAAAATGCGGGTAACAAACAATGTTGTTTTAGTTTGTTCTGCATCTGATACATTTGTTGCTCCAGATTCTCCACCGTCATACGACTCGCTGTTCGGGCGAGTTATTGCAGCCCACAACCACAGCAGCAGCCGAATCGACTTCCTTAAAAAGTTCTATGAACTTCTGAGGGAAACATGTAAGTATGAAATCTTTCCTCCACGGGATAACGGATTATCTTCTAGTTTGGAGATATTCATATCATGTTTTGTTGATTATACATGTTTGGATATTGTGTTTACATAATTTTTACAGTTCAACACTTTTGTCTCCAACTCCGGTGGACAAGACACATAGCAGTTTATACACATTTAGAACCTTTTTTCAACTCGCATGTTAAAATTCTGTAGAGAATTTTACAAATTTAGCAGCATAAAATTGCAAAGTTCTGCACAAGTTCTGCATTTTGTGCAAAATAATCTGCGACCTCAGAATACAGTGGGTACTGTATTACTTCCTCTTGGTACTATAAACAGAGTTTGGGACAACCAGGAATTTAAGACACCCAGTTTGACATATCCAGGTAACAATAGTTTTAAACAGTGATAAATATGGTAAGAGTTTACCAGGATCGGTCTGTGAGTTCAACACTACAAGGTATTCGTCACATTTGAGTTCGAGACAGCAGGGTTTCACTGTATTTTAGTATAGTATTTAGGTTAATCAATAACCATTAAAATCGTTCTGTCCAGTATTTTCCCTTTAACTCAGACAAATCTTGACAACAATTTCCCAAGAAGATTAAAGTAAGGTGAAAACATGAAAATCCTCATTTGCAAATTGTTTGCAAGATGGCTACTTTTTCAAAAACTCAAAGAGCAGAGGAGAGGTTTACAGCAAAGATGTTTTAAACATAAGAAAATGCAATATTTTGTACAAAGTGTTTATGGTGCTTGTGTTTTACATTGTGTTGTCATAACATGTCTGATACTTACAAATGTTTTGAACCAGTTGTCGGTTTAACCCACACCACTTAAATTCATTTTTTGTCATTCCTTTTCACAACACAAGGCCCACTAGGTAGCCTCGTAGTTGACGTGTTTCGGTCATGCCATGCCAGGGTTCGATTCCCTATATGGGTACAATGTGTGAAATTGAAGCTTATTTCCGGCGTCCCTACCTCCATGATAATCTTGGTGGCATCTTACTCACTCACACAACACTGAAAGTGTCAAGTTCTCATGTATCTCCTACAAGTAGCAGGGGACTCCCAGTCTTTACATGAACACCCTCTGGAAATTATGTATTTATACCATGTGTCCGTGTTCCGGTTTACTGGTAATTATCATGTATCTCCTACAAGTAGCAGGCGACTCCAGTCTTTACATGAACACCCTCTGGAAATTATGTATTTATACCATGTGTCCGTGTTCCGGTTTACTGGTAATTATCATGTATCTCTACAGGTAGCAGGGGACCCCAGTCGTTACATGAACACCCTCCGGAAATTATGTAGTTATAACATGTGTCCGTGTTCCGGTTTACTGGTAATTATCATGTATCTCTACAGGTAGCAGGGGACCCCAGTCTTTACATGAACGCCCTCCGGAAATTATGTAGTTATACCATGTGTCCATGTTCCGGTTTACTGGTAATTATCATGTATCTCTACAAGTAGCAGGCGACCCCAGTCTTTACATGAACACCCTCCGGAAATTATGTAGTTATACCATGTGTCCGTGTTCCGGTTTACTGGTAATTATCATGTATCTCTACAAGTAGCAGGGGACCCCAGTCTTTACATGAACACCCTCCGGAAATTATGTAGTTATAACATGTGTCCGTGTTCCGGTTTACTGGTAATTATCATGTATCTCTACAGGTAGCAGGGGACCCCAGTCTTTACATGAACGCCCTCCGGAAATTATGTAGTTATACCATGTGTCCGTGTTCCGGTTTACTGGTAATTATCATGTATCTCTACAGGTAGCAGGGGACCCCAGTCGTTACATGAACACCCTCCGGAAATTATGTAGTTATACCATGTGTCCGTGTTCCGGTTTACTGGTAATTATCATGTATCTCTACAGGTAGCAGGGGACCCCAGTCGTTACATGAACGCCCTCCGGAAATTATGTAGTTATACCATGTGTCCGTGTTCCGGTTTACTGGTAATTATCATGTATCTCTACAGGTAGCAGGGGACCCCAGTCGTTACATGAACGCCCTCCGGAAATTATGTAGTTATACCATGTGTCCGTGTTCCGGTTTACTGGTAATTATCATGTATCTCTACAGGTAGCAGGGGACCCCAGTCGTTACATGAACACCCTCCGGAAATTATGTAGTTATACCATGTGTCCGTGTTCCGGTTTACTGGTAATTATCATGTATCTCTACAAGTAGCAGGGGACTCCCAGTCTTTACATGAACACCCTCCGGAAATTATGAATTTATACCATGTGTCCGTGTTCCGGTTTACTGGTAATTATCATGTATCTCTACAAGTAGCAGGGGACTCCCAGTCTTTACATGAACACCCTCCTGAAATTATGAATTTATACCATGTGTCCGTGTTCCGGTTTACTGGTAATTATCATGTATCTCTACAAGTAGCAGGGGACTCCCAGTCTTTACATGGACACCCTCCGGAAATTATGTAGTTATACCATGTGTCCGTGTTCCGGTTTACTGGTAATTATCATGTATCTCTACAAGTAGCAGGGGACCCCAGTCTTTACATGAACACCCTCCGGAAATTATGTAGTTATACCATGTGTCCGTGTTCCGGTTTACTGGTAATTATCATGTATCTCTACAAGTAGCAGGGAACTCCCAGTCTTTACATGAACGCCCTCCGGAAATTATGTAGTTATAACATGTGTGCGTGTTCCTTTTCACTGGTAATTAGTTTTCGACCAAAGTTAGCTTGTCTGTTACCATCAGGGTTTCCCCTTGTCTATTTTTAGTGCAAGGAAATAACAGTTTGCTTTGCTTCAAGGTTAAAAATATAGCCTCAGTTATTTCAACAAAAGAAAGAAACTTGTGATTGAACTTTGTGTGAATGACAAGTAGATCTAAGTTACCTCTGAGATGATGTCATTGCATTGAACATGACGTTAAAAGAATATAAAGCAGGTAATTTTCATTCCTTTTTTCGTTTGTTGAAAGTTGAGACAGACAAAAATTAGGGGGGACTGGTAATTTTTAGACTTGCCAGACAAACAGGACTGGCAGTTTCCAAAGTCAGCGGGACACTGATACTGCGGCCACCATACTGGTGTCTGTCTGGTGCATGTTCTTAGATAATCTCAGAATGGATCTCACTGTAGAATTGTTCTCGTTCCAGTGGGATGTACCCTCTTTCTGGGAATCATCATGGCAGTTCCGGTCACAATGATTGTCATGGGTAAGTTGATGCCAAGTTAGAGTCACTCATAGGCCCTGTTCCACAAAGTTATCTTAATGCTGTAACTGCCATAAGCCTATGTTTACCCGTGAAGATCCGGGGTAGAATAGGTCTTCGGCAACCCATGCTTGCCGTAAAAGGCGACTATGCTTGTCGTAAAAGGCGTCTTACGGGATCGGATGGTCAGGCTTGCTGACTTGGTTGATGCATGTCATCGATCCCAATTGCGTGGATCGATGCTCATGATGTCAATCACTGGATTGTCTGGACCAAACTCGATTATTTTACAGACCGCCGTCATATAGATGGAATATTGCTGAGTGCGGCGTTAAACAACAAACCAACCAACATAAGCCTATGTTATTTTATGGGAGCTATGATCACCCTAGTGCTAAGACGGCTTTGTGGAACAGGGTCCTGGGTCCCGTTCCACAAAGCGATCTTAGCGCTACGACTGTCATAAGTCTCTTTTAAAGTATGGGAGTTACGATCGACTTAGGGCTAAGATCTCTTTGTGGAACGGAGCCCTGGCCTTTAATTGCATGATCATGTCCCTTACATTGATATGGCTGGGATAATGTAAATCACTTGATCACTCAAACACCCCAAACCCCATCCACTGACACATCAACCAACACACCCATGAAAACATGTTGTGGGTTGAAAACTCCTACTGTACTGATATTACTGACTATGAGGTAACGGCACTGGTTATTTATCATAAAGGGTGGTGTGGGGTCTAGTATGATTGGTCTTAGGACTGTGTCCTATTTTGTCGACTCCTCCCCCATTTTATGTAACATTCTTTCACCACCCCCTCAAATACATATAACATTCCACCCACCCCCCCAAAATATCCCCATAACACATTGCCATATATATAAGTGGCAATAATCTTGAACGCAACGTTTAACCTTATTTCACCTCACCTCACTAAATTACCAGTCCCTAAATAATATTCATATTTTCATGGTGCCAGTCGTCTAAGGCACCACGATTCGCTGTGCAGAGTTGCGTCCCTTGGCATGCCAGAAACCTATGATTGTGGGTTCGAATCCCTGTTCGCCCCGATTATGTTTCTAGGTCTGTCAGCACCATACCTGTGCTCGTGGGTTTCACCGAAGTGGTAAACGTCTGAGACCTGCATCACTTGGAGCTTTCCTCCCACATTGAGCTGACACGCCGCGATATGACTGGAATACTGTTAAAAGCGGTGTTAAACCAAACTAACTCACTCACTCACTTTAATCTCTACCCCCATCCCACAGCTCCCACCCCCATCACTATAATAAATGACCAGTCCCTTAAATCTCTGTTTCAGTTTGGCCCAGGTGGCCAAGTGTCCTATAGCTGCAAATTTTGTTTTGCAGAGTTACTTCCCTTAGCATCAGAATCTGAAAATCACTGCAACCCTGTTTCACCCTAATTATGGTGCTTTGTTTGACAGCTCCATCACCATTCTTGTTAGTTTCACTATGGTCATGATAGTGGTAGCTATCTACAACCTGCATCAACTTTAGGCTCAGCAGCTATGTGACTGTAAAACTGTCCACGCAGCCTTCAACTCCCTCCCTCTGTTTCAGGGTGCATGCATCTGTTCGACTGTCCGGCGGAGCAGTACATACCACTGTACCTCCTGGTGGGGGGCATCGCCATATCAGCCAAGATCATCAAGGCCTTCCTAGAGATGTACACATGCAAGGACTGTCCCTTGTTCCAGCATGGCCGGGGCAAAGATGCACTGGAGGTGTTACTTGTCTTCTTCATTGTGGGATGGTTTATAGCTGGTAAGTAGGTTGGTAAATAAAATAGCAACTTCCTCAAGCTCCCCACAGCAATATCCTGTTCGCAGAGCTCTCTATACTATCGCTGCCACCAGTCAAAACTCCCCACAGTGATAGATGATCACAATCATGCTTGGAGTTGAACTCACAGCCGATTGACCATTATGTTTACAAACAAGTGACGACTGTCGTGAGGCCGAATACACTTACCCCTGCCTAATTACTTTCTTTGATTGTCAATTTGAATTTCTATTTAATTAAAACTATCATGTAATTGATAAATTGAGAATGTAAGAGAGAAGTTGGTTGATTTTCCCTTAGTCTGTAATCTCAAACCAATCTGATTATAAAAACAACAAAGTAAATTCATCTGGAAAACATGGTCAGTCGTAAACCTTTTCAAAATGAACTATGATGGCATTCCCAAACACATAAACAAAAGTTTGAATGTGACTACATTTGGGGCTAGAGGGCAGATTTCAAGATTCTTGTAATGGCCGCACCCACACTGGTGGCAGCGATGTTACCGAGAGTGTAATGAAGGAGTCACGCGCTCGGAAGGAGCTTGCAACTTCCTAAGGCAAGGGAGTTAACTGACCGGTAAATTTCTGGGTTCAGTCATGGCTATTAAGAGTTATGTCCCTTCTACGGTTTAGCCCCACGCTCAAGAATATTGCACTTATATAGAGACGTGCATGCACATGTGTGTGTGTATGTGGCTGCTTGTACTAGTCCGGACTAATGACAATTTTAAAGTGCTAGCCCACTAAGATACCATGCCACAGTTTAACATGAATACCCCACTCAGACACGGTATACTGACTCTGAGCCGACCAGTCCTTGATTTAGCCCTTTAAAGCCAAGCGCCAGACAGGGTAACAACAAGTACCATCTTTTAACATCTTTTGGTATGATGGCTGAGGATCGAACCCTGGAACCACTAGACCACGGAGGCGGTCTTTGTAGGCATAAGGATGCATTATAACACAACACAAAGGAGTTCGGCAAACTGTATTTCATCAATATTTCAGAAATTCTTTTATTTACTTGTAGTGTAATAGTACTGTTTTGTCATTTATGATGCGTATATGTTTAAGATACAGGAATAAATGTTTGTCGTTTCAGGGAACATGTGGATATATCGAACACAAGGCAGGTTTGACAGTAGGAATCCCAAGTCCCCAAACTACTGTTCTCCGTACGTGTTCTACTTCGCCTTTTGGCTGACAACGTCAGTGTATATACTGTTTGCTCTGTTTCTATGCTGCATGTATGGCATCTCAGCACTGGGGAGCAAGTCTACGTAGGGGCAGCTCTCCATAAAGTCCAGTGAATATTAAACTTTATCATTTAGTTATTGAATTATTACTGGTAATATTGTAATATACGATGGATCTCAGAACACTCATAAGAATATATTGTATATTGGGTGAAATATTATTTGGGGAGGAGTTTTATTAAGATGCAGATGCTGTAAAGGATTATTATCTCATTGGGTGTATTTTGTTTAACATGTCTAATGCTGTAGAGGTTTACTGAAGTATCAGACCATTGTGATACTTTGTCCCACGGTATGAGCATATCATGCGGCCATTATTGATACATATACATGTTTATATTGCATTGCATATTGTCATGATGGTATGAAAATGTAAAATTGAAAAATACTATTTTCTGACAGTATGTACAAGGTTATTGTTAGTGTAAATTAAGTGAGTCATTTCTTTATACATGGAATACGGCTCCTAATGAAACAGTGTCAAATATCCATGAATCACATCTCAAGCTTATATCAAGATATGTATCATATCACTACGTAGTGTATCATTATTGCCCACTTTTAACACTTAAACCCTAGGGATGAAACAATACACTAATGCATCGTGAGTTTTCATGCCTCGATAGGACGATACCATACACTTGCAAAAAAAAATATTTACTACTGCCTCCGTTTTTTGTCAATGTTATATCGCAATATGTATTGTAATTAGTTCACTGCTAAAAATAGCCATTACGAACATGTGTCTACAGCTAGATTTCATTTGAATCATGCTCTGAAATATTTACGGTCAAGGGTTTTGACGTGAATAATTATGTATAGCAATATGTATCGTATCGTGGGCTATGTAATGATATGATTATCGTTTTACCCCGGCTTAACCCATGACATGACGGCAGCAACAGAAACTAGTCCTTATTATGATAACGTATAGCAAAACCCTTAATTTCTACTAGTCTTTATGATACAGAGCTCCAGATAAGCTTTTGGTGTTGTGGGTATTTTACCCATGCATTTTAAAACCATTGGGTATCAGTAATTCTATCTGGGTATTCAAATTTCTGTTACCCACTAGTTTTTACACATGTGGGTATTTAAGTTAAATATTTAAAAACACTATTAATCTAGTCCCTGCAAACTGGTGTTGTGTGGCTTCGAGAGCTTTATAGGACTCAAAAATAGCATGATACTTCCACAAGAAAGTGTGATGGCAAATGATCATGATGTAACTGTCATCATGGAGTTTGGCAAGGTTGACGGAATGCCCGTTTATAATTTCAAAATAAGTTGCTGATTTGCTAATCGTATACGCAGGGTTACTTCACAATATTTTGATGATATGCACAAGTTTTATTTTTGTAGCGTATCTTTAATGTTCGTTGTGTATGTGATACGCTTGGATTTTATTTTACTGCGTATTTCTGCATTTCTGATGCGTATTTCTGGAGCTCTGATGATACCTTAAGCATGTTAAGTATTGGTCAGTTTGGCAAGGACTATAGGACCAGTGCCAATTTCTAACGCTGGATGTTCAGCCTTGACTATTTTCAACATCGACATCCAGTTCTCTAAGCATGCTAAGACTGTGGGAACGCTATTCATGAATGTTTGTTGTGTATCACCTATCCTCGATATGGCCAGACCAATTGTCTTATCTTGTACAGGTTTTTATTGTCAATATGCCGAAAAGCTGGATGCAGAATAATTGAATGAGGTTTAGATCCTAAAAAAAGGCCTTAAAAAATGTTCAACAAAACTACAACAAACATGACAAAAATATGTTCACAAACAGCATTTTTAGTGTCTATATGTAGGGAAGGTTTGTAAAAACAGTCTGATTTGGTATTGAAATTAATTTTCTGTGTGTCAGTCTTACTTTTTCTTGTTTTTATCATATTTGATAGAATTTCTGGTAATGCCTCTGTATGTCATGGTATATCAGAACAGGGGCCCATTCCACGAAGCAATCATAGCTCTAAGTAGATCGTAACTCATGCTTTAGAATAGACTTACGACAGTCATAGCTCTAAGATCGCTTTGTGGAACAGCACCCAGATCTTTATTAATTTATTTTTGTCACTTGTTCGTCTTTAAATTTCAGCCTTCCTTCAATCTCATTAAAGTCAGATCTTAGTTCTCGCTACTGCTAAACAAAGATCTGAGGACATCCCATTATGGGTCACGTCAGAACGACATTTCGCGACCAATGAAATGACTGACAAGAAATCGACATTAGCCAATCAGAAGGCAGCTTTCTCGAGTTTTAGGACACTAGTTTCTAACTGGCGACTACGCTTCAAAACATATTTTGACGTATTCTCGATTAAAAAAATTAAAACTGATAAGAAGAACACTCTGGAATGGCTTTTGGATGGCCTAGATTGTATAGATATAATCATAAAACCCGTAACTGTCGTTTGGAATACCCCATGTTAAATATTTCGTGGTGGCATAATTAGAAAACACATTCCGACTGTCACTTTCATGATCTGGTAAGCGACACTCTGATTGGTCGGATGTGAGGTCGTTCTGACGTGACCCCTAATGGGATGTCCTCAGATCTTTGTTTAGCTGTAGCGAGTACTAAGATCTGATTTTAATGAGATTGGCCTTCCTTTGACTCATGCACATAGCATGTCTTTTTCACTACATCATGTTTGCAGGGTTCTGAAAATAGTATTTCACACAAATATATCCAAAAATGATTTTTCTTACTTTCCCCGATTTCCTTCTGAACTGCTGACCTCCCTGCTGAAAAACCCATTGGAAAACATTGAGATAAGATCACAACAGTTATAGCTGTGAAATGTGTAATTAGAGTTATATGCCCTTGTTATACACTTACCAAGCTCCTCACTGCGATATCCTGTTCGTGGTGCTCTCTATACTATCGCTGCCACCAGTCAAAGCTCTACACTGTGATGGGTGGCTACAACCATGTATGGAGTTCAACTCGCAGCCGACTGATCGATATTTTTACAAACAAGTCATGATTGCCGTGACTCCAAATATACTGGTGGCAGCAATGTTACCAAGAATGTAACGAAGGTGTCACACACTGGGAAGGAGCTTTAACACTTTTCAACATAAATGAGAAACAATGTTTTTTCGCCCATGTTCTCACAGTTATGAAATGTGGGAATAATATCTATGTGTAAGAGTCAGTTAGGATCTGATGAGTTTTGAGATTAGAGAATTAGTGATAACAAACTGTATCACAGTATGATATTGTCATCAAATATTGCCAAATATTTGACATATTGTAAATTATGTAATATCAAATGCTGTCACATTGAGACATTGGTTTTTCATGATGAAGCTAGACATGTATGTATGTTTTCTTTTACTGTATATTGTCTTTGGATGATTTATGTTTTTGTATTTGTATGTTGTGATATTGAATGTAATTCCGGGTTTATTCTTGTTACTCTGGTATTGTTCCCTTTTCCTAATGAAACAAGTATAAAGGCAGGGTTTGTTTAAAGCTGTCGTAAGAGGCGACTAACGGGATCGGGTGGTCAGGCTTCCTGACTTGGTTGATGCATGTCATCATAGTCCAATTGTGTAAATCGATGCTCGTGATGTCAATCACTGGATTGTCTGGTCCAGACTTGATTATTTACGGGTCATCAGATAGCTGGACTATTGTTGAGTGCGGCGTAAAACAATTAACAAACGAAAAAACAAATAAAGCTTGTGCTACCCAGGTCAAGCTCATCCAAGGTTGCCCTTCATAGTAACCTATGCCAGTTTTGGGTGTGGACACTGTCCAGAAATTATCAGAAATCCTAAAAAGCACTAGGATGGAAAGTTACTTGTTGTGGTGGATCTCTAGTCGTAGTTGCCCCAAAGTGTTGAATAATGCAATTTAATGTATGTAGGAAACAATATACTAGGTTAGGTTGCAGATTGTGTGTATTGTTTCCTCTCCAATGAGAGATATGTTGTAAGCTTGTGCCCCCAAACCCAACACCACCCACAATAGACACTACACCATTTAGTTCATTTCCACTGGTCTCAAACAAAGGTAACTAGACTAGAGCCAATGAACCAGCATTAGTGTCATGAATGCATAAATGTTGCATAGCAGTAATCTACACAGGACCACCTATGGACTTTATTGTGACCCCTTGTTTGTATGGAGTTGTTACCTTGGAACTCCGTGGTTTTCTGTATATACTACATTCGTGACCAACTCGTGCTATTCCGGGACAAGCCGAATAGCCCCTCATGGCCATTTTTGTGACTGGGTTCCATCTAAGCGCAAACGGGTATAGTTAAAAGAATTGTCAACTTGTTGCATAATGATTCACGTAAATATGTCATATATATATTCCAGAAGTTTTTTAAAACACATCAGGACTTACGGTATTAATACAGTATGATTGAACACATTTAACTGTATCGAGGGTATATTTTTAGAACCAAGAATGGTAAATAAAAAATTATACCTGAGGGAGTCATACGCGCATTCTGATTGGTTTGTCATATTTTCAGACATAAGATTCATCGATAGGGGGACGAGTCTTCATGGAGGTTGAAGGAAGGTGCGAGTGGTGACGAATGAAAACTCCGAAAATACCACTGAACAAAAAAACTAGTGTAACATTCCATCCATCCTTTTATCAGTCGGAAATGTTAATCAGTAAGCATGTTGATAACAAAATTCATGTCCCATATTGAAAGTCTCGATTATGATACTGGCCTGATTAGGACAAGAGAAATGTCGCTGAATGCAATTATCCAGAAGTTGTAATCCATAAAGTTGAGTGTTTTGTTGTCAAGAATGAATTGGACCTTGTCGTAAGAGGCAACTAATGGGATCGGGTGGTCAGGCTCGCTGACTTGGTTGATACGTGTCATCGTATCCCAAATGCATGGATCAATGCTCATAACGTCAATCACTGGATTGTCTGGTCCAGACTTGATTATTTACAGACCGCCGTTGTATAGGTGGAATATTGCTGAGTGCGGCGTTAAACAAACAAACAAGAATAAATTGATCACAAAGTTACAAGGAAACTTTAATGAGATGCGTCAACATGGCAGCAAACTTTGTTGGTGAAATACAATTTACGATGAAATAATTTTCCTAAAATATTTTTCATCACTGGCATGTTTGAAACACTACGAACAATTTTGGTTTCTAGTCATTCTGTTATGCATCTTACACAATGTTTTTGACTACAATGCGATTACCTCATTTACATACTGAATTTGATAAACAATGTCTTGTTCAGGCCAACACTAGGTCAAGACACATTCTACTTGTGATTGTGATGGCGCAGTCTCCCTCATTCTTGCAGTAAAGTTTCTGACAATGTTCAATCTCATTAAAATCAGATCTTAGTTCTCGCTATTGCTAAACAAAGATCTGAGGACATCCCATTACGGATCACGTCAGACCGACCTTGCGCGAATTTTGACTGACCAATGGAAAGACTGACAAGAAGTCGACATTAGCCAATCAGAAGGCAGCTTCCTCGTGCTTTACGGCACTAATTTCAAATCGGCGATTACGCTTCGAAACATATTTTAACAAATTCTCGATTAAAAATTTGAAATACCCTGTGTGAAAGTTTTCGAGGTTGCATGATAAGAAATCACATTCTGATTGTCACTTTCATGATCTGGTAAGCGACGCTCTGATTGGTCTGATGAAAGGTCGTTCTGACGTGACCCCTAATGGGATGTCCTCAGATCTTTGTTTAGCAGTAGCGAGAACTAAGATGTGATTTTAATGAGATTGTGACAATGTTTTGCATTTCATGGTATAAATAAAAATGTAACTCAACAATTAACAACATATCAAGAATTTTAAGAACTAGCTAGTAGACCAAATATGATGTTATAAATATTTATTGAAAAAAAATACCAATGTATGTACTGTACTTTTACTCAATTACCTTTAAGTCCAGTAGACCTTGCAGAAAACTATTACAAAAATACCACGGCAGCATGGCCAGACTATTTGTGTTGCAGGTACAGATTAAATTATTAGTGCAGTCATCCTTGTCTCAAATGAGTAGACAAGAAAAATGCATAGTTCGTAACTTTTCTTCTTTGTAGAATTTGAACAGACACAAGATCTTCATATGCATTTAGTTTGTCTTATATGCTTGATCAGCTTACAATATTGATATTCAGTTGCTCAAAGAATCGTCATGCATATTTATCTCTTCATTCTTTGTCAATAAACATCGCTTTGTTTGTTTTATATTTGTACTTGCATTCCTGGGGCCATAGACATAAAAATCTCACAGCGCTTGAGAAGTCTTAAGTCTGAGAATATTTTTTGTGTTAAAAAAATTTCAAGAAAACAAAAAAGTTGCTCTGAAGTCTAAGAATTTTCTTAAGTCATTTTCATAGAAACTTTTTGCGTCCTCCTAAGTTAAGAGTAATAGAGAGGACTTTCAGTGAAACTGGCACGCCACAGCTGTTTTCAGGTTGAGTGTCACTCTTAGCTAAGAATTTTCTAAGCAAGTTGAAAGAGAATTTGGGTGAATACAGCTACTGGGCTTGTAATATGTGTCTGCTGTACATCTCATACAGTGATGTGCCCAGGTCCAGAATGCCAGGGGTTTAGACCTCTTTCCTCCCTAGTACCAGGGACCCCCGGGTAGGACTGGAGCCCTTTATGTCCCTTAGGACACACTTTATCAATTTCATGTTTCACCGATTTATTCCACACTAAATAAAACTAAATGTGAATTATTTATTTATATGAAAGTCATTCTGTTGTGGAGTTGCAGGTTGCCTCTTGATCACTGATAGTGATGTGTACATGGTATTTAGAACGTCATATGTTTTATAAGAGGGTGTATGTAACTTGTGGGAGACATAATAAATTATCAATATTTTTAGGTTTAATTTATTTCTTAGACTCATTTTGGCCTTACTTATATTATTAATCCTGTCAGAAATCTGAAAGGTGCCGGTGTATATTACCAGATGGGAATACTAGGACTAGATACATGATGCCTTGGGTCCCAGTGTAGGGATGGAAACCTTGGAGCATCACTAATCACGTTTTTTTATCTTGTTTTCGCCTGCCGCTCTCCCATATACTTTCAAGTCTTTCAAGTCACATATGCCATGTTTTGGCCCACTTTATGCATAATATATTTCCTTTGAAATTATCGATGCTGTATTTAATCCATCTTTGTTGTACATGTTCTATTGTGATTATTTTAGAAGTGTTTATTTATATGATTATATATGTCAACAATGGTGAGAAGACAACTGTTTTGCAGTGGAGAGTTCTTGAGAAACAGAAACTATCATCATGAAACTTTGATTTTTTATATTGTGTTAGGAGACAACTTACAAAGAATATATAAAAAAGATGACAGGTGCCTTGTCTCGGGCTGTAACAATTCACCGAAGTGTCTGTGCATTTTTAGCTTTGTTCCAAAATATATTGGGCTTAGAATTGATATGAAACGATGTAATCCTTGATATTAACATGATTAAACATCCTTACTTATCATGCATGAAGCATTACATTGGTCTTATATAATATACACTGTTTGGCATTTATCAAAGTGTATTTATCTTGTTTTATGTTTATGACAGAAAATGTCTAAAAAAATACATTATTTATTCATGGGTTGTCATTCATGACTAATAATCATTTTGACATATATTTTTTTCCGCCGTAAATCCAATCCAAGCTTTTTCTTCCTGTCAGAGCATCGCCCCTATTACCTACACTAGTGACTGTGGGACATTCAATATATGTTACTCGCCTGTGTGTATGTTTATAGCTCAAGTCTTGTCCAATGACACTGTGACATGGCACCACAAAAATATATAATTGTTTTAAAAAGTATTCTTTGTAAGCTTGTTTACCCTCGTCTTTCTATAGCAAAAGAAGTCAAAGGGTTTTCCTTTTTATCTGTCGCGAAAGGACTGATTTTGCGATTTTTTATCTGTTTATTTCACAGAGTATTCTTAATCATATGTCTGATTAGTTCCTGGCTCTATCAGCGTCTATAATTATCATATGGAACTGTACAGTGCAATATTTTTACCTGTATTTATTGCTGATGTCACAAACCAGTGTTCCTAATTATGCCAAATTTCTTTTAAGCATTATATTTATTTCTGCCTTTTGTTATGTTATAAAAAGTGAAGGTTTTGAATATTAAACAATATGTCACTTGTTACTGTGCTGTCTTGTCTTTGAGAATGGGGGCCTGTTGGGGAGTTCGGTGGTTAAGGTGTTTCTTGTGATGACAAAGGCCTTGGTTCGATTCTCCACATGGGTACAATGTGGGAAGTCTATTTCTGGTGTCCCCACACACTGATATTGCTCTAATACTGTAAATCTTAAAATTAACGCGAGCGTGAATTAAATGCGAAATATGAGAGTGGTCTCTTCTTTCATTATTAAATGTCGCATTTATATCAACAGTAAGACATTTTGGATAGCAGAAAGACCAACTTAGACATATGCTGAAACTATGTATTCAACATCACTGTTTATTGAACAGCACTTGTAACAAGTATATAAAGAATGTCATTCAAACACTAATTACAAACCGCCTCCGTGGTCTAGTGGTAGAGCGTCCACCCGGAGAGCGGAAGGTCCGGGGTTCGATCCCCAGCCGGATCATACCTAAAGACGTTAAAAGATGGTACTTGTTGTTACCCTGTCTGGCGCTCGGCATTAAGGGGCTAAAACAAGGACTGGTCGGCTCGGAGTCAGTATACTGTGTCTGAGTGGGGTATTCATGTTAAACTGCGGCATGGTATCTCAGTGAGCTAGCACTATAAATCGGCATCAGTCCGGACTAGTACAAGCAGCCACACAAACACACACACGTACATGCACGTCGCTATAGAAGTGCAATAATCTTGGACGCAACGTTAAACCCAATTTCACCTCACCACCTCACTAATTACATCCTGTGAATTGTCACTGCTGGGGTCAAGACAAGAGTTCCATTCACTTATGTCATCACTGATCACACCTGCAAGTCGAGGCAGACGCCACCCATACAACACGGTGTCTTTGTTCTTTGCGATTGCGTCAAAGGCCGACACGAGCCAGCGCGCACGTATTGTTTTAGCTGAAGTACTCTATTCAGCACTAATAAGCGGTGCTATTTGGTGTGTGATTGGATTAATGTAAGGTTGGACTGAGGTGAGGATTCTCCTGTAAACCTGACCGAGGACATTTTCATCAAATATCAATCCACTGATGCTTGAGAAGAAGGGGTGTCGCATTCATTTTGAGTCACATTTTTGGCTAGGGGCCAGCGGTCACATTCTTTTGGAGATGCATTAATTTCACCATTTACAGCATTTCTGCAATATTTTTAAAAGCGGCCTAAGACCATACACAATCACTCAGGTTTAGAACGTGGCACAGTGGATAGAGTGTGTGCCAGGGGACCATAAGGTCAGTGGTTTGATCCCCGTCTGCTTACCCTGCCTGGTACTCGGCATTAAGGGGATTAAATAAGTACAGAATGGCTCTGAGTATAATGTGTCAGAGTAGGGCATCCACGCAATCTCATTAAAATCAGATCTTAGTTCTCGCTACCGCTAAACAAAGATCTGAGGACATCCCATTACGGGTCATGTCAGAACACACACGACCTTTCGCGAATTTTGACTGACTAATGAAATGACTGAGAAGAAATCGACATTTGCCAATCAGAAGGCAGCTTACTCGAGCTTTACGACACTAGTTTCCAACTGGCGTATTTTGTCGTGTTCTCGATTAAAAAATTTAAAACTGATAAGAAGAACATTCTGGAATGGCTCATAGATGGCCTAGATTGTATGGATATAATCATAAAACCCATAATTGTCGTTCAGAATACCCAGTGTTAAATATATCGTGGTTGCATGATAAGAAAACACATTCCGACTGTCACTTTCATAATCTGGTAAGCAATGCTCTGATTGGTTGGATGAAAGGTCGTTCTGACGTGACCCCTAATGGGATGTCCTCAGATCTTTGTTTAGCGATAGCGAAAACTAAAATCTGATTTTAATGAGATTGAGCATCCATGTATATCAGACTGCTAGGGTATCTCAGTTGGCAAGCGCTATAAAACAAGCATAAGTCCCAGACGTGCACTCACACCCACACGCACGTCACAATATAAGTGCAATGAACTTGAATGCAGTGTGAAACCCCATTTACCTCACCTCTTTTCTTTTAGAAAAGTCAATATATATCAGTGTAGCTCACCTGATAAAAGTTACCATGGTTACTATTTGAATTTGGTGAGTGACAGTGATTTTATACCAGTCAGCAATATTTCAAGGTTATAACGAAAGCCTTTAAATAATAAGGACCAGACAAACAAGTGGTCAACAACATGAGCAACGATCAATTTCTACTTGAGTACAACAAGCCAGGTCAGCCATTGTTACCACTCATTTATCATTTGTTTGTTTGTTGTTTAACGCCGCACTCAACAATATTCCAGCTGTATGATGGCGTCCTGAAAATAATTGAATCTGGACCAGACAATCAAGTAACTGACATCTTGAGCATCGATCCACGCATTTGGGATACAATGACATGCATCAACCAAGTCAGCAAGATGTCAGGTCCCGTTAGACGGCTCTTTGGACAAGCATCGTCACCTTTTACAGCAAGCATGGGTTGCTGAAGACCTATTCTACCCCGGATCCTCACAGCCCACTCATTTATAAACAAGTATGGGTACTGATGACCCTTTTTAGCCCCAGAAGTCCCTTTGGGATTTTTAACAGTAATTATGCAAACACATGCACTAAACAGCTTATTAATCAAAATAACCTATTTGAGTCAGCAATGCTCAAGTCATATCAGGCCAGCTGTAAGTGTTCCAGTCTGGTCCTGGCAAACCAGTGATTAATATCATGAGCCACATTCAACGCCAGTATAATGACATCCAGTCTATCAAGTCTGAGCCAACTGAACTATCAAGGATGCATGATTTACCATTTTATGGGCATTAATTTCACAGGAACACTAGTTTTACATAATTAATACTAATCCTAAGAGGCGACTATAACGGGATTGGTGGTCAGGCTTGCTGACTTGGTTGATGCATGTCATCGTATCTCAATTGCATAGGTCGATGTTCATGATTCTAATCACTGCATTGTTTGGTCCAAACTCAGTTATTGACAGACCGCCGTCGTATAGCTGACTGCCGTCGTATAGCTGACTGCGAACAACCAGAGACAAATCCCCTGCAAATTCTAAAGAACAAATTTGTTACTGCATGTTCGACAAGAGTGATCTGTCTAACTTGATGAGAGTATTCCTTGCCAATCTGTCTGTCTGTATACAAGACAAGTTATTGACTATCAAAACAATACCATGGAATTAAGATTTGGAACTTTGAACTTCATGTAAATATAAATAATCATGATAATGTGAACACACAATGCCATTAAGAGAGTGGTCAGATGTAACAAATGTTATATTTGGGATAACACTTTATTAGTAAAGTACAGATTCTCGTACTTTTGGGTGTTGAGTTCAGTCCGGGATTCTAACTCACACTGCCAGAGTGAGGCACCTAATCCACAGCACATGAAGTCAGCGATCTAACCCATTCAGCCACCGAGGCTTCCACAAAAATGAAAGTGTGGTAGTTTAGATCACATACTTTGTGTACCCACCTGACAAGTGTAAATTGACATGGCTCCCATGGCCGAAAGCTATGAACACACACACAACAATTTAGAAAGTGGCCAAATGTAACAAATGTTATGTTTGGAGTAACACTTATTTACTAAAGTACAGATTCTCGTACTTTTTGGGGTACGTCTGGGATTCGAACCAACACTTCCGGGGGCTGAGTGGGTGGGATCACTGACTTTGTGTGCTGGGATTAGGTGCCTCACTCTGGCAGTGTGGGTTCAAATCCCGGATGGTCCGGACAAACACATCTTCCCGAGGCAACTGAGTTAACCCCTGCCTCTAGATCCGCGTGTGCAAGACTGAATCTCTGAACAAACATCGAGTACAATATTCGACGTCATAAGCGCCCCGCTCTAATAAGCGCCCACAGCGATATTTGCTAATATATTGGCTAGTGAACAATCCCAATTAGCACCCCTCCCGATTGATCAATGTACACAAGACTTATTTATTCGCGTATAATACACACTCAAGTGTCATATGCACCCTTAATTATGGGCAATTAAATTCTGGAAAAATATATCTGTCGTATATAAACATTTCAGGCTGTCAGCATAAACCACGAATTTTATTTTTCAACTCTGTTTTTTCACAAAATAATATTCTAATAAGATCCCCCTATTTCCAATTTTGAGAGCGCCCTGGGCACTTATTACATCAAATACGGTATTTAGTGTCCCATGATGAAACAACTCGTCATTTTGTTTACATGAATTATGATGAAAAGGTTGATATTTTATTTGTTAAATTGTGACAAGCACTGGAATCCATTTTATCTATTCCAAACAAGTGTTTCGTTCTCTTTTATTTTCATTTCATTTTAATCTTTCTTGCTTATTATGTATAGTTGAATCAACTTTAAAGGACAAATTGAGTATTCATCTGACCACAGATGATAAAATAACATTGGTTTACTAGCAGGTTACCGTATTCGACCTAATAAGCGCCCCGCTCTGCGCCCACAGTGATAATTGCTAACATATTGACAAGTGAACAATCCATGGCCAATTAGCACCCCTTCCGATTGATCAATGTTCACAAGACTTATCAATTCGCGTATAATACACACTCGTGTGTTATATGCAACCTAAACATGGGCCATGGAAAAAAATATATATCTGTCGTACATAAACATTTCAGGCTGTCAGCATAAACCACGAAATGTATCTTTCAACTCTGTTTTTTTTCACCAAAATAATATTCTAAAAAGAGCCCCCTATTTCTAATTTTTAGAGCGACCTGTGCGCTTATTACATCAAATACGGTACATGTAATTACTTATGTGACACGTGGATTGGGACGATGCTAATGCCTCCAATCACTGTTTTTCTCGCCAAGATTCGTTGAATTACTAACATGCCACGATATGTATAACTGTTATACTGTCGAAAACATTTGCGAACTCCGACGACGCCTGTCGGAGGCGGACGTCGCACCCATCTTCTGTATTCGTGTTCACTCGTGCCTTTCCGTGACATTCCCGAAACCTTACGGAAACACTTGAGTTGACAGCGAAAACAAAAATGGCGTCTGCTGATATGGAGAAAGGCTATCAACAGGTAAAATCGTTTGCATGTGACAAATACCGATCAATTCAGTACGAAATACCCGAAAGTATCGAGTGTGCGTTAACCACGGAATAGTTTCGTGTATTTCTTTAAGCGAGACACTGCATCTTAGGGTTAATATTTCCATTTGTTTAGCTTATTATGTCTACTTTCTGTTGATCGCAGACCGACAGTCATTATTAGCTGTGATTAAAAATAACACAGAGGAGTGACTTTAGGATCATGACAGTCATTGTCACGTGTATTTATACACAGTTGGTTAAAGTTCTAAAGTTGTGTTAATATTTTAAGAAACCGTGGACACATTTTGTAATAAACAAGGTAGACTTCGTTTCATTCCCTGCATTCTTCAGATAGTTGCGGTCTCTTACTAAGAGTCTTAGGCTATATGTCGCAATGGTGTTGGTAATTTTACGTCGTGTAGTCTGAGTACAGGAAATGAATCAGCAACCAGCAGGGAATTATCTCGAGACAATTGGCAACAGGTCATATTAAGTTCATGTTTGATTGGACATTCTTCTTGGTCCTTACAAAATAATTGAATCTTTAAGTCATTTTTTATAACAATCACCATAAACACTGGAACAGCCAATGTCTAAGAACTTGAGCCATTCTGATTCCTTGGACCCGGATGATTCATTACAACATTTTGTATTATCCAAAATTAAAAAATGTAAATAAGATTGATGGATGTCAAATATATAGTTGACATGGATAAAAGAAAGTAAGACCTTATCTTATAAGAAATTGGCACAAGTCCTATAAAGTCCTTGCCAAACTGCCATATAGTTAAGGTATCATAAGGACTATTTGAAATTTGCCCTCTTTAAGGGTTTTGCTGTATGTTATCATTTTAAGGACTAATGGACTATAACTGTTAGTTATTATCGCTGTTATCATGTGTGTCGTTATTTTGGTGTCATATCAATATTGAGTCATAAAAATATATCAACGTGATAAAATTGTTCATAGTTCAAGACAAGCAGACTGTAATTCTGGACTGTCAGTATATATAGCATTGATAAGTGTTCTGTCAGGAACTTATGTATATTATGGTAATGTGATCTTAAACCATATACATATGTGTATCAAATTGATGGAGTCTTGAGTTATAAAGTTTCACTATGTATGTTTAATCATATGGTACACTAGTTGGCAAGCCAATTGCAAGTGTTGCTGTATTGCTGACAGATGGAAATATATAACATGTGTTAATGTCAATGATCACATTACATTAATTAGGCATTCTCTCTCATTATTAGGCTTTCTCTCACTCAGTGAAAGAATGCCTAATAATGTAAAGTGATCATTGACATTAACACATCTTATATACTTCAGCCATCCATTGCTGATTACCAATCAGTGCTAATTAAACCCCTGCCTTCCATTTACAAATCAGCGCCAATCAACTGTTGGCTTCCCTTTTGTTTCTCTCTATGATTTCTGCATCCTAGCATTTATTCACCTCATGAAGGAGTAAGCTTATACTCTGAAACATTGTGTTCCTCATAAGGAAGTTGAAACCCATAAATTCTCTCTCTCATGTGTATCACTTATAAATGCCATTCAAAGACTTGATTCTCTCACTTGTTTTAAGCAATTATGCATCATTAGGCAACAATGGGTGGGTAGAGGTTTTCCATGCAGGGATAGACATGGACACTGGTCTGTAAGTCCAAGACAAGTAACAATCTACATGGACTTGTTATTTTATCTAAAGTCTAGTTATGTTACATAACCACTAGTCTGCAGGCCAGTTGGATATGACCAAGGTATCTACCCCTGATTTACCTATATCATTTAATTCATTCAGACAAGTACTGTCCAGTATGAGGTTGACATAGCTTGTTCAATAAAGAAGGTCAGTAATCATTGTATGGCAGGTTGCTAAATCATGTTAATGTGTATGATCAGATCGCAACAAATATTCAGGATTTTCCTGAGCCATGTTAGGCAGTATGTGTAGGCTTAAGCTAAGTGACTGCATGCTTCAGTGATCTTGTGGTTTGGGGCTGCTTTTACCCTCTCCTGTTTCTACCAAAGGTCAGCCAGGGGGCGGTCGGGTAGCCTAGTGGTTAAAGCGTTCACTCGTCGCACGAAGACCCGGGTTCGATTCCCGACATGGGTACAATGTGTGAAGCCCATTTCTGGTGTCCCCCGCTATGATATTGCTGGAATATTGCTAAAAGCAGTGTAAAACCATACTCACTTACTCAGGTTAGTCAGCATGATCAGTCTGGGTGAATCATGGCTTAGATTAACACAGGGAAGATCATCTACATGATATTGTGAAGTTGGTTAACAAGAAACGTGTATAAACTGTTAACACTTCATCACTTCATCACTATATAAGGTCAGGTTCGGTGACTTAGTTATTTGCGTGTCACCATACCCTGACGATATTAGACGTTGCTCGTGATATCCATCACCGGTTTGTCTGGCCCAGACTCGATAATCGTTCTGCTACATGACCCACATTTTCACAGGCAGTTAGTTGCTTGATCCCCATGGAGAATTGAAATCAGTCAGAAACTCTTTCAGCTAACGACCACATAACATGTTCATGTTCTGCTGCTATTACTCTTTGGTTTTTTATGTCATTGAATGCAATTCTAAAATACCCATGAATTTAGAAAATGAGGACATTAGTTTAAAATATGTTCCTGTTTTGGACATGTAAGATTGAACAAAATAATGCCCTTTTCCCTAATTTTGTGTCTACATGGTCTACATTAACACTTTGCATGCTTAGTTTTGATTGATAATTCCTCAGTGTTTGTGTTGAATCTTAGAAATGTCATACCTTTTATCCCTTCAGCTTCAACACAGAGTATTGGATTGTACATTAATATTTTCTACCCGTGACTACAGTTAAGTTTCCTTGTGTTGTATTTCAGGGACCTCCCCCTGTGTATCCAGGCATGGATCCTCCATCAGGCAACATGCCACCCCCACCCTACAGCCAGGCTATCCATGACCCCACAGGTAACTGTTGTCCCGCGGTGTATACTCGCTCCAGGACAAACCTAGGGTATACAAATAATTGATGACAGTACCAAGGGAACATATTCAACTGTTATTATTTTAATTTTCATGTTTATGCATGTTTTAAGAGTTTATGAATTGTATCGACTTTACCTGATGCATCTTCCCGAGGCAAGGGAGTTAAAAGTCCAGTTTCCATCCTTGCAAAACTAGTCAGGAATTATGGCGATACATCTTGGCTGGACTAACGAGTCCATGTACAATCCACTCAAGACCGCGTAACAAAATCATAATCTATTTCAACTGCCGTGCAGATTTTGGTCGATTGCAGGGTTTGTAAAGCTTGTGTACCGTCAACTCGGCTTCAACAGATATTTTCAAAATGCTTTCATGTTTCTAATTAAGGTGCTCACATGATCTGATGCACGACACAAAGTAAGACCCGGTTCTGTTTTTACAATATTCAACTTGATCATCGATCTAATCGTCTTGACTGGGCACCGCCATTTTGTTTGAAGCAAATGCAAGATATATGAGGGGTGGAATCTGATTGGTCAGTAGGAGGGACATAACTCATAATATCCACTGGTGATGCTACCATGGCTACTGATCGAGCCCAGACATTCCAGCCTTGTTCGGCAAGGGTGGAAACTGGACTTTTACAGTCAGTTAACCAGCGTTAGAAAGTGACACTGGTCCTATAGTCCTTGCCAAACTGCCCAATGGTAAAGGTATCATAAGGACTAGTAGAAATTGGCACTTTTTAAGGGTTTTGCTATATGTTATATATAGCACAGAATAAATATACCCTAAATGTGTCATATATTTTTCTCCCGTAAATTTATCAAAGTTGAAAGTAAGTCCAGTCTGTTGCTTGTGTCACATTAATTAATGACATAGTGCTGAATTACAGTAGGAACATTGCAGCATTAGAAATTGGCACTCATTGTCCTCTTGTCCTTACCAAACTGCTATCACAAGGACTAGTAGAAATTTGCCATGTTTTAAGTTTTTGCTATATGTTATCATTATAAGGACTAGTTGACTAAAATTATTTGCTTCTATCGCTGTCTGGGCTAGAATAGGTTTTCAGCCACCCATGCTTGCCGTAAAAGACAACAATGCTTGTTGTAAGAGGGATTGGGTGGTCAGGGTCACTGATTTGGTTGATTCATGTCATCACATTCCAAATGCGTACGTCAATGCTCATGATGTCAATCATGGGATTGTCTGGTCCATACTCAATTATTTAGAGACTGTCGTCATATAACTGGATCATTGCTGACTGCGACTAGTATAAACAAACAAACAAATAAAGCTTCTATTGCTGAAGCAGCATATGAGATGTCAGTGATCATCTTCCTGAGGCAAGAGAGTTAACTGTCTATAAATGTCCAGTTTCCAACCTTGCCGAACTGTGCTGGTATTATGGAGTTACATTTTTGCTGGACTAAAGAGTCCATGCATAGTCCAATCAAAATCGTGCACCGAAATCATAACCTTGTTCATTAACTGTCATGCAGGTTTGGGTCGATTGCAGGATTTGCAAAGCATGTGCACCGCCAACTCGTTGTCAGCAGATATTATCCAAATCTTTTCATGTTTTTAATGAAGGTGCTTACGTGATTTGATCCATTTCGTGATGTAAGACCCGTTTTATCACAATTTAGATCTTGATTATCGATCAGATAGTCCTGACCAGGCGCCACCATTTTGTGTGAAGCAAACGCAAGTGATACGAGAGGTAGAATCTGATTGGTCCATAGGAGATGCTTAGAAGGGACATAACTGGTAATAGCCACTGGTGGCGCTACGATCGAGCCCAGTAATTCCAGCCTAGGTCAGCAAGGGTGGAAACTGGACTTTTAAAGTCAGTTAATTCTCTTGCCTTGGGAAGATGAATTCAAGTATACATGAGTAAAGACTATGAACTGGTCTACCGTGTCACTACCTTTAATAGAAGGCTGTCTGCTATTTCTTCTGGCCATCAGACAAAGGAACTAGTAAATTAGCACATGACTATAATCATGACTGTCTGAGAGTATACATGGTAAGCAGTGCTTGGTGCTGTGTCATGTGATGCAGTGTTCGAAATTAAGCATGAATGTCAAGTGGTTGTAGTTTGAAGAGAGCCTAGCTCCCAAGAGACAAATATCACATGAGAACATCTCATGGGTCCTGTCCATCCCCTTCAGTTTTGAACACTAATGATATTTTGGAAAGGATAAAAGAAGTTAAGGATGAAACTAAATGGGTTAAAGTCATTACCAATTGTAAAGGATGAAATAATTAGGGGTTCCCCAGCCATGGTAGACATGCCAGATAATCAAGATAGCAACACAATATTATTTAAAAAACTGCAGCATGCTGTATACAAAACAATTAGCTCCCATCATCTCAATGTTTATGATTGAAAAAAGGTTTTGATTGTTGACATGCCAACCTTTAGTGATGGGTATTGGCCTGAATATCATATTTCAATTTATTGCAATGATGATTCATGCTTTATGATACCACAATATATTGCATGCATTCTTTCATGTGTAATTTGTTATGAACCTGAATAATCTCGTCGGCACACTTTGCATGTTGCAATACCCGATACACTTACTTTGGCATCAATTCACATTAAACCCCATATTGATTGTCACATCAATAAGTACCAACTGTCTTTTTAGATACTCATAAGTTCCTTGGTCTTCTTTGGATAACAAAGATGGCCCTATAACAAGACTGACCAGCGTCCTTGCTAAGTGTTATAATACAGTATGTAAACTTGCTTGTTTGTTATTATTTTTTCAAACAGTATAGGGGCACGAGTGGCCCAGTCGTCTAAGGCTCCGCGGTTCGCTGTGCAGAGTTGCGTCCCTTGGGCACGCCAGAAACCTATGATGGGTTTCAATTCCGGTTTGCCCCGATTATGTTTCTAGGTTTGTCAGCACCATACCCGTGCACGTTGGTTTCAGGGAAGTGGTAAACATCTGAGACCTGCATCACTTCGGGCTTTCCTCCCACATTAAGCTGAAATGCCATGATATAACTGGAATAATGTTAAAGGGGCGTTAAACCAAACTGACTCACTTATAGTTATACAGATTAGTTGACTTGACTGAAGGTCATGTCAAAAGAATGTCTTGAGAAAATGTTGTATATTCATACAACATCGAGATATGTATCGTATTGTGGCTTCTGTATCGAGATACGTACCATATCATGTGACACCTCTATCGTGACATCCCTAATATCGGTATTTTCCAAACATATTGTGATGCGTATTCATTAGTATTTCATATGTCGTGGTATACCGGATATACCACACGCCTCTACTAATCTTTGGTTAAATTAATCTTAGTTAAAACCTTGAAGAAACCTGTCAGCATGGTCAGTAGTCTCAGGACCTTACCATGCAAAAGAAATCAGATGTTTCCAATTTAATGAATACTTCTTGTTTCCTTTTCAACAGACATCACTCATCATGCCCCTAGTGCTCAGAGAAATACATATATATCATATGATCAGCGGGGGCACGGGTGGCCCAGTCGTCTAAGGCGCCCAAATTAGCTGTGCAGAGTTGCGTCCCTTGGGCACGCCAGAAACCTATGATTATGGGTTCGAATCCCGGTTTGCCCTGATTATGTTTCTAGGTTTGTGAGCACCATACCCTTGCTCGTGGGTTTCACCGAAGTGGTAAACGTCTGAGACCTGCATCACTTCGGGCTTTCCTCCCACATTAAGCTGACACGCCGTGATATAACTGGAATACTGTTAAAAGCGGCGTTAACCCCAACTCACTCACTCACACATATGATCAGCAGAAGTTGAACTACCCAACACCAGATATTTAATTTTAGTTGATGCTTTTGAATACACAGTCACAGGTAAAATAAATATCAGTCAATAACTGTTAACAAGTTCGTAACACTTCCTGAGTTGATATGGAACGAATAAGCGTGACAATGAAAATGTTCTGCATTATTTATTTATGTATCCTGTAAGTAATGGCAAATTGATCATGTTGTTCATATATATTATGTTTAAATATATATATATATATATATATATATATATATATATATATATATATATATATATATATATATATGTAGAATAGAGTTGTTTTATAAAGCAATTCGGCTTCCAAAGCTGTTTCTGGTGGCATCTAATTTGTACAAGTGCTGCCCAACGTGTAACACATGTTGCTGGTGCTCGCAACAGTACACATACATGGTATAGGTAATTAGGTATACAGTGTTCGGCTCTGGGAAGTTGGGTAGTTTCAATTTAATTTTGTATGGCTCCTTATGGTCTGCAGTAAATTTAAGTGTTGATTTATTTGTCCTCAAAACCTGTCCTCAAAAGTTATTTCCGTTTCGTTTTTCTTGACAAATAATTTCCATCCGTCACTTGACAAAGTTCAACGTTTGTTTCCGAAATCTGAAGCTTTCGCAATCACTTCAGTTGATAAATTTATGTAACCTGTCGAAGCAGGCTTCTTATTGTGTAGTTTTAGGCATCACAATACCATGCAGAGTTCATCTTGACCCTAATCAACATGTGGTGATGTGTGGAAGGCCTCAAACCTCCGAAAAACAAAAACAGGTTCTGAAATTTGATGGCAGTAGGGCTGATGTTTTTGTTTCAAACACTTCATGTCTAATGTCTGCAGGTGAGTTCGTGTACACATGATAACTGGGTTTGATCTGTGAATACAGGAGTACAGGTACATACAAACTGAAGAGGTGAGGTGAGGTGAGGTGAGGTGAAATGGGGTTTAACATTGCATCCATGATTATTGCAGTTATATTTACTGTAGCTATGTGTGTGCGTGCGTGCTTGTGCTCTTGTAGTAGTCCAGACAAATGCCGATTTTTATATTGCTAACCCACTGAGATACCAAGCCGCAGTTTTAACAAGAATACCCCACTTAGACACAGTATACCGACTCCAAGTCGACCAGTCTTTGTTTTAGTGCCTTAATGCAGAGCACCAGGCAGGGTAACAACAAGTACCATCTTTTAACGTCTTTTATTATGACGCGGCTGGGGATCGAATCCTGGACCTTCCGCTCTCTGGGCGGACGCTCTACCATCAGACCACGGAGGCGGTCCGTTCACTGACTGAAACAATTAGCCGTAATAGCCATGTATTCAGTGTCAGGATTTTCAGAAGTTTCATCATTTATGTCAAGTATCAATAATGTCTGTATTGGTCTTTTGGGTAATCATGGTAATGTCAAATACTGTAGAAAATGTGATCAGTCTGTGTCAAAATAAATTGGTCTACCAGCCATGCTAACCCGAACTCTCTTGGCAATTTTCACAGCATTCTGTAGATATGTGGCTACAGTCACAGACTCAGATATAATAAGCAGCTTGAGCATCTTGAACAACTTCTTTTTATAATATTATTATGTGCTGCCTTAGCATGCTCCTTTATACCATTTTTCTCGCCCATGCTAATTAAGGCCACAATAAATTAGTTTTCATATTTTCATTAAAAAAAGTCTAATATGAGGTGGTGACATTATATTTTCAATTATTTTTTCTATGAACAATTGTTCCAGGCATCTGTGTACATACACCGTCAACAGGTGTTCTTCACATGAAGCATGAATGTTTGGGTAGTACTATGCATGTTGTGTATTTCTTCAAGTGAATTAATTAAAACAACCAATCTCATTCAAATCAAATATTTTGCTTCCATATGATACCTCCATATTGAACATCTGACAAACAAACCCTCCATGGGAAGTCACTTCAGGTGAACTTTGTCAGAGTATTTTACAAAAGAATGCATTTACAGAACACGAATATTCCAATTTTTGTACTCCCTTCTTGGTACCTGTGGTATGGGTGCCATGGTCACAATAGCTCTCTGAAGAGAGAGGGTGGATAGTGTATCCACTGCACTATAAAAGCGCAGGCAAGTGTGTGATACGAATGGTAAACCCATGGCTATCAACATTCTGATTGGTCTATGATGATTAAATGGAAGGATCAGTTAGAATGTTGTAGCAATAAATTTTCTTCAGCATATTAACATTGTTCTGACTTAATTTTTCTTGTCAATTGACAAAATCTGTTAATTTATCCAGCTAAAAAAGCAACAAGAAAAATGTTTTTGAAAAAGGTTTTTAATTCTTGCTCAAGATCACACCATTTGCAGTTTAGATTCCAAATTATCAAGGGGTGCATGCCCTAGAGGGCCGAATTGTAGCATTTTACAATTATGGGGGGGGCCTCCTTCCAAGGTTTTGGGGCTACCAATTATATATTTCTTGACAGCCCAATAGGCTATCTGTGATACTTTTTGGTGTCGTACACTAACAGCCTTTATTATTTTCATTTGGAACTGTCTGTGTTTGTTATTTAAAACCCCCCAGCTTAAATGCCTTGTACCAAGACTCAATGCTGACAGGTTTATAAGAAAGTTCTCATGACGTGACCTCCTGTGGATTGATTTCAGTACACACAGAGAGAGATGTCTCATTAAAATCGATCTCTGCTTGAAAACCTGACAACCACCACAGAATATGTAGAAGGTCCTCCCAGTGTAAATAAAGGATTTGTGGGCTCTTGAGCTTAACAGATCACCTTTCTAAAACTATTTCTTTATAACATCAATATGGAAATTTCAGTCTTAGCAAAAGAAAACTTCCCCTGAGCACAAATACACCCTCAAGAGCAACCCCGTCTTCCCGAGGCAAGAGAGTTAACTGACTATAAAAGTCCAGTTTCCACCCTTGCCGAACTAGGCTGGAATTGCTGGGCTCGATTGTAGCGCCACCTGTGGCTATTGCCAGTTATGTCCCTTCTAAGCCTCTCCTATGGACCAATCAAATTCCACCTCTCGTATCACTTGCGTTTGCTTCACATAAAATGGTGGCGCCCGGTCAGGATGATCTGATCGATAATCAAGATCTAAATTGTGATAAAACGGGTCTTACATCACGAAATACATCAAACCACGTGAGCACATTGATTAGAAACATGAAAAGATTTGGAAAATATCTGCTGACAATGCGTTGGCGGTGCACATGCTTTGCAAATCCTGCAATTGACCGAAATCTGTACGACAGTTATCGAACAGGATTTTGATTTCGATGCACGATTTTGATTGGACTATGCATAGACTCGTTAGTCCAGCCAAAATATAACTCCATAATACTAGCCTAGTTCGGCAAGGGTGGTTACTGGACCTTAAAAGTCAGTTAACTCTCTTGCCTCGGGAAGATGGAGCAACCCATGCTTGACATAACACTGACTTACAGGATAAGGTGATCTGACTCGCTGACTTGGTTGATGCATGTCACCGTATCCCAATTGCGTGGATCGATGCTCATGATATAAATAAGTGGATTGTCGGATCCAAACTCAATTATTTACAAAATGTTGTCACATAGCTGGAATATTGCTGAGTGCAGCGTTAAACAACAAACAAACATTAATAGAATATCTACAACGATATAATAGCACTGCATTATTTTTTGCAGTGTCATCCGATCTTCTCGCAAAGGGGTTTCATTATTGGAGTTAAAGATCTGATTTCAATGAAATTGTTATCTCGTCATAGAAAGGTGTCTGATTTTTAAAATGTGAATAGTAATGATAAATGGATAATTGTAATGCACTATAGTCCATCCATTGAAGCTTGCTCAAAGGGCTAACACCATTATCAACCCTGTCAATGGATCAGTGTGCACTCGATTCTCATCTCCCTGGGGAGTATACAACCCATGTTTCCTGGGAGACACTATGAAGTTGACAGCCACATGGCCATCTCATCCTACTGGGTACCCATTAACTGCTAGATGAACAGATGCAGGAGGTTGGAAAGGAACACATAGAAACTTACTTCATCTGTAGGAACTTGGGGTCAATCACATGATGTGCGGCGGCATGTATGGTTGTGTGAAGGTTTGAATGAAAGTCTTATATGATCATGATAATGGCCCTATCAAAATGTTTTAAACAGAAGAAAGTATATAGTCAAAAGTCAAAGATATGTATTGCATGTAAGGCCTCCGGCCCATATACAAGAGAGTTACAAATAAGTAGTTTTACATATTTGGATATATATATATGTTTAACAATTTGTTTCTGAGGGAAATTTCATTTTTAACATATATAGCCAGTTTTAATATGACAGCATAATGTTTTGAAGAAAGAAGAGAAATAAAAGTTGGTACAGGATAATTTGACAGATAGCGTTCTGGTATAAACTTGTTTCTTAGATCACAATAATAAGACATACAAAAGTAAAATGAATTTCATTTTCTATAGCTGAATGACATAATGGGCACAGCCTCTTTGACTTTTCAGTGGACATTTTTCTTCCTTCATTTATCATGAAATCTAAAAATCCGAATTAGACTCTTAAAAGTTTTATACAAGTCATACCTTGAACTGTTTTCTAGAGTGGAATGTCATTCCTGGTAAAACATATTTATAGATTGTACACAAAATTGTTTCAAGAAGAGTTTAACATCACCAACTGTTTGGTTTAACCATACAAAACTGCCATGAGAAAATAAAAGGTTTCTTATAGGTGAGGCCCATGTTACTTTGCCCATGTTGTCTAAATGTACAAGCATATTGTAAGCAAGTTTGGGGATTCGGCGTGCATGCATTCCAAGAATATCAAACCGGTATTTCACGCATCTAGTTTGGCAGTTGATGTATATCGTGTATCTGCCACACTCGCCATAGACCATACAAATGGGTGTTGATAACACGGTTGGAAATTGACACTATGGTCCTTGCCTAACTTCCCAATAGTTAACGTATCATAAGGATGAGTAGAAATGTGCCATTTTTTAATGTTTTGCTATATGTTGTCATTATCAGTACTACTAGACAAGAACTGTTAGTTTCTATCACTGATTGATAGTGTATCAAGTGGGACTCATGGGATCCTTGAACAGATAGTTACACTGACGACAGTATTCATTCAGCGAAGTATTGATCAAAAGTCACAAACGGCAGTGAGCGTGAGTGCAGGTTTATTGTTGGTATTCATGCAACTGGTTACAGGATCTATGCCATGGAATTCTGTGAATGTTATTGATTATATATAAGTGAGCTAATTCAGGTGGAAGGTATAAATGCTGTCCTGTCTGTGAACACCTGCTCGCCTCAGTTTTCCTGATGCCAGTAATGTATCTACCTTGTATCTACACGACCATCTGTTACATACAGTTGTATTATGTCTGGCATCTGGAGTTTCATTAAGTAAAATAATCAAGCTTCTAAAATAGGTTGTATGACACTTTGTTTACATGAGCATTTGGACCACGTCATGGCTGTCGTCATCATCTCAACATGCTCAGTGTCAGTAACAAGCAGCATGAGTATTGTCATGTCATTGTCTTGTGAAATTTGATTAGCCTAGAATCTAAACCAGCCAGAATAATTACCCTATATGTCACTGTGTGCTCTAATAATGAAGGGAGAGGCTTCCATGTATTAGTAAAACGATGATAGTGGGACTATATCCATGATAATCGGGCTTATTGGTAGAACTGTCAAATATTTAAATGTTTGTCATCAAAATGAAAGTTTATTATGTAGGTTTTTTAAAGGCATTTGGCATGTTTAGAAGTTACATGAAGTCTTATGGATGTCAACTTCTGTATTGCAGAGCCACTCATAAGCGTAAAATCCCCCTCCAAAAAAACCCAACAACAACAACTATTCAAAACCCAATTACTTTCGATTAACATGCGTACAGAAACGCATGCATTAAATGAAAAACTCATGTATAAAATCAGCATGCATAAATACCTAATGAAGATTTTTCAGCAGGTGTAAAACGGAGCAAATGTCCGAAACACAATTACAATCTAATTTACCTTCCGAGTCATGCCTATATTTAGAACCTTTATATACATGATCTGCATCTAAAACATTATTTCATATTTTTTTTACATCTCAAAATGTTTACTCATTTGGAGAAAAAACCAACAGAGTGATGAATAGATGTGTGAAAAAATATTGGTCACCCAATGAAAAAATGTTATAACCCAATTAAAATAGAAACAGTAGACTAGAGCTTATGTGTGTGATGCACTTGATCAGCACATAAAGATGTCGAAACAAGTATAGGTATGCAGGTTGAAGAGGTTAGTTTACTCAAAATAAATTGGTTAATGGCGATTTTATGTTGCTTGTGGCAAATACTCAGTTTATGTGGAGCTCTGGCTCAGATAGATTTAGGTAGGTAGATAGGTAGACATATGAACACTAATTATGACAATCAATGTAGAATGTGCGGAACAATGGATAAACAACACAAGGAAACAGTTTTGGAAAGAGTTGGATATTGAGCTGGTCTTTAGGAAGCCAACAGTGATGGGAAACCAATGTTACATACTGATAGGTAATGGGTATCTGTTACCCAACAAGTGGTAATGAGATGAGATTTATTACTGCTCATGCCGATACTCATTATTTACATCATAAGACAATAGCAACAATACTGTCTGTTATGGAGAAACACACTGAAACCAGATAGTATGTCAAAGTGGTGGTTTTAGCTCACATCCAGGCAGCACATTACAGCAGTGATTTAAATCAGATCTTTAAATAGAATTGGAGGTATAACAGTTTTATTGGCAATCTATATTGTATGTTTCATGAATGTACATTACATTGGAACCACTGAGCCTATATTGCCACACGATGGATTGGAAAATGTAGGAAAAGTATGGATTTATAATGTTGAAATAAAAATGAAAGTTAAACAAAAATTGTGGTTCCATGATTTTATCAGCAATGAAACATGGCAGCATCCAGCAAAGCTCACTTTTAGTTTTTGAGTTATTGGAAATGTTGATACCTCTGTGCTGTGTTAGTGTGGACTGCTAATGAGTGAGTGAGTGAGTTTTGGTTTTATGCTCCTTTAACAATATTTCAGCAATATCAAGACGGTGCACACCAGAATTGGGCTTAACACATTGTACCAATGTGGGGAATCGAACCCGGGTCTTCAGGGTGACGAGCTAATGCCTTAAACACTAGGCTACCCAACTGCCCTGGATTGCTATTGAAAAAAACACTTTCTTGTTGCCGGTGAGCCGCGCAGCACTGCTTCAGTGTGGGTTGCCCTTTCAAGATTAACAGTGTCCACTGGTCTTTAAACAGAACCAAAGTCAAGGGGTCTTTTAATGACCCTGATGTTACAAATCTGTTTTAGTGTTCCGTGTATTTGAATTCTGTGGCAGACCTCTTCAAGGATCCCAGAACACCACATTCCCCCCACCCACCCCACCCCATCCCATCACTTTCAAACAGTGGAAGTATTTGACTAGGATATAAAGCATGTTATATAAATCCCATGTCTACATCACTATCAGTGATTCAAGAGGCCAGCTGCTGTTTGAACTCCACAGCAGAATGATTTAATAAATAAATAAATAAATAAATAAATAAATAAATAAATAAATAAATAAATAAATAAATAAATAAATAAATAAATAAATAAATAAATAAATAAATAAATAAATAAATAAATAAATAAATATTTTTATTTTGACCAACCTTGTGGATTAGCTGGCATAAATCCGTGAAACATGAAATTAAAAAAATAAACTGACATAAAATATGTGATTAAAGGACTCCTGGTACACGATAGTTCAAGATGCACAGTGAACACAAAACCATACCAGCTGACATCCTTATTATATATGTATGTACTTGTTAGATATGGTGATAGTTCAATATTTATTCATTTTACCAGGTTATATGAGGAAAGTACTGTATCCCTGAAGTGAATGCCAATCATATTAGATCAGATCTTTTAATGTGATACGATACCTCTCTACATAATAATCTGAGGACACCTCCAAAGATTCTCTAATCATCCAATGAATGCCAAGGCTTCTAAATTCTTGGTACAAGTGAGTGAAGCATTCAGACTGTTGTATACAAAAAACTAAGTTTATCGACCTGTTCTGAATGCCAGAAAATAATGCTGCCCTATAATATTGTTGTGTATATTTTATGATCCTGTATTTTCTGACCACCATTGCATCTACCAGAGACCATATACCGATTTGTATATGGTCTCTGCTTCTACATAAGTAAAGGGTGTACTATCATATTGTTGCGGATCCTGTAATTTCTGACCACCGTTGCATCTACCAGAGACCATATACCGATTTGTATATGGTCTCTGCTTCTACATAAGTAAAGGGTGTACTATCATATTGTTGCGGATCCTGTAATTTCTGACCACCGTTGCATCTACCAGAGACCATATACCGATTTGTATATGGTCTCTGCTTCTACATAAGTAAAGGGTGTACTATCATATTGTTGCGGATCCTGTAATTTCTGACCACCGTTGCATCTACCAGAGACCATATACCGATTTGTATATGGTCTCTGCTTCTACATAAGTAAAGGGTGTACTATCATATTGTTGCGGATCCTGTAATTTCTGACCACCGTTGCATCTACCAGAGACCATATACCGATTTGTATATGGTCTCTGCTTCTACATAAGTAAAGGGTGTACTATCATATTGTTGCGGATCCTGTAATTTCTGACCACCGTTGCATCTACCAGAGACCATATACCGATTTGTATATGGTCTCTGCTTCTACATAAGTAAAGGGTGTACTATCATATTGTTGCGGATCCTGTAATTTCTGACCACCGTTGCATCTACAAAAATACAGGGTGTTCTGTCCAGTGTATATGTGGTCTGTGGTTGTTGTGTTTTGCTAAAATCAAACTTGCAGAATTGAGGTTGAAGGAAATGGAATGATATCATTGATGACAGAGACATGAAACCCACTTTTCTGTACCTCTTCAGTGGTCATAATTAGGTGTAGTCCTGTCTCCTTTTGGTCTTCTGCCATAGCTTAGAATCTACAGACTTCCTGAGTCCTTAACTTTTTGCATTAATCTTGACAAAGACCCCTTGACTTTCAACTTCAAACCCTGCACATGTACTTGTACACTACTACAGAGTTGATACATGTAATCATGTTCATGTTCTGTGTGACAGAGCCCCCGCCGACCTATGAGTCCCTGTATGGGAGAGTGAAGGCTGCCAAGACACAGTCTAGTGGAGTTCCAGACTTCCTCAAGAGATTCGCCCTCCTCCTGGCAGGCACAAGTAAGTCACATGGCCAGAGTGTATCATCAACATATTACTCTGGGTAGCAATAGATCCGCTCCAGCCTATGCTTGTTGTAGGAGATGACTTCCTGAATCCAGTGGACATGTGGATATCTCCACTTACCATGCTTACCGGATGTTGACCACAGCATTAAGCAATTTAATATTCCTAGTCCTTCATAATTCTTTACTGATGCATAAACTAGTCTAAATAAATAAAATCTCAGGTCTCTGATGTCTGTGTCATGAATTACGAACAACACAGGGATTAGTGATGCAATGTGGTAAATAAAGCTTTGAGGTATAGAGTGTATTCAGAGATTGGTCAAGTGAGGGTCAGTCCGACAAAATTGTGAATGTTATTTACATGCACTTGGTGCATGTAGACATACATAGTAGGTTGCACTGGTGCATGTTTTTTATAACTAAATCGAGCCCTGTTAAAGTAAGATAGTAATTAAGCATCGTTGAAAGCTTACAGCTCATGTATTTACTTCCTGTGTCTTTATTGTTTCAGTTGGTTGCACCATTCTGATTGGGCTTTTCATGGCCATCCCTGTTGCTATGATTGTAATGGGTAAGTTATCCTTGTGTTGTGTATTATACAATATTCCCCACAGGCAAGTTATAGGGGGCCTGATATTTCTAGTAGTTAAAGCGTTCGCTCATGACACGCCCAAGACCCATGTTCAATTCCACACGTAGGTGCAAAATGTGAAGGCCATTTCTGGTGTCCGCCGCCATAATATTACTGATAAAACCTCTCCCTCGCTCACTCACTCACTCACTCACTCACTCACTCACTCACTCACTCACTCACTCGTGCTCATGGTAATAACTTACTGATGTTTCATGTTGCCCAGGTACCAAGTTTCTGTTAGGTGCAAAGTTAATTATCTAATTATCTACATGACATTGTGTTTATGTGTATCTAAACTTCTTTATTACCCATAGTGTTAGAATTAACCAAATTCTTTTAATTCCTAGACACTAGTGCAAATATCACTTCACACACACCAGTGTGTGGTTTTTGGCATCTTGATGCCATTGTTGATGTCATCTAAATCTTATTGTGACGTAAATTTTGTCACACTAGAAACGATGTCATAGCTGATGATTGTTGACGTCATTTAACGAATGTGTTTTTCTAAGATAGTGGTCATGATAAGTGCATTTTGTTACAGGGGAGCTCAAAAGAATTAAGAAATAAAGGGCAATAAAGAACTTATTACACTCGCAAGTGAATCTAACTGACTTTATGAAACTTGTATACATGGAGTAACAATTCATGTATTACCCTTTTCGTCGGGAAATACAATAATTCTGATACTCGTTTTGTAAAATCAGTATGACACACACGCTAATCTATATGTATTTTCCAGGTTCCATCCATCTGGATAACTGCCCTGCCGAGCGCTACATTCCAATATATCTGGTTGTTGCTGGTAGTGTGTGGTCATTACAAAGTTTAATGAGTTTAGTGAAGCGATGTTGTTGCCAGAAGTCGGAGGAGACAGAAGGAGAAGAGGGAAAGAAGAAAACAAACCCGTGTGAGGCCATCCTCAACACGTTCATGTTTGCCTGGTTCATCGCAGGTGAGATACCTCCATCGACAAGTCAAGTGGGTTGTCCGGTAGAACTGTGTACTCGCTCTGATGAACGTAGCTTTACTTTTCTTTGTCTCTTACAAAATTATTCACGATAATACTCTTTTTAACTTTTGATAACAATATTTCTGTTATTTCTTTATCAATACAGAAATGTCCCCTTCAAATGTGGAGTTGTGGAATTCATTTTTGTAAGATTCAAATTTTGTCTTTTTGATTTTAATGTTTCCCATTAAGTCATTGTGCAGTTGTTGGAAATGGTCAATGTTTTTGCTAGGATGTTGATGCTTTTTTAGGAACTACCATCTGTAAGGTTTTGTTTCCAGAGCAAAGACAGGTAAATATTTCTTGACCAAACATTGCCTTTTGCCGTTTTGAGTTTTATGTTATGGTTTCCTTGACAACAAACTCAAATGAGGGTAGGGTTTGTTTCTGGAGCATATGCTCAACATGGTCAAGGGTACAATATGCTCAATATTTCTTGGTCAAATTTTCAGATATCAGTCACGCCCTAACTGGTGTTACTTGATATTTAGGAATACTTTAATCGATTTCCAGAGCAGAACTCATGAATCTTTTGTATTTCCTCATTTATCAATCAAGTGGTGAACTACTGACTTACAGTTTTGGATTTTTTCTTTTTTGTTTTTTTTAATTAAATTACAGTATTATTTTTGAATGATTAGAAAAATCAAATGATAACGTCATTAACCTTCTTTTTTTTACAGGTAATGTATGGGTATACAGAACCAATGGCCACTTCAGCTCTGATCCGACGTCGCAGGACTACTGTGACCACACACTGTACTGGTTTGCATTCTGGCTGATCACAGCCACCTACATCATGTTCGGCAGCTTGTGCTGCTGCATGACCCTCAGTGGCTGCATCGCCATGTGCGTCGACAGCAAGTAGACCGCAAGTAGACAGCATCCTCCCACCCTAAAGTCAGTGCTGTTGGTGCATGGAAACATTACCTCCGTGCCTGTCCAAGACTGGCAGATAGCAGTGGGACTCTTGACAAAGTGTTTTTTTAGTGGATGAATTTCAGACCTGTTTGAAACTCTGGAATGGTTCTGCTGACTTTATATGCCATGATATACTAACAACTAACCATTGGCATGATCAGTGGTGAATTCTAATCCTCAGCAGCCTAAATATGACTGTAATCCAGCCATATCACTTCAACAACTCTTGTGTTGCAGATCATCTTTATTACCTACAGTGTATTTAGCATGAGACAAACAGCTGAGAGAGATACAATGTTTAAATTGAGTATGAAAGTCAAGGGGTCGTTGTCCCAGCCCTGATATTTAAACGGATATAAGAATGTGCTTGGGATATATATATATATATATATATATATATATATATATATATTATATATATATATATATATATATATATATATATATATATCAGTCTGAAGGGAGCAATCAAGCCCGAAACTAGTTATTGTTACCTCAGAGAATATTCTTAGGTGTTAGCCCAACTCGCATCAGCTCATTTTCACCTAATATTTACAGTTACAACTGTAGTGTTTATATCCCCAGGTTCAACTATCACAGAAAACCCCAAGGACCCCAATGACCCCTTAATTCAAACACTGGAAATAGAGTTTGCCCTCTTCCTTCTCTTCATCTTCATCTTCTGGCACAGAATGTGCCAGGCACTGCTCAGCTCACTTACCCAAAGCAATCTACCCAATATTAAAAGTATTGTTTTGACAAGTAGTTATATCTTATTTAAGATAGTTTATTGTGTTATCATGAGTTCGGCAAGTTTTGATAAAAACGCTTTTTCCCCAGAATTTACAAATGAAATCTTCTGACATCTATTAATATTATCCATGAATATATATGATAAGCAATCTTTTATGATTGACCATAACATCAGGTTTTGATATAACACACTTCAAAGGACAATAACTGAATTTGTGATTATATAGATCCATCTTCCTAAGGCAAAGTAGTTGACAGACTGGAACATTTTGCTTTTCTAATCCATCCAAGAAAATAGTCGCCGTAGTGCCCACGTGTTGCGAAACAACTGGTACTTGTATCAACACATGAAATTCACTGTCATTTGTAAGCATGCATATTTACAAATTGCTGATGTGATACTAGTGTCAGATTACTTAGCTGAATATGCCAGCTATATTATACTATACTGTTCTGTAATGGTGAAAATAATATCATATCAATACTGGTATGAAATGCTGAAAATAAGTGGTTGGATCAGTTTTTACCTGAAAATCTTAACAGCTGCTTAGATTATAACAAATTAATTTGTTCATGAGCACATGGTGTTCCTACTCCTTCATGGAGGCAGCCATTGTGGTTAACTACAAAAAGTCAAACTGGCTACTGGTTAACTGTAAAACTAGGACTGATCCGAGTCTAACAAATTAAAATGAACACAGGTTTCTTCGGCTAATGCTACACAAATCCTGTGATTTAGTTAAATAATAATAAAATATTATATGTCATATGTTATTCAATCTAAATGAGGCTTCTTTACAGATGGCATTGTATGGACACGGGTATTTAGTCAGTTTGCCATGATGTACAGTCAGTCTTTGTGGAAAATGGTTGGAGCCCATTCCTGGTGACCCCGCTGTAAAAGTTTGGGTTTTTTGCTGAAAGCAGCGTAAAACGATACTCACTCGGTCACACTAAATGGTGATCCCTTGTGCCCTGGAGTGATTGGTGCTCTCAGTATGGCTGATCAATGAAGTCTCAGGTTTTTTTGAAGGAACCGTAAATCACTGATGGTGTCCGGTGCTTTGCATTGGATTTTGTGGTTAATGTTTCTATAGAAACAGCTCACATAATGTTTCAGTTGAGATGATAAATAAATGAAGTCAAGTCTTGTGTCAGTATGTTAAGGAATACTGTAAATGTTGGCCTTCTTATTGTGTGACTGATTCTGGTCAACGTTGTTACCATGGCTACTGGCATTAAACTCATTGCAATACAATAGATAAGTTTATTATCAACACCATACAGTCAATGGTGATAACTTTTTTTCAATAATTTATTTTAGACTCTGATTTTCCAAGTTACCTCAGTTTGGGATTGGCAAATCAAGAACTGCAAAAGTAACATGCTTAAAGAAAATATATTTTCTGGATATTCTGCCTGGATAACTTTATAAAAAATAATAATGTATAATTGTTCATTTTGCCTGAGGTCAGAGTCACTGAACAATAAAAATAACATGCCCCTCAGTTTGTGATTAATATGGGTCTCCAGGCCCTGATTTAACATGTGCCCCATCATTTTCTCTGGTGACAAGCCACTTGACTCCTAGTACTCAGTCAGACTGAATCAGCCATTGTTATTTGTGTATATATTACCATGATTAAGCGCCTACTA
This sequence comes from Haliotis cracherodii, assembly GCF_022045235.1. Classification (NCBI taxonomy): domain Eukaryota; kingdom Metazoa; phylum Mollusca; class Gastropoda; order Lepetellida; family Haliotidae; genus Haliotis; species Haliotis cracherodii. The sequence goes on along the minus strand of NW_027266341.1, from coordinate 50,134,467 downwards.
CATATGCAGTAATGGTAATAGTATGGTTAAGGGAGAAGTCAGAGCAGCTTGACCCATAACGTTTCCAATGTCAGTATGTATCTATTTATGCTATAGTTGTCTCCCTTTAGTAAGTTATACAAACTCCTCACAGCGATATCCCTTTTGCAGAGCTCTCTATACTATCGCTGCCACCAGTCAAAACTGCCCACAGTGATAGATGATCACAACCATGCTTGGAGTTGAACTCGCTGCCGAATGACCGTTATGTTTACAAACAAGTGACGACTGTCGTGTCGCCGAATACACTTAGCCCCTGCTAAATTAAATTCTTTGTTTGTCAATTTGAATTTCTATTTCATTACAACTATCATGTAATTGATATAGTAAGAATGTAAGGGAGAAGTTAAGGGATTTTCCATTCGTCTGTAATCTCAGACCAATCTGATTGAAGAAACAAAAAGGTAAATTCATCTGGGAAATATGGTCAGTTGTAAACCTTTTCAAACTTCACTATGATGGCATTCCCAAAGACATAAACAAAAGTGTCAACGTTCCTACAATTTGTGTTAGAGGGCAAATTTCAAGTTTTTGTAATTGACGCACCCCCACTGGTGGCAGCGATGTTACAGAGAGTGTAACAGAGGTGTCAGGCGCTGGGAAGGAGCTTGAGTTATATATTGTGTGGAAATTTTCTTTGATAATGAAATAGGATATTCTGCTTCATATGGAAAGCTGGACACACCATGTTATTTTGTCATGTGCTGCGTATGTATATATATGCAATATAGCTTCAGTGGTGAATGTTGTGAAAGTTCTTGTGTGAGCCTTTATTCACAGTGTGTCTTTTTGTAGATATTTGTGATATATGAAGTGATGTATGCTCTATTTTACAAAGGGAATGGTTGTTTGCTCATGTTAAGTGCTGGACTATGTTAACAACTGAAGACATTGCCAAGGACAGATTACCAGCAACATCTGTGCCTAATTTTTACATTACTCCAGGAGAATATTTGGTAAATAATTCTTGATTTTCTATTTAACATAGATCACTTTGGATGATGATCATAATGATTACTATCTTATAGAATGTACTAAACAAAAGAAAAGTTAGTGTTCATGAATAGTTTTTCGGGATGTTTTTTGTAGTGATACTGTGCGCACAATTTGATAAAAAATATCCCCCAAAATATTCATGATGCCTAACATTTTTTTGTTCATTATCGTTAAACTTGTGTTCAACTGGACATCAATATCAGACCTAGGCTTGTAGCAGTTATTTGGGGGATTGTTCTTTGGAAACAGTCCGAGCCAATTATCTTTGTCTACATGCTACATATCTTTTTGGTAATGTTTTTGTTGTTGTGTGTTTCCTGACCTGTACATTCCATTTATTTTAAGCATTAACACATCAGTGTGTGCTTGTGTGACCTACAGACATGAGTTCCCTTTAAGCATTAACACATCAGTGAGTGCTTTTGTGACCTACAGACATGAGTTCCCTTTAAGCATTAACACATCAGTGTGTGCTTTTGTGACCTACAGACATGAGTTCCCTTTAAGCATTAACACATCAGTGTGTGCTTGTGTGACCTACGGACATGAGTTCCCTTTAAGCATTAACACATCAGTGTGTGCTTGTGTGACCTACAGACATGAGTTCCCTTTAAGCATTAACACATCAGTGTGTGCTTGTGTGACCTACGGACATGAGTTCCCTTTAAGCATTAACACATCAGTGTGTGCTTGTGTGACCTACGGACATGAGTTCCCTTTAAGCATTAACACATCAGTGTGTGCTTGTGTGACCTACGGACATGAGTTCCCTTTAAGCATTAACACATCAGTGTGTGCTTGTGTGACCTACGGACATGAGTTCCCTTTAAGCATTAACACATCAGTGAGTGCTTGTGTGACCTACGGACATGAGTTCCCTTTAAGCATTAACACATCAGTATGTGCTTGTGTGACCTACAGACATGAGTTCCCTTTAAGCATTAACACATCAGTGTGTGCTTGTGTGACCTACAGACATGAGTTCCCTTTAAGCATTAACACATCAGTATGTGCTTGTGTGACCTACGGACATGAGTTCCCTTTAAGCATTAACACATCAGTATGTGCTTGTGTGACCTACGGACATGAGTTCCCTTTAAACATTAACACATCAGTATGTGCTTGTGTGACCTACAGACATGAGTTCCCTTTAAGCATTAACACATCAGTGAGTGCTTGTGTGACCTACGGACATGAGTTCCCTTTAAACATTAACACATCAGTATGTGCTTGTGTGACCTACGGACATGAGTTCCCTTTAAGCATTAACACATCAGTGTGTGCTTGTGTGACCTACAGACATGAGTTCCCTTTAAGCATTAACACATCAGTATGTGCTTGTGTGACCTACAGACATGAGTTCCCTTTAAGCATTAACACATCAGTGTGTGCTTGTGTGACCTACGGACATGAGTTCCCTTTAAACATTAACACATCAGTGTGTGCTTGTGTGACCTACGGACATGAGTTCCCTTTAAGCATTAACACATCAGTGTGTGCTTGTGTGACCTACGGACATGAGTTCCCTTTAAACATTAACACATCAGTGTGTGCTTGTGTGACCTACGGACATGAGTTCCCTTTAAGCATTAACACATCAGTGAGTGCTTGTGTGACCTACAGACTTGAGTTCCCTTTAAGCATTAACAAATCAGTGAGTGCTTGTGTGACCTACGGACATGAGTTCCCTTTAAACATGGTAAATGAATCTCAATAAAGTTGTTATGCTCAAGACTTAAAAATATATACTAAACAAAGCTCAATTTTGTATTTGGGTAACAGACCCAAATATTAAAGAGATATGATAAGTTGAAAATTTGTTCGAATACACATCACCAACTATTTTGCCATGCTTGCAGTTATGTCATCCTGTTATCTAATATGCATAATCTCCTGGCCTTGATATGTATTTAACAGCTGCAACATACAATGTGCTGATTAAGCTGTGGTTGTGACACAAAGTTGGGGACCAACCATTTCATATTCAGGGGTGGGGAGTTTGGAATTTATGTGAGGGACAGAATACTACTTCATTACATAAAATGAGTTTTTGTGCAATTTACTCTCCCTGAATGTCAGTGTTTCAGCATGTTCAGAAAAATATTGCGTGTAAAGCCAAAGGCGAAATGTTATTGTCTTCCAAGCCGTTCTTATTTCTGTTTCTGAAAGAAGAACATTTTTCAGGATGTCCAGTGATATTTTTGTGCGTGTGTGTGGGGGTGTAAACTTCACCCCCACAACACTACATCCCAAACCCCCACCACCCTCAGCCTGAATATGGAATAGTCGGTCCCTTACAGTATGTGATGTAACAATGAACATTACATTGTTACATCATTGTCATCAGCTTTGCATAAACTTAGGATAACATGTTCGTATCGACTCCATGTCTGGGGCGGTCGGGTAGCCTAGTGGTTAAAGCGTTAGCTCGTCATGCCGAAGACCCGGGTTCGATTCCCGACATGGGTACAATGTGTGAAGCCCATTTCTGGTGTCCCCCGCCGTGATATTGCTGGAATATTGCTAAAAGCGGCGTAAAACTATACTCACTCACTCACTCACGACTCCATGTCTTGACGTACACCAATTTCTGCATTCATTAATCATCCTACTATTCAGATAGAAAGTCACTAAGTTCATTTGACTTCAGCACGAGTGTCTGTAGCATGTTGGATGCCTGTGTTTCTTATACCACATCATGACGTTCATTTCACATCACAACATGCACCCAGTATGCACTTGCAGCAAATGATAAGTATTGAAGGACACTTTCATTTTTTGGAATTCTCTGTAAGGGATAATGAAGTTAAGGATTTCCCAGTCTTCACCCTTACAACAGACATGCCACATTCCAAGGTAGACCATAGGGCTGGGACAAGTCCAAATTTACTACCTGGGTACCCACCACCCTATGACCTGATTCTACCAGGGTACCCACTGTAGGTCTCAGGAGATGTCTCAAAATGTCCGATTGGGAACATTTTTAGCATAGCCCTGGCAAAACGTACGTATTTAGATACATGTATTAAATAATCTGGTCATTCATACACTGAAGTTGAATTAAGTTATATCTTTATTCAACCATTTGAAAAATCAGAAGGAATGGGTGCATAGTCAGAAAGAAATGCGAACATTAGTGACATTAGTGCAACTATAGAGTTCTGGATAATTTTTGTCATTAAACAATATATCACGTGACTAACCACGGGTCCGGGTCCCAGCCCTAGTAGACCAATCAACTTTCTAAAATGATTATGAACAACTTTTAAAGTGGTTGAAAGTCATGTCAGCACTGGTCTAGGAATTTAATCTTAAGATTCAGACTGTCAAGATATTAAGAACTTTTTGTTCTGTCCAGCAGGAGATAGCCAGATGTTTGCAGAAATGTTTTTAGTAATGTGATCAGTTATTTCATCAACAATCAACATCTTGTCACATGAATTATCCAACATCTTCAGGACATGATTTTGCCAGTGCAAGAATACCTCATGCATGTTGTAACTATAGTAACTGAGGATCCGGTGGTCACAATGGCTGCAGGGTATAAATAGTGTTTGGATGACGACCACATGGAAAAGCTGCTCTGGTATGTGTGTCCTACTTGATTCTGTGTCACCTTACCTCTATGTTGTGATGCCGCTCACTGAGGGCCCAGGGACCTGTCACACAGAGCCATCTTAGCGCTGAGATTGTAACTCCCATATTACAGCAGTCGTATCGATAAGATTGCTTTGTGGAGCAGGCCAAGTGCTGCTCAAGCTACCTTATGTCAACCCAACTTACTCACTCACTTGTAAGTTTGTCTGTTACTTTAACATGCTATTCATGTTCAAGAAATAATGTCTTGTATAACAAGTGAAGTCAGAACAGAAACTGATCCTGAAATTGTTTGTGTATATATGTATTTCTGTTTGTTATGGAATATATTTTGTAAAGCAACTGTGAGTCAAATGTTCCTGTTTTGGTGTTGAACGATTGTGAAAGAATTCTAAGGTTAATTTACATGCAACTATTTTTATGTTATTATAGAATTAGCTCAAGTGTCCTCAACAATGTGATTATGCTCCATGGGAGTTTGTTTGAAGGTTTTTAGATGTGTCCAAGTGTACATTGACTTGCCTGTATTGCCACTAGATCTGATTCTGTTTATTTTTTGCAATAATATATTTATATGTAGTTAGATTAAGAAATATGAAATCAATGTATTGATATATTTGTGCATGTAGCTAGTGTATCCAGTGTTAATGTTTACAATTCAAGGAAGCAGAGCAACGGGCTGTTGTACAAACTTCATGTAATCTTAACTATTTCAGAGCCTTTTTATTAGGCACATGGGAAAAAATAACTGTATTCATTGGTAAATATTCTAGAAAATAAATAGTTACTCAAACATTGATCAAACTCCTTGAAGTTCATTAACTATTTCACAGAAGTATATTTTCATAAAAATAAGAATTAAGATTTACCAATTCTGAGATTTTATTTTATCTACAGGCAATATGAAGTCAGTTAAAATCATAATGTTTGTGTGCTTAGGATATTACCTGCTTATTACCTTGGTTTGAGCGTTTAAAGGTGATTGTCAAGCAGAGTAGAGAATTCTTTCACCTGATTGGCTGATGATATGCATTGTGTAAGTCTCTACCGGGTATACTATTTTGATGTGAAGCATTCTGTAGGAGTGGTTTTTTAATATGATTTGCAACATCCGCACGTTTTATTGGTGCTTCCTTTCAGGACTGCACTAAGTATTATATTGTATTGTGTTGACCATGGGACAGTCGAACATATGATTTGAAAACTTCAATAAAAAATTATCTTCATTCAAAGCTGCAACTGAAATAAGAAAGTCATTCATTATTGTACATTATTTAACACCATTGAGCCAAACCTAAACTGGTTGTATCAGTGATTAGTGATGACAGAGTCAAAAAAGTAAATTAAAGAAGGTATAAGAACGAAGTTATGATAAGTAATACATTGTGAGTAGGATGAAATATGCAACTTATCTGAAGAATGAATCCAAAACATTCAGATTAGGTACTTTGTGTTGAAATGATAACTTTGAAAAAAAGTATGGGTAACATGCTCTGCTGCTTAGATAATAGGTTGCAAAGATCAGTGACAGTCCCTATTGTTTTATGTAAGTCAAAACAATTCAGTTCACAAGAAAGTTTCTGGTCGTTTTCTCAATAAATAGATGTCATAGAAATGAGGGGGGGGCACGGGTGGCCCAGTCGTCTAAGGCGCCGCGATCCGCTGTGCAGAGTTGCGTCCTTTGGGCACGCCAGAAACCTATGATTGTGGGTTCGAATCCCGGTTCGTCCCAACTATGTTTGAGGTTTGTCAGCACCATACCTGTGCTCGTGGGTTTCACTGAAGTGGTAAACGTCTGAGACCTGCATCACTTCGGGCTTTCCTCCCACATTAAGCTGACACGCCACGATATAACTGGTATACTGTTAAAAACGGCGTTAAACCCAACTCACTCACTCATAGAAATGAATCTACCAGGGCATTTTGAAAGTGGTTTTGTTTGGAGGTAATACCAGTGTTACACAGGTTACACAACTTATTTTTTGCTGTGTGAATCTTTCAAAGATAGACTTTGTAGACTATTCCTTGCATGTACTATGTGAATAAAGTTAGTGTTGTAATGATAAGGCGATACAAAACCCACGATACAATATATTGAATTTCAACCCTGTATCGAGATACATAGAATACATCATATTACAAGTTATGTTAGTGTAAAACACATGAATATTAACAGATTAGTTATGATCAGTTATTGAACAGTAAATCAGTGATAGGATTTGGTGATGTCCTCTCAACTTCTTTGTTATAAAAACATTAAAGAGTTGGGCAGTGTTTGTCATGTTATAAGTCTTGATTCAGGCTTTTGGTTCACCCGCAAAAAGAATAAATATCAATAAAAGTACTGTATCGGGATACAAATCGTGTCACAGTATTGGGATACGTATTGTATCGCCACCCCACCATATCGTTAAACCTCGAGAATAGATCTTCAGAAGGCCAGACCAGTAGTTTTCTACAAAATAAGTAGTTCTATGAAGATACAGCATTAGGGAATAGGGCTGTTTCCAACACTGTACATGTGTACCATTAAGCCTTTCATGGTCAGATGGATGGACATGAGCCTTCTTGTACATAGAGAACTTCTGTATAATCCTCTACATGTGTTATAGTGACCGTGTTGTCAAATGTGTATTGTACATAAGATCTGTATGGTTTATTCTGTTGATAGGTATATTCTCTGCAATAATTTGAATAAAATATCTGTTTACATTTAAGTGTTCAGATCAGTTGTTGACCATGTGTTTGCCTTCAGTTTGTGTCAGCAATAATGCATCTTGGTAATTATCTTGTCTTTAGATTTCTTTCAAAATGAACTGCAGTTTTAGGGGTGTGTTAGGGTCGGAAGGTTTTGGAAGTAACATCTGTAAGAAACGATCAATCCTGCATGTGATATAATACACCCCAGGGTTTTTTTAACCAGTATTACATCAACATTTTCCTGCAGTTGCTAACCCACTCAGAACACACACTGGCTGGCACAAGCTGGTCACAGTTGGTTGCCATGAGGGTGTAACAGTTGGCTGTGTGGAGTTGTGTCCCTTCGGCATGACAAGATAAGTTGGTTGAATCTTAGATTCGCACTGATTGTGAACATTTGATGGTCAGCACATCTGATGGTGGGTTTCACCAAAGTAAACCTCAAACACCATCATCCCTCATGGCTTAAGCCTAACAAACGGCAGACAGGCTGAAATAATGTTTAAAGAAGTGTAAAACAGGGGTTAAAATACTCAAATTCCTTCCTAACATAGAAGGAGTGAGTATGGTTTTACGCCGCTTTTAGCAATATCCCAGCAATATCATGGTGAGGGACACAGAAATGGGCTTCACACAATGAGCCCTATCGGGAATCAACCCAGGTCTTTCGCCCGACAAGAGACACCTTTGACCACAAGGCAACCCCACTGGCCCCAAACATGGAGTGGTGATGGGGTACCCTAGTGGTTTAAGCATTCACTTGTCAAGAGGAAAGTGGTTCAGTTCCCATGAGTACAAAATGTGAAACTAATTTCTGGTGTCCCCTGCTGTGATATTGCTTGAATATTGCTAAAGGCAGCATTGAAACCAACTCACTCGGTCAACCTTAACATGGATGAACAAACCTTCTTGGTCACATGCACACTGATGTGCTAGAACTGATGCCACACTTATTCCTACAGGAGAAACCCGTGACTAGCAGGATCGGATGGTCAGGCTTGATGACTTGGTTGATGCATGTCATTGTATCCCAATTGAGTGGATTGATGCTCATGACATCAATCACTGGATTGTCTAGTCCAGGCTCTATTATTTACAGACCACCATCATATAGCTGGAAAATTGCTGAGTGCAGAGTTAATCAACAAACAAACAAACAAACCCTACAAGAGAATCATTAATAATATTAAATAAGTAGCTCACACATACTGCCGTTAGGATTTTAGTTTAGGTGCTGTTGATTTGGGATAGAAGCTATTGGGCTGGAAGACCGATACAGTGCCCTTTACAGATTCTGTTCCCTTTACAGATGTCCGTTCCCTTTACAGATGTCTGTCCCCTTTACAGATGTCCGTCAACTTTACAGATGTCCGTTCCCTTTACAGATGTCTGTTCCCTTTACAAATGTCCGTCCTCTTTACAGATGTCCATTCCCATTACAGATGTCTGTTCCCTTTACAGATGTCCCTTCCCTTTACAGATGTCTGTTCCATTTACAGATGTCCGTTCACTTTACAGATGTCCCTTCCCTTTACAGATGTCGGTTCCCTTTACAGATATCCCTTCCCTTTACAGATGTCCCGTCCCTTTACAGATGTCCGTTCCCTTTACAGATGTCTGTCCCCTTTACAGATGTCCGTCAACTTTACAGATGTCCGTTCCCTTTACAGATGTCTGTTCCCTTTACAAATGTCCGTCCTCTTTACAGATGTCCATTCCCATTACAGATGTCTGTTCCCTTTACAGATGTCCCTTCCCTTTACAGATGTCTGTTCCATTTACAGATGTCCGTTCACTTTACAGATGTCCCTTCCCTTTACAGATGTCGGTTCCCTTTACAGATATCCCTTCCCTTTACAGATGTCCCGTCCCTTTACAGATGTCTGTTCCCTTTACAGATGTCCGTTCCCTTTACAGATGTCCGTTCCCTTTACAGATGTCTGTTCCCTTTACAGATGTCTGTTCCCTTTACAGATGTCCCTTCCCTTTACAGATGTCCCTTCCCTTTACAGATGTCCCTTCCCTTTACAGATGTCTGTTTCCTTTACAGATGTATGTTCCCTTTACAGATGTCTGTTTCCTTTACAGATGTCCCTTCCCTTTACAGATGTCCCTTCCCTTTACAGATGTCCCTTCCCTTTACAGATGTATGTTCCCTTTACAGATGTCTGTTCCCTTTACAGATGTCCGTTCCCTTTACAGATGTCCGTTCCCTTTACAGATGTCTGTTCCCTTTACAGATGTCCGTTCCCTTTACAGATGTCTGTTCCCTTTACAGATGTCCGTCCTCTTTACAAATGTCCGTCCTCTTTACAGATGTCTGTTCCCTTTACAGATGTCTGTTCCCTTTACAGATGTCCGTTCCCTTTACAGATGTCCCTTCCCTTTACAGATGTCTGTTCCCTTTACAGATGTCCATGCTCTTTACAAATGTCCGTCCTCTTTACAGATGTCCCTTCCCTTTACAGATGTCTGTTCCCTTTACAGATGTCCGTCCTCTTTACAAATGTCCGTCCTCTTTACAGATGTCTGTTCCCTTTACAGATGTCTGTTCCCTTTACAGATGTCCGTTCCCTTTACAGATGTCCCTTCCCTTTACAGATGTCCCTTCCCTTTACAGATGTCTGTTCCCTTTACAGATGTCCGTTCCCTTTACAGATGTCTGTTTCCTTTACAGATGTCCGTCCCCTTTACAGATGTCCCTTCCCTTTACAGATGTCCCTTCCCTTTACAGATGTCCGTCCTCTTTACAGATGTATGTTCCCTTTACAGATGTCTGTTTCCTTTACAGATGTCTGTTCCCTTTACAGATGTCCCTTCCCTTTACAGATGTCCGTTCCCTTTACAGATGTCCCTTCCTTTTTCAGATGTATGTACCCTTTACAGATGTCTGTTTCCTTTACAGATGTCCGTTCCCTTTACAAATGTCTGTTCCCTTTACAAATGTCCGTCCTCTTTACAGATGTCTGTTCCCTTTACAGATGTCTTGTTTCCTTTACAGATGTCCGTTCCCTTTACAGATGTCTGTTCCCTTTACATATGTCCGTTCCCATTACAGATGTCTGTTCCCTTTACAGATGTCCGTTCCCTTTACAGATGTCCGTTTCCTTTATAGATGTCCCTTCCCTTTACAGATGTCCCTTCCCTTTACAGATGTCTGTTTCCTCTACAGATGTCTGTTCCCTTTACAGATGTCCGTTCCCTTTACAGATGTCTTGTTTCCTTTACAGATGTCTGTTCCCTTTACAGATGTCCCTTCCCTTTACAGATGTCCGTTCCCTTTACAGATGTCCATTCCCATTACAGATGTCCCGTCCCTTTACAGATGTCTGTTTCCTCTACAGATGTCTGTTCCCTTTACAGATGTCCGTCCCCTTTACAGATGTCCCTTCCCTTTACAGATGTCCCTTCCCTTTACAGATGTCCGTTCTCTTTACAGATGTCCCTTCCCTTTACAGATGTCTGTTTCTTTTACAGATGTCCGTTCCCATTACAGATGCCCCTACCCTTTACAGATGTCCCTTCCCTTTACAGATGTATGTTCCCTTTACAGATGTCCGTTCCCTTTACGGATGTCTGTTCCCTTTACAAATGTCCGTCCTCTTTACAGATGTCTGTTCCCTTTACAGATGTCTGTTTCCTTTACTGATGTCGTGTTCCCTTTACAGATGTCTGTTCCCTTTACATATGTCCGTTCCCTTTACAGATGTCTGTTCCCTTTACAGATGTCCGTTCCCTTTACAGATGTCCCTTCCCTTTACAGATGTCCCTTCCCTTTACAGATGTCCCTTCCCTTTACAGATGTCTGTTCCCTTTACAGATGTCTGTTCCCTTTACAGATGTCTGTTTCCTTTACAGATGTCCCTTCCCTTTACAGATGTCCGTTCCCTTTATAGATGTCCGTTCCCTTTACAGATGTCCCTTCCCTTTACAGATGTCCGTCCCCTTTACAGATGTCCCTTCCCTTTACAGATGTCCCTTCCCTTTACCGATGTCCGTCCTCTTTACAGATGTCTGTTTCCTTTACAGATGTCTGTTCCCTTTACAGATGTCCCTTCCCTTTACAAATGTCCGTTCCCTTTACAGATGTCCCTTCCTTTTTCAGATGTATGTACCCTTTACAGATGTCTGTTTCCTTTACAGATGTCCGTTCCCTTTACAAATGTCTGTTCCCTTTACAAATGTCCGTCCTCTTTACAGATGTCTATTCCCTTTACAGATGTCTTGTTTCCTTTACAGATGTCCGTTCCCTTTACAGATGTCTGTTCCCTTTACATGTGTCCGTTCCCATTACAGATGTCTGTTCCCTTTACAGATGTCCGTTCCCTTTACAGATGTCCGTTTCCTTTATAGATGTCCCTTCCCTTTACAGATGTCCCTTCCCTTTACAGATGTCTGTTTCCTCTACAGATGTCTGTTCCCTTTACAGATGTCCGTTCCCTTTACAGATGTCTTGTTTCCTTTACAGATGTCTGTTCCCTTTACAGATGTCCCTTCCCTTTACAGATGTCCGTTCCCTTTACAGATGTCGGTTCCCTTTACAGATGTCCCTTCCCTTTACAGATGTCCCTTCCCTTTACAGATGTCCCTTCCCTTTACAGATGTCTGTTCCCTTTACAGATGTCTGTTCCCTTTACAGATGTCTGTTTCCTTTACAGATGTCCCTTCCCTTTACAGATGTCCGTTCCCTTTATAGATGTCCCTTCCCTTTACAGATGTCCGTTCCCTTTACAGATGCCCCTACCCTTTACAGATGTCCCTTCCCTTTACAGATGTATGTTCCCTTTACAGATGTCCGTTCCCTTTACGGATGTCTGTTCCCTTTACAAATGTCCGTCCTCTTTACAGATGTCTGTTCCCTTTACAGATGTCTGTTTCCTTTACAGATGTCCGTTCCCTTTACAGATGTCTGTTCCCTTTACATATGTCCGTTCCCTTTACAGATGTCTGTTCCCTTTACAGATGTCCGTTCCCTTTACAGATGTCGGTTCCCTTTACAGATGTCCCTTCCCTTTACAGATGTCCCTTCCCTTTACAGATGTCCCTTCCCTTTACAGATGTCTGTTCCCTTTACAGATGTCTGTTCCCTTTACAGATGTCTGTTTCCTTTAGAGATGTCCCTTCCCTTTACAGATGTCCGTTCCCTTTATAGATGTCCGTTGCCTTTACAGATGTCCCTTCCCTTTACAGATGTCTGTTTCCTCTACAGATGTCTGTTCCCTTTACAGATGTCCGTTCCCTTTACAGATGTCTTGTTTCCCTTACAGATGTCCGTTCCCTTTACAGATGTCCCTTCCCTTTACAGATGTCCGTTCCCTTTACAGATGTCCCTTCCCTTTACAGATGTCTGTTTCCTCTACAGATGTCTGTTCCCTTTACAGATGTCTGTTCCCTTTACAGATGTCTGTTTCCGTTACAGATGTCCGTCCCTTTACAGATGTGTCCCTTCCCTTTACAGATGTCCCTTCCCTTTACAGATGTCTGTTCCCTTTACATATGTCTGTTCCCTTTACAGATGTCTGTCCCCGTTACAGATGTCTGTCCCTTTACAGATGTCTGTTCCCTTTACAGATGTCTGTTCCCTTTACAGATGTGTGTTTCCTTTACAGATGTCTGTTCCCTTTACAGATGTCCCTTCCCTTTACAGATGTCCGTTCCCTTTACAGATGTCCCTTCCCTTTTCAGATGTATGTACCCTTTACAGATGTCTGTTTCCTTTACAGATGTCCGTTCCCTTTACAGATGTCTGTTCCCTTTACAAATGTCCGTCCTCTTTACAGATGTCTGTTCCCTTTACAGATGTCTTTTTCCTTTACAGATGTCCGTTCCCTTTACAGATGTCTGTTCCCTTTACATATGTCCGTTCCCATTACAGATGTCTGTTCCCTTTACAGATGTCCGTTCCCTTTACAGATGTCCGTTTCCTTTATAGATGTCCCTTCCCTTTACAGATGTCCCTTCTCTTTACAGATGTCTGTTTCCTCTACAGATGTCTGTTCCCTTTACAGATGTCCGTTCCCTTTACAGATGTCTTGTTTCCTTTACAGATGTCTGTTCCCTTTACAGATGTCCCTTCCCTTTACAGATGTCCGTTCCCTTTACAGATGTCCATTCCCATTACAGATGTCCCGTCCCTTTACAGATGTCTGTTTCCTCTACAGATGTCTGTTCCCTTTACAGATGTCCGTCCCCTTTACAGATGTCCCTTCCCTTTACAGATGTCCCTTCTCTTTACAGATGTCCGTTCCCTTTACAGATGTCTGTTCCCTTTACATATGTCCGTTCCCTTTACAGATGTCTGTTCCCTTTACAGGTGTCCGTTCCCTTTACAGATGTCGGTTCCCTTTACAGATGTCCCTTCCCTTTACAGATGTCCCTTCCCTTTACAGATGTCCCTTCCCTTTACAGATGTCTGTTCCCTTTACAGATGTCTGTTCCCTTTACAGATGTCTGTTTCCTTTACAGATGTCCCTTCCCTTTACAGATGTCCGTTCCCTTTATAGATGTCCCTTCCCTTTACAGATGTCCCTTCCCTTTACAGATGTCTGTTTCCTCTACAGATGTCTGTTCCCTTTACAAATGTCCGTTCCCTTTACAGATGTCTGTCTCCGTTACAGATGTCCGTCCCTTTACAGATGGGTCCCTTCCCTTTACAGATGTCCCTTCCCTTTACAGATGTCTGTTCCCTTTACAGATGTCTGTTCCCTTTACAGATGTCTGTCCCCGTTACAGATGTCTGTCCCTTTACAGATGTCTGTTCCCTTTACAGATGTCTGTTCCCTTTACAGATGTGTGTTTCCTTTACAGATGTCTGTTCCCTTTACAGATGTCTGTTCCCTTTACAGATGTCTGTTCCCTTTACAGATGTCCGTTCCCTTTACAGATGTCCATTCCCATTACAGATGTCCATTCCCATTACAGATGTCCGTCCCCTTTAACCATGTCCCTTCCCATGTAAATAGTAAATAACTGTAGGGCCATCAGCGAAGATGAACACTCTGGCGGATCCAGATACCTGTGTTCAGGACTTGGGTTTGCTCCCTCTTTCAACAGGATCCGTCTCCGTAATATATACCCTGTTGCAAACAACGTGCAAGTTAAACACTTATGTACACTCACTGATAATCATATTCAGTAGACGTATTTCTATGCAAGAGCGTGCGGATCACTCTAAAGGGAACTTCAACTTTGAACCTCACGAGATTGTTGCCTTTACATTAACAACCTGTGCACTGTGTCGTCCTGAATAGAACATGCAGAATGCATACAAATGTTCGAAGGCTGTGCGAGTCCTAGGCCCACGTAGATTACGTGTAACACTGTTGCTAATTCATAACGAGTTGAGAGGATACACCTCTCTACTGTTGGATAACAGGTTACATCCACGCACCTGAATAGAACTCCTTCCCTGCGCTTGTTTGCGATTGTCAAACCCCGGCGTATTTAATAATGTGCATTCTTGGTCTGAAAATAGAACACGCATAGATTAGTCCCATATCGTAGAACTTGTTTGAAGCTGTAAAGTGTGGATGGTATATACATTCCATTCTGTCTGATCGTTGTTTGAGGGCTCATTTTACAATGAATGAACACCGCGACCCTGCAACAGCACCAACCAAGGATGAATGGCCAGAGCTTCTTCATAAGGTGAGAGGAAGCATCATAACTTATTAAGGATACCTTCTTTGGGAGAGTTCACATGCTTATTAATCTCCCAGCATATACATGTACAAAAGATGCATGCTACAATGGCCCTTATACGAGTCCAGCGGGAAATGTAAGTATCGAGGTCAGGGCACAGTATTGTCACGCGAATAATGTATAGCTGACATTATGAAATCTGACATCTGAAATAATTGAGAATATGGCGTCTCGTGTGCATGCAAGGGGCCATAACGTCTGTCAGTTTGTTTTCACGTTGAAACCAGTTTCCCTCTGCTGCAAAACTACAGCACATCAGGATAATTGAGTCCGGTCACAAAGGATCACATCTGAACATCTTAAAAGGGCACTATTAAAGCTAGGACCAATTGAACCCAGGTAGATTAAAAACCGTTTTGTTACCTCGCGCTTTGGGATGAACGTCAATCCATCAGTCACTGATTCCATAAATCCATGGATATTATCTCTCAGTTTCACGCGAAACCAATGATTGTGGGTTCGAATCCCGACTCGCCCCGATTATGTTTCTAGGTTTGTCAGCACCATACCCGTGCTCGTGGCTTTCACCGAAGTGGTGAACGTCTGAGACCTGCATCACTTCGGGCTTTCCTCCTACATTTAGCTGACACGCCGCCATATAACTGGAATACTGTTAAAAGCGGCATTAAACCCAACTCACTCACTAAGTTTCACGCAGTGGATTAAAGTGAGTGAGTATGGTTTTACGCCGCTTTTAGCAATATTCCAGCAATATCACGGCGGGGGACACCCCAAAATGGGCTTCACACATTGTACCCATGTCGGGAATCGAACTCGGGAAGTACATAGATGCATACCTTCTGAAATGAAACCTGAAAGATGAAATTGTTTACGATTTGTGGAGTGATTATTGTTTATTTTTAATGTTGGTTATATACTCACGGACAAAAGAAACGCGAATACTATACATGATGGTTCCTATAATCTTTTTGAAGAGTTACTCATGTTCAAGTGACTGAGTGAGTGTGTATGGTTTTACGCCGCTTTTAGCAATATTCCAGCAATATCATGGCGGGGGACACCAGAAATGGGCTTCACACAATGTACCCATGTCGGGAATCGAACCCGGGACGTCGGCGTGACGAGCGAACGCTTTAACCACTAGGCTACCCGACCGCTCCTACTCATATTCAATAGATATTATAGATTGGTTAGATGCACAAACGAACGCGTCACATGTGACTATGATAGGTGGAATCGGAGTGGTCAGTAGGAGGGACAAAGAAGGGACATAACTCGTAATAGCCACAGGTGGCGCTACGATCGAGCCCAGAAAATCCCGGCAAGGTCGACAAGGATGGAAACTGGATTTTCATAGTCAGTAACTCCCTTGCCTCGGGAAGATGATGACCAACGAGATACACGGAGTCACGGATTGTCTGTATCCTCCGAACCTTGGGTTTTCTTCTTGGCATCATTCGCTGTGTTTAAAGAACAATGTTAGTCTGTGGATATTCTAAGGTAATCTATTTGTTTTTTAGCTTGGCGTTGATGCAAGGGATGCCATACGACAAGACAACCCCGACCTAGAGGTACACTTATTCTTGTGTGGTTTGCAGACTGAACTCACCCCATTCCTATAATGCAATGACATCATCTATTCTTCAGATATACATTTGTCACGAATGTCTTACTTTAGATGGACCGCCTCCGTGGTCTAGCGGTAAAGTGTACGCCCGGATAGCGGAAGGTCTGGGGTTCGATCCCCGGCCGAGTCATACCAAAATGCGTTAAAATATAGTGCTTGTTGTTACCCTGCCTGGTGCTCGGAAGTTAAGGGATTAAAACAAGAACTGGTCGGCTCAGAGTCAACTCTGTCTGAACTCTGTTAAACTGCGGCATGGTATCTCAGAGGGCTGGCACTATAAGTCGGCATCAGTCCGGACTAGTACAAGCAGCAACACACACGTGCATGTACAAGTGCAATAATCTTGGAAGTAACGTTAAGACCCATTTTACCTCACCTCACCCCCTTACTTTAGAGGGGTGGTGGGGTAGCTAGTGGTAAAGCTGTTGGCTAGTCAGGCTGAAGACCCAGGTTTGATTCTCAATAAGAATGAAATGTGTGAAGTCTGTTTCTGGTGTCCTCCGACGTTATAACCCCTCACTCGCTCTCGACAATGCCTGTTGTTGCGCTAATTGATATCCCCTGTCCTGTAATACTGATACATAATTAAATATGATACATATCAAATCACTTTCAACCTGCAAATATTTACCTTTTAAAATTTGCTGAAGATCCGGGGTAGAATAGGTCTTCAACAACCCATGCTTGCCGTAATAGGCGACTATGCTTGTCGTAACAGGCGACTTACGGGATCGGGTGGTCAGGCTCGCCGACTTGGTTGATGCATGTCATCGTGTCCCAGTTACGTAGATCGATGCTCATGATATCAATCACTTAATTGTCTGGTCGAGATTCGACTTATTTACAGACGTCTTAATGACGTCATAATGCAAGGAATGTCAACCATTGTATATTTATTATGGAAATAGAACTCTGGATAAATGTGAACAATATGAATCTATCTAATGCAAGAAATCAATAGGTTATTCTGTTATTTGTGTTTTTGGGGTATGAAACTGCTGGGCCGGTAAATTCTTTTAAGGTTGAAAAAAGTACAAAAAAATAGTTTTTGTTTTTTTCCTTTTTGAGGATACTCTATAAAATGTTGACGTCTATCGTTATTAGCAAAAAATGGGATTGATGGGGTGTGTCTTGATATTATAGTTTTCTTGTGTTGTCAGGTATTTGTACTACCGGCGGACTCATTTGTTACGGAGGACTTCCGTCGGAGTAGAGTTAGGATCTTCGTTCAGGTAGATGGGACAGTCGCAAGCATCCCCAGGATTGGTTAAAGCGCCTGTGCGGACATCATCATTGTGTGAACGCCCTACCTGATGCTGTGACTGGCAGAAACACAACGTAACAACGTCGTCCGATGATTGGAAGACATCATTGTGAGAGAAACGTTTTAACCTCAAGTTTGTATTTGTGCGTTACCTGGGTGTATTTGTACGAAGACGGGAGTTGTTGTTGTTTATATCTTGCAGTCTGGCTTTGTATAATCATGTGGTGTCAAGAGTTAGCATTAGGATCTCTCTTTCATGTCGTAACGTCACGAAATAGAACAAGAGCTTTTCACTTCATCATGTTTCCTATCGTATGATCCTGTATAAATCCAAAAAATAAATAATAAAACGTCACGACCTTGGCTAGGCGTTAACGGTGCCACATTCATCTGAGATCTACTCCGCTGATCATTGGACCCTGTGCCTCGTCCACAATGTGATCGCAGCACTACCATTGTCGTCAATCTATGCAAAGGTATTGGAGGTACCATCATCTGATTGCTATGATCTCTTTATGGGATCTGATTGGGATCGCTCGTCAGTCGAGGGTCAAGTGGACCAGACAGCATCTTCCCGAGACAAGTGAGTTAACTGCCTGTAAAAGTCCAGTTTCCAAGGCAAGTGAGTTAACTGACTGTAAAAGTCCAGTTTCCACCCTTGCCAAACTAGGTTGGTATTATGGAGTTAGATTTTGGCTGGACTAACGAGTCTATGCATAGTCCAATCAAAATTGCGCACCGAAATAGAAATCCGGTTTGTAAAGTGTCATACAGATTTCGGTCGACTGCAGGATTTGCAAAGCATGTGCACCGCCAACTCGTTGTCAACAGATATCTTCTAAATCTTTTCATGTTTATAAATCAAGGTGCTCATGTGATTTGATGCACTTCGCGATGTAAGACTCGTTTTATCACAATATATATCGTGATTATGGATCAGATCGTCATGACTGGGCGCCAACGTTTTGTTTGACGCAAATGCATGTGATACGAGAGGTGGAATCTGATTGGTCAATAGGAGAGGCATAGAAGGGACATAACTCTTAATAGCCACTGGTGGCGCTACGATCGAGCCCAGGAATTCCAGCCTAGTTCGGCAAGGGTGGAAACTGGACTTTTAAAGTCAGTTAACTCCCTTGCCTCGGGAAGATGACCAGACAGTCGAGGGCTCAGAGGTCCAATCCGCTGTTCAGGTTGTGTTCCTTAGGCGTGCAAGACTCACGTCATCGTGGTTTCCAATCCCAGATTCGTCCTGGTTATAATTCTTGATTTTCACCATGCCCGTTCTCGAGAAGGGGGTGGGGGAGTGGTGGGGGGGAGTGGGGCAACTTTTAAAGACTAAGACCTGCACCACGCCCCTCCCACGTCAACCAGACGCGTCGTGATGTAGCTACTTTAAATTCTGTTAAGTATTGGGGGCTCTTAAGATCTAAATATAAATATAATTTGAACGCGTAAACAACTACTTTTACCTTCATTTACCTTCTTTGTGCACGCTCCAGCTATTATATACAATATGTTTCATAAGTTATGGACAGCCTCGCAATCAAAAGTAAATACCTCTATAAAAATAGTCACTTCAAACGAACGTCACTTGCTTGATAAAAATGTTATAGGATCTACACCGAAACGTCGCACTAATTGTAATAAAGAAGTTGTTCATCCATAGAACTCGTCTTACTTCATCACACCAACTTCTAAATGCCACTGAAAGAAGTTATGCGCCGTCATATAACTGAAATATTGTTGAGAGCGGCGTTAAACAACAAAGAGAATACCATGTTTACTCATATTTGTATTACCTAATATGAGTCTAGGAAATATCATCTTTCCGAGGCAAGAGAGTTAACTGACTATAAAAGTCCAGTTTCCACCCTTGCCGAACTAGGCTGGAATTCCTTGGCTCGATCGTAGCTCCACCAGTGGCTATTAGCCTCTCCTATGGACCAATCAGATTCCACCTCTCGTATCACTTGCGTTTGCTTCATACAAAATGGTGGCGCCCAGTCAAAACGATCTGAACAATAATCAAGATCTATATTGTGATAAAACGGATCTTACATCTTGAAATGCATCAAATCACGTGAACACCTTGAGTAAAAACACGAAAAGATTTGGAAAATATCTGCTGACAACGAGTTGACGGTGCACATGCTTTGCAAATCCTGCAATCGACCGAAATCTGCACGACAGTTTACGAACCGGATTTCGATTTCGGACTATGCATAGACTCGTTAGTCCAGCCAAAACGTAATTCCATAATACCAGCCTTGTTCGGCAAGGGTGGAAACTGGACTTTTATAGTCAGTTAACTCTCTTGCCTCGGGAAGATGGGAAATATTGACCTGAAACCAAATTCAATAAAGGACGAGTTACGACAGGGATCCTTTCAGGTCAATAGGTGTGAGTGAGTTTAGTTTAACGCCGCTCTGAATAGTGTTCCAGTTGTGTCACGGCGTGTCAGCTTAGTGTGGGAGGAAAGCCAGAACTGATGCAGGTCTCAGATTTTTGATACTTTTGTGAAACCCACGACCACAGGTATAGTGCTGACAAACCTAGAAACACAATCATTTCGAACCGGGATTCGAACCCAAGAGAATATTTATTTCCGATTTCTGCCGTGTCCAAGGAACGCAGCTCTGCGACTAACGGGTTCGGTGGTAACCGGTCAGGCTCGCTGATTTGGTTGATGCATGTCGCCGTATCCCAATTGCGTAAATCGATGCTCATGATGTCAATCACTGGATTGTCTGGCCCAGACTTGATTATTTACAGACCGCCGTCATATAGCTTGAATATTACTGAATGCGGCGTTAAACAACAAACAAACACATGCCAATATTCACATTCAAATTTGACATTTCCAGCGGTTCAAAAGGATCCTTGTCATATTTCGTTGAAGAATTTTTTTAAGACAAATGGATGGGTCACATGTCACATTCAAGCGACTTTGTGACTTTCACTTTGAGGCTTTCACTTTGTGACTTTCACTTTGTGTATAACACGAACATACACACACGCATGCATACAAATGTAGCATATTTATGCATTTATAACAGACACCTACATTTCAGCAGTTACAACACAGCGGTAGTTATTGCTGGTATGCAGTGAGCAGTAATCTTACAGAACATGAACTGCAATAACCCTACTAGAATCTAACAATATGTGAATTACGGGTGCATCAGTGAATCTCAATGAACGACATAACAGTGCATTATATATAGTAGAGCATAGTGTCCCACACTACCCTATTAAAGTTACAACTGTTTATCGTGGCGGGGCATATTCTTAACTATAAGTTGCACATGCTTTAGAATCTTTTGTCAGAGTGTGTCCAAAATATAAAAGCGGGTGCGGTTTAAAACGTGAAAAGATAGTCATTCTTAAACACAGTTCCGCGTTGTTGATATGTTTTCGATGGTGAGTAATGTGTAGTTAGGTTGTTTGTGAGTAGGTGTTGTGGTCAGCTGTCATGGCGCAGAACCAAAAGACGCCGGAAACGTGGACGAAACAGGCATGGCCGGAACTACTTTTAGAGGTAAGATGTAGCAGTGTTATCACGTCTATGAGTCGTTCCCCGTGACCGCCGGGGAGAGAGTAGTTTCCCTGGGTCCCGTATTACTACGCGTTATAAGGGACACGACTGTCGTACGGTTATATTCAAACATGGAAGTCAAGCTCCGTGACTTCGGTGATACGTCATCGTAGTACGACGGCGTTGAAGTTGTTCATGATATCAACACGTGGTTTGTCTGTTCTGTCTCTCTCATCCTCCCCCCCCCCCCCCCCCCATCTCTCTCTCTCTCTCTCTCTCTCTCACACACACACACACACACACACACACACACACACACACACACACACAGAGCAGCCAATGTATTCTAGTTTTGGTATCAACTCTTTCTAAGAACGGCTTTCATAACAGTTAAACTCATTTGCCTGGAAAAACCAAGCATACACTTGAAAATTGGATTTGACCAAAAAATTTACAAACTTTATCCTTTTCATAGGCTGTAAACCATCTTCCCCAAGCTCCTCACAGCAATAACCCGTTCCCGGAGCTCGAGAGTGTAACGATGGTGTCACGCGCTGGGACGGAGCTTGCATCTTCCCGAGGCAAGGGAGTTAACTGTCGGTGGAAACTGGGCTTTTAGTGCCAGTTAACTCCCTTGCCTCGGGAAGATGGCAGAAAGCAGTCACTGAAACACTGCAAAATTAAGGTCGAAAATACTAAGTGATACCCGTATCAAATACATCACTATCGAACAACCATTTCCTTTTTGTTTTATTTTCAGTCCAGGCAGTTTATATGTAGTAACTTGAATGACTGTAATTTCTTGTTTTTGATGATATTACGAACTGTAAAAACCTGCAGTTTGTCTTAAACCCTCCTATCGCCATCTTCTCGAGACAAGGGCGTTAATTGGCTATGAACTGGCCATTAAGATGGCTATCACGTATGCTGCTATGATAAACTGGGACATTTATTTTTTTCAGGATGGAGAACATGCCAAAGCTGTCATATTACAGGAAAATCCACATCTGGAGGTATTTTTCATTTTAAATATCATGCTTATACATGCTCTAGAGTCGCATGTTACCGGTAGGGGAGGTCATGCCCTCCCGCGTCGCGAACACCTTGTGTCATTACTCCCTTCGTGGAGTCATATTGTAAGAGGTGCGTTCTTGAAGATCAGGCCTCCATTTGTCACTGTTTATTTTCTAGTGAGAGATCTTCCAACATATCTACTCAAAGGTGGTAACGTTGTTTCAAATTACGCTATCCTTATTGAGTGCAACGCATATTGTCAGTGAATATGATAGTACCTTTGCAGAACAGGAGTTCCCCATAAATAAAGCACTATCTGAGACAAAATCATTGCAAGCCATGGACACGGTGTGTATGGTTTTTATTCAAGTCAAAAAGGCCACTGGCCCATATAGGACATGCATTGTCAATATTAAAACAAAATAGATAGTTACAATATACACGAGAGGAATAAAACAATATATATACATGACAACAAGCAATTATTGATGAAGTGTAGGATACAGTTTAAAAGCGAAAAATATGTATTTACTTAAATTTAACAGTGTTTGGGGGCATTTGGAATTGATTAGCTTTACAAATGTTGTAACAGAAGGATGATTATAATAAATAGGTTGAATATAAGATTCACGGAGTTGAGAGAAGGCTTTGCAGACAAGTAAAAAATGATATTCGTTTTCAATTACAGTATGGACATAATCTGATTTCTTCATCCAATCCCATTCTTCGTCCAAGTTCAAACATATAATTGTGTCATCCGCATCTAAATCTTGATAGTGCTTGTCTGTAAGTCCGTAAACTGATATGTGTGAGATAAAGTTCGACATTTAAAACAGATTTATAAGTAGAGTAGGAAGATAGTTTGGAGTTGCCTGTAATGTCTGCTTGCCATTGTTGAATATCTACGTCGATGATACGTTGTTTTATTTCTGATAAGAATACTGATTTATTTCCTGAGTCCTGCATGATCCAGGTGTATCCAAATCCATATCTAAATAAAGTTCCTTTAACATATGACACCCACGATGTACGGTTCACACTGTCCGGTCCATGTAACATTATGTACGTTTGCTTCGGAAGTCGATTGAGATAAGTTTAGTCCAAAAAGATAACAATTTCATTACTTGCGTCACGAAGACAGTATTTCTTCCACATTCACCAAGAACAGCAGCATTGCATGCATTTTGAGGAACCTAGATAATCTTCTTGAAATATTTTAGCTGAACTGTTTCAATA
This sequence comes from Haliotis cracherodii, assembly GCF_022045235.1. Classification (NCBI taxonomy): domain Eukaryota; kingdom Metazoa; phylum Mollusca; class Gastropoda; order Lepetellida; family Haliotidae; genus Haliotis; species Haliotis cracherodii. The sequence goes on along the minus strand of NW_027266341.1, from coordinate 50,110,794 downwards.
CATTGAATCCGTTGAAACCCCCAAATTACAGCGCCGTAGGTAAGGATTGGTAATATCATTCTGTCAAATAGGTTTGCAGCAACATTTATTGGCAGTTCACCACGCTTAAAGTCGAGTTTATAGATAAGCTGGCATGCTTTTTCGGCTTGCCGTGCCAATGTCGTTGTTGCTCGAGTCCACACTGCCTTAGTCGGAAGACGTGGCCCATGTACTTATAGAATGGCACAACTTTAACCTGTGTTCCTTTGTAAAACCACTTTTCGTAGTTGCGTAGGTATCCTCCGTTCCGAAATATGGAGAAGGTGTCGCCACACTGGATTGGCCGTTAACGCCCGTACTGTCATTGTCTGTCGTTTGTTGTTCTTTAAGAGTCAAGCGAAATGCTTGCAGGGTGTATAATAGTTGCTGTTGGACGCTGATGCTTAAACATTTAACAGTCACATCACTGATAGTACCAGGTGCCTTTTCCGTTTAAGATGATTGAACTTAAATCCGCCTTTCGATATCCATGTATTTACATTCACGGGTGAAACAGATCAGTCCTTTAAGAGCCGTGGTAGAATAGATCTTCAGCAACCCATGCTTGCCGTAGCAGGCGACTATGCTTGTCGTAAGAGGCGTCTAACAGTATCCGGTGGTCAGGCTCGCTGACTTGTTGATGCATGTCATCGTATCCCAACTGGGTAAATCGATGCTTATGATGTCAATCACTGGATTGTGTGGTCCAGACTCGATTATTTACATACAGACCACCGTCATGTAGTTGGAGTGTTGCCGAGTGCCGTAAAACTACAAGCAAACCCATTTCGTTGACAGGTATACCTGGTGCCAGTGGATTACATCGTCACCTCGGAGGTCGACAAGGAGAGAGTGAGGATACGGGTTGATGAAGATGGTATGGTCACCAAGACGCCAGTACGTGGATAAGCCATGCTTCACAGCAACTTTGTTCCAAATGTAATTACACTGGCGGATGCTGCCAGAGTGGGTGCAGGGACTTCATGACTTGAGCAGTATGTGCATCCCTAGCTCAAACGTCGCACTGGATAAACCATATCCAAACTGTTCCAAATGTATGTTATTAAAGGTAGTCGCTCATTTCAAACTTTACTTCATATGCCAAACCGAGGCTTACACTATTGGGATGTTTAAACATCGCAACATTTTCCACCCACAAATCCTTGACAAGTGTTTTATTAACAAGCAGGAACTGATGTGTGAATATAGGGAATTGTGACGTATATTGGTCACGTGTTAGTTTAGGTATTCCAGCCTTCAGGTATTGCTCGATGACTTCCTTTAAACCTCGTACTGTATTGTATGGCATTCGATTCGACGTTACCACGTTCTTCAGAAGGGGCACGGCTGGCCCAGTCGTCTACGGCACCGCAATTCGCTGTGCAGAGTTTCGTCCCTTGGGCATGCCAGGAACCTATGGATGCAGGTTCGAATCCCGGTTCGCCCCGATTATGTTTCTTGTTCTTTTCAGCACCATACCCGTGTGGGTTACACCAAAGTGGTGAACGTCTGAGACATGCATTACTTCGGTCTTTCTTCCCACATTAAGCTGACACGCAGGGATATAACCCGAATATTGATTAAAGCGGACTCACTCAGGAGAACCTTCCACGGTCCAGCGGCAATGTCCCGACTTGCTCCAAACCTGCTAAGTGCCATGTGAGAAACTGAGACATTGCATGTGTTTTTTGTTGTTTAACGCCGTACACAGCAATATTTCAGCTATATGACGCCGATCTGTAAATAATCGAGTCTGGACCAGACAATCCAGTGATTGACATCATGAGCATCGATGTACGCAATTGGGATATGATGACATGCACCAACCAGGTCAGCGAGCCTTCCTCTGATCATAGTGGCCTCAAATGACAAGCATGGGCTGCTGACGACCTATTCTCAACCCGTGAAGTCACTGGGTGAAATATTGTGTAATGAGGGAAATCATATTGATGTTTGTTTGTTTGTTGTTTAACGCCGCACTCGGCAATATTCCAGCTATATAAGCGCGGTCTGTAAAATAATCGAGCCTGGACCAGACAATCCAGTGATTGACATCATGAGCATCGATCCACGTAATTGTGATCGATGACATGTATCAACCAAGTCAGCGAGCCTGACCACCCGATGCCGTTAGTCGCCTTTTACGACAAGCATAGTCGCCTTTTACGACAAGCATAGTCGCCTTTTACGGTAAGTATGGGTTGCTGAAGACCTATTCTTTAAGTAATAAAAGGTTTTTGTTTCATACATCTACAGCTATGCCGCCTTTCATATCGCCATGGAAACACTGGTGAATTTTTCATCTTTTGGTAAGAAATCATGGCTAAAGAAGTTGCATTTTTTATTGTTTCAACCAATAACACTGAACTAAAACCAGTGATTGATATCATGAGCAACGTCCCACAATGGGATACGATGACAAATAATGAAACAAGTCACGAGCCTGCCTACCCAATCGATTAAGTCAAGTATAGACTGATGGGGGCCTTTTCCAACCATGTGGCTGTGACTTCAAAGATAAGGTAACTACAAATGCGAAAATATTTGGAAGATTTTGTTGTTGTTTGACACTGTACTCACCAATACTCCATCTATCTGACAGCAGCCTGTAATAATCAAGACCGTGGCAGCCAATCCAGTGGTTAATACCATGAGCAATGATCCATGCCATCGGGAACTACGACAGGCTGTCTAAAAGGGCATGTTTTGTTTGTTGTTTAACATCGCTATCAGCAGTATTTCAGCTATATGACAAGGATCTGTGTAAATAATTCAGTCCAGACTAGACACACCAGTGGTTGATATAATGAGCAACGATCCATGTCGTCCGTGAATGACGACATGCAATCAACCAAGTCACCGAGACTGACCACCAGATCCATATTGTTGTCTCATCGATCCAGGATCGATTGCTGGGGACCTATTCTGATATAGGAAGTGGCAAAGATGTAATCGTGAATGTGAAGATGAAGATGAGATCTCAGCCATGACATCAAAACTTAATACCTTTGTCTGAGAACAATGTATCAGTTAAACCACAATTTCAAAACTTAACACTATAAAAGTGCGATCATATCCCAAAATGACAATGTAAATATTATAAGTATTAAATTGATTATGAGTAGCTAATAGCTCAACAAACAAATTGAATATGCAAATTAGATTCCATTTCATATAGGCTTGGAATAATCAGATTTAAATATTTTTCAGTTCTTAAATACAATGGCTCCAAGACATATATGTTCCTCTGGCACAGCAACACATAGGGTCATATATGTCCCAGTGGCAGCCAGGGGTTTACAACCACCTGGTATCTCAAACACTATTTACCCTGGACGTCACATACAACATGATACTCACTGGAGGTGTTAAATGAGTTTTATTCAGTAATAGTGTATACATTTGGAATACAATCCATTGAGTATTAAGGTCAACTATTATGATTATAACCATATTCGACGTAATAAGCGCCCCGCTCTAAAAAGCGCCCACTGCGATATTTGCAAATATATCGGCTAGTGAACAATCCCAGTTCCTTCCGATTGATCAATGTATACAAGAATTATTTAATCATGTATAATACACACTTTTGTTATATGCACCCTTAATTATGGTCAATTAAATTCTGGAAAAATATATGTATAATACACACTTTTTTTTGTATCATTTCAGGCTTCAGCACAATCCACGAAATTTACGGTCTTTCAACTCTGTTTTTTTTTCACCAAAATTTCATTCTATTAAGAGCCCCGTATTTCTAATTTTGAGTGCGCCCTGGGCGCTTATTACGCCAAATACGGTCATTTAATTTTGAATTAATCACGGCTTCCAGACATGCATTGTCCAGATGGATCTGGAGCAACTGATGATATTATTTGGTTTGTTTGTTGTTTTTTAACGCCACACTCGGCAATATTCCATTTAAAAGACGTCAGTCTGTAAATAATCGAGTCTGGACCAGACAATCCAGTGATTGACATCATGAGCATTGATTTACGCAACTGGGATACGATGGCATGCATCAACCAAGTCAGCGAGCCTGACCACCCGATCCCGTTACTCGCCTCTTACACAACAAGTACAGTTGCCTGTTACAGCAAACTCTAAGCCAGATCTTCATGTTTTGGTCTTACCGTATTCGACATAATAGGCGCCCAGGGTGCTCTCAAAGTTAAAAATAGGGGGCTCTTATTAGAATATTATTTCGGTGAAAAGATCTTATTATTCTTGTTGAAAGATCGTAAATTTCGTGGTTTATGCTGACAGCCTGAAATGTTTATATACGACATATATAATATACATATTATACACGAATAAATAAGTCCTGTGCACATTGATCAATCAAAAGGGGTGCTAATTGGGATTGTTCACTAGCCAATATATTAGCAAATATCGCCGTGGCTGCTTATTAGAGCGGGGCGCTTATTAGAATACGGTATTTCACGTGGGCATGTCAAATAATATTCGAAAAAAAGGTTTAACTACAATGCATCTTTGAAACTTCGGGAACAAAACTACAATGTGAAGCTCTTCCTGAAATCCAAGTAAAATGATTTAGTGCCAATTTAAATGTAAGTTGTATAGATAAGTATATCTAAATGCAAGTTGTAAAAGACTTGATAAAATAATCAATAAGGCAGCTTCGAGATTAAAATCTCCTCACACTGAAGACTCTGAGATCCAAGCGTTGCTGGTCCATGCTGTGAAGTTGTTCATCACAAGGTAAAATATTTCTCACTCCCTCACACAATCTGTAAACAATTCTAGTAATTATGCAAACTATGCAACCTGTGTAATTATCAATATCCAGTGATGGCTATTATGAGCAGCCATCCATCCCGCAGGAAATGATGAGTGAGTATGATTTTACGCCGCTTTTAGCAATATTCCAGCAATATAACGGCGGGGGACACCAGAAATGGGCTTCACACATTTTACCCAAGTCAGGAATCGAACCCGGGTGTTCGGCGTGACGAGCGAACGCTTTAACCATGAGACTACCAGACCATCCCCAGGAAATGATGACAAGCAGCCAACCAAGTCATCGAGCCTGACCACACGACCCATCTTGTCACCTCTTTCAATCAGTATAGGTTCCTGGGGATCTCATCTAACACGGAATCAACAGGGGGGACAGAGGACATAGAAACTAAATGCCGAGATATTGGTCCCCACAGGCATCACAGATGGGTATCTTTGGTCCACATGTTTTGACAAAGTATGCAGCCTCTTAGAAGGGTGCCTGTATAGTTAATAAAAGTCACACCAATTGTAGGTCACAGCGACCTATTTTTCCAACCGTTTAGGTAATTCTGCATGAGTTCTGTAACTCACTGATGTAATTTCATAAACACTAATAAATCAATAGAAATTAAAGACAACATTAGGTGAGTGAGTGAGCATTCCAGCAATATCACGGTGGGGGTCACCAGAAATGGGCTTCATACATTGTACCCATGTTGGGAATCAAACCCGGGTCTTCGGCATGACGAGCGAATGCTTTAACCACTCGGCTACCCGACCGCCCCGACAATATTAGGTCACAGTGAACTTATGTATAAAGTTTATCAGATGCACATTTTCCTTTGGTATCTGGTGATGTTTACATACTTGGCACAGAACAAAAGCTGATCATGTAAAATCAGGAAATGCTGTTTTGACTACTTGGGCAGTTGACCAGGTTATGATGATGATGATGATGATGATGATGATGATGATGACAGAAGAAACAAATCTAAAACAAAATACTAAATCAAGACAACACAATTCTTAACTGACTATAATATATCAGGAGATAAAGCTACTTTGTTTTCAATTTAGAGGTTTTCAATGTTGATTTGATTACCATAAATTTTCATATGAATACGAAAGTGCCATTTTAAGGTTTTTCAAATTATAGGTCTGAAACCCCTACATTAAAAACAAAAACAAAGTGAGAAAATAAACACATACACTTTCAAAAGAGAACTGATGACACAATCTTATCTGATTATTAATATTTTGCAGTGTACTTACCAAATCATTTTTCATCAGGCTTTCTGTGTAAAATGTATTGCCATACTTGTATTAAATACTCCACAACCCACAATATTGTATTTTGCAGCAATTATTAAGTACAATCAGTGCATGAAATTGCCAACTGTTTTAAAAAAAAAAAAAAAAAAAAAAAAAAATGCTTTCAAATAAATATATTCTTTAATATTTTTTTTGTGGCCATCAGCAAAATTATGGTCTGAAGCGGATTTGCTACTCCTGCTGGACCAATCAGAATACAGGATTCTAAAATGTCATGGTAGAATGGTATGTGTAAAGTGATGATCATGATGATAGACTATGTAAATAAATAATTTGAAAAATGGTTCTGTGAATAATAATGGTGATTATGACTGAAAGATATGCAAACCCTGACAAGCCATTCCATGTAAAGACTGTGTCATGGACAAGGTGAAGGTCAGTCATCTACATTTCTCTATATATGGAAGATTTTGTTGAGGAAGTCGATACAGTCAGAAAATGGCTGCCTGGTCTGCAGCCGGACCAGCCAGGTGGCAACAGAGGGGTACCTGTCTGCCGAGATCTTCATCCCCACGTGGGCAAACAGGGCCAGGCGAGAGAACACGCAGATGTCTGCCAGAGACAGGTCCTCCCCAACCAGGTAGGTCTTGTCCTGGAACACAATACTATAGGTCACCAGCGGTAGATCATTGAACCTGCTAGATAAACATACCGAATTCGACGTAATAAACGCCCAGGGCGCTCTCAAAATTAGAAATTGGGGGCTCTTATTAGAATAAAATTTTGGAAAGTTGAAAGATCTTAAATTTTATGGTTTATGCTGACAGCTTGTAATGATACAAAAGAAAAGTCTGTGTGTATTACACGCGATATATATATTTTCCAAAATTTAATTGCCCATAATTAAGGGTGCATATAACACACTGGTGGGTAATATACATGAATAAATAAGTCTTGTGTACATTGATCGATTGGAAGGGCTGCTAATTAGGATTGTTCACTAGCCAATATATCAGCAAATATCGCCGTGGGCGCTTATTAGAGTGGGGCGCTTATTACGTTGAATACGGTAATTCAAAATATGACCTCCTTACCTCATGGAAATGAATGTAACAATTTGAATGTGACCCCATACACAGGTTTGTTTGTTTGTTTATTGTTTAACGCTGCACTTAGCAATGTTCCAGCTATATGATAGCGGTCGGTAAATAATCGAGTCTGGACCAGACAATCCAGTGATTGACATCATGAGCATCAATCCAAGCAATTGGGATTGATGACATGCATCAACCAAGTCAGCGAGTCTGACCACCCGATCCTGTTAGTCGCCACTCACAAGCATAGTCGCCTTTTACGGCAAGCATGGGTTGCTAAAGACATATTCTACCCCGGATCTTCACGGGTCCACACACAGGTACCCCGCCGAAGTTACCAATTCAAAAGAGAACTGTGTATCTGTCGGTGGCTGAGTGATGCTCAGGAATGCAACTCTAATTGCGATGGGGCTACCCAATACTACCGGGTTACCCTTGACTTCTCCATAGTTTGTGGAGTGACGTGAGTATTGATCTTTCTTGACGGTCCCCAATACAAGGAATTGTCTCTCGACCACCCTCGGGATGCTGAGCCCGGGCGACTAGAAGACTGCATGAGAAGCAGCAGTGTTTACTTCCCTGGAACTTTTAAGTGGTTGTTGATGACAGGAATCTTAACACTACCGATAACAGACAGTGATCCTTGAATGTAGCTTCCTCCTGAATAGATTGCTGATAGATCAGTGCACATGGGACCACTTGGACTATTCCTTAACACTGGTAAGCAGCTCCTCATTTTGATCCCATAGTGTTCTAATATTGATGTCAAGTAAAACACCAACCACAGGGACTTTCTGTCATAAACTGCAGTCAGATGTGTGAAAAGTCCTGGTTGGTAGGCGGGCAGGAAGATATACAAGAAGGTATTTATGCCAAATGTTATTGAGGTGAATAAAATTATTGTTGTTTATGCTGCCAACCACAGGGTTGCCTGACCAGACTCACATCTTTACAAGCTACTCTAGCATAGCAGGATTCACTGGACTGCTGAGTGATGTGTACCATATAATAAACATCTACATTTCTCTATATATGAGTGACATTCCGCCTGTATACGTACCACACGACCTGTGAAGATCCGGGGCAGAATAGGTCTTCAGGAACCCAGTCTTGCCGTAAAAAGGTGACATTGCTTGTCATAAGAGGCGACTAACGGGATTGGGGTGGTCAGATTCGCTGACTTTGTTGATGCATGTCATCGGTCCCAATTGCGTGGATCGATGCTCATGATATCAATCACTTGATTGTCTGGTCCAGACTTGATTATTTACAGACCGACGTCATGTAGCTGGAGTATTGCTGAGTGCGGGGTTAAACAACAAGCCAAACCAAAAAACGTACCACACAATAAATATATGTGACACTCCCCGCCACCCACCTGTAACGATGCCTCGAGATGCTGGAGACGGATGTGAAGTAACTCAAATGTTAGTTCCTTCTTCTTCCTCCTGTCCATATTAGTGTCCATCAAATGTCCATAGTCTCTCGTCAGCTGGGGCCAACAGGGACTGTCTTCTCGTAATCTAAAAAATGTTTTCAGGGAATAGTTGACGCACAAATTTCCTGAATGAGTTGTAGCAAAAATGAAAAAAAAGAATATTTTCAACATTTACAAAAAAGCATATTTTTTGTTTTCATATCCCTGTTTCCAAGTATTTTTGTTTACTTTACCTAAATGTAGGTAGTTTTGTCTGTAAAACACAAATATATATGGGTCTGGCATTGCTGAGTAGAAGAAAAACAAAACAAATTATGCAGGAAAATCAAAAGCTTTAAGGTAACATTTGTAGTTTTATTACCTAATTAATAAATGCCCTCATTATCAAACAAATGGAAAATAGTAAAATTCAGATATCCTTGATGATCCAGTGTATCATATCTCCATTTTATTCTGATGAATATCCTGGCCCAGTTTGCCACCAGTTTCAGCAGCTCCATCTTAGCACACAAATTTCTCTTAGTAGTGAGCATGAAACAACCAATCAAAATGCCTCTTTTGGATCTGAGTTCGGCCTGGATCTTCTTTCACAAGTAGCCCGATATGTGCGAGTCCCTGATGTGTTTAAACAAATCACAAGCCTGTTATAAATGATATTTTAGCTGGAAGGGATGTTTGTGTGTGTGTGTGTGTCTGTATGTGTGTATGTGCGTGCCTGTGTCTGTGTGTATGTCTGTGGTTGTATATGTGTATGTGTGTGTGTCTGTATGTGTGTGTGTATGTCTGTGTGTGCATGAGTGTATGTCTGTGTGTGCGTGTGTCTGTATGTGTGTGTGCATGCCTGTGTATGTCTCTATGTGTGTATGTCTCTGTGTGCGTGAGTGTCTGTCTGTGTGTGTATTTATTTGTGTGCGTGCCTGTGTATGTGTCTCTGTGTGTGTGTGCGAGAGTGTGTGTGCGAGAGTGTGTGTGCGAGAGTGTGTGTGTGTGTGTGTGTGCGAGAGAGAGAGAGAGAGAGAGAGAGAGAGAGAGAGAGAGAGAGAGAGAGTGTGTGTGTGTGTGTGTGTGTGTGTGTGTGTGTGTGTGTGTGTGTGTGTGTGTGTGTGTGTGTGTGTGTACGGGTGTGAGTGTATGCGTGCATGCCTGTCTGTCGCTGTGTCTGTGTGTGCCTGTGCCATGCCATACTCCATACTCTCCAGGCAAGACACACTAGACCACGGAGACGGTCAGCAGACTTTGTTGGAGATTTCATGATACTTAAGTCCCACTGTGACTGACACAGTGCGACCCAGGTACTTGTGATGCTGGGGCAGGACTTACCCCATCATGAAACACCTGAGGATGCTGTTGAACTTGGCGTGGTACGTGGGGTTACCTCTCAGCGACAGCAGCTCGTCCAGGTGCTCCTCGTACCTGTCATATCGCACCATAACTTGCATATATTTTGAGGCTTAGTTATCACAATGATAGTAGCATTCTTGCATCTTAAATGTTAGACATTATTCATTACATCTTAAGCTCGCAACAACAGTTTGCAGTGTTTTCAGTTCACATAGAATAAAATCAATTGTCTGCAATGAAAACTGTTGATAATTTGCATCCATTTTTAGCATAGTTCCTAACTTTGATTTAAGTTTTCTTACCATAGGTTACTTTAAGTCTAATTGTCATTCATAAAACATAAATATGTAAAATATGTTCACAAAAATAACAAGATATAATTGGATTGTGTCATCTAGTTATTTGTCTGAATGATGCTCCTCCCGTCCCTAAAGTTCCCTGTGTTATCCAACTAATCCTTTGACTTTGACTTCGCTGTGCAGAGTTGCTTCCCTTTGGCATTAAAGATCCTGTGATTGTGATTTCAAATCTGAAATTCACCCTGATTATTATTCTTGATATTTGGACAACTAACATCCACCAAAAGTTAAAAGACCTCTATGACCACCATCATTTAATGGTTATTCTACATCAAGTTGACATTCCCTGAAATACCGTTCCCAGCGACAGAAAACATACTCCTCCACACTTTGACTCAAATCACAAAAGGGTTTGAGTAAAATTGTTTACAATTTTGGGTAAAAAGATTAATATTACAAATAGAGTGTGTGAGTGAGTGAGTGAGTGAGTGAGTGAGTGAGTGAGTGAGTGAGTGAGTGAGGTTTTACGCAGCAATATCACGGCGGGGGACACCAGAAATGGGATTCAAACTGTACCCATTTGGGGAATCGAACCCGGGTCTTCGGCGTGACGAGAAATCGCTTTAACCACTAGGCTACCCCATGGCCCTCAAATATAGACAATAAATTATTTCCAGTACGTTTCGTAGATAAATTACCTGAGTACCATAACCTTAGAGACAATGCACATTTCAACAAGGGGAGCTAACTCATTGAAGTACATGGCTTGTTCCCAAGCCTGCCAACACTGCACTTGTGACCTCTGTTCTGGATTCTCCGGCAACAGTTCTGTAACCATAACAACGTGGTAAGGAAGAAGAAAAGATTGCATCTTACAATTTTGCTAAGCCCCTATCCATCCACCACCACTATAGAAAGTATACCAAATATTGACAAACTTAGTAATTCAAAATTTAAAAACTGAACTAAAGATCATTCTGGAATATCTAGCAGATGGCCAAGGCTGTGTGGCAGTACTCCCATAGTCTATGGGAAGTCTCTTATGTTTCAAACCTTTATCCTATCAAAGCTTACGATAGATGATGATTTTGATGGAATCAGTCTTACAGCCCATGACTTTTGTTCGGAATACCCCGTGTTAACATTTTTGAGCTAGCATGATTAGAGAACACATTCTGACTGTTATTCTCCCAATCTGGTAAGCGACGCTCTGATTGGTCGTATTTAAGTCGTTCTGACAGATCCCGTAATGGGATGTCCTCAGATCTTTGTTCCGCAGTAGCGAGAACAAAGGCCTGAATTACATGAGATTTGATGAAAAGATGCATCTACAAACATCTAACAGAAAATTACTGTTACCATGGTTACCCATTTGATGGTTATTGATCATATCCATTTTATATAGTCTCTGGCCACTACAAAACCTTTATGAAGGCAACTAACCTCTGATTGAACAAAATAGATATATACTGCTTCATTTCTTTGGCTGCTAATCACATCAACTCAAGACGAATGCCAAAAGAAACAAATAATATTAAAATTAACCAAAAAAATTATTTAATTTCAACCTACCATTACTTAGTACAAAATCTGTTAAATCTTTCAGTTTAGGAAAAACCTTACTTACTCCAAGTGTACTTTCAAAACAAACTGAGGTACCTACTTTTGCCACTGAATGCCTTGTCCAGATACTCCAGGACGGTCCTGGAACCTGTCACCATACGGCCGCCATGCTGTATCCTCATCACTGATCCTGACCCTGCTGCTCGGCCAATCAGATCGATGAAGGGGCAGTCAACACTCTTGTAGGACACACCCTTCCATGGAAACAATAGGAATCATAGTGAGGACCCAGCAATCAATATTCATGACCAACAATGATCAGAATGACAGGTGACCTGTGCAAATGTTCCAACCCCTAATAACTCTCAATTTTTTAACAAGCATTAAATACTCATATCCCCCACCAATATGACATGTCCGGTTGTGTGCAAGGCAAGAAATATATTACGTTTTTCAAGATCTGCTCCAGAAACAAGCACTACCGCACTACTATTTTCAGTCTAAGTCACAATTGTTGCTATGGAAACTAAAAGAAATCCCAAACTGTTAAAAGGCACCAGTTTACCACTAGACCTATCTATGTGCCAAGTTTGGTGAAGAAATATTGCACAGTTTTCAAGATCTGCTCTGGAAAGGAGCACTGAAATCTTTACAGCCAAGACATTTCCCCGTGATTGAATGTACCCCGGTAAATATGTGTATCATATGAATCGTATCGTGACCTATGAATCGGTATACATATCTGATCGTGATACATATCATATCGTGATATTGCTGTATCGTTTCACCCCCAGTTACAAGTGCTGATACTGGGAGAACAGGAACATGTTCACAAGAAGAGTGGACATTTTACCTTTTCACTGAGGAGTATTTTCACCTGCCACACCTCGGTGGAGGTTGGGTAGTTGTAGACAGTGATGTCATCCTCGTGGACGTAGGGTAGCTTGGCCTGGATCAGGGACTTGGTGCTTGCCTCTGTCTCTCCTATAGCCCTAGGACCAAACCACAACAATTTACTATCATTTTCATAATTGCAATGGTATTGAGATAGGTAAACACACTATTGTAGGGGGTTCATATTGGCCTACAAAGTGACTGTGGCAGCCAAATTCTGAATAAATCAATGTTTTGTTAATAATTTGGATCTTTTTAAAAGTAATATTTTCTTAAATTCAGAGGCACCGCAACACTATATTTGAACACTGAATTCAATGCATGATGAAAATCCTTCTTCTCTTTCTTGGTCCCGTTATCAATGAAACACATGCCACTTCTGCAAAGCCATAACAGTAGTCGCAACTATCATAATTATTACAACATAAATTGGAAATTTTTCAATACAAATGTGGAAATTTTAATGACATTTGTTGTATTTTTGGTGCCAAATATCGGCCTCATGAAATACTCATATCCCCTGCCAATATGACATGTCCGGTTGTGTTCAAGGCAAGAAATTTTTACATTTTTCAAGATCTGCTCCGGCGGAAACGAGCACTACCACCATTTTCAAACTTAGTCAAAGTCGTTGCCATGGAAGGTCAAAAAAATAAATTTTCAAAAATCCCAAACTATCAAAAGGCACCAGATCACCATTAGACCTATCTATGTGCCAAGTTGGTTAAGATATCTCTCATGGTTTTTGACAGACGGAAGGAAGGATGGACAGCACCAATTACTATATTCCCCAGCTATTGTGAGGCTACAACCACTGCAGTGACAGCTTGATAAGTACAGATACTGTCCAACAGTGTTAACTTCCATGGCGGCCATATTGAACTTTGGATTCTAACCTCTTGCTAATGATGCAATGACTGACAAACATTCCATGACATAAGCCCGCTTGTCTTTCAGTCAGGTGAGATGACAAAGCGATAATAATTTTGTATAAAAAAGTAAACTTATTAACTATAATTCAGAAATTTCAACATCCATACCTGTCTATGTGCGGACTTCCATCAAAGCGCTTGTGTCTTGTGCCACACTTGAAGTTACTCAGTCCAACGAGCAGCCATGGGGCTTTGGTCATGATGGTGTTTGAAAAGCGTACCATGGTTTTCTCACTTGCCTTGAAGGATGGTCTACCTTCCAAGTTTTTTAAATATCGGACAATATTGGGGAAGTGCTTGTCTGTGAATGGTAGCCCACTGACAAAGAACATCCGAACTCGGGGCAAAACTGTCAAATCGGCCACTGTGAATCTGTCTCCAACCTAAACATATCGAGCTGACACTGATCAATCTGGACATATATATGTACAGAGCTCCAGATAAGCTGCGTTTCTGCATAAAACATGCATCAGAAATGCAGAAATACTCAGTAAAATAAAATACAAGCGTATCAAATACGCAACGAAAATTACAGATACGCTACAAAAATAGAATTTGTGAGTATCATCAAAAAATTGTGAAGTAACCCTGTGTATTCGATTAGCAAATCAGCAACTTATTTTGAAAATATAAACAGGCATTCCGTCAACCTTGCCAAACTCCACAATGACAGTTACATCATGATCATTTGCCATCACACTTTCTTGTGGAAGTATCGTGGTATTTTTAGTCCTATAAAGCCCCCGAACCCACACGACACCAATTGGCAGGGACTAGATGAATAGTGTTTTTAAAAATTTAACTTAAATACCCACATGTGTAAAAACTAGTGGGTAACAGAAATTTGAATACCCAGATAGAATTACTGATACCCAATGATTTTAAAATGCATGGGTTAAATACCCAACAACACCAAAAGCTAATCTGGAGCTCTGTATGTAGAAATCATATGAGTATGTGTCATACTGATTTTACGAAATCAGTGTCAGAATTCTTCTATTTCCAGAGGGTAATACTAGAACTCTTACACGAGTTTAATAAAATCAGTACGACGCAAGTGTAATAATTTAGTTATTAGTTTCATCTTAGTTTTTGCTACCGCTAAACAAGGATCTGAAGACATCCCACTAAAGGTCAAGTCACAACGACCTTTCAGCCGACCAATCAGAGCCTCGCTTACCTGATTAGGAATGTGATATTTGGAATGTATTTCCTAATCAGGCAACCTCAAAAGTGTTAACACGGAGTATTTCAAACAACAGTTATGAGCCGTATGACTGATTCTGTCAAAATAGTTCCCTGCATCTCGCTTCCGTTGGATAAACATTTGAAACAGAACAGCCCCTAGGAGAACTACCTTACAATCTTGGCCATGTATTAGACATTACAGAATGTTATTTTGTTCAGTCGTCCACTTCTAAATTGAGAACTTTGTCCAAATACTTTTCAAAGCGTTGCCCGGGGAAGTTTGAAACTAGTGCTGTAAAGCTAAAAAAGCTGCTTTCTGATTGGATAATGTCCACTTCTTGTTGGTCATTTCATTGGTTGGTCAAAGTCCCTGAAAGGTCATTGTGACATGAGCTGTAATAGGATTTCCTCTGATCTGCTTTGCGGTATCGAGAACAAAGATCTGATTTGAATGAGATTGACAAGACTAAAGACCAACGAAAGAAGAATTTGTCCTGCTTTAGACATGTCAGATGAAACGAAGAATCTTAATTCAAAACAAAACTAGTAAGCAAGATACTACTCAAAGCACATTATACTTCTACTCAGCACTGAATGAGAAACCACTATGTAAAATGGAGAGAGAGATTCTGACCAGGTACTGTCTGTCTTGCAGCCCCGTCTCCAGGACGACCAGGTTCTGGTAGCAAGCGAGGGCATGTTTCTCCAGCTCCTCCTGGGTTCGGTGGGTCCCATCATACACTCTGAAACAGGCAGGACAACAGGGCCTTACCAGGTGCCAGATACTGGATCATATATGCATGCAAATAATTTACATTATTAGTCTTGCTTCAGATTTCCCCCAAAGTACTAGTGAGAATCCTCTGCTAAAAGAAAAAAAGACTGTGTGTTTGGATACAAAGATGCTAGCCCTTATTGTAAAACACAGGACCAGAACAAGACCTTGCCAAAGGAAAAACAACTAACTCCCTCTCTCTCTCTCTCTCTCTCTCTCTCTCTCCAAACGTAAAGAGATGCATTGAAGAAACACTGTTCACTATTTACATCATTCACTTTGAGCATGTCTCCAGAACGCAGTCGTTTCATGCAGCACAAAGCACATGCAGAAATGTGTGCATTTTCCCCCTTTTCACCATATAAAAAAAACAAAACACCAAGCATTTCACACTTGACTTTGGTTCGATTAACTGAACTCCAAAGAGGTTTTGCTGTTTGGATGCTACAGGCCGGATCAACGTCAGCTGCAGTGGCGAGGCACTTTGGCTGTCATGTGTCTACCATCCCCAGATCAGTCACAAGGCATCCACAGAGAGCCAGTTTCCAACACCGGCCTTGTACTGTGTCGCCAAGGATCACTACTCCAGTGCAGGACTGTTACATCTGTGTGACTGACAGTGATGAGCAATACAGACAGGTGCAACCATTCAAGGTCCACATGTAAGCCAAAACAGAGGGGCTGGAATCAGATATCATGTGCTATGTCGGGCCCATACTAAACAACGCCAACAATGTCTGCAGTGGCCCAACAGCACCTGTGTTGGCGACGTCAACAGCGGCAGCAAGTTGTCTTTCTCACTTCGATCAGAGTGTGCATGCAAACTACTTAATGAGGGTTACGGCTGTGTCTTACAGGCCGACCGGTGGGAAGGAGGAAGCATCGTGGTGTGGGGAGGCTTCAGTTATCATCACATGACCCCTCTACACGTGTTCCGTTAGCGTGTGGCTACTGTCGTGTACATGGATGATGTTCTTTGTATTCATGTCAGACCTCTTCCTGGGTCAACCTCAACTCTAGGTCTTTCAGCAGGACAACGCTTGTCCCCATATAGCACAGGTCTCTATGCACTTCCTCAGAGTGAATAACATTCCTGTGATACCCTGGCCGTCTTTGTCATCAGACATGGCGCCAATGGAGCATGTCTTGTACAAGACGTCTTCAGGCTGCAAGGCAGCAACATACACTTCAGGAACTGAAAGCCTTTTTGGTTCGGGAATGGAACGGCATTCTTCCAAAGACTAGCAACTCAATGAGACGGTGATGTGTGGCCTGTATAGCAGCTATCGGAAGCCACACACGCTATTGATGGGCATAACTGACACTTATCATGTTTCTGTTTGGGGGGTACCAAGTTTTCAGGGGGGATTTTTCAAATCAAACAATTAAAGCTAATTTGTTCTCGAATGTTTTTTTTGTCATGATTTCTTAATATTATCTACATATCTTTAATGGTCTGAACGCTGTCCCCATTATATGTACAACTGGTGGGATATAGATTCAAGCTGGTCCTCACCCCTTCATTCACGTACCTACAAAAAATGTCCCTTCTTGCCTTGGGCATGTTAGGATGGACAGTCTTCAGGTAGGCCTCCTTTGATGGGTGTTTGAGTCTCAGGATGAAAGGGAGGGTATTCTGATACACCAGAGGTACATGGTCCTGCAGCAAAACACATCATCATCATCATCATCATCATCATAGTAGACACGGTTCACATATAAAGACTTGGACCTGGCTGTATCAAAGCTTCATTAACTAATAGCTACAGTAAACCCTTATGATACATTAAATACATTGCCTTCCTACAGCAGAAGCATGCACTAACTACTTAGTTTCTACCCTTGCCGAACTAGGCTGGAGTTATGGAGTTATATTTGGGCTGGACTATGGCTATGCATAGTCAAATGAAAAGCGTGTATCAAAATCAACGTCCTGTTCGTAAACTGCCGTGTAGATTTCAGTCAATTGCAGGATTTAGTGTCAACAGATATTTTCCAAATCTTTTCATATTTTTAATCAAGATATTCGAAGCTAGTTCGGCAGGGTGGAAACTGGACTTTCACAGTCAGTTAACTCCCTTGCCCCCGGAAGATAGGATTTGAGGTGCCGAGTTTGTTTTCTGAAAACACAGTCTTTCCTTGTGTGTCCTAAGCCTTCAAACAATATGTTCGCAGCCCTGTTTGTTTTTAATGACACGCTAATGATACCCCAGGACCTTAATTATGTTAATGACGTCATCAAAATGTAAGTACATCTTGATTTAATGATACATTAGTTAATGAGGTTTAATGATATGTTGATGCATCAATGAAGTTTGATACAGCCAGGTCTTGGACAAAATAATCCAAATTAATTTTATTTATCATGAACCCTGAAGATCCGGGTCAGAATAGGTCATCAGCAACCCATTCTTGCGATAATAGGTGACAACGTTCGTAAGAGGCGACTAATGGGATTGGTTGATGCTTGTCATCGAATCCCAATTACACAGATCGATGCTCATGATGTCAATCAGTGGATTGTCTGGTCCAGCCCACAGTCATATAGTTGTAATATTGCTGAGTGTGGCATTAAACAACAAACAGTGTTTGAGTGAGTGAGTGAGTGAGTGAGTTCGGTTTAACGCCGCTTTTAACAGTATTCCAGTCATATCCAGTCAGCCACACCTTATTAGGTTTCTTAAAGGTGACTAAACTTGTCGTAGGATGCGACTAACTGGATCGGGTGGTCAGACTGGCTGACTTGGTTGATGCATTTCATCGATCCCAATTGCTTTGATCGATGATCATGATGTCAATCACTGGAATGTCTGGTCCAGACTCGATTATTTACAGAACGCCGTCTTATAAAAAAACAAATCTTACATCAACAAGACCAAGCTCCCAATCCATCCACATCTTGACCTGTGCCCTTTCCCAGGGGTCAACTGGGTACAGCCTGCTGCCTGGGTACACTGTGTCCAAGTACTCGATGATCACACTGGACTCGAACATCACACAATCAGGGACGTCCTGCGAAAACACAAGTCTAAACGTTACAACAGGAGTCAGAGGGAGGAGTGAGTGAGTGAGTGAGTGAGTGAGTGAGTGAGTGAATATTGCTTAACGCCGCATAAGCAATTTTGCAGCTATTCGCAGCGAGAAATGAGTCAGAGGGAGCAAATAAACATTATGTGTGTTTAAATTTGAGGGTGTTTTTCACTACATTAAACTACAGTTATAATAAACTTGAGGGGCCCACTAATTTTACTTCGTAATAACTGTAGTTTGTTATAAGCATATATACATCATTTCAACAAACGGTCAGGATGAAAAAATTAGTTTGTTATATCGGTCAGTTGGTTTTAAACGTAGTAACTGTATTTGATGCCCTGAAATTTTTATATTTATATATACACCCTAAAATCTAAAACATTTTGCTTTTTGACATTGTATCAAAAGTCATCAGTAGGATCCCGGAGGACACTTTCTCTACATGACCTCCCATAGTTGTCAGACACAGGTGATGTCACTCTGGAAGGCTAGGACGTTGACCTGGAAAGCCATGACATCACCATGGAATGCACCGACATCGTCATACAATGGATGATGTCAGGCGTAATCCAGTGAACTCACCTACAGCTTTAGAAATTGGCACTAGTCCTGTAGTCCTTGCCAAACTGCCCAATACTAAAGGTATCATATGGACTAGTAGAAATTTGCCATTTTTAGGGGGTTTGCTATATGTTTTCATTATAAGGAGTGAGTGAGTGAGTTGGGTTTAACACCGCTTTTAACATTATTCCAGTTATATCACGGCGTGTCAGCTTAATGTGGGAGGAAAGCACGAAGTGATGCAGGTCTCAGACGTTTACCACTTCGGTGAAACTCACGAGCACGGGTATGGTGCTGACAAACCTAGAAACATAATCGGGGTGAACCGGGATTCGAACCCACAATCATAGGTTTCTGGCGTGCCTAAGGGACGCAACTCTGCAAAGCGAATCGCGGCGCCTTAGACGACTGGGCCACCCGTGCCCCCTCATAATAAGGACTATTGGACTGAAAATGTTAGTTTCTAAGGCTGACCTAGCTAGCAGAAAGTGGGAAAATACAATTAAAATCCAGTAGGTTTGATTTACAAACATGTAACTGCTGGACATCACATGCAATACAGACTGTTTTGGAAAACTGATTAATGTTGTCACCTGTACATTCTTGAATGCAATGGCTGGTATTTTTCTGTTGGGACTGATATTCACGAAGTCTGGGTGATGATTCTCTCCCGTGAGCAGATCCACCTCAACCTGATGTACACAAACACACATAAAATACACATTGAGCGAATGGGCTTAAAAACGCAGCATTGATGACTTGCCATCTTAATATTGAGGAAAGAAAGCAAGAAGTGATAGGTCGGTGCTGAGATCAATGATGGGGGCAGGACCCAGTGATATCATAGAAGACAACCCCTGAAGATCCTGGGTAGAATAGGTCTTCAGGAATTGATGCTTGCCATAAAAGGTAACTTATGATGCTTGAGGCGACTAATGGGATCTGGTGGTCAGGCTTGCTGACTTGGTTGATGCATGTCATCGTATCCAAATTGTGTAAATCGATACTCATGATGTCAAATATTGGATTGTCTGGTCCAGACTCGATTATTTACAGACCGCCGTCATATAGCTGGAATATAGCTGAGTGCGGCATTAAACTACAAACAAAACATACAAGACCATAGAATACCCAGCTAACATATTGCTATGGCTGCACTTGATTCACAGACAAACCAGTGATTGATAGCATGAACACTCCACACCATCTGGAATACGGTTCTTACCGTCTTATATGGAATCTTCTTTTCATGGAGAGCAATACGGACTCTCCTTGCACAAGGGCTGTGTTCATTGTCAAACAAGGTGATGCCATCTTCAATTTCAAATTTGTTCCTGAGGTTAAAAAATATGAAACATAAGGCTTAAAAAATAAAAGAATTGGTTCTCAGGCAATGTTTTTTAAAAATATAGTGCGGGTAAGCGGTTTCTTTTTTTCTTTTCTTTTTTTGGTGTGTGTGTGTTCAAACTAGTATGTAACCAATAAACAATTGTGTACAATCAACCTGGGAAAGGGCCTCTCTACATGAATATATTCCTTGATGAGTAAATTACTGGAATACAGTATTTAACTACCGTTGGACTTATTTAAGGATTTTTTTTTATAAAATGGAAATAAAAACGTAACATGCTGTGAACTTTATGACGATGCGTGTGGTGCCTGAGAACCAAGACTATTATTTGTTTTAGCCTAATAAATTAATATAAATGTAACCAACAGGTCTCGATCAATATTACCGCAATATCGTAGTGGAACTAATCGAGGCCAGGCCAGTCATTCATGAAGCAGACCGTAGGAAGGATTTTCATAGTAGGGGGTAGTCGCTGCAATGAAATTACATCACAATGCTTTGCAGACCATTGTGACGTCACCGGTTACCATGACGTCACAATCAAACGACATCACTAATGGCTCTGCTACTGAAGCTGTTAGCAGTACTTTTTACACTGAAAACACTGCTAATTACTGTCTACAAATTGAAAAAGTTGGAAGAATGATGTTGGATGATATATAAAATCTCACCCTCGTGTCTTTTGATATCAAATATATCAACACTCGTTGATAAAAGCGGCAAAAATCCTCGGCAAGCCTCGGAATTTTACCACTTTTATCAACTTGTGTTGATATATTTGATATCAAAAGACACTCGGGTGAGATTCTCTATTTATCATCCAAAACTGGCTCCCATAGGAGATATGGCTTGGATGAGATCAAGTGATATCTAGTTCTACACTGTAGATATCGCTGCAATGTAATTGCATCACAATGCTTTGCAGACCATTGTGACGTCACTGGTTACCATGACGTCACAATCAAATGACATCACTAATGGCTCTGCTACTGAAGCTGTTAGCAGTACTTTTTACACTGAAGACACTGCTAATTACTGTCTACAAACTGAAAAAGTTTGAAGAATGATGTTGGATGATAAATAAAATCTCACCCTTGTTTCAAAGTTGATAAAAGTGTAAAAAATCTGTGGCCTGCAAAGCATTGTGATGCAATTTCATTGCAGCGATATCTACAGTGTAGATATGGCTTGATATCATCCAAGCTATATCTCCTGTGGGAGCCAGTTTTGGGTGATAAATCAGTGTTATGAGTGACTACAGAGTGTATTTCAAAATTTCTACAATACTGATGTGTAAAATATAACAAAAACATCGTAACAACCTACCTTGATCCGCTTTTCTGGAACAGTTTTTCAAAGAACAATTGACAGAACGATATGATAAGCCCCATCGTGCAAACACATCTGCCTATGTCAACTCAGTTCGCAATATGTCTCAGCTGCGTTATCGACGACAGTATAACCTGGATTGTGTTAAGTGACAGGTGTTTATTTACAAACGACTGTCATGCTGCGAAAACCGCATGATCTTTGAAGTCGTTTTCATATCCCGCGTTGGGAAACCCGGAAGCAACAACTGCTATTTAAACATTGTTAGAGTTACCCCCCTTGACCACTGCTACACGCCCAGACATTTTCACGATCTGTCTTCGTAAGACATGATTGAGATAGTGTTACGTAGATAGATAAAACATGTAAGGTTTAAGATAAATTAATTAAACAAATATAGACTAATTGTACATATACAAGCGTACGAAAAGTAGAGAAAGATGAACTTTTAACAATAATTTTAATGTATAAATAGCCGCAAAATACATGCAAATCCTATTCGGACGAACATACGGGCCATTTTTTTAAGGCCCCGATCACTAAGCGATCATTGCGCAGAGGTGATCATAACCTCAATACTTTAACATAGACTTACGGCAATCGTAGCGCTAAGATTGCTTTGTGGAACGGGGCCCTGGCTGGCATGGGGATCACTGTGGTATCAGCTGCAGCAGACAAAAGAGAAGTTTGGTGGAGGACAAAGGAGAAACACATTTATGCTCAGGACAAGTGTCTATTAGAGGTCAGGTTTCCACTTTTCACTTAAAATAATTTGGTTGCATTGATAAAACAAGGCTTTTTCGTTTTCTTTATTTTGTTGAGTAGATTTTTATGATGTAATTAACCTTCATGATGTTATGTGATATTGAATATCGTTGTCAAATCGATGTTACACATAAAGTTTGTTGTTACAAAGGCAACACAAACATACTAAGCAACATATTTTATCAAAATAATTTGTTTCGATAAAAATGATAAATTTATTTGTTTTATTATATTTCACATTGCAGGTGCAGATCACAAGACAGTGGTTGTGGTTCTATTATTCTGTTCTGATGGTATTGTGGATGACATTCCTACCGTGTCAGCCTGCTGACGGGGTAACGTCTTTGGTCATGCAGTTGTATCGAGACATCTAAACCGCACTTGGAAGAGTCTGGTTAGACGATGGTCTTGAGAACACTGCTGGACGTTCCACTTCAAGTATCTTCACAACCCATCATCCTATTAACTAAATTCATTATTTTGCCTCGCCTTCGTGATCACCGTAACAGTTTTGGATCTTATCACCATCCAATGTTCCTTAAACAGATTTTTTAATTACATGTACAAACTGATCCATGCAGTTTTATCATGTTGATAATCTTGATCACTTACCCAATGGACCGCCTCCGTGGTCTAGTGGTAGACCGTCCGCCCGGAGAGCGGAAGGTCCTGGGTTCGATCCCCGACCGCGTCATACCAAAAGACGTTAAAAGATGGTACTTGTTGTTACCCTGTCTGGCGCTCGGCATTAAGGGGCTAAAACAAGGACTGGTCGGCTCGGAGTCAGTATACTGTGTCTGAGTGGGGTATTCATGTTAAACTGCGACATGGTATCTCAGTGAGCTAGCACTATAAATCGGCATCAGTCCGGACTAGTACAAGCAGCCACACAAACACACACACGTACATGCACGTCGCTATATATAAGCGCAATAATCTTGGACGCGACGTTAAACCCAATTTCACCTCACCTCACTTATCCAATGTGAACAATGCTCAGGAGGGGTATTGGACACGAGAGGCCCAGTCGCCTTAGGCGTCGCATTTCTCTATGCATAGTATCGTCCCTTGGCCGTGTCAGCATTCTATGATCGTTGGAATAGCCATGGATGGTACCAAAGGTGTAAACATCAAAAACCTGGATCACTCACTCACTCACTCATGTGGTATACATATGATAATATAGAAAATGTAACAACTTAAAGATATTCATGTATTTAGTTTTTGTTTGTTCAGGATTATGGTAATGATACTTTATGTTAGCTATTTAGTATTGACTACGAACAATAAAATCATGTGAAATAACTGTACTGTTGTGATCTTTGTGATCTTTATCTTATTTGATATTGGACGTAGTGATATGACTTTATACACATACTTACATCCTGTGTGTTCAGAATACTTTGACGTTTTCGTATGAGCATGATGTTAATCACTGGATTATCTGGTCTAGACTCGATTATTTACAGACCGCCTTCATATAGCTTTTTCATTGCAGAGTACGGCTTTAAACAAACAAACAAACAAACACGACATACTCGTAGCTGTGTGGAGCCTCGGGGCTTATTGTTAACATACATGTATTGACATCTGTGTTGTACTTGGACCTATCAACACGAAGGTGTATATATTACTGAAATGGAGCTGTGGACATTCCCATTCAAATAGAATAAACATTTAACCTTTGAGTAATAAATATGGTTCATTAAATTCTATTATCATCATATTGCTGGCTTGTCCTTTTGTGTATCACATCACATTCCTTGTTTGACTGCGACAGGGCAGATAAAGCCGTTCTTGCATCCTTCATTAAGATACAATATACCATTGGTGATCTCACGGCATGCCATGATATACCATAAATACTGCTCAATGAGGCGTTAAACCCAACTCACTCACTCGTCGTAAATAATATCATATTACACTGTAAAAGTCGTAGACTTATTAGTGAAAGGCGATGACCGTTCATTGTGACACACATATATGAACACTTCCATCATGATCAGACCATTCGTGACCAACTCGTGTTATTCCGGGACAAGCCGAATAGCTTCTTATAGGTTACGGAAAGGGGCGAGTGGTGACGAATGATGATCAGACGTCACAATTGACCTCATCGTTAAATGTACCTCCGTGCATTCCGATACATTTGCACTGTTGTGCAAGGGGTAGGGGAGAATGTATGTACCACACATAGAAGGCTAGCGTACCATTTGTCTCTGTCTAAATCTAAATAAAGCATATTGCACGTGCAATTTGGTTATACACGTATTTTGCCTTTTAACGTTGTTTTTTGTCTTTGCAGTGAGAGGTGAGTGATTATAATTTTACAGCGCAGTCAACAATATTCCCGCCACATGTCTACAGTATCTAAAACCTTTAATTACAAATTAATCTGGAAAAGAA
This sequence comes from Haliotis cracherodii, assembly GCF_022045235.1. Lineage (NCBI taxonomy): Eukaryota > Metazoa > Mollusca > Gastropoda > Lepetellida > Haliotidae > Haliotis > Haliotis cracherodii. The sequence continues at coordinate 50,085,792 of NW_027266341.1, read as the reverse complement.
ACAGTGGTTGATGCCATGAACAACATCCACGACATCGATTTACAACCACATATAATCCTTCAGATCACACGGTTTAACCTCATGGGGTCCCCATCAGTTATCTGTTACAATAAGAACCCTCGAAGTGAGAGTGAGTGAGTGAGTTGGGTTTAACGCCGCTTTTAACATTATTCTAGTTATATCACGGCGTGTCAGCTTAATGTGGGAGGAAAGCCCGAAGTGATGCAGGTCTCAGACGTTACCACTTCGGTGAAACCCACGAGCACGGGTATGGTGCTGACAAACCTAGAAACATAATTAGGGCGAACCGGGATTCGAACCCACAATCATAGGTAGATGATGACAATATTTGACGACTGGGCCACCCGTGCCCCCTAGAAGAACCCGCGAAGACCCGGGGTAGAATAATCTTCAGCAACCCATGCTTGCCGTAAGGGGCGACTATGCTTGTCGTGAGAGGCGTCTGACGAGATCGGGTGGTCAGGCTCGCAGACTTTGTTGATACATGTTATCGTATCCCAATTGCGTGGATCGATGCTCATGATATCACTGGATTGTCTGGTCCAGACTCGATTATTTACAGATCGCCGTCATATAGCTGGAATATTTTTAGTGCGGCGTTAAACAACAATCAACATCAACAATACATAACGGTAAGCATGGGTATTCGGAACCTTTCTGTTCTGGAATGCCAACATGGTAGAAAGTGTTGGAATATGACCGTTAACCTTATTGAGAACTTTACATTTTCATTCCTACTGAATCCTATCGACCTGCCACTGGCAGTGAGTGATCACTTGGTACAAAGTACACACTTCGTCGTTGATAAAATACACATAGACAAGATAGACTGACATGCACAGCGGATCCGCGCAGTATATTAATACTGTCCAGTGCGCTACATTTTTCTTTCTCGCTACATATTGTACTCCTCAGCTCACAGATAAGATCACATTACGACATGCAACATAATGTCATTGATTATGCTGGTATACTTGTAACACGTATCTACTTGTTAAACTACACTTATAAATACATTTACCTATTAGGAATGAATTATTCTTCAATATATAGAACCATATTTGCTTCTTTATAGTAAGATAGGTGACTACAAATCAAAGTTCAAATAAGTATTGTTGAGCACATCATGCAGATGTCTAAGTTTTGTCAACCATTCAAACAAACTCTGTTTTATATTATTCATAGACGGCGTCATACCAACCCTCAATCTTCCATAGGAGATTATTATTGGAACTTAAAGAAAGATAAAACTGATTGTTAGAAAAGTTTGTACCGAATTAAAAAAAATTAACTCAGAAAACATACGTGTATAATATTACCTAACACACTGAACATATCAGACACTGAATTGATAAAAAAAACTATAAAGACAGGTTTCGTCATGCACTGCTGGCAGCCTGCCAGACATGGAGTCAGGTGTTTATAATCTAACACTGTTTATGGCTGAAACGCCAAGTCAGAATTATAAATAGATAGATCAAATCTTGTGGACTTATATGGGTGTACAGTCCCTTGCACGTATCCTGCACATATACGAGGCGACACTGGGTGTGCTGGTCGCGGTCCAATGTGTCCCCCGACATAGAGTGCTGGTGATATGCTTTCTCCGATACTGTACTGCATACCGCATATTGGCGTTTAAGAAGATGGAAAGAATTCTCAGTCGCACTGTGACAATCGTCGCCTTGATATATACATGTGTCCACGGTAAGAAAATGTTTGTCAGTTTGAAATTGGGCACTCATGAAACAGATGAATCACGTTTTAATTAACATTTTTCTCATGTTGAATGGTAAAACTATAGTTTTGACATTACCTTATGGTAATCAAACATGACGTATTTCATAAATATGATACTGTTAAAACTCACTCACTCACTCAAAAAAAATTTACTTAACAGTAGTTCTGTTATTCCACAGAAAACATCGGTTCACATGTCGGCAAATGTGAAGATGGGTGCACCCCTCCATATGGGGGATTAACTTGTCAAGCCTGCATACACGGTTGTTATGGAGACAGATGTACTGACCACTGCAGCCACTGTGACAGTGATGGGTGTGACAGAGATACAGGCAGGTGTTACAGGTGTAAACCAGGTTACCACGGTGACGGGTGTAACACTATATGTCCAGGCAACTGTCCTGCAGATTACAAGGGTGAAGTTCACTGCAACAGAAGCTCAGGAAACTGCCTGGAAACTTGTAACAAGGGACATTTCGGGAGCTCATGTCAGAAACGCTGTCCACAACATTGCAAACACTCGTTGTGCGCCAAGACCAATGGGTATTGTCTTGTTGGATGTGCGCATGGATGGAGAGGGTCCTTCTGTAATGAGAAGTGCTCTGCTAACTGCTTGCGAGGTATCTGCCACAGTGACGGCAAGTGCAAAGAGGGCTGCGAATCTGGTTACTATGGCCAGTTCTGTGACAAGAGGTGCTCTAACTGTTACACAACTGGATGTGACAGATTTTCAGGCAGATGTGATCAATGCTCACCTGGTTTCCATGGCGACAACTGCACCATGACATGTAGTCACTACTGCTTCACAGAACGTGACGGCTACAGACATTGTGCGCGTGCAGACGGAACCTGTGTGCAAGGGTGTATAGATGGGAGACATGGACCTCATTGTGGTAGCAGTTGTAGTAGAAACTGTAAAAACTCAGTATGCTTTCCAAAAGATGGGTCTTGTGTCAACGGCTGTACACACGGGTGGAAAGGATCATTCTGTAACGAAAAATGCTCGAAAAGTTGTCGAACAGGCGCCTGTTACACCGATGGAAAATGTAAATATGGTTGCGAACCAGGATTTTATGGTCCGTTTTGTGATAGGCAATGTCCGCATTGCCATACCACTGGATGTGACAGAACATCGGGCAGGTGCGAGGAATGCTCCCGAGGGCGATATGGCAATGGATGCCATCTGAAATGCAGCAATTGTTATGCAGGTGGAGATGGCTTGACTCTTTGTGATCGTGATACCGGCACGTGCCAGGAGGGATGCAGGGAAGGTCGGTATGGACCAACATGTAGTCATCATTGCAGCAAAACGTGCAGACACTCGTGCTCCTATACAGATGGCTCTTGTCCCCATGGCTGTATCGGAGGATGGAGAGGAACCCACTGCGACAGCAAGTGCCCTGAAAACTGTTTGAATAATGACTGTCTCAATGATGGAAGGTGTAAGCAGGGTTGCCGCGATGGGTTCACTGGTCGGTCCTGTCACGAGAAATGTTCGACCTGTAAAAACGTTCCTAAATCTGCGGCATTCATGATCAGTAGTAATGGGTCATCTCGCCTAGCGTCCATGTCAGGTGAGAGTTTCATTCCTCATACAGTCCTTTCGACTAATTTTTGTTTGTTTATTTGTTGTTTAACGCCGCACTCGGCAATATTCCTGCTATATGACGGGGGTCTGTAACTAATCGAGTCTGGACCAGACAATCCGGTGATTGACATCATAAGCATCGATCCACGCGATTGGGATACGATGACATGACCACCCGATCCTGTCAGACTTCTCTCGGGACAAGAATAGTCGCCTTTTACAGCAAGCATGGGTTGCTGAAGACCTATTCTAATCAGATCTTCACGGGTCCCTTTCGACTAATACGTCAATAAAAGAAAATACGTTTCATTAAAAGCACGTGTTGTTACAGTTCACATAATGTGACCCTCTATACCATAGGTAATGACATAACTAAACATACAATGTGACCCTCTATACCATAGGTAATGACATAACTAAACATATAATCATGTAAGTCATGTTTTCACTGATCTTTTTTGAAAACAACAATATGTGCTAGGTGAGCACTGACCTTAATTATATAATATTGATATACATAAACATATATATCGTAAATCTCTAAGTTTCATCGTTTTTAAATGTGTATCCATGTTGCAGGGTTTTGGATCCAAGTGGCCGTGGTCATAGTGTGGGCGTGTCACCGTTGTACAATGAGCTCCCAGGACATCTGAACTGCAATCTTATCGGGGGTAGTTAGAAGAGTCCTGGCAGTTCATTGTAAGCTGATATGTCAATCCAACCTACTCGTGTGTATACGTGACTGACATCACCTCTACAGCCATCACCATCAGAAGATATAGAACAAATACAACCAAACTTACTTGAAACGCCGCAGAAGTTGCATGTTCATGTATACAATAAATATGTAAATCAATTGCCAGTACATTGTCATGATTATATACATAAAGGATTGTTTATGTACATAAGTGAGTGTATATCCTATTTATAAATTTAGTTGCATTTGTATATTTTCATGAGTGTACCATCGTTGTAAACAACTTGTTTGTGGGAAGACATTTGAAGATAAGGGCGTACAGTGTTACAATTGCCCCTTCTTGAATATGAAAAACGACAATAAATCTGGTTTATGAAAACATTCTGTTATATATTTACTTAAGCGATGAAGCCTCTTTGAGGTTCTGGGTGAAACATGAGGCCCCAAATGCATGCCAGGTAATCAATTAATGAAATGACTAGTAACAACGTGTGATGTGGACGGTGTTTTGTCATCTGCTCTCCAGCGGAGTGAACCATGGTTCATGCTATCATCCACTGCCTTGTCTGGTCCCGATTCGATAGTAATAAGTCAGAACGGGCAAATAAGGCATCAATAAGGAAGAGTGGACATCCCTCTAGCAATCTGAACATCTTACATCAAACCTTGCAATCGGTGTAATTCGTCATGATGTTACTCTAAAATCAGGTAAAGAGCTGCAACCAGGTAAATTATATTGCATAACTGCCAGGGAAATAGTAAAGTCTATGAGTGAAACAAAACCCTGCCTCACGAGTGCGTGATACGACTGATAAACTGACGTCGTCACTCTCGATAGTGGTGATATCATAAAAGTAAAAGGTAAAAGTTCAATGTCACTTGTAGCAACAAGGAAAGCGTTGCCGAAGCGGCACTGCCAAGTCGTGGCTTGAAGAGACCCCTTGATGTTGGTAAAATATAGCACTTGATAATTCGGAGTTGTCTGGCCTGTTGACAACACTCTGATCGGTTATTTGGAAATGACTGCAGTGTCAAATAATACTTTAAATGTTTCTTTACTGATATTAGAAGAGGGAACGGGTGGCCCAGTCGCCGCAATTCGCTGTGCGTTCTTTGAACACACCAGAAACCTAGGATCCTGGGTTTGAGTCCCGGTTCACCGTCATTATGTTTCTAGGTTTGTCAGCACCATTCCCGTGCTTGTGGGTTTCACTAAAGTGGTATAAGAAACTAAACTAAAGAAACTATAAAGACTGGTTTCGTCATGCACTGCTGGCAGCCTGCCAGACATGGAGTCAGGTCTTTATAATCGAACACTGATTATGGCTGAAATGCCAAGTTAGAATTATAAATAGATAGTAACTATGAACCTTGTAGACTTATCCGGGTGTACAGTCCTTCGTACATATCCTGCACATCTACGAGGCGACACTGGGTTTGTTTGGTCGCGGTCCAATGTGTCCCCCGACATAGAGTCCTGGTGATATGCTTTCTCCGATACTGTACTGCATACCGCATATTGGCGTTTAAGAAGATGGAAAGAATTCTCAGTCGCATTGTGACAATCGTCGCCTTGATATACATATGTGTTCACGGTAAGAAAATGTTTGTCAGTTTGAAATTGGGCACTCATGAAACAGATGAATCACGTTTTAATTAACATTTTCCTTATGTAGTATAGTAAAGTAAACTATAGTTTTGACATTACCTTATGGCAATCAAACATGACGTATTTCATAAATATGGTACTGTTAAAACTCACTCACTCACTCATTAATATGAATTACTTAACAGTAGTTCTGTTATTCCACAGTAAACATCGGTTCTCATGTCGGCATTTGTGAAGATGGGTGCACCCCTCCATATGGGGGATTAACTTGTCAAGCCTGCATACACGGTTGTTATGGAGACAGATGTACTGACCACTGCAGCCACTGTAGCAGTGATGGGTGTGACAGAGATACAGGCAGGTGTTACAGGTGTAAACCAGGTTACCACGGTGACGGGTGTAACACTATATGTCCAGGCAACTGTCCTGCAGATTACAAGGGTGAAGTTCACTGCAACAGAAGCTCAGGAAACTGCCTGGAAACTTGTAACAAGGGACATTTCGGGAGCTCATGTCAGAAACGCTGTCCACAACATTGCAAACACTCGTTGTGCGCCAAGACCAATGGGTATTGTCTTGTTGGATGTGCGCATGGATGGAGAGGGTCCTTCTGTAATGAGAAGTGCTCTGCTAACTGCTTGCGAGGTATCTGCCACAGTGACGGCAAGTGCAAAGAGGGCTGCGAATCTGGTTACTATGACCAGTTCTGTGACAAGAGGTGCTATAACTGTTACACAACTGGATGTGACAGATTTTCAGGCAGATGTGATCAATGCTCACCTGGTTTCCATGGCGACAACTGCACCATGACATGTAGTCACTACTGCTTCACAGAACGTGACGGCTACAGACATTGTGCGCGTGCAGACGGAACCTGTGTGCAAGGGTGTATAGATGGGAGACATGGACCTCATTGTGGTAGCAGTTGTAGTAGAAACTGTAAAAAACTCAGTATGCTTTCCAAAAGATGGGTCTTGTGTCAACGGCTGTACACACGGGTGGAAAGGATCATTCTGTAACGAAAAATGCTCGAAAAGTTGTCGAACAGGCGCTTGTTACACCGATGGAAAATGTAAATATGGTTGCGAACCAGGATTTTATGGTCCGTTTTGTGATAGGCAATGTCCGCATTGCCATACCACTGGATGTGACAGAACATCGGGCAGGTGCGAGGAATGCTCCCGAGGGCGATATGGCGATGGATGCCATCTGAAATGCAGCAATTGTTATGCAGGTCGAGATGGCTTGAGTCTATGTGATCGTGATACCGGCACGTGCCAGGAGGGATGCAGGGAAGGTCGGTATGGACCAACATGTAGTCATCATTGCAGCAAAACGTGCAGACACTCGTGCTCCTATACAGATGGCTCCTGTATCAATGGCTGTATCGGGGGATGGAGAGGAACCCACTGCGACAGCAAGTGCCCTGAAAACTGTTTGAATAATGACTGTCTCACTGATGGAAGTTGTAAGCAGGGTTGCCGCGATGGGTTCACTGGTCGGTCCTGTCACGAGAAATGTTCGACCTGTAGAAACGTTCCTAAATCTGCGGTATACACTAGCAATGGGTCATCTCGTCTAGCGTCCATGTCAGGTGAGAGTTTAATTCATCACACCGTACTTTCGACTAATTTTGGTTTGTTTATTTGTTGCTTGACGCCGCACTCGGCAATATTCCTGCTATATGACGGGGGTCTGTAACTAATCGAGTCTGGACCAGACAATCCGGTGATTGACATCATAAGCATCGATCCACTCAATTGAGATACGATGACATGCATCAACCAAGTCTGCGAGCTTGACCACCCGATCCCGTCAGACTTCTCTCGCGACAAGCATAGTGGCCTTTTACTGCAAGCATGGGTTGCTGAAGACCTATTCTAATCAGATCTTCACGGGTCCCTTTCGACTAATACGTCAATAAAAGAAAATACGTCTCATTAAAAGCACGTGTTGTTACAGTTCATATAATGTGACCCTCTATACCATAGGTAATGACATAACTAAACATACAATGTGACCCTCTATACCATAGGTAATGACATAACTAAACATATAATGTGATCCTCTATACCATAGGTAATGACATAACTAAACATATAATGTGACCCTCTATACCATAGGTAATGACATAACTAAACATATAATGTGATCCTCTATACCATAGGTTGATGACATAACTAAACATATATGTGATCCTCTATACCATAGGTAATGACATAACTAAACATATAATGTGATCCTCTATACCATAGGTAATGACATAACTAAACATATAATGTGATCCTCTATACCATAGGTAATGACATAACTAAACATATAATGTGATCCTCTATACCATAGGTAATGACATAACTAAACATATAATGTGATCCTCTATACCATAGGTAATGACATAACTAAACATATAATCATGTAAGTCATGTTTTCACTGATCTTTTTTGAAAACAACAATATGTGCTAGGTGAGCACTGACCTTAATTATATAATACTGATATACATAAACATATATATCGTAAATCTCTAAGTTTCATCGTTTTTAAATGTGTATCCATGTTGCAGGGTTTTGGATCCAAGTGGCTGTGGTCATAGTGTGGGCGTGTCGCCGTTGTACAATGAGCTGCCAGGACATCTGAACTGCAATCTCGTCGGGGGTAGTTAGAAGAGTCCTGGCAGTTCATTGTAAGCTGATATGTCAATCCAACCTACTCGTGTGTATACGTGACTGACATCACCTCTACAGCCATCACCATCAGAAGATATAGAACAAACACAACCAAACTTACTTGAAACGCCGCAGAAGTTGCATGTTCATGTATACAATAAATATGTAAATCAACTACCAGTACATATTTATGATTATACACATAAAGGATTGTTTATGTACATAAGTGAGTGTACATCCTATTTATAAATTTAGTTGCATTTGTATATTTTCATGAGTGTATCATCGTTGTAAACATCTTGTTTGTGGGAAGACATTTGAAGATAAGGGCGTACAATGTTACAATTGCCCCTTCTTGAATATGAAAAACGACAATAAATCTGGTTTATGAAAACATTCAGTTATATATTTACTTAAGCGATGAAGCCTCTTTGAGGTTCTGTGTGAAACATGAGGCCCCAAATGCATGCCAGGTAATCAATCAATGAAATGACTAGTTTGTAACAATGTGTGATGTGGACTGTGTTTTGTCTCTCCAGCGGAGTGAATCATGGTCCATGCTATCATCCACTGCCTTGTCTTGTCCCGATTCGATGGTAATAAGTCAGAACGGGCAAATAAGGCATCAGTAAGGTAGAGTGGACATCCCACTAGCAATCTCACCATCATACATCCAACCTTGCCATCGGTGTAATTCGTCATGATGTTACTCTAAAATCAGGTAAAGAGCTGCAACCAGGTAAATTATATTGCATTTTTCCCAGGGAAATAGTAAAGTCTATGAGTGAAACAAAACCCTGCCTCACGAGTGTGTGATACGACGGATAAACTGACGTCGTCATTCTCGTTAGTGGTGATATCATAATGGACACTGGTAAAAGTTCAAGGCCACTTGTAGCAACAAGGAAAGCGTTGCCGAAGCCGCACTGCCAAGTCGGGGCTCGAAGAGACCCCTTGATGTTGGTAAAATATAGCACTTGTTAATTCGGAGTTGTCTGGCCTGTTGACAACACTCTGATCGGTCATTTAGAAATGACTGCTGTGTCAAATAATACTTTAAATGTTTCTTTTCTGATATTAGAAGAGGGAACGGGTGGCCCAGTCGCCGCAATTCGCTGTGCGTTCTTTGAACACACCAGAAACCTAGGATCCTGGGTTTGAGTCCCGGTTCACCGTCATTATGTTTCTAGGTTTGTCAGCACCATTCCCGTGCTTGTGGGTTTCACTAAAGTGGTATAAGAAACTAAACTAAAGAAACTATAAAGACTGGTTTCGTCATGCACTGCTGGCAGCCTGCCAGACATGGAGTCAGGTCTTTATAATCGAACACTGATTATGGCTGAAATGCCAAGTCAGAATTATAAATAGATAGTAACTATGAACCTTGTAGACTTATTCGGGTGTACAGTCCCTCGTACATATCCTGCACATCTACGAGGCGACACTGGGTGTGCTGGTCGCGGTCCAATGTGTCCCCCGACATAGAGTCCTGGTGATATGCTTTCTCCGATACTGTACTGCATACCGCATATTGGCGTTTAAGAAGATGGAAAGAATTCCCAGTCGCATTGTGACAATCGTCGCCTTGATATACATATGTGTTCACGGTAAGAAAATGTTTGTCAGTTTGAAATTGGGCACTCATGAAACAGATGAATCACGTTTAAATTAACATTTTTCTTATTTAGTATAGTAAAATAAACTAAAGTTTTGACATTACCTTATGGCAATCAAACATGACGTATTTCATTAATATATATGATAGTGTTAATACTCATTCACTCACTCATTAATATGAATTACTTTACAGTAGTTCTGTTATTCCACAGTAAGCATCGGTTCTCATGTCGGCAAATGTGAAGATGGGTGCACCCCTCCATATGGGGGATTAACTTGTCAAGCCTGCGTACACGGTTGTTATGGAGACAGATGTACTGACCACTGCAGCCACTGTAGCAGTGATGGGTGTGACAGAGATACAGGCAGGTGTTACAGGTGTAAACCAGGTTACCACGGTGACGGGTGTAACACTATATGTCCAGGCAACTGTCCTGCAGATTACAAGGGTGAAGTTCACTGCAACAGAAGCTCAGGAAACTGCCTGGAAACTTGTAACAAGGGACATTTCGGGAGCTCATGTCAGAAACGCTGTCCACAACATTGCAAACACTCGTTGTGCGCCAAGACCAATGGGTATTGTCTGATTGGATGTGCGCATGGATGGAGAGGGTCCTTCTGTAATGAGAAGTGCTCGGCTAACTGCTTGCGAGGTATCTGCCACAGTGACAGCAAGTGCAAAGAGGGCTGCGAACCTGGTTACTATGGCCAGTTCTGTGACAAGAAGTGCTCTAACTGTTACACAACTGGATGTGACAGATTTTCAGGCAGATGTGATCAGTGCTCACCTGGTTTCCATGGCGACAACTGCACCATGACATGTAGTCACTACTGCTACACAGAACGTGATGGCTACAGACATTGTGCGCGTGCAGACGGAAATTGTGTGCAAGGATGTATAGATGGGAGACATGGACCTCATTGTGGTAGCAGTTGTAGTAGCAACTGTAAAAACTCAGTATGCTTTCCAAAAGATGGGTCTTGTATCAACGGCTGTACACACGGATGGCAAGGGTCATTCTGTAACGAAAAATGCTCGAAAGGTTGTCGAACTGGCGCCTGTTACGCCAATGGAAAATGTAAATATGGTTGCGAACCAGGATTTTATGGCCTGTTTTGTGATAGGCAATGTCCGCATTGCCATACCACTGGATGTGACAGAACATCGGGCAGGTGCGAGGAATGCTCCCCAGGGCGATATGGCAATGGATGTCATCTGAAATGCAGCAATTGTTATGCAGGTGGAGATGGCTTGAGTTTTTGTGATCGTGACACCGGCACGTGCCATGAAGGATGCAGGGAAGGTTGGTATGGACCAACATGTAGTCATCATTGCAGCAAAACGTGCAGACACTCGTGCTCCTATACAGATGGCTCCTGTACCCATGGCTGTATCGGGGGATGGAGAGGAACCCACTGCGACAGCAAGTGCCCTGAAAACTGTTTGAATAATGACTGTCTCACTGATGGAAGGTGTAAGCAGGGTTGCCGCGATGGGTTCACTGGTCGATCCTGTGACGAGAAATGTTCGACCTGTAAAAACGTTCCTAAATCTGCGGCATTCATGATCAGTAGTAATGGGTCATCTCGCCGAGCGTCCATGTCAGGTGAGAGTTTCATTCCTCATACTGTCCTTTCGACTAATTTTTGGACCAGACAATCCGGTAATTGACATCATAAGCATCGATCCACGCGATTGGGATACGATGACATGACCACCCGATCCCGTCAGACTTCTCTCGTGACAAGCATAGTCGCCTTTTACTGCAAGCATAGGTTGCTGAAGACCTATTCTAATCAGATCTTCACGGGTCCCTTTCGACTAATACGTCAATAAACATATAATGTGACCCTCTGTACCATAGGTAATGACACAACTAAACATATAATGTGAACCTCTATGCCATAGGTAATGACATAACTAAACATATTATATGACCCTCTATACCATAGATAATGACATAACTAAACACATAATATGACCCTCTATACCAAAGGTAATGACATAACTAAACATATAATGTGACCCTCTATACCATAGGTAATGACATAACTAAACGTAAAATGTGACCCTCTGTACCATAGGTAATGACACAACTAAACATATAATGTGACCCTCTATACCATAGGTAATGACATAACTAAACATATAATGTGACCCGCTATACCATAGGTAATGACATAACTAAACATATAATGTGACCCGCTATACCATAGGTAATGACATAACTTAACATATAATGTGACCCGCTATACCATAGGTAATGACATAACTAAACATGTAAAGTGACCCTCTATACCATAGGTAATGACATAACTAAACATATAATGTGAGTCATATTTTCATTGCATTTGTTTGAAAACAACAATATGTGCTAGGTGATCACTGACCTTGATTATATAATATTGATATAAATAAACATATAAATCGTAAATCTCTAAGTTTCATCGTTTTTAAATGTGTATCCATGTTGCAGGGTTTTGGATCCAAGTGGCTGTGGTCATAGTGTGGGCGTGTCATCGTTGTACAATGAGCTGCCAGGACATCTGAACTGCAATCTCGTCGGGGGTAGTTAGAAGAGTCCTGGCAGTGCATTGTAAGCGAATATGTCAATTCAACCTACTCGTGTGTATACGTGACTGACATCACCTCTACAGCCATCACCATCAGAAGATATAGAACAAATACAACCAAACTTACTTGAAACGCCACAGAGGTTGCATGTTCATGCATACAATAAATATGTAAATCAGTTGCCAGTACATTGTCATGATTGAATACATAAAGGATTGTTTATGTACATAAGTGAGTGTATATCCTATTTATAAATTTAGTTGCATTTGTATATTTTCATGAGTGTACTATCGGTGTAAACAACTTGTTTGTGGGAAGACATTTGAAGATAAGGGCGTACAAATGTTACAACTGCCCCTTCTTGAATATGAAAAAAACGACAATAAATCTGGTTTATGAAAACATTCAGTTATATATTTACTTAAGCGATGAAGCCTCTTTGAGGTTCTGGGTGAAACATGAGGCCCCAAATGCATGCCAGGTAATCAATTAATGAAATGACTAGTAACAACGTGTGATGTGGACGGTGTTTTGTCATCTGCTCTCCAGCGGAGTGAACCATGGTTCATGCTATCATCCACTGCCTTGTCTGGTCCCGATTCGATAGTAATAAGTCAGAACGGGCAAATAAGGCATCAATAAGGAAGAGTGGACATCCCTCTAGCAATCTGAACATCTTACATCAAACCTTGCAATCGGTGTAATTCGTCATGATGTTACTCTAAAATCAGGTAAAGAGCTGCAACCAGGTAAATTATATTGCATAACTGCCAGGGAAATAGTAAAGTCTATGAGTGAAACAAAACCCTGCCTCACGAGTGCGTGATACGACTGATAAACTGACGTCGTCACTCTCGATAGTGGTGATATCATAAAAGTAAAAGGTAAAAGTTCAAGGTCACTTGTAGCAACAAGGAAAGCGTTGTTGCGGCACTGCCAAGTCGTGGCTTGAAGAGACCCCTTGATGTTGGTAAAATATAGCACTTGATAATTCGGAGTTGTCTGGCCTGTTGACAACACTCTGATCGGTTATTTGGAAATGACTGCAGTGTCAAATAATACTTTAAATGTTTCTTTACTGATATTCGAAGAGGGAACAGGTGATACAGTCGCCTAAGGCCCCGCAATTCGCTGTGCGTTCTTTGAACACACCAGAAACCTGGGATCCCGGGTTCGAGTCCCGGTTCACCGTCATTATGTTTCTAGGTTTGTCAGCACCATTCCCGTGCTTGTGGGTTTCACTAAAGCATCTAAACACCTAAGTCTAATATATATTTATCACTAATAGCCTAGGCAAACCTAGATCATACTGAACCAAGTCTAGTTTCCTTGATTCCATATGAAAACAAGGGAAGAGAAAAGATTCTTTGGAAATTACAGTTATTTTTTGGAAATGTTTAAAAAATGTAGTTTTGGTAATTCAGGTGATGTGTATTTAAGAACATGTGCAGTTCAGGACATGTGTAGTTCAGGGCATGTGTAGTTTAGAACATGTGTAGTTCAGGGCATGTGTAGTTTAGGAATGTGTTGTGTGAGGTATATGTAGTTTAGAACGTGTAGTTCAGGACATCTGTAGTCTAGGAATGTGTAGTGTGAGGTATATCTAGTTTAGAACGTGTAGTTCAGGGCATGTGTAGTTTAGAACATGTGTAGTTTAGAACATGTGTAGTTTAGAACATGTGTAGTTTAGAACGTGTACTTCAGGACATCTGTAGTGTGAGGTATATGTAGTTTAGAACATGTGTAGTTTAGAACGTGTAGTTCAGGTCATCTGTAGTCTAGGAATGTGTAGTGTGAGGTATATCTAGTTTAGAACGTGTAGTTCAGGGCATGTGTAGTTTAGAACATGTGTAGTTTAGAACGTGTAGTTCAGGGCATGTGTAGTTTCGGAATGTGTAGTGTGAGGTATATCTAGTTTAGAACGTGTAGTTCAGGGCATGTGTAGTTTAGAACATGTGTAGTGTGAGGTATATCTAGTTTAGAACGTGTGGCTCAGGGCATGTGTAGTCTAGGAATGTGTAGTGTGAGGTATATCTAGTTTAGAACGTGTAGTTCAGGGCATGTGTAGTTTAGGAATGTGTAGTGTGAGGAATATCTAGTTTCGAACGTGTAGTTCAGGGCATGTGTAGTCTAGGAATGTGTAGTGTGAGGTATATCTATTTTAGAACATGTGTAGTTCAGAACATGTGTAGTTGAGAACATGTGTAGTTTAGAACGTGTACTTCAAGACATCTGTAGTGTGAGGTATATGTAGTTTAGATCATGTGTAGTTCAGGGCATGTGTAGTTTAGAACATGTGTAGTTTAGAACGTGTAGTTCAGGACATGTGTAGATTCGGAATGTGTAGTGTGAGGTATATCTAGTTTAGAACGTGTAGTTCAGGACATCTGTAGTTTAGTAATGTGTAGTGTGAGGAATATCTAGTTTCGAACGTGTAGTTCAGGGCATGTGTACTTTAGAACATGTGTAGTTTAGAACGTGTAGTTCAGGGCATGTGTAGTTGAGAACATGTGAAGTTTAGAACGTGTAGTTCATGGCATGTGTAGTGTGAGGTATATCTAGTTTAGAACATGTGTAGTTTAGAACATGTGTAGTTCAGGGCATGTGTAGTTTAGGAATGTGTAGTGTGAGGTATATCTAGTTTAGAACGTGTAGTTCAGGACATCTGTAGTCTAGGAATGTGTAGTGTGAGGTATATCTAGTTTAGAACGTGTAGTTCAGGGCATTTGTAGTTTAGAACATGTGTAGTTTAGAACGTGTACATCAGAACATCTGTAGTGTGAGGTATATGTAGTTTAGAACATGTGTAGTTTAGAACGTGTAGTTCAGGTCATCTGTAGTCTCGGAATGTGTAGTGTGAGGTATATCTAGTTTAAAACGTGTAGTTCAGGGCATGTGTAGTTTAGAACATGTGTAGTTTAGAACGTGTAGTTCAGGGCATGTGTAGTTGAGAACATGTGAAGTTTAGAACGTGTAGTTCAGGGCATGTGTAGTGTGAGGTATATGTTTTTTAGAACATTTGTAGTTTAGAACATGTGTAGTTCAGGGCATGTGTAGTTTAGGAATGTGTAGTGTGAGGTATATCTAGTTTAGAACGTGTAGTTCAGGACATCTGTAGTCTAGGAATGTGTAGTGTGAGGTATATCTAGTTTAGAACGTGTAGTTCAGGGCATGTGTAGTTTAGAACATGTGTAGTTTAGAACGTGTACTTCAGAACATCTGTAGTGTGAGGTATATGTAGTTTAGAACATGTGTAGTTTAGAACGTGTATTTCAGGTCATCTGTAGTCTCGGAATGTGTAGTGTGAGGTATATCTAGTTTAAAACGTGTAGTTCAGGGCATGTGTAGTTTAGAACATGTGTAGTTTAGAACGTGTAGTTCAGGGCATGTGTAGTTTCGGAATGTGTAGTGTGAGGTATATCTAGTTTAGAACGTGTAGTTCAGGACATCTGTAGTCTAGTAATGTGTAGTGCGAGGAATATCTAGTTTCGAACGTGTATTTCCGGGCATGTCTAGTTTAGAACATGTGTAGTTTAAAATATGTGTAGTTTAGAACGTGTAGTTCAGAACATGTGTAGTGGGAGGTATATGTAGTTTAGAACATGTCTGGTTTAGAACGTGTAGTTCAGGACATCTGTAGTCTCGGAATGTGTAGTGTGAGGTATATTTAGTTTAGAACATGTAGTTCAGGGCATGTGTAGTTTAGAACGTGTAGTTTAGAACTAGTTTGTCTTACAGACCCTGATACAAATATATATCAAATACAGCCCATGCAAGTCTATAATGTTTGGCAAGTCTAGATCACTGCAGTATCTGAAAATGAAGAGAGTCACTGGGCTCCTTTTTATTATATTTTTATTAAGATAACTGAACAACTGTTTTTTATGTACGATATGTTCATTTCAGACTATATGTTAGTCTAGTTTAGAACGTGTAGTTCAGAACATCTGTAGTGTGAGGTATATGTAGTTTAGAACATGTGTAGTTTAGAACGTGTAGTTCAGAACATCTGTAGTGTGAGGTATATGTAGTTTAGAACATGTGTAGTTTAGAACATGTGTAGTTCAGGACATCTGTAGTGTGAGGTATATGTAGTTTAGAACATGTGTAGTTTAGAACATGTGTAGTTTAGAACACGTGTAGTTTAAGGTATGTGTAGTTTAGGGCATGTGTAGCTGAGAACATGTGAAGTTCAAGGCATGTGTAGTTTAGTTTAGAACGTGTAGTTCAGGGCATGTGTAGTTCACGACATGTGTAGTTTAGAACGTGTAGTTCAGGGCATGTGTAGTTCACGACATGTGTAGTTTAGAACGTGTAGTTCAAGTCATCTGTAGTCTCGGAATGTGTAGTGTGAGGTATATCTAGTTTAAAACGTGTAGTTCAGGGCATGTGTAGTTTAGAACATGTGTAGTTTAGAACGTGTAGTTCAGGGCATGTGTAGATTCGGAATGTGTAGTGTGAGGTATATCTAGTTTAGAACGTGTAGTTCAGGACATCTGTTGTCTAGTAATGTGTAGTGCGAGGAATATCTAGTTTCGAACGTGTATTTCCGGGCATGTGTAGTTTAGAACATGTGTAGTTTAGAATATGTGTAGTTTAGAACGTGTAGTTCAGAACATGTGTAGTGGGAGGTATATGTAGTTTAGAACATGTCTGGTTTAGAGCGTGTAGTTCAGGACATCCGTAGTCTCGGAATGTGTAGTGTGAGGTATATTTAGTTTAGAACATGTAGTTCAGGGCATGTGTAGTTTAGAACATGTGTAGTTTAGAACTAGTTTGTCTTACAGACCCTGATACAAATATATATCAAATACAGCCCATGCAAGTCTATAATGTTTGGCAAGTCTAGATCACTGCAGTATCTGAAAATGAAGAGAGTCACTGGGACCCTTTTTATTATATTTTTATTAAAATAACTGAACAACTGTTTTTTATGTACGATATGTTCATTTCAGACTATATGTTAGTTAGTTTAGAACGTGTATTTCAGAACATCTGTAGTGTGAGGTATATGTAGTTTAGAACATGTGTAGTTTAGAACGTGCAGTTCAGAACATCTGTAGTGTGAGGTATATGTAGTTTAGAACATGTGTAGTTTAGAACGTGTAGTTCAGGACATCTGTAGTGTGAGGTATATGTAGTTTAGAACATGTGTAGTTTAGAACATGTGTAGTTTAGAACACGTGTAGTTTAAGGTATGTGTATTTTAGGGCATGTGTAGCTGAGAACATGTGAAGTTCAAGGCATGTGTAGTTCACGACATGTGTAGTTTAGAACGTGTAGTTCAGGGCATGTGTAGTTCACGACATGTGTAGTTTAGAACGTGTAGTTCAGAGCATGTGTAGTTCACGACATGTGTAGTTTAGAACGTGTAGTTCAGGGCATGTGTAGTTCACGACATGTGTAGTTTAGAACGTGTAGTTCACGACATGTGTAGTTTAGAACGTGTAGTTCAGGGCATGTGTAGTTCACGACATGTGTAGTTTAGAACGTGTAGTTCAGGGCATGTGTAGTTCACGACATGTGTAGTTTAGAACGTGTAGTTCAGGGCATGTGTAGTTCACGACATGTGTAGTTTAGAACGTGTAGTTCAGGGCATGTGTAGTTCACGACATGTTTAGTTTAGAACGTGTAGTTCAGGACATGTGTAGTTCACGACATGTGTAGTTTAGAACGTGTAGTTCAGGGCATGTGTAGTTCACGACGTGTGTAGTTTAGAACGTGTAGTTCAGGGCATGTGTAGTTCACGACATGTGTAGTTTAGAACGTGTAGTTCACGACATGTGTAGTTTAGAACGTGTAGTTCAGGGCATGTGTAGTTCACGACATGTGTAGTTTAGAACGTGTAGTTCAGGGTATGTGTTGTTCACGACATGTGTAGTTTAGAACGTGTAGTTCACGACATGTGTAGTTCACGACATGTGTAGTTTAGAACGTGTAGTTCAGGGCATGTGTAGTTCACGACATGTGTAGTTTAGAACGTGTAGTTCAGGGCATGTGTAGTTCACGACATGTGTAGTTTAGAACGTGTAGTTCAGGGCATGTGTAGTTCACGACATGTTTAGTTTAGAACGTTTAGTTCAGGGCATGTGTAGTTCACGACATGTGTAGTTTAGAACGTGTAGTTCAGGGCATGTGTAGTTCACGACATGTGTAGTTCAGGGCATGTGTAGTTCACGACATGTGTAGTTTAGAACGTGTAGTTCAGGACATGTGTAGTTCACGACATGTGTAGTTTAGAACGTGTAGTTCAGGGCATGTGTAGTTCACGACATGTGTAGTTTAGAACGTGTAGTTCAGGACATGTGTAGTTTAGAATGTGTAGTTCAGGGCATGTGTAGTTCACGACATGTGTAGTTTAGAACGTGTAGTTCAGGACATGTGTAGTTCACGACATGTGTAGTTTAGAACGTGTAGTTCAGGGCATGTGTAGTTCACGACATGTTTAGTTTAGAACGTGTAGTTCACGACATGTGTAGTTCACGACATGTGTAGTTTAGAACGTGTAGTTCAGGGCATGTGTAGTTCACGACATGTGTAGTTTAGAACGTGTAGTTCAGGGCATGTGTAGTTCACGACATGTGTAGTTTAGAACGTGTAGTTCAGGGCATGTGTAGTTCACGACATGTGTAGTTTAGAACGTGTAGTTCAGGGCATGTGTAGTTCACGACATGTTTAGTTTAGAACGTGTAGTTCAGGACATGTGTAGTTCACGACATGTGTAGTTTAGAACGTGTAGTTCAGGGCATGTGTAGTTCACGACGTGTGTAGTTTAGAACGTGTAGTTCAGGGCATGTGTAGTTCACGACATGTGTAGTTTAGAACGTGTAGTTCAGGGCATGTGTAGTTCACGACATGTGTAGTTTAGAACGTGTAGTTCAGGGCATGTGTAGTTCACGACATGTGTAGTTTAGAACGTGTAGTTCAGGGCATGTGTAGTTCACGACATGTGTAGTTTAGAACGTGTAGTTCACGACATGTGTAGTTTAGAACGTGTAGTTCAGGGCATGTGTAGTTCACGACATGTGTAGTTTAGAACGTGTAGTTCACGACATGTGTAGTTTAGAACGTGTAGTTCAGGGCATGTGTAGTTCACGACATGTGTAGTTTAGAACGTGTAGTTCACGACATGTGTAGTTTAGAACGTGTAGTTCAGGGCATGTGTAGTTCACGACATGTGTAGTTTAGAACGTGTAGTTCACGACATGTGTAGTTTAGAACGTGTAGTTCAGGGCATGTGTAGTTCACGACATGTGTAGTTTAGAACGTGTAGTTCAGGGCATGTGTAGTTCACGACATGTGTAGTTTAGAACGTGTAGTTCAGGGCATGTGTAGTACAGTGGCGAAACAACATATACACAATTGCCTAAACAAATTGTTTTTACTTTCCTGTCGCGGCAATCCACCGGTCTGTCCGTAAGAGTAGCTACCCTTTGTCAAAGGGAAGCTACTCTAACCCTGGTCTATGGGACGCCGCGGCCACGACCAGAAGTTGTTGACAGTCTGTCCTGTCATAACGTTAAGAAGTGCAGTCAGACGTACATACAGCGTCAAAACAAAAAAAGGTAACAATTCCAACTATTTTTATTTTGGAAAAGGTTCCAAGCCGCAGAGGTCTACAAGCAAGGATATGGCTCCTAATCTCGCTTGGCTAGCTTAGTGCCCTCGAAAATATTTTCGCAATTTATTTTGCCAAAACTTGTAAAATGCCTTAGTTACGTCACAAGTAAACACTGATTTTCAGTATTTAAGACTGTTCTTTTGATAATGACAGCAAATATCCCAGTAGTTTTCCACATTCCTGTTGGTTAATTCTGACTCGACCGCCGAATGTCAAAGGCGACGCCATGTTTGTTTATAAACTCTGAAAGTAGTCCCTACTTGACCTTTGATATTTGCATCTCTATCCGCATATGACCCCAACGGATATCGTTTTTATCCGCTAGCTTTATCCTGCCGTGAAACCTACCCATTGTATGATAAATAGAGGTTATCACGCGAGTGTGTTTGAGTGTGCTCGCCAAGGCTCGCTGAATACAATGTTTATTCCTAATGCAAGATATTTAGCATCCCTAAACACACAAGCGTGATAACCTCCTTATAATATAATAATGTCATTCTTTAATTCTGTGCTTTCCTTCTCTCACAAACATTACCGAAACATTGCGAGTTTTTCCTGGAAAGCGCGCATTAATATTTATTATGTCACAGGGTAAGTGATGTGTCAGTCGGACAGTGACAGTAGCCGATATAGTTCCAACTGAAATCTGTTTCTTATACAGTGGCAAAGCAACATATACACAAAACAACAGTTATTTTTAATTGCCTTTCGCGGCAATCCATCGGTCTTTTCGCTAGAATAACTTACCTTTGTCAAAGGGAAGGCTACTCTTACCCTAGTCTATGAGACTTCACGGCCACGGTCAGACGTTGTTGACAGTCGGTCTGACCTGTCATTACGTTAAGAAGTGTAATCAGATGTACACACAGCGACAAAACTAAACAAGGTAACAATTCAAATATATTTCGGCTAAATCCAACTATTTTAATGTGCGGAGAAGGTTTCAAGTAGCAGAGGTCTACAAGCACAGATATGGCTACTGATCCCGCTTAGCTGGGCGTCGTGTCCTCGCGAAATTGTTTTAGAAACTTATAAAATGCCTTAGCTACGTAACAGTTAGACACTGATTTTCAGTATATTAGACTGTTATTTTGATAATTGATAGCAAAGATCCCTGTAGTTTATCCAGATTCCCGATGGTTAATTCTTACTCGATCGCCGAATGACGAGGGCAACGCCATGTTTGTTTATTATATTATAAATTATATTTACCTAGCACAATAAAGACAACTGTCATACGTGATAAATTCGGGTTACCCAAGGCTCAGCCACTCACACCTCGTACGCTTAAGTATAGCTACAGAAATACGACCAGACAGTGGCGAAAAAAAGTGTTATGTAGCAAATACCCAAACGTCAAAATGAGTGTGTTGATATTGAAACTGAATATTGTTTTATGGTACTCAGTAGAAAACAAGTTTGGATATAGCTGGGTCAACAATATCCAACATCAACCAACATCTCGTACCCCAACTACCGTCATACAGAAATGGATGAACCCCGTATCGAATGGTCGGTCTCGACGACTTGGTTAATAGCGTGTCATCACACCCAGAAGGTGTGCAATATTAATCACTGGATTGTCTGGTCCAGACTCGATTATAACAGACCTCCGTCATATAGCTGGAATATTGCCGAGAGCGGCGACAACCAACATAATAATTATTTAAATAACCCACAAAAAAACAACCAAATTAATGACACATGGTCCGTTGGGTGCACATTTAGAAGAATGATCCACTTGTAAGGGTAGGTTGTCAGACTTACCAAAACAATAATTATTTTTCAGTAATCAATACATTTATATGGTCACAGTTACATTTGCCTTTAGTAGACATGTTGGCTTTGAAAACGCTGCTTAAAACATAACGAAACTAAAAAAATATTAATTGTGTGCAAAACCTTATAGCAATAACTTCACATTCAATTAGTCCGATTCAGAATAGGGTTTCTGTTAAGTGTAACTTCCTCGTAGCTAGTTCACAATCCTAAGTTTAATTTTTGATGTCTAAAGCCACAGTCAGCTATTTGACAGGTATATCACAAGGACTGTAAATAATCGAATCATGGACAAACAAACCAGTGACTCCTACTATGAGCAATGTGCCACGCTGTCGGTACACGATGATACGCAATCGACTAAGTCACCCAGACTGACCATCCGATCCAATGAGTCGCCTCTTACGACAAGTTTAGACTGCTAGATCTCCCAAAGTTTCCAATATTCAAAAAGCATTCTCAGCATTATGTCCACTATAGTTTCATTGTAATCACGACCGGCGTCACTTCCATGTTTAGCTTCCCTGTGTGTCAAACGTGTGTTTTGACAATACTTTGAAGTGGAAATCTGACGGAGGACATTCTCCTACACCTACAAGGTTTACCTTCAACAAACATTGGCAAAAGAAAATGGAACTTTGATAATTTACATTTGTGGCTTCAGCACTCCACGCTAACATTCATATGGGAGTATTTCTTTCAAATCATCAGATTCATATGAGCCCTGACAATTCGGTCAGAGAATCAAAACTGCCCAGCCGTAACCTGTCAAGAATTGTGAGAAGTCCAACCGGACGTCTTAGTACATGCCAAAGCTTTGACTACACGGCCTCCTGTTCACCCCCATCACGAACAGAGATGTTGAGGGAACACTTTGTCAGTCATGCTGACTGAGCAAGACATGCATCTCGGCCAGCACTGGGTGAATACATATTGGAATTAGTTTCACTCGTTCACGTGACTATCATATCAGATGGTGCCAGCCACTTTGTGGTGTGCAGGATGCCGGGCTCTGTATTCCGGATGACGCAGTGCAGTACGCTGGAAGCCATCTGGTACGCAGATGTCATTATCTCAATATTCAAATATTTTTTTCGTCTTTTGTATTGCAAACAAGAAAAAAAACCAAATAAAATATTTAGCCCCAAGCTTATGATTACGCATCCACTCTATGTGAAAATCCCAGTCTAATTGATCTCCGTGTTATGGGTTTTCGGACGCTTAAGAAACATTCGTAGTTTTCTCGCCATTCACAAGAACAACTGTAAAACATCTCACTCAATTATAAAAGACGACTCTATCTTAAACACAGGCTCTCATCTGAGTATTTACCTCATATTACAAAACCCGCAATATGGGCGGATAGAACTTTATGAGTTTCACATGCCGACGGATCCGTCGGTATGTGGTTTACAGTGAAAGCACATGTCTGCACTGTCTGAATCTGTTCTTTACTGACTGAGTGAGTGAGTTAGTATGGATTTACGCCGCTTTTAGCAATATTCCGGCAAATGGGCTTCACACATTGTACCCATGTGGTGAACCACACCCGGCGTGACGAGCGAACGCCTAAACCACTAGGCTACCCGAACGCCTCCTTTACTAAGAAAGTGTTATCCCAAATATAACATTTTTTAAGTATTAAGTAGGTAAATGCAATCTGCCGGGTAGACCCAAAACGGCAGGGTCAAGTGAAATTTCATATCTCGAGTGTTCGTTGCTGACGGAAGTCAAGGTCTCGTGTGAGGTGTGTGTCTGAAATCGAAACCCGTGCTCCCGCTCACGAGGATGATTTACGATGGTATGTTTGATTAATGATATGTGTCTTTTTCCTGCAGATTCGTCTGTATTTCGATCAGTTATATTTTTGAAGAGGCGTGCGTGTAGTGTTTTTGGATATTTGAGTACCCAAACTGAATACGTAACAATCAGCCAAGCGCCCTTCCAGAAGGTCAGTATTGGAACATTCTATCAACATTTCGCAAGTTTCACTCTCAGCTGTGTAAGTCGTCAAAACAGATAGTGAGTGGTTTGGGTTTGAATAGTAGTTCAGTGGCCGTATGGCTCGAAGGTTTGACTTGCGTGGGAAGACCAGCAGTGCAGGAAGTCGTGGAGCTTTTGCAGCATGAGTGAGTGAGTGAATGAGTGAGTGTTTAGTGGGTGTTGAGTGTGTGAGTGAGTGAATAAGTGAGTGTTGAGTGAGAGTGAATGAGTGTGTGAGTGTTCAGTGAGTGAGTGAATAAGTGAGTGTTGAGTGTGAAAGTTGAGTGAGGGAGTGAATGAGTGAGTGTTCAGTGTGTGAGTGAGTGAGTGAGTGTTGAGTGAGTGAGTTGAGTGCATGGCTCGAAGGTTTGACTTGCGTGGGAAGCCCATGGCCAGCAGTGCAGGAAGTCGTGGAGATTTTGCTGCATGAGTGAGTGAGTGAATGAGTGAGTGTTTAGTGAGTGTTGAGTGAGTGAGTGAGTGAGTGTTGTGTAAGTGAGTGTGTGAGTGAGAATGAATGAGTGAGTGTTGAGTGTGTGAGTGAGTGAGTGAATAAGTGAGTGTTGAGTGTAAAAGTTGAGTGTGAGTGAGCGAGTGAGTGAGTGTTGAGTGAGTGAGTTGAGTGCATGGCTCGAAGGTTTGACTTGCGTGGGAAGCTCATGGCCAGCAGTGCAAAAAGTCGTGGATATTTGGCAGCATGAGTGAGTGAGTGGATGAGTGAGTGTTGAGTGTGTGAGTGAGTGAGTGTTGTGTGAGTAAGTGAGTGTGTGAGTGAGAGTGAATGAGTGAGTGAATAAGTGAGTGTTGAGTGTAAAAGTTGAGTGTGAGTGAGCGAGTGAGTGAGTGTTGAGTGAGTGAGTTGAGTGCATGGCTCGAAGGTTTGACTTGCTTTGGAAGCTCATGGCCAGCAGTGCAAAAAGTCGTGGATATTTGGCAGCATGAGTGAGTGAGTGGATGAGTGAGTGTTGAGTGTGTGAGTGAGTGAGTGTTGTGTGAGTGAGTGTTGTGTGAGTGAGAGTGAATGAGTGAGTGTGTGAGTGAGTGTTGAGTGTGTGAGTGAGTGAGTGAATAAGTGAGTGTTGAGTGTGAAAGTTGAGTGAGTGTGTGTGTGAGTGAATGAGTGAGTGTTGAGTGTGTGAGTGAGTGAGTGTTGAATGACTGAGTGTGTGAGTGAGTGACTGAGTGAACGAGTGAGTGTTGAGTGAGTGAGTGGGTGTGAGTTGGGTATTTCGAAGCATTTGGCAATATTCAAACAATATCACGATGGGGGACACCAGAAATCGGTTCACACATCGTACCCATTTTGGGAATAGAAGCCGAGCCTTATGATTGACGAGCAAACGCGATAACCACTAGGCTACGTCAAGGTCTGCGATACGATTTAGGTCGTCTTTACAGAAGATACAGTATACTCGTTATCTTCTTGTTAAGCAAGCGAAGAGGACCTCGTGACAATCAACCGGACATAATTCGATTCTAATTTCGCTTGAATGCATAATTGTAAATTGTTTTTCATGTGAATGTCTTGGGTGTATACCTTCTCTTACATGTATATGTCATTATCACACAGATCACGTTTTGACGTATCACACAGAGAACAGTATGACTTATCACACAGATCAAGTTTTGACGTATCACACAGATAACGGTGTGACATACCACACATATAATGATGTGACTTATCACACAGAGAACGGTGTGACTCATCACACAAATAATAGTGTGACTTATCATACAGATCACGTTTTGACTTATCACACAGAGAACAGTATGCCTTATCACACAGAACAAGTTTTGACGTATCACACAGATAACGGTGTGACATACCACACATATAATGATGTGACTTATCACACAGATAACGGTGTAACTTATCACACAGATAACGGTGTAACGTACGTATCACACAGATAAAGGTGTGACGTTCGCGCTAAGACGAAACCCAGTCGCAAAAATGGCCACCAGAGGGTCCTGACTCGCTATTCAGAATAACAAGAGTTGGTCACGAATGATGTTAACCTACGAGCTGCATACAAGTACGGATTATCAGTCCCGTGTACATTAATTCTAGAAGTCCTGAGCTTTGCTGTGATATTGCTTGAATGATGCTAATACAGGCTTAAAACACAACTCACTCTCTTCACAATCGTCTTCACCAGTATCCTTTTTATTACAGACTCTCCTACGATGGATCTGAGATGCCTCCTTTTGTGTCTAGCACAGATCATGTTCCGCAGCCATATAAAGGCTGAGGTCATCGATCTTTGTAACCTTTCAGCCTGTGACTGTAAGGACACAGAAGGCCGTGTAGCGGCGGATTGCCGCAATGGTGGATTTACTGAAATACCAAAGAACCCCTTCAACAACACCCGCATCTGTGGTCTGAATCTCGGCACAAACAACATATCTGCACTCAAGGGATATGACTTTCTGTGGTACACGAATTTGACATTCCTTGATCTGTCCTTTAACTTGATTTCTGATATTGAAAATAATACCTTCGTTGGTCTGGACCGACTTCTCTATTTGGATCTGGCTGGCAATAAGGTGTCATCATTTCCCATTCCGGATGTACTGGCCCCTTTAACATCCTTACAGATGCTGAATATCAGTGTAACAGAAGGTTTCATCGTTCGAAGCACCATCGCCTTTAACACGTTGTCTTCTGGACAGGTGGGTGTGAACGGAACATACAGTGAGGGGCTGCACGTGAAATATCTGTCTTTCTCAGGTTCACACATTAAACACCTTCCAGGGGAGACATTCCACCTCTTCCCGTGGTTAGAATATCTAAACATGTCATTTTGCCAAATGGAAACCGTTGAACCTGGCGCACTGTCTTCACTTATATACCTCCGCACTCTGGATGTATCGGGAAACCGGGATTTAGGGTTTCTTGGTGTGCAGAACATTACGACGGGACTTGGTAATTCCAAACTCAGAAACTTAATAATTAACCAAATCGTCAAAGAGAACAGTATCTGCGTGATTGTACCAAAGACTCTTGCGTCCAATCTACAGAACACCTCCCTATACATGTTGGAAGCTAACAGTAACCGCATCGAGATATTTCACGAGGATGTTTTCAGTCTGTTACCCAAGACGCTGGAGAAGGTTACTATCCAGAGTACCCGCTTCACATATGGGAATTACGTACATAATCTTCAGCACCTTTCGGGTTTAAGGTATCTGGATCTGAGTAGAAATCCGATACAGGGTAAACTACCTGTTGAACATAATGCACTCTTTGAGTGGAGCTCCATTTGTGATGATGACCAGTGTCTTACATATGAATACATCGATATTGATAACCAAGATGGCTCAAATGAATTCTTGCCTCCCAAGGAGAGGGATATGAATGCATGTTTGGGAATTCCACCAAATCTTACAACGTTTAAATTAAGCAATCACAGATTATCGTTTGAATTATCTAAAATGTGTTTTAAGGAAAACATACTAAGATATATTGATTTATCTAATAATGCATTCACACGTTGGACTGGTCCAGTATTTGGCTTGGAAAATGTCACCAATTTATATCTCTCAGGCAACTCTGCCAATCACATATCGCCACACTTTTTCAGCCACTTTACATCTCTTACACATCTAGACCTGTCGCACAACTCATTTGGTTTCCCGAACAATCATTGTAAAGATAGGCGTTACTTTCGCAATCAACGCAAATTAGAATATTTGAATATGTCTTTCAATGGTATTTTCCTCTTGCATCGAGATTTCCTTATCGGTTTAAGATCTCTTAGAATTCTAGATTTTTCCTACAATTCTATTTTCAACCTTTCTTTTAATTTTGAACATAATACTCACCTAATAAATATTAACTGTGCATACAACAATATAAAAACGATAACGCCGTATGGTAGGTCTCAAATGAAATTGTTACCAGATTTGAGACTAGATCTATCTTACAATCCCTTACTCTGCACTTGTGAGAATATTGACTTCTTTGATTGGTTATTGAGTGCCCACATTGCAAGTAACCTACAGAGCTATCATTGTGTGAACAAAGAAAGACACACGTTGTCATTGAAAGGCAATGCTGAAACAATCCTGACGGGCCTTAAAGTCGCATGCTACAATGTCTTAGGAATAACCCTGGGGGTTCTCACAACGCTTCTACTCATACTTTTCTTTGTGTCATCATTGCTTTGTTACCGGTATCGATGGAAAATTATTTATTGGTTTTATGTTATCAAACTGAAACTAAGAAATAACAGAAACGAATACATCTGTCTGTTTGACTTTGACGTCTACGTATCCTACGCCGACCCTGACCTTGGCTTTGTCCGTAATGACATGATACAGATACTTGAGCACCTTCGTGGAACTCGTCTGTATATCCGTGATCGAGACTCCATTCCGGGAGCCCCCATATCTGAGAACATCATCGACGGGATTAGAAGAAGCAGAAAAACTGTGTTGTTGTTGTCTCGGGCGTTCCTGAAGAAGAAGTGGTGTAGGTATGAGTTACACATGGCCAACATGGAGAGTGTGTCTACTGGGCGATCTGTGATGGTCATCATGATGCTTGAGGATATTCCTAATAAGGACATTCCACTTGAAATTCTGTATGACATTCAAAAGAGTCGCTTTCTTGACTACCCTAAAACAAGCAATGGATTAGAACTGTTTTGGGCAAATGTAACTGCTGCTATAGAAGGATAGGCATACAAGTTGGTTAAAACAAGGTGATGATTTTATTGATGTAAACATCGTGAGCGTAAAAATAAATAGAATCCAAGCTTACTAAAATATTCGTTTGCAGCCATTTCACTATCTAAATTAGATTTGTTTGTTTTCGATTATAAGTATCGCTCCTTATATCGATGTAAGACCCGTTTTTTCACACTATAGAACTTGATTATCGATCAGATCGTCCTGACTGGGCGCCACCATTTTGTTTGATACAAATGCAAGTGGTGCGAGAGGTGGAATCTGATTGGTCCATAGGAGAGGCTCAGAAGGTCCATGACTCGTAATAACCACTGGTGGCGCTACGATTGAGCCCAGGAATTCCAGCCTAGTTCGGCAAGGGTGGAAACTTGACTTTTGAAGTCAGTTAACTCCCTTGCTTCGGGAAGATGTCTGGTCCAGACTCGATTATTTACAGACCGCCGTCATATAGCCGGAATATTACTTAGAGCAGCGTTAAACAACAAACACCTTTATCAATCAGTGGATTGTCTGGCCCAGATTCAATTATTTTCTTACCACCGTTATAATGCTTTAATATCGCTAAGCGAACCGAAACAAACCCAACTAATCGCTGCAGTCATCTTTAACGTAATCTGACAATCCCCTCTCTAATATTCATCTGGTACCTCTAACTTAGCGCATAGTTTCTCTCGTTCAGCTGAGTAGCTTGATTGGATTTTTTATTGGATTCGTGCCGTTCAAAACGGGCTCAATGTGAAGCTATTGTATGTGATGCGCGCATGGTATTTATTCCAGAATAATCGAGAATTTATCTCAACTTAAAGTGGTTCGTTTTGGGTAAACTCCATATTGATACTCATCTATACGCATGACGGTGGTGTGTAAATAATCGTGGCATAGTTCATTGATTGATATTGTGTGCAACGATCAACGCCGTCGGGTTATAATGATTTGCCAACCCTCCAATTCGTACATACATGTAACTGTATAGGTGACAACAATACTAGTATGTCATATTATGAACTACGGATTGTGTTTAGCAATACAGACACGGCAAAGCCGTTGTAATAAAAATAAAACATACATTTTATTGTGCGTAATTTTATTCTATTATATCTATGAAAATTATATAAATTGATCACTGAAAATCAGTGATGACACCAGGTGTTAGCGAAATGGGTAAGCATGTCCTGCTCTAGAATGTCCCACTAACAAAGGTTGAAAAGTGGACTGTACTTCAGATAGTATGAAGCCTGTTTCCGTATGATACTAAACCAGGAAGTAATACCTACCATTTTATTATAGATATATTATAGATAAAGAGGTTTATTTGTCCTATCAAGGCGATAAAATTCCAAATATGTTCGCAGGGATTCCGGAGAGAATATACACATATTTATCTATGCTTCTCTAAAAACTCTCCTTCTCCTGAGAGGGGGGAACGGGTGGTCCAGTCGTATAAGGAGCCGCAATTCGCTGTGCAGAGTTGCGTCCCTTGGGCACACCAGAAACCTATGATTGTGGGTTCGAAACCAGGTTCGCCCCGATTATGTTTGTAGGTTTGTCAGCATCATACCCGTGCTCGTGGGTTTCACCGAAAAGGTAATCATCTGAGACCTTCGGGCTTCCCTACCACATTTAGCTGACACGCCGTGATATAACTGGAATACTGTTAAAAGTGGCGTTAAACCCAACTCACACACTCACTCATTCTCCTAAGAAATAGAACAAGTAATTAGCCTCAGTGTCAACAAACAAACAAGCAACTATGGACGTTATACACTTTAGCTACACTGACAGGTTGACTCTACTAATTCATTGTCTGCATTGTGCATACTCCACTGACGGATTCAGTGACCGAAACTAACACAAGATTCAATGGCAGGTATGTCTTCCTTATGGGTTGTGAGAATGTTTACGAGAACGTTTGGCTTCATTAAAACATTACGTTTAAGATTCCTTCTTGTGAGGTTCTGAACTATAGATGCGCGCTAGTTACTGCAGTGACTTCTTGTTGCTGGTATTGGATGCTAAAAACCTCTATGAATCCATACGTCACCTGATTGAATACATGTGATGATCACAGCGGGGACGCTGGGAATGAGCATTACACGTTGTACCGATTTGGTGTTACTAACACTTGACCACGAAGTTACCCTAGCTGATTGATCGATCTCACGAGCTCTACATGATATATATCATTCGTCACCACTCGCCCCATTCCGTAACCTGCAAGAAAACTTGTCCCGGAATAACACGAGTTGGTCACGAATGAATATATATAACATAACAGGAAAATGATAAGGGTTTTTACAATGGCACGTATTGCTAATTTAAAGTACGCGCGAATGATCAGATACAGTATCAACATTTTTCAACGCAGTGTCAGTTTGGGAAGGTCACATGAATAAAAACAGAACAAACAAAATGGACAACTCATTGATGACGACACGGACGAGCTCATTCTATCTATTCGCAAGACTCACTGTACATGAAGGTCGAGAGCTGCGATCATTCAATTTCAGGAAATAGTTAGGTTTGTTTGTTGCGTTCCAAATATTCCAACTCTATTACGTCTGTCTGTAAAATATTCGCGTCAAGATCAGACAATGTGCAATATTTAACCATGCAGTGATCCATTCCTATAAGTCTATCACCATTTTGCCTTTTAAGCACTATGGGTCGTTTTCGACAAATATTCAATTTTCTCTGGCTTTGACCTTTCGAATTTAGAGGATACAATTTGCTTCTTGGGTCTTATGGGTCAACAGAAACAAACGTTCAGGAACATCTACATATATCAAGGTATGTGTAAGCAGGGTTCCTAGAATATTATGAGATGATATGAAGGTTACGCGGGTCACTACCCCTTTAATCGCGACCCTGAAGATTGTCATTTTAGACGTGTGACTGGTGATGAGATCTGCATCCGTCCCTTTATCCCCGAGAGCATGTCTGGGATAGTACATGCAGTCACACAGACACAGACACAGGCTGTTTGCCGCATCAATTATCTTATCTGTATAACACAATGAAATCCCACAATGCCAGTACTTAAGTCTTGCAGCTGTATTTCTTTTCTTTTAACCATGAAGAATTTCAACCCTCAAAATCGACCGTGATGTTGTGAGAACTATATGGGGATCGGTCGGTATGCAGTTATCAATGGAATATTGCAATATCGCTGTACCATTGGCGCCCGGGGTATTATGGACATAAAAGCCAAACAAACACACACACACACGCAAAAACTACTTTCCAAAATCATAAGAAATCTCTACTAAATACAGAATCCACCAGAGGACATGGAATACGCGGAATGGATATGAATGTCGGCACCCCGAACAAGACACTCTTGTGTTCATTACTAAAGTCAACCTAGTTATCTCGAATGTACTGATATATTGAACCCATTCTCCGGCCCCTACAGCCTCTGTCATTCCTCTTCATCTCGAATGTCAGGATATCGCGAAGTTACAACACGGTCCCGTTAGGTTCGAGATAAAGGAGTTCGTCAGTATGATTAAGTTGTTTTTTTATCAGATGAATGTGCAGACAATTACAATTATCACACCTCCATGTCATAATGATGATATAGTGCCAAACAGTCACTGATGACATTGAAGAGAATTCCTATCAAACTGACCACTGTTCACCATCAAAAGAGAGAAGAAAGGACTACAATACACTACCGAATTATATACCGCAGAATTCTCGGCATCAGTTAAAACCGTTTCGTATCCCACCTAACCTACAGGCATTTAAGTACACATATTCCCAGTTAGTTTTTACTCTGTCAGAACAACAATTTGCAAGAAATAATCTTAAATATATCGATCTATCATTTAATATTTTCAATATTTGGAAAGACCCAGTATATGGTTTAGATAATCTGACACACCTTGACCCCGTCTGTAAACCCTGCCCGAAACATACAGCCCTCTTTTTTGGCAAATTTCAAGTCACTAAAATACCTTTACATATCCCATAATTCCATCGATGTATTTTCTCAGGACACAAAGGGTGAGCAATCTGCACACATTAGAAGTACTGGATATGTCTTTTAATAATATAGCAACATTACATGACAATATTTTTCTGGATTAAAATCAATTCGAGAGCTGAATTTATCCTATAACAACTTGGATAACCTTTGCCTTGATCTTGAAAATAATTCAGAGCTAACACATATCAATATTTCACAATACTACATTGAATGGCTGGATCTACAAGATCTCAGATGAACAAAATAGCCGAGTTACACGACTTTAGCATAGATTTGTCTCAAAACGATCTACGTTGTACTTGTGAAAACATAGACTTCCTTGGCTGGTTATCTAACTCAAAGGTTAAGGCGATGCATCTCGAAAGATCCCATTGCATAGACCTATATATGGAAAAAAACGATTTTCTTTACTGACATCCAAAATACACTAAACTCGCTGATGGCTTCTTGTAATCAGTATCCTGGGTTGTCCATGGGAACCCCCAGCACGGTTGTTCCGATATTATCGCCGGTAATCGGAGCCAATGGTTATCGATATCGGTGGAAAGTCATATGTTGTCAAGATTAAACTGAGAAACAACAGAAAAGAATATACCCGTATCTTTGATTATGACATGTGCGTATCATACGCCGATGAGGACCTCAACTTTGTTCTCGGTGGCATGATACCTATGCTGGAACGCCGTTATGGTAAAAGACTTTACATCCGGGATCGAGACTCTGCTCCAGGAGCTCGCATTGCAGAGAACATCATCGACGGGATAAGGAGCAGCAAGAAAACTGTGTTGTTGTTGTCCCAGGCGTTCCTGAAGAAGAAGTGGTGTAGGTATGAGTTACACATGGCCAACATGGAGAG
This sequence comes from Haliotis cracherodii, assembly GCF_022045235.1. Lineage (NCBI taxonomy): Eukaryota > Metazoa > Mollusca > Gastropoda > Lepetellida > Haliotidae > Haliotis > Haliotis cracherodii. The sequence goes on along the minus strand of NW_027266341.1, from coordinate 50,052,361 downwards.
CGTGTCTACTGGCCGATCAGTGATGGTCATCACCATGCTTGAGGATATTCCTAATAAGGACATTCCACCCGAGATCCTCTATGATGTGCAGAACAGCCGTTTCTTAGACTGCCCAATCGATAGAAGCGATCAGGAACTGTTCTGGGCAAATGTTGCCCGTGAAGACGCCGGGGTAGAATAGGTCTTCAGCAACCCATGCTTGCCGTAAAAGGGGACTATGCTTGTCGTAAGAGACGACTAACGGGATCGGGTGGTCAGGCTCGCTGACTTGGTTGATGCATGTCATCCATCCCAATTGCGTGGATCGATGTTCATGATATTAATCACTGGATTGTCTGGTCCCGACTCGATTATTTACAGACGGCCGTCATATAGCTGGAATATTGCTGAGTGCGGCGTTAAACAACAATTGATAGTTAGATTGTCTTCTGTGTTATCTTTCATATATACATAGAGAGTATTATACGAGCATGTGTGTCACACTGATTTTACGAATCGAATGTCAGAATTCTTCTTTTTCACGAGCGAGAGCGAGGGTGGTACATGAATTCTTACACGAGTTACTTAGACTACCGGAGAAATGGCAACGATCTGGACTTGTTCTAGGCTAATGTTGCCACTGCAACAGATGGCTAGATCATTTGTATATTGATAGCCGTTGTGGTGTAATTAAGGATTGAATACAATCCGATTTTCAGTCACACTAGAAGGATATATCCCAAACTGGTAGCAAGACTCTTGTCCCAGAATAGAAATAAGAAACCACTGCGAAGTACAAGTATTTACCTCTTCATGTTAGAACAGTCTTACAGTCAGGTACATGCAGACACTGTGGCGGAACACCCACCTGAGCGGGTTTTGAGTGACCCCAGTCTACACGCAATGTCATGTTTGTTTGTAAAGTAGGTGTGCCTGTCCTATTTTTTTGTGCTTTTTGTAAGTATATCATAGGATCTATTCCTGGGATGAGTGCACATCAGCTATTTGTAGACAGCCAAGGCCCCATTTCACAAAACAACCTTTGCTAAGGTTAACCCTAATCACTAAGGCTAGAACTAAACACTAAGGTCTGAAGTCACGTCCATTTCACAAAGCAAACCTTCCATTTTGCAATCGTATTCTGAGACCATTACTCGATGTGCTTTAAAAACATGACAGATTAGGATTTCTTTGCCTTTTTCTAACACAATTTGTGTGTTCTGATCTTTTAGATCAATTCACATAATTGTCATTTTCGAAACATGAACGGTTACGAAAATATCGGTGACTTCTATCACAACGTACCTTTCTTAATACAGGTCCACGTGTTTTCTAAAAAGCTATATATAAGAGCGGTATTTAAATAACCCTAAGTGAAATCATATTACACAACAACTTCTGTACAAACCAGTCAGATCAGTTCCTCATCATCTTCCCAAAAATGAATCAAATTTCAGAAAGTATCTCAAGACAAGGGGCACGGGTGGCCCAGTCGTCTAAGGCGCCGCGATTCGCTGTGCAGAGTTGCGTCCCTTGGGCACGCCAGCAACCGATGATTGTGGGTTCGAATCCAGGTTCGCCCTTATTATGTTTCTAGGTTTGTCAGCACCATACCCGTGCTCGTGGGTTTCACCGTAGTGGTAAACGTCTGAGACCTGCATCACTTCGGGCTTTCCTCCCACATTAAGCTGCAGCTGGCACGCCGTGATATAACTGCAATAGTGTTAAAAGCTGCGTTAAACCCAACTCACTCACTCACTCTTAATTCTAGACAGATATTAGCAGTACATTCACTGGCATTAACACATGTTTAAGCTACAGCCTTCGTTTATAAAATAATGACAACGTTTTCATTGGGGTAAAAAGTGTCCACTTCGAAAAAAAGAACATGCATTTCGCTTCAGGAAGTTTCAAAAGACAATGGAGTTTAATTCTGAGGTCTCCTCAAAGAATTGTTTTCAAAGCAACCTGTCATTAACTGGCTTGTTTAATGAATACACATCCTGGGAAATTATGCGCAGATGAAATATTAAGTTAATCAGGTATTTCATAACTCATACTGAAAATTTTTCGCCCTTTGGTGACATTGTTGACACACATACCCATGTGTTAGAAGATATCTATTTACTGTTGTAATGCAATATTACTAATTAAGTTATATATTGTTATTGTGTAATGTGTTATTTAACTTATATTTTACATTGTAGATATCGCTGCAATGAAATTGCATCACAATCCTTTGCAGACCATTATGGCATCATTGGTTACCATGACGTCACACTCCAATGATGTCACTGACGGCTCTGGTACTGAAGCTGTTAGCAGAACATTTTACAAATTAAGACATTGCTTATTACTGTTTACAAACCGAAAAAGTTTGAAGAATGACGTTTGATGATAAATATAATCTAACCCTTAACATAACATATCAACACTTGTTGATAAAGGTAGATAAACTCCTCGGCTGGCCTCGGAGTTTTTCCACTTTTATAAACTCGTGCTGTTATATTTGATATCAAAAGACACGAGGTGAGATTCTCTATATATCTCGATAAGTATCACGAAAGTCATGAATATATCAACTTTGCAGGGTCACACGCACTATGAAATCAACACCCCCCACCAAACGGATTTATAATATGGGCCCCTTGGTATTGTGACGTCATAGTTTCCTAAATGTTATGACGTCACGTAACTATATGTTACTACTTCATGTCCGTTATTCAGTTATGGCCTGATGAGACTCGTACGTGGCCCGAGTTGAAAGTGCTAGCCTATTAAAACTGTGTTCAATCTTACTTACTCCACTTATTTAATTATTAATCGGCAGGATAAAGACAACGGATAAAAACGATATCCGTTGGGGTCATATGCGGATAGAGATGCAAATATCAAAGGTCAAGTAGGGACTACTTTCAGTGTTTATAAACAAACATGGCGTCGCACTTGTCATTCGGCGATCGAGTCAGAATTAACCATCGTGAATCTGGATAAACTACAGGGATAATTGATACATTTATTAAAAAAACAGTCTCATATACTGAAAGTTAGTGTCGAACTGCGACGTAACTAAGGCATTTTATAAGTTTTTGCAACTTTGGAGATATAAATTTCGAAACAATAATTTTGCGGGATCAGAAGCCATATCTGTGCTTGTAGGCCTCTGCGGCTTGAAACCTTTTCCACAAATAAAAATAGTTGGGTTTAGGCGAAATATGTATGAATTGTTACCTTGTTTCGTTTTGGCGCTGTGTGTACATCTGACTACACTTCTTAACGTTATGACAGAACAGGCCGACTGTAAACAATCACTGGCCGTGATGTCTCATAGACTAGGGTTAGAGTAGCTTCCCTTTGACAAAGGGCAGTTACTCTAGCGGACAGACCGATGGATTGTCGCGAAAGGCAAGTAAAAACATTTGTTGTTTTACGTATATGTTGCTTTGCCACTGTATAAGAAACAGATTTCAGTTGGAACTATATTGGCTACTGTCACTGTCTGACTGACACATCACTTACCCTGTGACATAATAAATATTAATGAGCGCATTCCAGGAAAACTTGCAATGTTTAGGTAATGTTTGTGAGTGAGGGGAAGCGATTTTCAAGCACAGAATTGAAGAATGACATTATATGATAAAGAGGTTATCACGCTTGTGTGTTTAGGGATGGTACATATCCTGTATTAGGAATAAACACTATGCATTTAGCTCATCAAGGCTCGCTAAATACAATGTTTATTCCTAATGCAGGACATCTACCATCCCGAAACACACTCGCGTGATAACCTCTCTCTCTCTCTCTCTCTCTCTCTCTCTCTCTCTCTCTCTCTCTATATATATATATATATAGATATATATTGCTTAAAAGTTCGGCTTCTGTTTCTGCATGTACACATACTTCCTAGATGCAGCTTTATGGGTGAACAAACATCTATAGATAAAGCTAAAAGGTGATCAATGTTTATGTTACTAGTACGTTTTCCTCTTTGTTTCTTGTCTATGACATGATATATTAATTGTAAATAAACATATTTGTACATCTTTGGATAACAGCGATCTAAGTCGCAGTAACTTACTCTTATGTTCTTTACATGGGAATACAATATGTTTAAGCTTTTAAAACGTTGTCAATGTGATATATGCACATATGTCCATAAAATATTAATGAAATAAAATGTAGTTTAATCACTTTTATTTTTCTTTGTCAATCGTCAATCTCTCTCGTACCTGATTTTATTATCTACAGACGAAATATATTTACGGCAGCAATTAATTGAATCATCAATGTCACCTCTTCCCTTAACGGGCAGTAGGGTAGCCACTGCTCGCTCATCACACTGAAGGCCCAGGTTCGATTGCCCACATAGGTACAACGTCTTAAAGCCATTGCTGGTGTCCCCCACCGTGATACTGCAGTAATATTGTGAAAAGCAGCGTAAACACCAACTCACTCTTCCAATGACCACACTGACATTACCACTTCTCATCCTCCAGTGCCGTAACAAACGTTTCAACAGAAGCCTCTTGATGGCTTAACAGGAAATAATAGTGATGATCATGCAAGCGTTATATTTTCTCTAGTGAGTGAATGGTGTTTGACGCCGCAATCAGCAATATCCCATCCATATCACTGTGGCCTGAAACAATCGAGTCTGAGCAGGCAAACCAGTGACTTAAATAATAGCAACAATCCACACTCACACAATCGATGATAAAACAGTCAAGTCACCAAATCTGATAACAGGAAACAATTTAATCACCTCTTACATAAAAATATAGAGTGTGAGAAAGTGTTTGTATCAGTAAAAAGCCAATACGTTTTAACGATGCGTCATACAATCACTAAAACATTTTGTATTGACGAAAAAGTTGACACGTTTTCTAGGGTTAGAAACACATATTTAACCAAGCAATTGATGACATATTTACTATTTGAAAACATTGACTGTTTAATGTTCGTGCTATTGGTAGCTGACCCGTGGAGATCCGGGGTAGAATAGGTCTTCAGCAACCCATACTTGCCGTAAAAGGCGACTATGCTTGTCGTAAGAGGCGACTAACGGGATCGGGTGGTCAGGCTCGCTGACTTGGTTGATGCATGTCATCGATCGATCCCAAATGCGTGGATCGATGCTCATGATATCAATCACTGGATTGTCTGGTCCAGACTTGATTATTTACAGACCGCCGTCATATAGCTGGAATACTGCTGAGTGTGGCGTTAAACAACAAACAACAACCATTGGGAGCTACAATTGCCGCGTTAATTACGTGGAGCATTGTGATTTTACATTCCGTATCGAGTTGATATTCTGACTCAGTATTTGGAACCATACAAAATGGACTCTACTTAATCATTCATTACGGACTGAACCAATCCCTCTCCCGTCTTCAATAGCTCGTGATGAGAACACTGACATTTACACAATGCAATACGATAAGCTGGCACAGTAACCATCATCTAATAATTCTCAAGTTTATTTTCGAATTTTATACTTCTGTACACATCAAGCTTCACGAACCGAGCAATATGTTCAAGCCAAACTTGAAATTATCTATTGAAATACACCATCTCAAAGTTAGACAAAATTGTACTTATACAACCGTTGACTTGGTTCGTCCATCAATACCCAAAGCCACAATTATGTGAGAACTTCTTAACCTGGAGTGCCCAACACTTTAGTCCACCTTCAGGTTACACACCACCAAATATTTTCCCACAGACTTCTATAGTAACGTTATATTTTTTTATAAAATAACTAAGCATTCAACAGCTATTACCTGTACGTGTGTGCACAGTTTGGCCTAAGAGCAGCAATAAAAACATAAAAAATGACTAGCTTAGCCAGCTCCTTTCCCGAGTACCGGAAGCTAAACACACCACCCCCAGTTTCGCTCCAAATGTCACCTACCTGAAAATAGCTGTGGTCACATTCAGCATAAGTCATCATGTTGAAAAAGACAGTACTAAATATATAAAAAAACATGGTCAGTTTTAATAACTGGATGGATGTACATTTGAAAGACATAAAAATCTTACAGAATATCCTCCAATCACAGCCTGCAGATATATCTCGATCTGCACTGAAGGCTCCCTGCGAAAACCGCACTAGTCCCAACTGGTTCTGATTTGGTGTAGTAGAACCTTCAGCTGTATAATACTGGTATTCATGGGCTCTTTTTAAAATAGTATTGTCCTGTTGATATAACTTCTTCACCCGATACTTAATTATCCTGACATTCTGAACGACCCAACGCGCCTCTACCAACTATTTAAGCTGTACTTCCACCTAAATGCAAACCTAAAGTTTGTATAGGAAACTGTGTTGTGGTAGACTCAGAATAATTGCAAAATACAATTGAGCTCATGAGGAAACTCGGAGACTTTCTGACAACTATGTTGACCACTCAGTCCTACTGCAGAAACATTGACCCAGTAAATAGGTGGGAATTCCAACACAAACTATACTGTTAAATGTAAATATCAAATTCGTGGTTGATCATATTTTCAATATTATTTATCACAATTTATGATTAAGATGATCTGTGCATGTTGCACTAATGCTCAATAAGCCATACTTTCGTAAGTAACGGTAATTCTCAACAAAGCTCGGTGAAACAATCCATCAAATATACATTATTTCATATCAGTGTAATGCGTCGGGGGTGGTCGGGTACGTAGCCTGGTGGTTAAAGCGTTCGCTCGCCACGCCGAAGACCCGGGCTCCATTCCCGACATGGGTACAATGTGTAAAGCCTATTTCTGGAGTCCCCCTTGATATTGCTGGAATATTGCTAAAAATGGCGTAAAACCATATTCACTCACACGCTCACGTGAAGCGTCGGACTCTGTCAATCGGATTATGTCGTTTCTTCCGACTTAAAATCCAATGGTACTTGACACACCCATGTCGAATCGGGGTATGCAATTTTCCTTCTTCCTCCTTGACAAAAGTTGCGACACGCAGTCTAAGGGTTAAAGCAATGTTAAGCTTAAAATGCAGTATGCGTAACCAGTATGCTGTTGTAATAATATTATAGATAACGCTTCTCAGTTGCTCTGGGCGCTACGGAAACTGCCGAGTAGGTTATGTACGGAAAGTGCCGAGTAGGTTTTGTACGGGAAGTACCGAGCGGCTTTATGCCACTGACATACTCGGGTTATTATCAGCCTGCTATTGGCCAAGTCTCAGTTGCAGCAATGTAGCGGGTTGCCGTTTGATTTAGCGACCTAAAGACCAGAATGTCTTATTTGAAGGCCAATCTGGAACAAACGGAACAAATGCTAACACACCCGTGGAACACTCGTTTGGGCAAGACCAGCCCAATTCTCGCATTAGGACGTATTACAAACATTCGAGAGACAGTTGGCTGAAAAAACAGATTTGTGATATCAGGTGAACTATTATTCATTAAGTGAATATTTAACAGCCATCACATAATTAGTGGCTATAGTTCAATATATTTTCTATTGAACTGACGTTGTATTTTCATCTGAAAATGAATAGATTCCTACACTTTTCGCTTTTCTTACCCATAGTGGCACATAGTCCAGTGCATATAGCACGGTAACCGCAATCAACTTAACGATGAGCAGCAAGAAGCTCGATTATCACCGGATGAGTTCGGATTACAAAACACTTTAGAGTTTCTAGAGTGTATACTTGCCCAACACAGAGTGTGAGTGAGTGAGTTGGGTTTAACGCCGCTGGGAGGAAAGCCCGAAGCGATGCAGGTCTCAGACATTTACCACTTCGGTGAAACTCACGAGCACGGGTATGCCTAGAAGCATAATCGGGGCGAACCGGGATTCGAACCCAAAAGCGAATTGCGGCGCCTTAGACGACTGGGCCACCCGTGCAGGTACACACAGTAATAAAAAGTAATAGTGATTCACCAGCAGTACTATTCAGTGTCTTTTAAGAAGAGTTTGTAATATGTTTGACAACCATATAGCGCCTTACTGGGAGCTTGGGTTGTAGACTCCCTAGGGAGTTGAGAAAGACTATGAAAACCAAATGATCCGTTAAATAGAGTAAAACAATGCCCAGCGCCTTGTGCATGCCCCTTCTTGGTGTGGAGCCTTGCCCTACACAATCTGTGTGTACGATTCATTTGCCACTTTTTAAGCAAACAGCTTGTTACCCTTCCGCATTCGACATGTCTGAAGTGTGAGCGAAGAGTTAATGCTGAGTCATGCCCCAGTTAGTGACTTTTCCGTCTTCCCGAGGAAAGGGTGTTACCTCCTCGTCGACATCTTGAGTATCGATTCATATCGAGTATCGGTGTGGTTCCGAATCGCCTCTCTTATCGAGGTGGACACGGGTGGCTGTCGTCAAAGGCGCCACAATTCGCCCTGTAGAATTGCGTTCCTTGGGCACGCCAGAAACCTATGTTTATGGGTTCGAATCCCGGTTTGCCTCGATTGTGTTTCTAGGTTTGTCTGCACCATACCCATGGTTTCACCAAAGTGGTAAACATCAGAGACCTGCATCACTTCGTGAAATACGCCGTCATATAATTGGGATACTGTTAAAAGCGGCGTTAAACCTAACTGACTTTCTCACTCTCTTGTCGAATCTCACTGTAAAAATGTGTGCTTTTATCTGCGTTGCACTAGAGACAACATAGATAACCTTACTCCATTGAAACCCGTTAATCTGTCACTGTTTGCATTGAATTCGTCCGGATTAAAATTAAGCGGAATTTAACGCATATATATAGAGTTTATTTCCTCCAAGTTTCAGGCCATAGGCCCATAGAACATACATGATCTCAATAAAGTGTATGCATAAATACATGAAAAGAATATAATACATAAATAATACATCAGTGAATTGTGAGTGACTCGCGTAGTCTAAAAGCGTGGTAGATATATTTAGCAAGTTGTATAATAGTGTATTTACATTTAGAAGACATAAGATTTACAAATTTTTTGATAGGATGGATTAGTGTGAAAATATGTATCAATAAAATGTAAACGTTATGTTGAATTTGAAGTAGAAAATAAGAAGGAAATGATATTCATTTTCAATGTAGTTGAAGTCGAGTTTAACGCATAAGTGTTACAAAATAGAATATACCCTTCGTATACACGTGGGTGTGCCTATCAGAATATGCGGAAAGCAGGGTGTCCGGCCTAAGGAGGTTTAACTGTATTGCTCTCCTTCCAACTACTTGGAGCAGAAATAAGAACATTGTTGTTGTTTTTCATTTAAATAAAGTGCTGAAGCAAGCATGTGTTTTTGTTAAGTGTAATCTAGTTTTACTGAACTTTACATTAAAATGACACCAACCCATTAATTTCGATGATCGACCGGTTGCGATGATCTCATCATCAATAATGATTTTGCAAGCAGTCCCCAACACTAATGTCCTGACTAACTTTAGTCGATTCAGTGTCTGAAAGAGCGGACTAAAAGTAGCGTTGTTTGACTCGAATACTTCAGCGCTTACCCGTGAAGATCCGGAGTAGAATAGATCTTCAGCAACCCCTGCTTGCCGTAAAAGGCGACTATGCTTGCCGTAAAAGGCGACTATGCTTGCCGTAAAAGGCGACTATGCTTGTCGTAAGAGGCGACTAACAGGGTCGGGTGGTCAGGTTAGCTGACTTGGTTGATGCATGTCATCGATCCTAATAGCGTGGATCGATGATCATGATGTCAATCACTGGATTGTCTGGTCCAGACTCGATTATTTACAGACCGCCGTCATATAGCTGGAATGTTGCTGAGTGCGGCGTTGAACAAAAAAATCGCTCACTCTCTTCAATGCTGGGCTCGTGAACATCCGGTTAGAACAGGTTTTGTCGTAAGAGGCGACTAACGGCGTCCGGTGGTCAGGCTCGCTGCTTGGTTGATGAATGGTCTCCCATTCGGTAGATCGATGCTCAAGATATCAGTCACTATATTGTCCGGTCCTGACTCAATTATATACACACCGCCGCCATTGAAGCTCGAATATGTCTGCGTTGGGCGTTAAACAACAAACAAATTATAATTGCTGGCGTGATGTAGTTACAATATTTCCTTAATGCAGCTCAATACCGCAAATAGCGACACGGTTAGCGTGTGTGTTAGGTTTGAGGGAGAAATTACTTTGCCGGTGATATCAACAGAACGGACTTGCATGAGGAAGTGGATATCTAGTATTGTATCTAACTATAGGAAACTATAGGAAATGCTTACAGACAAGTCACGTGCGTCCGTGCAGTCTTCCTTGTTTTGATGAGTGACAAAGTTCATACTTGACTGCGCCGTCAACATCCAGACATCGCATGATACCCGGATGACGCTGCGTCTACAGGGAAAGAAGCGAGGTGAGTGGTTGTGATCTATCACTTTATTTGACATCTTTTGTATAAGTAAATACGCGTATTTGAAGGCAAGTGTTTTAGAAAGTGACCAGGTTGTATTTGTCGTTAGATCACGACGCATACTATTTGCTAAAGCGTCGCAGATTAGGATCGGGGATCTGTTACGGCCATGTTTTACGGCAAGAATGGGTTGCTGAAGACCTATTCTACTCCGGATCTTCACAGGCCTTGCAATAAGTATGAATACACATGATCAGAATGGTTATACTTACACGAACATTGCTGGACCCCCAGTAAAATTGACTGAGAGTGAATTTTGAAAATTTTAAAGATGCTGGATCCGCCCTTGATGTATGTGTGTGTGCTTGCGTGCCTGCTGGCGTGCGTGCGTGCGTGCTTGCGCGCGCGCGCGCGCGTGTGTGTGTGTGTGTGTGTGTGTCGGGGTCTGATTCATCTTTATATATTTACTAAAGTATAGCTGGAGGTGGAGTATTTTCATTTTCACAACACCAATCGCAAAATTCGTATTGACCATTGTATTTGTGACTGTCGTCGCTTTATTGCCATTGGACAAAGGATAAATGCATCGATACAGTGACTCATTGTTACACAAATAGTTCAGATTTCTCAACAGGGAAAGTTTGCAAAACTAATAAAAACAGATTCATTACCCATATGATGAGGATACAGGTGGTGAGTCACAAATCAAATCTAAGTCACACGTGTGGTGTTCAAGGTTGACCTCGTTCTTTTTGTTTTGAAAGGATAACCGTGACCTCTGTCAAACCGGAATTACATTTTTCGTGCATAAACAATTTGCATTACAAACACTTTATGAAACCAAACAAGATAGTCACACACATCAAATTCACTTTGCATTCTATATTAGTTACGCTTAGAGCTCATGCAGATATTGTATAATTTCCTGGTTGCAGATGTATCGTGGTCCCAGGGTGCGTAAAGCACGACTTTCACATTCGTCACCACTCGCCCCTTTCCGTAACCTTCAAGAAGACTCGTCCCCCTACATTCTTCACCACTCGCCCCTTTCCGTAACCTTCAAGAAAGACTCGCCCCCTATCGATGAATGTTATGTGCGTAAATACGACAAACCAATCAGAATGCGCGTATGATTTAACGTTCTACATCAAAGAATCCCTTAGAAATAATTTTTGATTTTACATATGTCTTGCATCTAAAAATATACCCATGACACAGCTAAGTCCTGTATAATTCCGCATGTCCCGATGTGCTATTAATTGCATCTGAAATATATATATAATATATGAAGAAATATATGTGAAACATTACGCAACGAGTTGACAACTGTTTTAGGTATGTCCGTTTGCGCTTAGACGCAACCCGGTCGCTGAAATAGGCCACGAGAGGGGCACGAGTCGCTATTCGGCTTGTCCCGGAATAACACGAGTTGGTCACGAATGCGACTTTCAGTTTCATTTAATGTACAAAATGAGGTCAGTTTAAACTGTTGGGCCCATATCTAGATTTACGTTGAATGCTCCGGATGTGCCATTAGTGTCTCCTTCGAGGCGTATTCTGTGACTTTGTTTCCGAAAGTGTTCATGAATGAACGTACAAGACTTCCTGAACATATCACTCAAAGTGGACAGTCCCGGCGCTGCGACTGAAGGTTTTCTTACAGTTGTCGGGTACTTACACCTATGGGCTTAAATTACCATTAGTTTTAGAAACGTTTTCTTAAAGATCTTGACGTTACTTCTGTCATATTTGCACACACAATAGCAAGAACATTGGGTTAATGCGTAAGCATACAGAATGTCAACAATGTCCATGTTTGGGCATATATCAATATTCATGCGCATACCGATTTGCAACCGGTTTCGGTTTGGTCTGTTCAACGTGATTTATTTACACTTAAAACATATTTAACATGGGCAATAAATAAATACCCCACTTATTCTCTGACCAAGCATAGAAAGTCCATGAGTTTCGTAAAAATGGTATCTAACGAGAATGAGTGTAGCATTCTATATATCTCTCTGGTCGGTTTGCAACCGACACGGAAAACCAGTGGTTTTGAAAGCTTCAATGTCTGAACCTCCACGTGGAGGAATCTTTGGAGTGGATAACCCCAAAACTAGATCTGACTTGCAACAGACCCCTGGGATAAACAACATAGCACCCCTAGAACCCTTAGCTATCCCTAGAACACTGAGGTGACCATCATTTATCAGAAACCATCGCCTGGCCTTTGGTGCTTATATTTGGTTCCAAAAATATCACAGGATACCCCAAGTCAGACCTCAGTTCAAATTAGAGATATGTTGACAACATGAACACAATAGTACTAATACCGCATTATCGACACCATGCAGCGTCATAGAACTATTTCTTACTTCCAAACACGAAACTGTTTCCGCATGGCCACAGACTATTTACGACAGTGTTGTGTCAAATTGTTGCTAGCGAAGGAAGCTAATATTTAGATCACTAGGTATTGAAACAATGAGGCTGCCTTTTAAACCAAACGTAATCTTAAAAAGAGAATTTGCATTGAAAGCGACTTTGCTAATATACTGTACACTTATAAAGCATTCAGGGGGAATGGACAGACACACTTATATTAGAAAACCACATGCGATCCTCTTTGTGACACCTTGACCGTATTGTTTCTTTTTATAAAAAACTGTTTCAGGATGTAAAGTTTAACTACTTAAAATTCAAAAAGGGATCTAAAATTAGAAAACTCCGTAACAAGTTGACACTTATCCAGACGCTTGGAAAATTAAAACAAAAAGCAGCCGTTGACAATAAAACGCGGAACTTTCAATATAAGCTGATTCACAAAATAATTTCTACATTAATTCATTTCTACACAAAATAAGCAAACGTGATGACAGTTCATGTACTTTCTGCGAAATTGAACCTGACTTGTTAGATCACATTTTTGTCATTTGCCTCAAAGTACAGGAATTAGAACTGAAATTTGTGAAATGGTACAAATCCTACACAAAAATACTTAGATATTTAGATTGCAGATCGTTCACACTTTGTAGCCCTGAACATAATGTGCTATTAAATAACCTATATGCAATCACATAACAATACCTTTTCACAAGTAAATGTAGAGAAACTGCTAAACTTCATGAGACATATGTAAAGTAGAAACGTATATATACTCTACGTCAAAAGAAACGCGAATGCCATACATTTATGTTAATATACGGAGATTCATATCCAAGAGATATTAGATTGGTTCGACGCACAAACGAAGATACTGTTATGTTGCGTGGACCGACGCTCATGAACGAATCACATGTGACGTCATAGATCCATGACTCGAGATTTACCATTTGTCTCGTGCAGGATTAGCGGGTAAAGTTTGGAAATCACGTGCGTCATATCGTGATACAAATATGGACACTGTGGTAACACTTGACTGCTTGTAAGTCTCGTCAGTGAGTGGTACACTTGTTCAGGGGCGGTCGGGTAGCCTCGTGGTTAAAGCGTTCGCTCGTCACGCCGAAGATCCGGGTTCGATTCCCGACATGGGTACAATGTGTGAAGCCCATTTCTGGTGTTCCCGCCGTGATATTGCTGGAATATTGCTAAAAGCGGCGTAAGGCCATACTCACTCACTCACTCAGGTACATACTAGATTATGACTCTTGATGTGACAACAACTTGGGGGGCCCAGCATCAAACTAAAACCTAACCTACGAGCTAGGAATCACTCACTCACTCACTAACAACATAAGCTGGACTGTATTTCAACGAGCAGATAAAGTGATTTTCAGATAAAACCTCATTTTATCACTTTCTTCTTCCTAATATCAAACTCACAAGTACTATTGCACACTCTGATGTTGGATCTGGTCTTTCGTCACCTGTTCCAAATAGTTCTGGCTTTTTCAAAACTGACAAAGTATTCCATATATTCTGCAATTGCTCCGGGGTATATAGTATAGGTAGAGTGAGCGAGGGAGTTAGTTGGGTTTAACGCCGCTTATAACAGTATTCCAGTTATATCATGGCGTGTCAGCTAAATGTGGGTGGCAAGCCAGAAGTAATGCAGGTCTCAGACGTTTACCACTTCGGTGGAACCGTCGAGCACAGGTATGGTGATGACAAACCTAGAAACATAATCGGGGCGAACTGGGATTCGAACCCACAATATATAGGTAGATGATGACAATATTTCAATTATGTATACGTTGTTATTTGTTTTGCAGATTGACCCCCAATGGCTCTCAAAGACTACATTCCTTTGTTACTTCTCATGACCATATCCCATGGAGGAAACGCCAACAAACCCTGTTTGCCATGCACTTGTTCCAAAATAATGCATGAAGACTGTTACTATGCGAACTGTTCCTACCTGAATTTGACGGCGATTCCACCGACACTGCACCGCGACATTTGTCATCTGAATCTCCATGGAAACGTAATCACTACCCTTAATAACTCGGATTTAAACTATTATACAATGTTGACTTCCCTAGATCTCTCCTCTAATGTTTTGTCTGAAGTCCAAAATGACACATTTAACAGTGTTGGGGATTTGGCCTTTCTTGACCTGTCCACAAACAGACTCAACTTTACGTTCACATCATCACAGATATTCTCTCCCTTGACGAAACTGAAGGATTTGAACATCAGCAACAATACTTATCTCGACATCCCTGATATGATCCTGTGTCATCTGATGTCACTTGAGAGTCTCACCATGGATGGTTTTCAAAGTCCTATTGGTAATGGATGTGGTGTGATGTACAATCTTACATACCTATCCCTATCTGGTGCAAATGGGCGTTGTAAAATTGATAAATTGTCCGAGGACTTAGTGCAAAACGTCCCGATGCTGGAGTATCTTAATGTTTCTTATTGTAAAATCTTTACGGTAAAACCTGGAGCTCTTTCCTTCTTGCGGAACATTGACACTCTAGATATATCAGGTAACACGTACTTAAAATTCAAAGGAGTCGAGAATGCTACGACTGGACTGGATAAATCAAGACTGAGAAAACTTTATATTAACCAGATGGTGAGAAAACATAATATTTGTGTTTGGGTGCCACAATCGATTGGTTTAAATCTTCAAAATACTTCCCTGGAAACAATAGAGGCTAACGACAATCGTATCGAGTTAATTCACGAAGATGTGTTCAGGCTGTTGCCAAATACACTAAAGACTGTCAGTATCAGGAACAACCGTCTCACCTACGGTACATACATCTGGTATCTACAGAACCTGACAGGACTAGTGTCTCTGGACTTGAGTTCAACGAGGGGACTTCACAAGTTACCATTTGCAGAACCGGATAACTATTCCAGAGACCTATCTTCTCACTATCAAACTGACAATTGTTTAACAACACCAAGAAGACAGATATATTTGGGAGATGTTCTTCATGAAAGGTCACTGGAACATCAACAGAACATCACACCCTATGGTGTTCCACCTAAACTGAAAACCCTGAAGTATACAGATTGTAAATTAGCATATGATTTGTCGAAATTATATTTTGCTGCAAATAGCCTGAGGCATGTTGATCTGTCTTATAACATTTTTGCTCTGTGGTTTGGTCCTGTATATGGTTTAGAAAATGTTACTCATCTTGACCTCTCAGGAAATCTTGCCATGTATATCAAAAAAGATTTTTTTGCAAACTTTCCGTCACTTACACACCTAAATATATCCCACAATGCTCTCGAAATGTCTGATAGTGGGCAATATTTACAGAATCAAAGAAAAGTAGAAGTTTTAGATTTGTCCCACAACAATATATTGTTCTTGAATCGCGATTTCCTCTCAGGACTGAAATCACTGAGGACATTGAATCTTTCTTATAACTATTTGGACAGCCTGTTTGTAGGTCTTGAAAATAACTTAAATCTTACAAGTATAGATTGTTCAAACAACAACATCAAATATATCTCACGACGAACGAGAGCCCAGATGGACAGGATAGCCGAGTTACACAAGTTTACAATAGACCTTTCTGCAAATGACCTCCGATGCACATGTCAAAATATAAAATTTCTTGAATGGTTACTAAACTCCAAAATTCAGGCAGCAAACAAAGAAGTGTATCATTGCGTAGACATTAATGGGAAAGTGATACACTTTAAAGGTCATGATGTACTAAAGAATCTGAAAGCGTCTTGTGCTAACTTCATCGCCCTGTCTATGGGACTAATTGTAACAATCGTCCTCATCTTTTCTCTGATAGTGGGAACTATTTGTTATCGATGTCGATGGAAAATAATTTACATTTATTATGTGTTCAAACTGAGACTAAAAAACAACATTGAGTATGAACGTATTTACGATTATGACGTTTACGTCTCCTACGCTGACCTTGACCTTGATTTTGTCCGCAAGGACATAATTCCAAAGCTAGAACACCAGCGGGGTACGAGACTTTACATCCGGGATCGAGATTCCCTCCCAGGAGCTCCTATTGCTGAGAACATCATCGACGGGATAAGGAGCAGCAAGAAAACTGTGTTGTTGTTGTCCCAGGCGTTCCTGAAGAAGAAGTGGTGTAGGTATGAGTTACACATGGCCAACATGGAGAGCGTGTCTACTGGCCGATCTGTGATGGTCATCATCATGCTTGAGGACATTCCTAATAAGGACATTCCACCCGAGATCCTCTATGATGTGCAGAACAGCCGTTTCATAGACTACCCAAACGATAGTAGCGATGAGGAACTGTTCTGGGCAAATGTGTCCGCGGCAATTGATAGTTAGATTGTTTTGTAGGTTATCTTTTATATATACATAGAGATTATGATACGAGCATGTGTGTCACACTGATTTTACGAAACGAATGTCAGAATTTGTGTATTTCACGAGCGAGAGCGAGGGTAAGACGTGAATACTTACACGAATTTCGTCAAATCAGTGTGAGACACATGCGAGTGTAATAATTTCTTTATTACTCAATATTTTCAGCTCTGCTCTGATCACGACCGTCGTGTTAGTAAAGCATATTTGTCGACTGAGTCGACAATCTTCAGCTATGACGTCAGTCAGACCTTTCCTCACAATAACTTTAACAATGCCGTCCGGAAGACGGAAACAATACACTGGCTAGAGTGAAGGGATATTTTAATGAATGTTTTAAAATAAATTCTTACACTATGGGTAATAAACAATGTTACGGGACAAATAACACAATAACTCTCATTAGTTTGTAATAATACTTCTAGAGGAATATCTTAATTTTAGTCAAAGTCTTAAAATACATCTACAGTCTAACGGTATTGTTCTACTTTAAAGCATGTTCCAGGTATGCATGAACATGCATATGATATATATGTGTTCCACCATTGAGTCACAGAAATCTGGTTCGAACTTGAAAGACAAAAAATGAAAATGATATGTCTCGTTAGGGTTTTCATTAGATTGTGAAATTCATGCAAGCGGCAACATACATTTGTATGTGTTACATTGGTTTTGACTCTTTTCTAAAGGCAGTATACAAGTAACTGTATTATAGATATGTTAATTTCCCTCGTGAAATCACAGCAATCGTGTTATGGCAACTGACAAAATTTTGATGTTGGTGAATACGAAATGATGTTAATTGTAAATCCATATATGCATCTGATATATATTATCGAAATGCATGTACATGTAAATAAAGATTGTTTGGATTTTTAAATTGTTACAATTGTATGTTTGATAGTTGGATTTGGCTGTTTTCACTGTTCCGAAATAGTTATGTTACGACATTTAACAACATTTGCATTTTCACATTTTAATGACAAAAACATTTGCATAATCTTGACATTGTTTACGATTTCGACAATATCTGATTCCGAACCGTGCTGTTGCCCTGTGTGTCTGTGTGGACAAAACATATAATTTCAAGACAGGAGTTCCTTGTTGATTTGTAGTAAATGTCGACATTTAACCTTTGATCAAGGAAATATGCTGACTTCAATACCACAGGCATTTTACGTTGAATTCAGAGTAGTTTAAAAAATCAAATACCAGTGAAAGGTTTAACGCCGCCTACAGCAGTGGTCAAGTTATAAGACGGTTCGGCTTTAATCAACAGGCTGTCCCACTGCTCCTGTTGGTGATGGAGGCATTAACAAAAGGAGGCATAAATATAGCAACGTCGAAGCAGGAAAATCGTGTCCTAATATTTGTGACAGAGGAAAACTTTGACAATCAGCTTATTGATTAGACTTGCTGCTACACAACTTTTCTGTAATCAAAGTCACATGAACCTTTTCAACAGTTCCTTAACTAGATGGTGTTCAACGAACCATGGTTATGAGTGAGTGAGTGACCTGGGTTCAACGCCACTTTTAACAGTATTCCAGTTTTATCACAGCGTGTCAGCTTAATGTGGGAGGAAAGCCCGAAGTGATGCAGGTCGTGGGCGTTTACCACTTCGGTGAAACCCACGAGCTGGGGTATGGTGCTGACAAACCTGAAAACATAATCGGGGATTCAAACCCACAATCATAGGTTTCTGGCGTGCCCAAGGGACGCAACTCGAATCGCGGCACCTTAGACGACTGGGCCGCCCGTGCCCCCACCATGGTTATGAAACAAATAGGCTGATGATACATGTGTGTAGACTTCGCAGCTGGAACTTGTCACTGACCTTATCTGTGAGTCCAGTCACACTGATAGCAGGGTTTATTATGCAGGTCACCCAGTTGCGTAGTGCTGCATCGCTGCCATTGTTAGCTTTATTGCTGCTGTTCTCCCTGCTTCAATATGGCCGCACATTTGACCCGGGGTGCAGCTTCATGAACGGTCAGTGTGTGTACAGTGTCAAACTCGGTCACGAAGGTCAATGCGACGCTCAGACCCCTGCCGCCACCACCGCCTCCACTTCCTGCTGTCGTGCTGTAGAAGATGACGTTGCGCTGATGAAGGCGTCCATGGCGCTGATGACGAAGCAGATTGCGCAGCTTCAGAATACGGTAGATTATATTATAAATCAATTGACGTAAGGTTGCAAGATTTCAGTGTGCTGTAAGTTATATCATGAGCCAGTGTGTGATGTAAGGTTACAAGACTTCAGTTTATGGTAAGAGATATCATGAGCCAGTGCGTTATGTAAGGTTACAAAGCTTCAGTTTACGGTAAGTTATATAATAAGCCAGTGCGTGATGTATGGTTGCAAGGCTTCAGTTTACGGTAAGTGATATCATAAGCCAGTGCGTGATGTATGGTTACAAGACTTCAGTTCACGGTAAGTTCTATCATGAGCCAGTTCGTGATGTAAGGTTGCAAGACTTCAGTTTACAGTAAGTTCTATCATGAGCCAGTTCGTGATGTATGGTTACAAGGCTTCAGTTAACAGTTAGTTCTATCATGAGCCAGTGCGTGATGTAAGGTTGCAAGACTTCAGTTTACAGTAAGTTATACCATGAGCCAGTGCGTGATGTAAGGTTACAAGGCTTCAGTTTATGGTAAGTTATACCATGAGCCAGTGCGTGATGTAAGGTTGCAAGACTTCAGTTTACGGTAAGTTATACCATGAGCCAGTGCGTGATGTAATGTTACAAGGCTTCAGTTTACGGTAAGTTATACCATGAGCCAGTGCGTGATGTAAGGTTACAAGACTTCAGTTTACGGTAAGTTATACCATGAGCCAGTGCGTGATGTAAGGTTGCAAGGCTTCAGTTTACGGTAAGTTATACCATAAGCCAGTGCGTGATGTAAGGTTGCAAGGCTTCAGTATACTGTAAGTTATACCATGAGCCAGTGCGTGATGTAAGGTTGCAAGGCTTCAGTTTACGGTAAGTTATACCATGAGCCAGTGCGTGATGTAAGGTTACAAGACTTCAGTTTACGGTAAGTTATACCATGAGCCAGTGCGTGATGTAAGGTTGCAAGGCTTCAGTTTACGGTAAGTTATATCATGAGCCAGTGCGTGATGTAAGGTTACAAGGCTTCAGTATACTGTAAGTTATACCATGAGCCAGTACGTGATGTAAGGTTGCAAGGCTTCAGTTTACGGTAAGTTATACCATGAGCCAGTGCGTGATGTAAGGTTGCAAGGCTTCAGTATACTGTAAGTTATACCATGAGCCAGTGCGTGATGTAAGGTTGCAAGGCTTCAGTATACTGTAAGTTATACCATGAGCCAGTGCGTGATGTAAGGTTACAAGACTTCAGTTTACGGTAAGTTATACCATGAGCCAGTGCGTGATGTAAGGTTGCAAGGCTTCAGTTTACGGTAAGTGATATCATAAGCCAGTGCGTGATGTATGGTTACAAGACTTCAGTTCACGGTAAGTTCTATCATGAGCCAGTTCGTGATGTAAGGTTGCAAGACTTCAGTTTACAGTAAGTTCTATCATGAGCCAGTTCGTGATGTATGGTTACAAGGCTTCAGTTAACAGTTAGTTCTATCATGAGCCAGTGCGTGATGTAAGGTTGCAAGACTTCAGTTTACAGTAAGTTATACCATGAGCCAGTGCGTGATGTAAGGTTACAAGACTTCAGTTTACAGTAAGTTATACCATGAGCCAGTGCGTGATGTAAGGTTACAAGGCTTCAGTTTATGGTAAGTTATACCATGAGCCAGTGCGTGATGTAATGTTACAAGGCTTCAGTTTACGGTAAGTTATACCATGAGCCAGTGCGTGATGTAAGGTTACAAGGCTTCAGTTTACGGTAAGTTATACCATGAGCCAGTGCGTGATGTAAGGTTGCAAGGCTTCAGTTTACGGTAAGTTATACCATGAGCCAGTGCGTGATGTAAGGTTGCAAGGCTTCAGTATACTGTAAGTTATACCATGAGCCAGTGCGTGATGTAAGGTTGCAAGGCTTCAGTTTACGGTAAGTTATACCATGAACCAGTGCGCGATGTAAGGTTGCAAGGCTTCAGTATACTGTAAGTCATACCATGAGCCAGTGCGTGATGTAAGGTTGCAAGGCTTCAGTATACTGTAAGTTATATAATGAGCCAGTGCGTGATGTAAGGTTACAAGGCTTCAGTATACGGTAAGTTATACCATGAGCCAGTGCGTGATGTAAGGTTAATTTGCACACGCTCAGATTTTTTTGACAATACGCGAGGTATGGTTGTATATCTTTAGATTACGATAGGTTATGTCACGTCATGCTACGTTTATAACAAACACGCTTATACCAATATGACGGATTACACGAACTCATCTTTGTCCATGACATTTTCTGTATATGTGCTGTACACATGCTTCTAACGAACTACGGTTATACCGAACAAAAATAAGTGGCTCCCTTGTGTTCATTGTAACCGTAGTTCACTGTATTTAAATACTGACCAATACATCAGAACCGGATGCAATATTATACACGTTTGAATTCGTCTTAACATATTGCCTACAAATAGAGCAGTTTCGAATGGAAGTCTTTAAGTACACGATAGCGGGATCTAATGTTATTTAAACACCGAAATGTCATTACAACCTGGACGTTTCAAATTGAAATAGAGGAAGATGATTAAGTTTCTGAAAACGCAAAAACATATCGCATCGTTGGCCCTGAAAGGATCAAATTGGCATGAAAGAAGATCTTCTTTGTAGCTTGGATAAACATGTACACAGATACACACATACACACAGGCAGACAGACAGACACAGAATGTCCCCACACATAGTAAATGTAATATAGCACAATACATTTTCCAGAATGGAGGCCAGTCAACGTCTCCACTTGGAGACTTAAGCGTTGAACAGCTCCAAAAGGCTTTGTCAGATAAAGAAGAACAACTTAGAAACGTCACGAGGGATGCATCATATGAGATCAGTCGTCTACATAACGAGCTGGACGCCTGTAGAAAGCGACCAGACTGCACCAAGAGCACCCCTAGTAATACGGCTACAGTTGCGACTACCAGCACGACTGCCACCAGCACGACTACGACCACAGTCTCTCCCGGTTTGTAGAGAGAGAGAGAGAGAGAGAGAGAGAGAGAGAGAGAGAGAGAGAGAGAGAGAGAGAGAATTCAGCTACAATGGATGAAGAGTGCATCAGTTTATCGAGCAACTACATCCCGAGCCCTGTGAGCGTCTATGATTTCTGTGGTAGCTGAACCAGAGTTAGCATCTCCGAGATTGACCAGACTTGTGTACGCTATAAAAACAAGCAGAAAGACGTCATTGGACTAATCTGTGATCATAAATGGCCTAGAAGCATTAATCAAGCACATTTAACCATAATTTCATCTTCGATGGCCGTTAAATACAAATGAAATAATGACAGCCTTTTCAATGAGAGAGAGAGAGAGAGAGAGAGAGAGAGATATTTCACCATTCATGACCAACTCGTGTTATTCCGGGACAAGCCGAATGGCGACTCGTGCCCCTCTCGTGGCCATTTTCTGCGACCGGGTTCCGTCTAAGCGCAAACGGGCATACCTAAAACAATTGCCAACTCGTTGCGTAATGCTTCACATATATTTCCTCATATATAATATATATTTCAAATGCAATTTATAGCACATCTGTACATACGGAATTATACAGGATGATTGAACACATTTAGGTGTGTCATGGGTATATTTTTAGATGCAAGACATATGTAAAATCAAAAAATATTTCTGAGGGATTCTTTGATGTAGAACTTGAAATCATACGCGCATTCTGATTGCTTTGTCGTATTTTCGCACAAAACACTCATCGATAGGGGGACGAGTCTTCTTGCGGGTTACGGAAAGGGGCGAGTGGTGACGAATGAGATTTCACAGAACCATCTTCTCTTGCGTAGGTCGTTCTATGAGGGCGATTGCTCCTATCATATGTATTCATATTTCAACATGTGCAATGAAACTGTTGCTATTGATGATACTAAAAGCAAAAAACATAAATAGTTTGGATGCTCAAATGAAATATGAAAGGATGACGTTTGTACTATGATGACCTCTAAGCACACTAGGTCATGTCTGCATGATTTCAGAAGAGTTTTTACACCAAATCAGAAATGTGTCAAAAGGTCGACTTTAGACATTTCAGGAATCATTTCACTGATAGAGCTAGTCTTGACCACACTCATTTTTCTGATGTAGGCAGAGACAGGTAAACAAATCCATCATTCAGATAATCGAAAATCGACATTCTTCACTCATTCTAGCCCTATTACAAGATCGTACAAGATCGTCTACACCTACAAGTTATAGAAATTAAAAATGGACACATCCATTTATATTTAAGATAATATAGTAATAGTTAATACAGTATAATTGAAAGTCGACAAAGATGTCTCTTGTCAAATCCTATCTTTCGAACACTTGCACATTCTCAGGCGTATAATTTGTCTTGTTGGAAATACAAACGTATGTTACTTATTGTTCATGACGTCACCGATTGATGTCAGAAACCAAACAAATTCAAGTGTGTGGCTAGGGTGGCCCAGTCGTCTAAGGCACTGCAATTGTCGTCTGTTGGGCACGCCAGAAACCCATGATAGTGGGTTCAAATCCTGGTTCTCCACGATTATGATTTTAAGTTTGTCAGCACCATTCCCGTGCTCGTGGGTTTCACCAAAGTGGTGAACGTCCACGACCTGCATCACTTTGTGCTTTCCTCCCCCATTAAGATGACGCTCTGTAGGGGAACTGGAATACTGTTCTAAGAGGCGTTAAACCAAACTCACTCAATCCTTTCAGTGAACTACACCATGGTCTTCTGTGACTTCGAGACCAACACCTGCGGATACACCCAGGCCAGCAACAACACGGCCAAGTGGTACAAGTGGACGGGGAGGCCGACCACCGCCACAGGACCATGGAATGATCATACAATTGGCACTCCTGACGGTTAGGCACGAAAAATGTTTCAAATATTTTTAGACAGGTATCTAATTGACTCCAATCTCCTTAGGAGACATTGAATGGGCTGAAAATGTCCCGCTATGATCAGGAAATTCCGGTTATGTGCTGAAAGCTCAGCTATATTGAAAAGGTCTGAGCATCATCAAGGGAGATGGACTTAAGGCGCCATACTATTTGGGTTAATGTAAGAAATTCAAGCTTCAAGAACATTTTGAGTAGGATCTTTGTAATAAGGTTAGATCACACCAAAATACATCACTGATTAGGAAACATGATGTTGCCAGTTGAAGCAAGGGAACCAAAGTTGACAAAGTTGAAGACAAAACAATGTTCCTCGGAAGCAATGGGATCAAGGAGTCACTAGAATTGTACATTGCACAGAAACTCACAAACAGTAGTACTACCAAGAATATGATGATAAGAATATTGTCAACACAAACTGCCAATGTGAATAAAAGCGACAAAGCCGCTTATATATCCATAAGAAATCTCTGCTCAAACAGAGTTAATTAGAATTCGAAGGCGTCTTGTCTCTCAGTTTTGTGACGAAGGCCATGAAAGGTGTACAGACACAGAACCTGATTGAACTGAGGTTGCAGAAGAACTGCCTTTCCCAGAAAACTTTAATACGATGACCACAGACACATGGAACGGTGACAATTATGACCCGAGGTACTAATTCGGGTACTAGTTAATCTACTTAGTCAGACTCCCCTTTTCAAATGATAAGCATATGACTCTTTAGAAAATAACGTGGAATTTAACAAAGTTTACATAAATATGTAATGGTTATTAGTTCGTCAAAAGCAGCAAAACTTTCCAGATCGGATGTTGTTGTCATGATATCTATGATATGGTATTAACAATGTGTGTAATTCAGTACAGAAATTCACGTATATTTCAAACAGGTTTGGACGGATAATTTTATTTTTAAGTGAGATTTAAACGAATAGTATATATCAATAGAGAAGGGCACTAAAAGGGCTTTCATTTGAATTGTATGTAGCCTATATGTCACAAAATCAAAGATAATAATTTGAAATATGACCCAGCGCGGATGAGAAATGGGGGCACTTTGAAATCTAAGATGGCCGTCATAACATTCTTTTTTCTTTATCATGTATTTTGATGGTTTTTAACCTTATTACCAGGATTCTACCAAAAATATGGTGTTGGCCTGAAAGTACCCCAGAAGGTCCAAGGGTCAATTGTGAAGGGCTTGAAGTGCTCCGGTATATTTAGTAGACAATTTTGAAGGACTGAAACTGCTTTAGTGTGTCGGGGAGACAAATCTAAAGAACGGAATCTAAGGTACGCCATTATCCCCACAACACGTCTCTATAAACATGGAACTATGACCTGTTTACCTTTGATCTGGTCTCTCTGAATACATCCATATATAGGATCCGTCAATGCTTTTCGACCGTGTCCACAGGATCTTATATGCACATCGATGCTCACCGATCGGCGCTATGGTACAAGAGGGAAACATCCGCCCTGCTTGAGTCGCCCCTGTTAGACCCCTCACCAAACTATTGTGTCCAGTTTTGGTACAATATGGCCGGACGGGACATACAGGACCTAAACGTATACGCAAAAGTAAGTGTACAAAGCTTTTTATGTGTAAATGCAATAGGGCAGTGTGCCAGCATAGTGGAAAAAGCGTTCGCTCGTCACGCCGAGTGCCTGGGTGTGGTTCTTCAATACTCGAGTCTGGTGTCCCCTGCTGTGATATCGCTGGAATTTTGCCAAAAGTTCCCTGTTACAGGATTAGATTGATTGGTTGGTTGGTTTGTTGTTTTACGCCGCACTCAGCAATATTCCAGCTATATGACGGCCGTCTGTAAATAATCGAGTCTGGACCAGATAATCCAGTGATTGATATCATGAGCATTGATCCACGCAATTGGGATCGATGACATGCATCAACCAAGTCAGCGAGCCTGACCACCCGATCCCGTTAGTCGCCTTTTACGACAAGCATAGTCACCTTTTACGGAAAGCATGGGTTGCTGAAGACCTATTCTACCCCGAATCTTCACGTACAGGATTAGGAACGATGAATACTAATGCGTAATCCTTTCCCTTGAAATGCTTTCGAGTAACTAGATGTAGTCATACTTTTATAAACCATTATAGACTCACTTTTAATCAATCAATCAATCAATCAATCAATGTGGAAGTGAATCTCTATTAAACTTGGATATATATGTAACTGCGCTGTCTCGGTGAGGGGAATGAAGGGGAGTCGAAAAGGTCGGAATACCATACTATCGGCAGATCAACATGAAGTTAGACATTGCAACACCTACGCAACATTATTACATAGACATTGCTCATTTAAGAATGTACTGAATTAGGATTGGTTCTATTGACTCAAGCTATATATTATAAGGTAAAGTTGTGGGTAAGAATGGGCTGATTGACAATGAATCACAGTCATATAATTGATAATAGTTGACGGGAATCTAAATTACAGTATACAATACAAATAAATCCCAGATAGGGAATTTTTTAACAAAACAAACATGACATCTCAAACTGATATCGAGAATTATATATCTTATAATTACACAACGGTCTACTGTCATAAATATGTACAAATTAGGAATGCGAATATCAACAAAAGTAGTACCCATTGAGAACTGGGGTAAAAAG
The DNA here is from genome assembly GCF_022045235.1 of Haliotis cracherodii. Lineage (NCBI taxonomy): Eukaryota > Metazoa > Mollusca > Gastropoda > Lepetellida > Haliotidae > Haliotis > Haliotis cracherodii. The sequence goes on along the minus strand of NW_027266341.1, from coordinate 50,025,629 downwards.
TGAAATTCTTAAAGTCAACCAAACTGAAAGAAATACTGACCCGTGAAGATTCCGGGGTAGAATAGGTCTTCAGCAACCCATGCGTGCCGTAAAAGGTGACTATGCTTGTCGTAAGAGGCGACTAACGGGATCGGATGGTCAGACTCACTGACTTGGTTGATGCATGTCATCGTATCCCAGCTGCGTAGATCGATGCTCATGATGTCAGTCACTGGATTGTCTGGTCCAGACACGATTATATACAGACCGCCGTCTTATAGCTTGAATATTCTTGATTGCGGCCTTAAACAAAAAACAATCAAACGAAAAAAACTTGAGCAGAAAGATCTCATTGAAAAGATCCTGTAGGCTGCACTGAAATCACGAGGCCGATTCAAATTTATTAAAAGCGAACTCTAACAAATATTGCTGTTAATATAATATTTAGAAGAACATAATGTTTGACGAAGAGAGACTAGAATGCCTCTGCTGAGAGTACAAATCTTTTGGGACTTTTGTGAAAGCATGTATATATCATCTTCCCGAGGCAAGAGAGTTTACCGACTTTGAAAGTCCAGTTTCCACCCTTGCCGAACAAGGCTGGAATTCCACGGCTCGATCTTAGCGCCACCAGTGGTTATTACGAGTTACGTCTCTTCTGAGCCTCTCTTATGGACCAATCCGATTCCATATCACTTGCATTGTTTCAAACAAAATGGCGGCGCCAAGTCAAGACGATCTGATCGATAATCAAGATATATGTTGTGATAAAACGGGTCTTACATCGTGAAGTGCATCAAATCACGCGAGCACCTTGATTAAAAACATAAAAAGGTTTGGAAAATATATTTTGACAACGAGTTGGCGGTGAACATGCTTTTCAAATCCTGCAATCGACCGAAATCTGCGCGACAGTTTTCGATTTCGTTGCGAGATTTTGATTGAACTATGCATAGACTCGTTAGTCCATCCAAAACGTAACTCCATAATACCAGCCTAGTTCAGCAAGGGTGGAAATTGGACTTTTATAGTCAGTTAACGCTCTTGCCTATGGAAGATGGTATACATCGGTTCCGTCTGTCTACCGTTTGCTCAATTCATTCTTACCAGTACCCACATGTCCATCTCCTCGGCATCTTCATGCTATGTCACAGGTTGGCAACGGTCTAGGCTACCCTGTGTGGACTAGGTCTGGCCAGGTGTCTATAGAGTGGCAGCTCGGAGAGATTGACATCGGTCATGAGTATTCTTCAAGGCAATTCCAAGTACGTATTGTCACCACAAATGTGAGTTACTTCAAGGCAATTCCAAGTACGTATTGTCACCACAAACGTGAGTTACTTCAAGACAATTCCAAGTACGTATTGTCACCACAAATGTGAGTTACTTCAAGGCAATTCCAAGTACGTATTGTCACCACAAACGTGAGTTACTTCAAGGCAATTCCAAGTACGTATTGTCACCACAAAAGTGAGTTACTTAAAGGCCATTGCCAGTACGTATTGTCACCACAAATGTGAGTTACTCCAAGGCCATTGCAAGTACGTTTTGTCACCACAAATGTGACTTACTTCAAGGCAATTCCAAGTACGTATTGTCACCACAAATGTGAGTTACTTCAATGCCATTCCAAGAACGTATTGTCACCACAAAAGTGATTTACCTCAAGGCCATTCCATGTACGTATTGTCACCACAAAAGTGAGTTACTTCAAGGCAATTCCAAGAACGTATGGTCACCACAAAAGTGAGTTGCTTCAATGCCATTCCAAGTACGTATTGTCATCACAAAAGTGAGTTACCTCAAGGCCATTCCATGTACGTATTGTCACCACAATAGTGAGTTACTTCAAGGCCATTCCGAGTACGTATTGTCACCACAAATGTGAGTTACTCCAAGGCCATTCGAAGTACGTATTGTCACCATAAATGTGAGTTACTTCAAGGTCATTCAGAGTACGTATTGTCACCACAAAGTGAGTTACTTCAAGGCCATTCCAAGTACGTATTGTCACCACATAAGTGAAAGGCCATTCCAAGTGCGTATTGTCACCACAAATGTGAGTTACTTTAAGGCCATCCCAAGTACGTATTCTCAGCACAAATGTGAGTTACTTCAAGGCCATTCCATGTACGTATTGTCACCACAAATGTGAGTTACCTCGAATTCAAGGCAATTCCAAGTACGTATTGTCACCACAAAAGTGAGTTACTTCATGGCCATTCCAAGGACCTATCGTCACCACAAAAGTGAGTTACTTCAAGGCCATTCCAAGTACGTATTGTCACTACAAAGGTGAGTTACTCTTAAATGTTACCATCGGGGTTACAATAGTAAGCTGTATATTTACACATACATAATTGGACGATTAACGGTGCTGATTGGTTGATAATATGACGTCATTCATTGTTCACGCCGCAACAGTTTCATAAAGATACGACAAATTGCTGACTTCCTTGAATGATATTGTGACCCAGTTTCATTTGCTCTCGGTTTACATAATACATGGTACCTAGACACGCGCACAAGGTACATCATATCATTTCTACCTTGTAACTCGTTTCTGATTGGTTACTGAAGAGATAATTTTTCCCATGTTCGCCGCAGATCGACGAGGGACAAAATTCACATATCCGGCTGGGAATGCTGATCTCCTCACCAATACTTGTACATTGCATGATTATATTATATCGAAAACACGTATCACGAATGGCATACTAAATGCAGTTTAGCGAACTTAACCGAGCATGTCCGATTGTAATGCAAGGACGACAACTCTGGATGTATTTATGTCGTGTGCTGGCTGTCAAGATGACAAAGAAATAACCATCCTGATGCAGAAATTCTAAATAAACTGTGGAATCTTCTGCCGGTTAGACATATTCGTTGTCAGCCCGTCCCTCGGGGAATATGTATGTGGGGTGACGTAGCCTGTGTGCGAGCCTACATAAGCGTCGCTACAGCCCTGACATTACGTTCGTTAAATTGCATTTGATAGGTGTTAAATTTTGAATTTTGAATTAATTCTACAAGGAATATACCACTGCAATATTCAACATTGCATGTCAATATATTTTGGGCAGAAATCACGATACATATCGTGTAAGAGATTGTATTACAAGTTCAAATTGGCGTGTTTCTATAGCCGACTGTGACGTCATATTTCTGCTGCACACAGAGGATGTGACGTCATAATAGTGACATGTGATGTCGAAAGAAACTTTGGGGAGTTTGCATAATTGTTTTAGAGGCTATTTTATGCTTCAAATTAAAGGTCTCTAAAGCACTGGTGTTAAGATAAACAATTCCTAGAAATCATTATATTTCAGTTAGTATTTGAAGGAACATCAAAAAGCTACTACGAACACGTCTTTGCATCCTCCTCCCACTACCACGACACATCTGGAAATATCGCCATTGACGACATTTACGTCTACAACACAGCGTGTCAAAGTAAGTATCACTCTAACATTAACGATGTTATTTTCTCTTAACATCCCCCCCCCCCCCCCCACACACACCCCACCCCCACCCCCTTCGAAAAAAAAAGGAAAAAAAAGGAAGAAAGGGTCGTGTTGAGGTGAAGTGAATGAGTCACTGGACATGCGAACAAAATTGGAATGCCTAGTGTAACCGTCTCAAATATTTTCTGTGAATATAAAGAAAGTCCTCCTTGAAGTCCCTCCTTTCCTCAACCAGGACGGGACTGCTTTCATTGAAATCGTCCAGACTAACGGTCCTTTGTAAATGTACAAAGGGCGAACTAATGGCATTCCATTGTACCTGGGACGACCAAGTTCACTCAATAAAGATTAAATCTTGAAAGCCTAACATTTATTGTTAAAAGAGGCTTTGAAACATTCTCACTCATACGCCTATTTGAGTTGAGTTGAGTTGATGGGAGGTGGGTGAGGTAAAAATGGGGGTTTAACGTCGGGTCCAAACTTATTGCACTATTATAGCAACGTGCGAGCGCGTGTGTGTGTGTGTGTGGTGTCTCCTTGTACCAGTCCGCACTGATGCCGAGTTTATAGTTCTAGCCCTCTGAGATGCCGCAGTTAACATGAATACCCCACGCAGAAACAGTATACTGACTCCGAGCCGAACAGTCCTTGTTTTTTCCTTAATGCCGAGGACCAGACAGGGTAACAACAAATACCATCTTTTAACGACTTTTGGTATGACGCGGGGATCGAACCCCGGACCGCTATACGGGCGGATACTCTGCCACTAGACCACGGAGGCGGTCTCGTTATGTGTGAAGGGGGGGGGGGGGGTGTCACTAAGAAAACATACATGTATTTAAATATTAGCTCTTGAAGAAAACCAAACATTATCTGATTTGTAAATATTGTTTGACTTGCAGGTCTCCGCGACTGTCCCCCAGGTGCATATCGCCGAACAGGGAACGACAGTCATTCCTGCTACACCTTCCACACTACGCCAGCCAAATGGGACAATTGTCACGTGGCATGTAAACAAGCGAACGCGGCCTCCCACCTGGTTGCCATCGACTCTGAGGAAGAACAGAAGTTCCTGGTGAACATCATCAAGAACGACCCAGGTGCAGTGAGACAAAAATCACAGTGTGTGCATGGGTTCATGGTTACAGCACGTCAGAAATGATGTACGAACAATCAGTTTCATTGTAGGGGCAAGGATGGCCTAAAGCAGTAAGTGTATAAGACCTGTTTTACTTTCGGCTGTCCTGAAACAATAAGCTGACACACGACGGGATATACAGTAACTGAAATACTGTGGCGAATACCCAACTCACCTAACTTACAATTCCGAGTTTGGTGTCGGGAGAAATATACGCAGAATACTAGTGAGCACTCTTTGACGAAGAAAGCGACTTCAGCGAAAATAGAGAAGTATGGAAAGACTCGGTTACTGTCAGCTGATGAAGGCTTTCATAGAATAATAATGACAAACATGACGCTGAAATAGTGTGTACTGCGAAATGAAATGTTTTCAGGATCGATGTTTACCAGAAAACAATTAATAGTAACACCTTTTTAACACCCCCAATTATATATAGGCTAATGTTCGTGAAATACAGACCAGTGTACCGTATCGATATTTTAGCGAAATCCACCTCAATCTTTACTCCTCTAAACCATGGTATCATTTCTCTTGTTTTTTTCTGCTATGAAACCTTGATAGGCACAAGGAAGCCTCTTCCACTGCTATTATTATTATTATTATTATTATTATTATTATCATAATAATTATTTACAGATTAAAATAACAAATGCAGCAAAGACGGTTTGGGTGATCCTGGCACAGTCAATCTGGTCAGGCTCATCATCAGCTCAGGGCCCTTGCCCCCTCTACACGCAGCCCTGACAGCGAATGGAGCTTCTCCCAGGAAGCGCTGCCTTGTCAAACCCACCCAGAACTATTCGGAGAATGTGAAGACTCCCCAACACTGCAGCCTTCTGCATTACTCAGATTGTCAGAAGGGCTGTAATCCTGGCAGCAAACCCGGGTACTCTCCCAATGTCAATCAACAAATTGGGAGGTACCAAACCTAAGGCACCGAGAACAATGGGGGGTCGGACAACTTGGTACTTGGGATGCAAGCGTGACATTTCGAAAGCGAGGTCCGCATATTTGCCATGTTTTTCCTCAATCTTGTCAATCACACAAGTGTCAAAGGGGACAGAAAATTCAATGATATAAATGATTTCATTGGATTTATCAAAAAGGACAAGATCGGGTTGGTTGGCCTGGATACGTCAGGGGCTGTAAATGGGCCTATTCCAAAGAATTTTGTATTTATCATTTTCCATGACGCCATCTACTTATTTCGGGTCGTACCATGGGTAGACCTCTGTGTCAAAACCACAAGCATGGCGAAGACGGTAATAAAATGATCGAGCTATACCATCAGGTCGTTTAAGATACTGTGTTTGTGCCAAAGCTGGGCATCCACTGACAATGTCTTGGACAGTCTCATTAAATTCATTACATAATCTACATTTCATATTTACATTTTGATGCAAAATCACACATTGACGGTTTCGAGTGGGAAGTGACTGGTCCTGAGCAGCAAACAGAAAGCCTTCTGTTTCACTTTTCAGGCCAGACGACTTCATCCAAGCAAAGGACTCTGCAGGGTTGCTGATCTTCTCAACCCACTGCACATAAACTCGATGCAGTGGTCGTTCAGATAGCCTCTCCTTTAAAAAGTCTGGCCCGACTTGATATGGCACTTCGCTTGGTTGACACCATCAGCAGCAGCAGCAGCAGCAGTAGCAGTAGCAGTAGCAGTAGTAGTAGTAGTAGTAGTAGTAGTAGTAGCAGTAAGAAGTAGTGGTGGTAGTAGAAGTACTTATATAATTCGTGTGGTAGCGCTGGAAGTAGTAGTGGTAGTAGAAGTAGTAGTAGCAGCAGTAGTAGTGATGGTGGTGGTAGTAGTAGCAGTAGTAGTGGTTAAAATATTGATGGTGGTAGCAGTTGTATAATAGTAATATCTTTGGTAGTAGTTCTAGTGGTGGCGGTATCATAGTTGTGTTTCAGACTTACGTTTGCAGTGTTTCGGCGACTGTTTTTAGCCTTGTAACGTTTTGATAACGTTGTAATTTTCTGGTCAATTCCAGTTTTCAAGTGTATAATGTTTTTGCCTGGCAGTTTAGGCCTCTCAGATTTATAGCTGAGAGTACAGCTTGAAACCTCACTCACTCACTCATTCAATTTCCGCACTAGTCCTGACGGCGGCTGGCACTGCCGGCTTCTTCACCGCGGGCAACGACGAGGAGACCGAAAACAACTTTAGATGGACAGGTATGACAACGCCTTACTCCATTGGCTATACCAACTGGTATCCCGGGCAACCAAACAACGTAGGATCCAATCAGCATTGTCTAGTCATGGAATATCCCAACGCGGACTACGAGTGGGGTGATAACGATTGTGCCTCCGCCTACCCCTACATCTGTGAAGTGGACCTGCCCATGCCAACACCAGCGACAACCACGTCACCATGAGGCATCCTACTGTCCATTATTAAGTCACTGTGATAGACCTCATAAATAAAAGATGTATGCATTTACCACCTATGAATCTTTGGTTGAATGTATGTATTATTCTTAAATGTTAAACGTTAACGCCAGGGAATAACTTCAGAAACAGATTCCACTGGGCGTAAAAGGCATAAACGCGGTGAAAATTATATGAATGGTTTATTGAAAATCAGCGATGACACCAGGTGTTCGCGAAAAGGGCAAGCCCTGCCGACAGCACCCGGTAATCACACATTGATATGAAAGCAGTGATGGCAATCTTCAAAATGATCATCTTTTTATGGACAGGTCGCACTGGTGACTCAGTCGTCTAAGGTGTCGCAATTTGCTGTACAGAAAACTCATGATTCGAATCCCGACTCGTCCGGATTATGTTTCTAGGTTTGTCAGCACCATACCTGTGCACCTGGGTAAAAATCTGAGACCTGCATCAGTTCAGATCTACTAGACTTTCCTCCCACATTAAGCTGACACGCCGTGATGATATCTTGAATACTGTACAAAGCGGCGTTTAACCCAACTCACTCACTCACTCTATAGACACACATGTGTAATTATGTTACAATCATGGTTGAGTAGTGATGTCCCAGCACAATCTCATTAAAATCAGATTCTCGCTATCACTAAACAAAGATCTGAGGACATCCCATTACGGGTCTCGTCAGAACGAACTTTCATCCCACCAAACAAAGCGTCGCTTACTAGATCATGAAAGTGACAGTCGAAAAGATGTTTTCTAATCATGCAACCTCGAAAACGTTAACACGGGGTATTCCGAACGTAAGTCACGGCCCGTACGACTGATTCCGTCAAACTCATCGTCTATTTCTCGCTTTCGTGGGAAAAACATTTGAAAGGAGGCGTTGTACAGTACGTGGGAGGCACTGCAATACAATCGCAACCATATACTAGATGTTCCGGAATGTTCGTTTGTTCAGTTTTCAAAATTTTAATCGAGAACTGTGTCAACATATTTTCAACGTAAAGCTCGATAGAGCTGCTTTCTAATTGGCTGATGTCTTGTTAGTCGTTTTAGTGGTCGGTCAAAGTTCGCGAAAGGTCGTTATGACGTGACCCGTATTGGGATGTCCTCAGATCTTTGTTTAGCGGCAGCGAGAACTTATGGTATGCATGACAGTAACGTTTCATCAAAGATATGCCAAGTTGTACACTTCGTTAGCATACGAAGATAAACTAAGTACGGAAGACCATATGGTATGCCAAAATAATACTATGAGACAGATGGTACACCGAGATGGTATTGTATGACAAGTTGGTCTAGAGATTGTATTCCGAGATGGTATTGGATGCCAAGTTGTACAATATCACGTATTCGAGATTGTATTCCGAGATGGTATTGGATGCCAAGTTGTACATATATTGTGTACATAAAGAGAAATAGATTTAGATTGTATTCCGAGATGGTATTGGATGCCAAGTTGTACAATATCACGTATTCGAGATTGTATTCCGAGATGGTATTGGATGCCAAGTTGTACAATATCACGTATTCGAGATTGTATTCCGAGATGGTATTGGATGCCAAGTTGTACAATATCACGTATTCGAGACTGTATTCCGAGATGGTATTGGATGCCAAGTTGTACAATATCACGTATTCAAGATTGTATTCCGAGATGGTTTTGGATACCAAGTTGTACATATATTTTGTACATAAAGCGAAAATAGATTTAGAAATGGCAGCCATCCTATTCATCATTCATACCTAACTGGAGCAGTATAAATGACGGAACGGCAGCCGAATGATTTTTGGTGACGTTTCTATATTCTCGGAAGATCGAGAATAGCAGATCTCTATCATCTTGTTCGTTCATGTCTGGATAGTGTATCATAGAGATACTTTGGACCTTTTTGATGAAGACACTGATAAGGGAGTGAAAGAATCTTAAAGCTCTATTCCTTGTCGCATGGGCAGCCAATGCAAAGATTGCAGAACTGGTGTGCTATGGAATCTCTTGCTGGTCCTGCCGATAATAATAGCGCCAGTGTTCATCACCATTTTGGGTGTGTAATGAATGGTATCGGGTTCCCATTCCATGAGTAATCCAGAAATAGAGATTGAACAGACGAATGCTTCTTCTCAGTTGTTCTTATAGCATCTTAACGTCCGATATTTTCTCCACACTTCTGATGCTTAACAAGACATAACGTTTGGCATTACTTGTCTCGACAAATGGGATATCTTCTACATTTCTATGCGAATGTCTATATTCTCCAATACGCATACCATACTCAATCTCCAGGTACGAACACCCAATGGCTAAATGGGAATGGTGTTGTCGAGAGAGTGAAGGGCCTGTTGCATGTCCAAGAACAGCTGTTGTTTGTGCTGGGGGATGAAGTCGCTCGTCTGTAGGATGTCAATTACTTCCTCTGCAACATATTTTATATATTTACATATGGACCTAATATTTCTATCTATGTTACAACAAAACAGAAAACAGCCGTTTCTCAATAGGAATACGATGGCTTGCATCAACCAACTCAGCGAGCATGACCATCCCATCCCGTTAGTCGCCTCTTACGACAAGCATAGTCGCCTTTTACGACAGGAATGGGTTGCTGTAGACCAATTCTATCCCGGATCTTCACGGGTATTTTTGTCAGTGAGCTGGACAAACAAGCTTACCTCTCAGGCCGGCAATCAATACTTTGATGTCCACGGACTCGAACTCTACCAGAACCTGGAAATCATTCAGTGTTTACAGGAAAATGTTTAAAATATGGACCGATTCATATACGTAAAGCTCGTTGTTATAGTATAAGCATCTAAGAGGTATTTCAAAATATACAATGTTTTCATGAAACTTTATTTATGGATAGCAATATCTTTGTATTCTTCTTTTTACGATGTTTCAGAGCTACTTCTTGCTCCTTCATCAGATGAATGTTTAGTTACTGCACAGAGTAATGTGCGTAAAAATATCAAATTAAGTAACCTCGTCCTTTCAGTGCGTTTTACAGCTTATATAAACGTGGTGTTTGATGAGGACCAAGCTGACATGCCTTGAAAGCATGTTTCACGACGACTGTCGAGCGTGTACACGGCTATATAGCAAGGGCCATGTCGATATCAGTTTTCCTGGCTCCGCCCTTTATCCTTTCCTTACTAGAGCCGGAAGATATCGCAAAGTGCCACGTGTCAATGTCCTGACCTGTATGCATTTTGGGTCTTTGTCTTGTTTTTTTAGCTTCACTCAGCTATATCATTTCGGCATGTGAAAAATAGTGATTGATAATGTGAAGAACGAAGAATGTGAGGGTACGATGACGCAATCAACTCTCTCAATTCATTCATATGAAAATATATCTTCTAAACAGATGATTTAAAAGAAATTTAAATTAAACAACAACTTGGAATTCTGATGTTGATACAAAAATGCTGACGTTTAGCTAAAATAGTTTTTGTCAAGTACATGTTTGATATTGCGCATGCGTGTTTGGATACCTGTATTCATCTGTTTGAGATAAGTTTCAATTAGTTGCAGTCCAGCCGCCTCTTGTTTTTTATGTTTACTGCACAGAAATGAAGATAATCTAACCATTGATGTTTATCATCATGATGTTTAAACAACACAATCATCCCACATTGTTATATTATAAGGGTAACACTATTTTTCAGGGTATTATCATTTGCAGAAGCCCGAGGTCTTCCATTAACTGCCCGACGACGGAAAAATAGCTTTACCTTTATTATAGCTAAAATGGATATAGTCTGCTATCAAATAAAAATAAACAACAATATCGGTTTTAAAACATTGACTGCAATCAACACACATAATATAATAAACAGCAATAACCAGTGTCAAAAGTACAGCTGGCCACAATAAGTGGCAGAGAGAATAGTGATGTCATTTTTATCGATGACGCCACAATGGCTGCAACGCTATCTCCTGTGAAAGCCAGTTTTGGATGAAAAATATGTATGTCATCATTATATGAACGATAGCACGGTAGCGATTGTAAATCAGAATAGGGCCCTTACATTTGGGAACAGGGGGCCAAGCTCGGTGACATTGTGTGTCTTGGTTCCGCGATTGTGTGGTACGTTGATCATGCTGTCGAACAACTTGTTTGACAGTCTCAGTTTAAATTAGATACAGATCGTCGTAGAATGGCTTGAATATTGCTTCCAGTCGAGTAAAACAACAAGTAAATAAAACATACAAATGCTACTTCAACTACTACTACTACTACTACAACTACTACTACCTCTACTACTACTACTGCTACTACAACTATACTATTACTACTAGCACCGTCATTACTAGTACTACCACCACCATCACAAATACTACTACTATTACTACTACTACTACTACTACTACCACTACTACCAGCGCTACCACTACCACACCAACTACTACTACTACCACTACCACTATCACTACTACTACTACTACTACTACTACTACTACTACTACTACTACTACTTCTAATGATAACAATAATAGTAACAGTTTGCAAGGGCCCTGAGCTGATGATTAGCCTAACCAGCCTCACTGTGCCATGATCTCCAAACCCTCTTTGCTGCATTGTTTACTTTTATTTGTGCTACTAACTACTACTACTACTACTACTACTACTACTACTACCGGTAGTAGTACTACTACTACTACGACTTCAACTTCTACGCCTGACTATGAAAATAGCAATAATAATAGTAACAGCAATTTCCTATCTAAGCAACAACTACTTACCCGAGTCAATGCTTTAACACCCATGGTGTCTATGAAGGTGACCCCCGCCATATCCAAGATGATACAGTCAACACCCGAGTCATTCTGAGATTCTGGCTCCGTCGGTTTTCCATTCTCTTCCCTCGTATCTTCGAATTTCACCTTCCGTAAGTCCTTGTTCCCATTCTGCTGAAATATTCCGTAAAATGCACTCATGTCTGTTTGTTCTGATTGGACCAAGATATATCGTTTTGTTTTGTTTGTTTGTTGTTTAACGCCGTACTCAGCAATATTCCAGCTATATGACGGCGGTCTGTAAATAATCGAATCTGGACCAGACAATCCAGTGATTGACATCATGAGCATAGATCCACGCAATTGGGATACGATGACATGCATTAGCCAAGTCAGCGAGCCTGACCACCCGATTCCGTAAGTCGCCTCTTACGACAAGCATAGTCGCCTTTTACGGTAAGCATGGGTTGCTGAAGACCTATTCTACCCCGGATCTTCACGGGTCACATATGTAGTGCTCATGTTATCATCCACTGTTTTGCCTGATTATTCTCTGCATCTCTTCAATTGGCATCAAACACAATTATTACTTTTACTAATAAATATTAAATACCTGTTTCTTTTTTTCCCTCTTTCTTTTTTCAGCGTCCAGTGCTGCCCTCTTCCTCTTTATTTTCATAGGATTTACACCAGAATCGGTGAAAGATTTAAGAACAAATTGTTCCGAATTTGCAAAGTATAGAGGCGCTTCAAATGTCAAAATTTTCACGCTTGGGAGAACTTTTACCTGAGGGTGAAAAGAAATTAAAACTCAGGAACACGATTATAGCAGAAAGTATATGGTACAAATATTTGGCATCGTTGTGAATCTAGTCTGGTTAGTAGTTTCAGTTGTTGACATTTCTCGTAAATAGTGCATTTTTTAAATAATTCTTGTATAGGTTTGTAAATATTGTTGTTTAAAATGGGCAATTATAGTGAAGATTATTGACAAAATGCAGAACAGTTAAATACTTATCTACCTAGCTCTGAAATACCATAGTGATGACAAAGTTTTATCGGGAACAATCTAGGATGAGAACCCACTATCAGCCACCTGATCCTAACACAACTAAGAGGCACAACTCTGAATGACGAGTTGTTACGCTTTAGACTACTTGGCTACCTGGGAACATTCAGGATATTCTGAAATAGTGAGTATGTTACGTTATACATATCCTCTGTGTCTTGTGCTGACAAGCAAAGTCAAATACTAGTTTACATTGATTGATATAAAATTGATAAATGAGTGAGTATGGCTTTTCGATGATTTTCATTTGTAATATTTGAGTCATATCATGGAGGGGGACAAGAGGAATGGGGTTTACACCATGTATTCAAACAGGAAACTCGGGTCTTTAGCTTGACGAGCAAACACTAATACTGCAAGGCAACCAACGACGACTGGAACACGAAAGAGCATCTGTGACGCTGGTGAGTAATTGAGCGAATTACTCAGTCAGTTTACTCCGCTTTTAACAATAATTCAATTTGGAACAGAACACACCATCTAATGTCAGGCATAAGAGGCAAAACGCTGAACAGCGAGTTGGTTGACCTTGGGTCACGTTCCACAAATAGATCGTCATGCTTCGAGTGAGTGACTGGGTATTGTTTTACGCCGCTTTAAGCAATATACCAGCAATGTCACGTCGGGGGACACCAGAAATGGGCTCTACACAGTATCCCATTTGGGGAATAGAACCCGGGTCTTCGGCGTGACGAGCGAGCGCTGTAACCACTAGGCTACCCCAGCGTCCTCGTAGCGCCAAGACTGACGTAGGTCTGTGTATGAGTAGAAGAGTTAGGATCATCTTGAATAACCGTTACTTACACATTCGTACCTCTTCTTTGACCTGTACTGCGATGTGGAATCTACTTCGCCCTTCAACGTAAACCCGGATCTGGCAAAAAGTATAAAAGTAGTCAACAATTCCGGAATAATCCCCATTCACCTTTATATGATGGTTTCTAGGTTTCGTATTCAATTTACAATTTGTTAATGCTAAAAGTTTAGTTGATCGAGACACCGGTCTCACTCTTCGTTATTCACGAAACACTTTATTGAGGCTGAGTTTATTTCCTAGAAAAAGTAATATCATATTGTGCTATGTTTTTCTGCCACGTACAAGTGAAAATAAAAACGACAAACCATTTCAATATTCAATTTTCAATATTCAATATTCAATTGTCGTTTCCGAATACCTCACTCACTCAATATGAATCCCTATCAAATAGTGATGATAACGGGTGTGAAAAAACAACTATAAGAACACTCCACAACTGTATGACAGAAGGATGACTTCAACTTTCCACTAGACACTGTGCCTTTATGTCATCAATACAGCAGCTCCATCCTTTGGTGATAACATGTACATGAGCTACAGTCGAGTGAGTGAGTGAGTGAGTTGGGTTTAACGCCGCTTTTAACAGTATTCCAGTTATATCGCGGCGTGTCAGCTTAATGTGGGAGGAAAGCCCCAAGTGATGCAGGTCTTAGACGTTTACCACTTCGGTGAAACCCACGAGCACGGGTATGGTGCTGACAAACCTAGAAACATAATCGGGGCGAACCGGGATTCGAACCCACAATCAAAGGTTGAGCTACAGTCGAGATTTCAAAGAACGTCATACGACTCTTGCTCAAAAGTTGTTACAAAACTCCCAAAAGATGTTCAAAGGACTTTTATGGTAAACACGTGGAGAATATTTTCAAATTTGACGCACCGGTGATAAAAAGTCCTAAGCATCCTTACTTTAACTTGTATTATCCGTTCTTGTGTTTTTCCAGGTGAATAATTGACTTGTCTGGTATCATCACTATTTGATAGTGAATCATAATTATAGGCTCATGAGCAGAAGCCGGAATCGAACACTGCCTTAAGCAAAAATTTCTTATGATTACGGAAATCGCTTTTGACGCTTTTATTTACTTAAAGCTATCTGCCATTTCACAAACGACAACCACTTAATATAATAAGTATGAACATAATGTCTGCACCATATAAGGATTAAAATGAACAATATGGGCCCCTAATCCTGCATGGTTAATCAGATGCGGATCAAGGAAATTGAAAATTCTACCGGTTCACAATACTCCCAAATCACGCAATAAACAAAACCCCATAAAAAGGTTGGCATGAAAGTTTTCCGAAAATGGAGGCACCCCTCTCGCCATCCACGCACCCACAAGCCCAGGATCTGCCTGTGTTGACTAAACTAATACACGAGCCCTCGGTTAAGAATGTTTCTGTATTGTGTTGCCGTACCTTTGGGTTCTGCACACCACGGTGAGGATGGAGAAAATGATGCCGATCCCGAGGCCGACGTCAGCATCCAGCAGGATCACACACAGGAGAGTTGTCACCCATATACTCTGGGGGCACATGGGACATATTAGGGTATACTTCAGTCATGATGTCAAGACAAAAGTAACCACTAAAAATAAACGAAAGATAAATGCAAAGGTAGGATTTTCACTTTTGTACATAAACACAACGCCAAGTGCGAGTGATTCTCTTTGCTATATTCTATTTTGTTTCTTTTATATCTGGTATTGATCCAACGATAATGGAACACCCCTCGAGACAATAATAAAAATAACTCTACTTATTTTCAAGTGGCATTCTAAAACCGTGGTATCAATGTATGTAAAGTTGACGTTTCGGTTCGGAAGCTAGTATCTTTTTGAAACACTTGCCACGTTGCGGTACAGATGATAGTACCTCTGTAAAAAACTTGCGCCGTTTCGGTACAGACTCTAACACAGCACTTGCGATGTTACGGTAGAGATGCTTGCACATTTATCAAGCACTTGCCAAGTTTCTGTACGTATGCTAGTTACCGTCATCAAACACTTGTCACGTTTCGCTACAGATGCTTGCACATTTAACAAGCACTTGCCAAGTTTCTGTACGTATGCTAGTTACCGTCATCAAACATTTGTCACGTTTCGCTACAGATGCTTGCACATTTATCAAGCACTTGCCAAGTTTCTGTACGTATGCTAGTTACCGTCATCAAACATTTGTCACGTTTCGCTACAGATGCTTTCACATTTATCAAGCACTTGCCAAGTTTCTGTACGTATGCTAGTTACCGTCATCAAACATTTGTCACGTTTCGCTACAGATGCTTGTACACTTATCAAGCACTTGCCAAGTTTCTGTACGTATGCTAGTTACCGTCATCAAACATTTGTCACGTTTCGCTACAGATGCTTGTACATTTATCAAGCACTTGCCAAGTTTCTGTACGTATGCTAGTTACCGTCATCAAACATTTGTCACGTTTCGCTACAGATGCTTGTACATTTATCAAGCACTTGCCAAGTTTCTGTACATATGCTAGTTACCGTCCTCAAACATTTGTCACGTTTCGCTACAGATGCTTGTACATTTATCAAGCACTTGCAACATTTCGTTACAGATTTTCAACTTTTCATCTTCATCTCAACATTACAGTGCTAATACAGAAACAGCTACACCAGACTTCCTGTCGCTATTGCAAAGTAACAATTTTGCTAATACTGAAACATTTCCTGTTTGTGTGTTGCATCTTTGGCGATTTCGCTCTACATAAACTCACAAAATCCCACTTTGACCTCCTCCACAGAACGGGAAGCTGTAACAACTGCCTGAACATGCTTCTCAGGTTGACGATAATGACCGAGGACAGGACACACTGAATAATCAGACACAATAATTCTTACAATTGTATTCTAAGGACTGACTATCATGCTTTTGGGAATGCAAAAAAATCAGAAAACAGGGACGATTTAAAGCGAAATATCTGGAAAATAACCCTTAAAATAATGTGCTTCAATCACCGGTTTGCCTGACCCATAAACGATTATTTACAGATCGCAGTGATATAGCTAGAATATTGGTGGCTGCGCCATTCAACAACACTCACCCAATCTCCTGCTGCTCCCTCTATTTAGGGACAACTTTACTTATTTAGGGTGACATAAGTAATACATTTAATCTTGTTATTTGTCCACATTAAAACGAATTCTTGTTTCTCACTCTGGTCATTTTTTTTTATGTTATAGATTTAATTTCCAACCACTCCAAACTAAATTGACTTGCTGGTCACCAGAACGAGTTACATCAAAAATGAAATTTCGGAACGGAAATGATAGCGGAACCGGAATCTAAATTTGCTATATGAAGAACCAAATGATTTTTTTAGGGTCAATCAGTTGTGAGAAATGATATTTTTATGTAGCATCACACTGACATAAAATAACAATTTAAAAAGATAACTTTTAATATAAAAAGTATAAAGTATATATGTACTCACAGAGGGAAGAGAGTAGAAGAGTGGACCGACCGCTATGACCACCACCAACACAACACAGCAGCCCACGAGGGAGGCGATCTGCGACAACAGTAGGAACAAGCTACAGATCGGACATGACAAGACATATGTATACAGAAACACTTAAAAACACATTCCCCTTTTCAATCGAATACAATGCAATAAATTATTATTTTAATTTTCTCAAATTTCTATGGGACATTTGCACCACAATTTTTATGTACAGATTTCATACGAAATATCGAGTTTGGAATGATTAACGGTGTACATTTTGTTTCATTTTGATTTGGTGGGCTTTTAAAGAATATATTATGAGTTTATTCTCTTATTTTCTATGGAAATGTGTTTACGACCATGTTACTAAATTCAGACAAAGATGCCGAAGATGGCTGGTGTGTTTCATTCTGATTTGGTAAGCGCTTTAAGAAATTAATTTTAAATTTATATTTCTCTTATTTTCTCGGGAAGATGTATACATTAATAAGTTCATTTTAGAAAAATGTACCACATATGGTTGGATACACAGTGTTAAGCTTGTTTGACAGTGACATACAAAAGGTATTTATAATATTCCAGGACATTCCAGAGATTATATAATATTAAGGTATTCATAATATTCCTGGACATATTCCAGAATTTCTGTCGGATGAGAACGACGGTTCCAGTCTTTTCGAAAGGGTTGGGTGGATCTACTTCAGCGGTCGTTGTAGATTCACCTGGGTAATGCCCCCAGCACCGTCCTGCACGACACTGCGAGCAACAGAGGCAGCAGGGATGTAGCCAGAGAAGATGGAACAGAGGACGCTCCCGGCACCGTACGCAAACATCTCCTAGGCAACCAAATCACAAAGTCTGATAGAAGAACGTCTCTGATACGTGAAATGTCGAGAATATGCTGAGCCGATACAATGGGGAAACAAACTGACCGTTTTACTCTGAGTTGGAGATTGGACATCAGTTGATTTTCTTAAACCGAGTCGTGCTTACTTACTCAGTTTGTAACCAAGCAGTTGAGAGCGATCCCAATCAGATATTTGGTCCGTGATCTAAGCAGCTTTTGGAACGGATTAAACAGTTTTTTTCGAGAAAAGTATTTTAATGAGTTCACTCAAATTTCGAGAAGTCGAGGCTAGATGATAGAAGAAACACCCATAACTTCTCAAATTCCGCATTGTTTGGAGTAAGCGCTGTTTAAAGCTATTTTTGGCGGATATATTCTACCAATGTTTACTACGTAACGAGCGAAAGCACTAAGCACTATGCTTTTCTGACGCCCCTTCTTCTTAAAGAAGGCATGGTTGGCCCAGTCGTCTAAGGCTTCGGAATCCGACGAGTTGCCTCCCTTATACGTGCCTATGATCGTGGGTCCGGATCCCAGATTAGCCCTATAATGTTATGTGATATGTCAGCACCATACCCATGCTCACGGGTTTCACCAAAGTGGTAAACGTCTAAGACCTGCATCACTTCGGAGCTTCCTCCCACATCAAGTTGACCCGCCGTGAAATAACTGAAATACTGTTTAAAGCGGCGTAAAACTAAACTTAGTCACCCTTATGGTTACGCATCTGGTTCAAATGACGTTTCTCATATCATAAATGAGAACAGTTCTTGTACTTTATTTCATTCGTACCAAAACGGGTTCAGATAATGAGTATAACAAGAGATATCTAAACGTTACACATCTGGTTTAGATGGTGTGTTCTATTACACAAATGAGCAAATGGTTTGCTCACCTGATTAGCATTGACCGTCTGTTTGTTTTTGAGTGCTAACATCTTAGCCATCGAGACTGACTGCGCGAAGGCTATGACTCCAATGATGACGGCATCGCCAATGTGTGACGTCACTAGGCTGACGTCAGGGATCTTGGGTAGGGGAATACTGCATGAAAGGAGTATGTATTACTGTCAGTATAACCACATGTCGATCATATGGACATATGAAGCTTGGATGTAGGGTCCGGCTGCTCACGATACACTGCTGGCGTTGGGGACTATTTGGCCTTCAGGACCCCGTTCCACAAAGCGATCTTAAAGCTACGACTGTCGTAAGCCTATGTTAAAATATGGGAGTTACGATCGTCCTAGCACTAACATCGCTTTGTGGAACGGGGCCCAGCACGGCAATTGGCTGGGGGAGTCTCTTCACCATTGCGTCCCTTCACCGTGACAGGATCCGATGGTCGTGGGTTCGAATCCCAGATTCCACGAATCTCACTCGTTCATTAAACTGAACTGTACCATCAAAAAGTATTTAACACACTAATACAAAAATATTAGTATTCTTAGTAATACATAATAATTATAGAAAATATGTAACCATGAATACATACCCGGCGGGGATGACTCCTATGACTTTAACGTTAAAGTTGTTCTTAAACTGTCCGAAATGCGAAACGACTGTTCCAATTATCACCTGCAGACACATACAGAACTCATAATTTCAAGACAAACTCTCCCCTGGTTGGTCCTATAATTGTAACAAGAACCAGACGCACATATATGTGTATGCCCACGGTACCTCCTATGATCGTAACTATGTTGACGTTAATTCCACAGTAATGTACATGTGACAAATACGCGGTTGGACTGTACGCCACCAGATGGACATTATGTTTTCAAAAGAGGTACATGAAACCCACGACACTGGGCGTGTGTCTGTGTTAATAAGGGTCGAGACTTTGTGGGCAAGCGATGCGTTCTTTGAGTATTTCTGCGTTGTTTTAAAGGTCGAACTATAATAAGGACCAGTTGGGCCGAATCAGAGTCGTTAATGTCATGCGATCGTTGAGTATTAACACCAGAGGTCACTGAGTTGTTTTAAAGGTTTAACTATAATAAGGACCAGTTTTGGCCCGATCAGAGCCGTAAATGTCATGCGATCGTTGAGTAGAAACATCAGAGATTACTGCATTGTTCTAAAGGTCGAACTATTATAATGACCAGTTTGGCCCAATCAGAGCCGTAAATGTCATGCGATCGTTGAGTATTAACACCAGAGATCACTGAGTTGTTTTAAAGGTTGAACTATAGTATGGGTCAGTTTTGGCCCAATCAGAGCCGTAAATGTCATGCGATCGTTGAGTAGTAACACCAGATGTCACTGTGTTTTAAAGGTCGAACTATAATAAGGACCAGTTGGGCCCAATCAGAGCCGTTAATGTCATGCGATCGTTGAGTATTAACATCAGAGATTACTGAGTTGTGCTTAAGGTCGAACTATAATAAGGACCAGTTGGACCCAATCAGAGCTGTGAATGTCGTGCGATCGTTGAGTATTAACAACCAGAGGTCATTGAGTTGTGCTTAAGATCGAACTATAATAAGGACCAGTTGGGCCCAATCAGAGCCGTAACTGTCATGCGATCGTTGAGTATTAACGCCAGAGGTCACTGAGTTGTTTTAAAGGTTGAACTATAATAAGGACCAGTTTGGGCCCAATCAGGGCCGGAAAAGTCAAACGTTACGGAAAGTTATTGAACGTGTACATATGACTGACACCTGGCATGCTTAAGTTTCGTTCGAATCACTTGCAAGAGTCTATGTTGATACCGGCTTTAACTAAATCAGTTTGGGTCAAATGCTAGTTAATGTTGGAATATTTACACTTAGACAAAACATTCTTGAAAACCTAAAAATCATCAAGTTTGGCAAATATTGACCAAACCTATATGTATCCATATATATGAATTAATAAAGTGAGGGGGCACGGGTGGCCAAGTCGTCTAAGGCGCCGCGATTCGCTGTGCAGAGTTGCGTCCCTTTGGCGCGCCAGAAACCTATGATTGTGGGTTCGAAACCCGATGCGCCCCGATTATGTTTCTAGGTTTGTCAGCACCATACCCGTGCTTGTGGGTTTCACCGAAGGGGTAAACGTCTGAGACCTGCATCACTTCAGGCTTTCCTCCCACATTAAGCTGACACACCGCGATATAACCGCAATACTGTTAAAAGCGACGTTAAACCCAACTCACTCACTCACTAATAAAGCGAAATGTCATCATTTCCGTGTACTCAAATGCACAAGTATATGCGATCATAATGTTTTGTTATTACTTAAGCTCATAATAGTAATTATTGAGCTTTTATTCTCCATTTTAAGCAAAGGCTCAAAGATGATTTACAGCAATTCTGGAGTGCTTCTGTAAATTCTTCTCCAAAATGTGATCTTTATAAGCATTTTAAATCCATGTTAAATGTTGAAAGGTACTTGTCATGTCCACTCCCTACCCATTTAAGAATTGTTTTTACTAAATTCAGGTGTTCAAATTTTAAAATAGCTTTAGAAACTGGCAGATATAGTAAAACAGACCGTTCACTCAGATTCTGTAACTACTGTCGTAGTAAGGGAGTTAATGTCACTGAGGATGAATTCAGTGTACTCTTTAATTGTAATTTATATTCTGCCCTAAGACAAAAATACCTTGTTAATCTTCTTATGCCTACTCATTACAGTAATTCTCATGTAATAAATATTCTTAGTAATTATAATGAGCAAACATTTTTTTCTAGTTTGTAAATTCTTATATTATGCTCACAAAATAATTAATGATAAATTCTGTGCCCTGTAAATGTCATGCTCACATGTCTGTATTTTGGGCCATTGGCCTTTTACTGAATAAACATGTCTGTCTGTCAGTCTGTCTGATAATGACTATCACTGAAGTATTATTGCGTATTTGAGTAAACAGAAAGTCTCAAATTTGTTTTCAGTTTTAAACGATAACGGATAATGATAACTGTATTTCATCATACCTCGTGTTCAGAAAACAATAATGCTGGCCAGGATTTTTATCAAAAAATTTGATTATCTTCACATCTTATTTTAACGAACATTTTTTTAGAAAGCATATGTGATCAAATCACAGTGAAATCAAACACCAGTACACGTTAAATCTGAAAAAGAGAGACATAAGACATTAAGACAGTTTGAGTATAGTACAAGTTATGGGTATTACCAACCACTATCAGTTCAATGGGTACAGGGATGCGGAGCCTCTTTTTGAATCTCTCGTTAATCTGTGTCTTGATGACGTATATGATGACCATGCTGACGGCTGACGTCACCACAGGTATCCAGTTGGTGTCCGCGATGTTCCGGAATATCTCTATCCACGTCTAATGATAAAACATGGCGTGAATCAGTGGTTAAACGCTATCACGACATCTAGTCATACACACGTTTTGATAAATCATAATTACAAGTGTGCTTTCTTAAAAAAATACGAATATATTCTTTCAAGTTTGAAGTTTTATCATTCTTGTGGGATAATTAAGTATGCAGAAGGATATAAACAAACGTCAACGCCAGAAAATAACCAGTCTTAATCATTAACCAAAACAGATTTCGTCGAGCGCAAAATAACAGTGAAAATTAAATGTATGGATCATTGAAATCAGTGATGACACCAGTGGAAAGAGATTCTTTAAATTAAGCCATGGAGAAATAGTCACATGCTGGGAGGACGGAATTAGCACGGGACATAAATACGTTAGAAGTAATTCCGTGTCTACGAACCAAATGTTATAGCTACCAAGTGAGACATGTTAATAGGACAACCCACGGTAAAGTGAGCCTCTGAATGAAACCTCGGTGACCATCTTCATTAACCGCAGAATGATTTATCTGCCCTCGGGGGATAACACATTGATACGCTATGCCTTGAGCAAGTGTACTAGTGGCTGACAGTATGAGCACTTTTCACCGTCATACTGGTGAGGGATGACGAAGGATAAGGCTGCGGGTGTTTTCTAGGGGGTAGCTGGTTGAAGTCCTATCTGAGCAGAACTAATATACTTTAATGTTACTTTAACAATATTCCACCAATATCACTGCGGTGCACACCAGAAATGGGCTTCACACACTGTACCCATGTGGGGAATCGAAACCGGGACTTTCACGAGACGAGCGAACGCTTTAACCACCAGGCTACCCCACCGTGCCAAAACCTGATGAAAACAACTTAAATCGATCACTCAGAAATTTCTGCCCATTTCGCTATTCTTTGATCATGCTGAAAAATAAAATTTTAGACTGGAATGATTTCGATGAATTTTCCCAACATACCTTTATGACCTTGAAGACGCCATTAAATCTCTTGACCTTCAACCCAAGCACGTTCTTTATCTGACTGGACACGACGTGGATGGCGACGCCGGTGGTGAAGCCGCTGATGAGGTACTCCGACATATATGTCGTCAAGAAGCCCATTCCCAGCTTCCCCAGGACCATCTGTAGGGAATACAGTAAAAACCTGCCTAGTCCAGACACCAATAGTCAGGACACCCATTAATAAGAACAGACAGACAGACAGACAGACAGATAGACAGAGCATACAAACAGGGCATAAACAGACGGGACATACAGACACATAGATAGACGAGGCATACAGACACTTAGGGCATACACACAGCCAGACATACAGACAAATAGACAGGGCATACAGTCAGATATCTAGGAGGGCATAGACAAACACTGGGCATGCAGGGAGATAGATAGACAGGACATACAGGCAGACGGTCAGACAGCCAGGACATACAGGCAGATGGTCAGACAGCCAGGACATACAGGCAGACAGTCAGACAACCAGGGCATACAGACAGACAGTCAGACAGCCAGGACATACAGGCAGACGGTCAGACAGCCAGGACATACAGGCAGACAGTCAGACAACCAGGGCATACAGTCAGACAGCCAGGACATACAGGCAGACGGTCAGACAGCCAGGACATACAGGCAGACGGTCAGACAGCCAGGACATACAGGCAGACAGTCAGACAACCAGGGCATACAGGCAGACGGTCAGACAGCCAGGGCATACAGGCAGACGGCCAGACAGCCAGGGCATACAGGCAGACAGCCAGGGCATACAGGCAGACAGCCAGGACATACAGGCAGATGGTCAGACAGCCAGGGCATACAGGCAGACAGTCAGACAGCCAGGGCATAAAGACAGACGGCCAGACAGCCAGGGCATACAGGCAGACGGCCAGACAGCCAGGGCATACAGGCAGATAGCCCGGGCATAGACAAACACCCGGCATAGAGGCAGACAGATAGACAGGACATACAGGCAGACAGTCAGAGCGTTACAGACAGGCAGACAGACACGCATTGAGAGCAGCGAGACAAGGCATACTGGCCGATTGACAGACAAATGGACATGGCAGACATGCAGGTATACAGAAAAACAGACATACAGACATCCAGACATAGACATGCACAGACACTGTATATATAATACTACTTAAGTCAACACCAAGACATTGAAAGCGTGTGACGTTGAACTGGACTTACGAAGAATACGTAGAATATTTGAGACTTAATACTTAACGCATTAATACCGCCACGCCATCAGAAGGCACTATATGGCCTGGCTCCATTACATAGCCTAAGCGACAAGTGCAGATGCGGATTAGAATTGGTCTTCAGCAACGCATGCTTGTCGTAAAAGCTGATTTAATGGGTTGTATGGTCATTATTTACAGACCGCCATCATATAGCTGGACTTGCTGAGTGCGACGTTAAGCAACAAACAAACATATCCCAAGTCAATTAAATGCAATATGTTTTGATCATGTCCGAGGGCACAGGCATATCCAAGTCGTTGCCGCAATTCGCATATCAGAGTTGCGTCCCTTACAGATGCCAGAATACGATCACTGGTCTTTACCTCAGCATCACACCCGTCCTCGTGGGTTTAACCAACGTTGTAAACGTCTAAACCAATCTCATTCACTTCTATGGTTTCACATATTAGACTGACACACCCCGACATTCCCCAGTATGTTGTTACTGACAGAATAACGACATTTACCATGACCAAGCCGGACACAAGGGTAAGGGCTGTAGCAATTTCTATCTTTCTAAAATCGGTGGCCCTCTCAATGTCAAGGTCGGAAAGGTTCCCTGGTTGAGTCAAGTTGAAGGTCGTTCCAGGAATGCCCGTGTCAGCTGCCAGGCGTGTGTCAAGCACCGCGGCTATCATCAGACTCACGACAGCTATCGTACCTGTAAGTATTGGAAATCATTCAATCATGGTCATACAACACGCTGTAGATATGCCATTCCACAAGATTACATAGCCATGATGTTCCTTAAATTGAAAGTTAAAGTGAAATAACTGTATACCAGCACAAAGAAACTGAATATTGTAATGTTATATTCTACAGTTAATGATTTATGAAATATGCTAAGATATTTGCTCTCACGGGCATTGTTAATCAAATGTAACGGAAATTTTGAAAATGTCTCTCTTTCAATATTATTTATGAAATATATAGTAAACAGAATGTTACATAAGCAAATATACATTGTATCCTTCAAAGACTAACTTACGACCACCGCGTCAGTTCGAATAAAATCAAATCGTATTTGGTACGCAGATTTAACCAAAAAAATTAAAAGAAAAGAGGTGTATATAAATAGTTTCTTGATATTTGTTGTATTTGCTTCAGTAATGTAACTACACATCGCGCCCCTTTTCTCAATGCTTTTGAGGTTTGTGTTAAATAGTATTCGGGATTCAGAGCTGAGCAATGAGACTCGGAGTGAAAAATTAGACGCCATTCGTGATTCAAGGGAGGAGGGGGTAAGCACCCTCATTAACGGCACTTTGTCATAATTATTACAAGAACACAGTTATATAGAATACACTTCATTTCGTAATACTATCATTCTCCCCGACGTTCCCGAACGCTCCCCACGTTGACTGGACGTTTCCGAACGCTCCCCACGTTGACCGGACGTTCCTGAACGCTCCCCACGTTGACCGGACGTTCCCGAACCCCGCGTTGACCGGACGTTTCCGGACGTTATTTAGTGGGACCGACATGGTGGTAAACGTCTACAATCTGTATGGCCCCTTGCTGTCCTTCCTAATGGTGAATGATATATCACGCCTTACTTTGGTGATTTTGTTCCTATTGTTGCTGTTGCAAGCACTTATGATCTCAGAAACTGCTCAAAACTTCAAAATTTAACTACATTTCCACAACTCATGAACATAATATGATTAAGACAACGGCCTAATCCAATAAACGTAGTGTTCAGTCTGAATAGTTGTGTCAATTAAAAACAACCTCGTCCATCAAAGGATACAGACGCATTCCTAGAAGTGGGCAGTTCAGACGCGAGACGATTGAAGTGGGCAGATGTTTTTTAGCCACTTATGCATATGTGTAACACGGGACCGGGTTCCAGTTGAAGTTGACAAATTTATCAAATGAATAGTGAGATAAAACAAAACAGTGAGATGTGAAATTTGAGTTAATGAGCGGCCATTGAGCTGTGCTCACCAGACCGTAAATACAAGGTCGGCCCATCTTAATTAGTGTTCGGTTGCTAGACTTTTATGGCATGAACCATTCCACTAGGGTCCAGTCTAGCCATTGTGGCTAGCCGACAGTAGAACAGTAGTGAATTTAGATGCGAGTTTATTGCTAGGGGAACCCCGTGTTGACACGATTGTCGCGGGTTGGTAAATGTTCGCCATTAATAAAATGATTGTTTGTGGATTGCGAACATATTCATTTGCCCACACGAGTCATTCCATTTGATTGCAAATATAACGTTTTTCGTTCGCCAAATTTATGCTTTAGACAGTACAATTATGATATAGCCGTCACCACTACTAATGTCTCATTATTTCACGTAGGAATATGTCCCATTTCCCCACACCCCACTTTCTGTGTTGTATTTTGAAAGAATAAATAAAAGAAGGTTTTGTGTGGGACACTTTTATACTAATTATAAGAGGATGTTGTAAATGAATATGAACAGCCATGCTGTCTGACAGTTGATAGAATTTGAGATCTTCACAATCACCGGGTGTGACCATGTTGACAGAATCTCGTTAGGGTTTGTGATTTTTACATTTGCCCAATGACCATGGTGAGTATTGCTGGGGATACCAAACGTAACAGTTTATTATTAGAGGTTGTGAGTACCTATACCACGTAGATAGGATATCTTTAGGATTTTAATCCTTCTTTGAGAGGCATTTAGAAGTTGGAGTACTACGTTAGGAGAAGATTTATGGGTGACTTTAATCCTTTCTTTCTCTGTGGGTAATCCTTTCATGTTGATTGGAGGAAGTCACTCAACCAGGTCATGACAGGTTGTGAGTTTACTCACTAACTACTGTGAGCGTTTTTGGCATGACATCTTTTCTTGTATAAACATAGAAACGATGCTCACTCACTCACTGTTAATCTTCTGCAGTTTGCTGGCAAAGTGGGGATAAACCTCAGTGTCAAAGACGATCAAATTTAGTTCGAATCCTTGTTTATATGTGACATCTCCCAAATGGGGACATTTTCATACACTTGGCAAGTGATGATGAATTTTAATATTAATATTATTATAGTTTATGAAATTGTTAATAAAACTTTAATAAAATTGTGCTTCACTCTCACGAAAAATATATTGTCTGTGAGTAAATTTATATGTCACGTTACATCGGCATTTTTCAGTGATATTGGGACTACATGAAACATGGCTGGTTTTAAATTTCTGATACAGGTGCTTCTTCTCTTTGTGGCAAGAAAATACATTTTTTAGCAATATTTCACAATTTCAAGATAATAGCCTCCAGGGTTGAATATTGACAATACATTTTCTGTATTATTTTCTGAGGTCACCATAATAATTACATATAAGACAAAATGATATTCATCCTCTACTCCAAGTTTACATACAGGACATGTACATGTACATAAAAATAACGCTTGTCTTGACGATCTACCTTCATTTACCTTCAGTTTTAACAATCTGGCTATTAAGTCTATTAATCATATTACGATGTTTTGTTTTCTTTGAGATTACAGAGAGATATTCTTCAGGCTGTGATAAGTTTCGAAATCTGAATACAATCTGAACCTGGAACTATTGTTCAAAGTGCCGTTCCAAGGCCAAGAATAGGAGTTTCACGCTTATTTATCCAGGTGTTTCAGGTGAAAAGACGTTTACAGGTGACATCTTATACATATGGATGTCCAGGTTAATAAACAGAAATAATTATAAGGTATAGAGTTATATATATACATTGCATTTTATCAAGATAGTTCCTGCTCAAGAGCGCTCAGTCATATGCTCTTTTTAAGAGGATGGTCTTGAGGGTTGACCGGAAGCTGCTGACCACCTTGGATCTCATGACATCCACTGGAAGCTCTTCCCATATAGCAGTGCCAGCTCTGCTAAATTTTCTGTTTTCACACGTTGTTTCTGGGCTGGTGCACCACTATCGGTTGTTGGAATGCAGATCGTCATGCCCGTTCAAGAAGGCGACCCAAGCTGGACGCATGTGAGAGCGCTCTCCCAATTGTGTGGATGTTTTCGTAAATATTTGACAAAGCAACCATAAGAAGAAGTACATACGTCTTCCCCAAGAACTGAAGATAAATATAATAGATACGGGCGGTTGTACATTTGTATTTTGTGGTACAGAGGAGAAAATGCCATCTCGACATAGATATAGGAAGAAATCCGGCAAACAGGTGAGAAGCACAAGTGAGAAACGGAAGCCTTCGGGGTCACCTACAGACTCTCTGCCACCGAAAACACCGAGGCAGCTAGTACAGTCTACCATACAGATGCCTTCCGTTTTTACATTCGAAGCCAGTATACCTGAACAAACGGCTGAAAACCAGGAAACTGAACCGGTAAGTGAGAAACAACACTGTGATCAAAATGAAAATCTCTCACAGACAGCTTTTCTATGAACGTGTCGGCTAATCAGAAGGATATATCGTATCCATCAACAATATTTAACTTTATAAATGATGCCTCCATTGACATTCTCACAACTAAACTTAGCAGAGCTCTCATGTTGCCCCAACTCCAAGACAAGTTTGCCAAGTTATTTGAAAGTGTAGCTAAAGATCTTATCGAAGGTCTAGCCAGAGATATTGTACAACCGCTAAAGCAAGAAATCATTCATCTTCGACATGAACTCGAGATGAAAACTGATGATCTTGAACAGTACAGTAGAAGAAACTCTCTACGTATTAGTGGCCTACCTGAGTCCAAGGAGGAAAACATGGAGGCATTAGTGATGGAGGTCCTCAGAGACTTACACCCTGACCTTACAGCATCGGACATCGACAGATGCCACCGAGTCGGTGAGAAAAACATGGATAGGAACAGACAGGTCATCGTAAAGTTCGTAAGCTATAGAAACAGGCACAAAGTAATTTCAAACAGAAGAATGCTGAGACAAAATAGAAGTTCAGTCTATATAAACGAGGACCTAACCAAGCATCGAAGTAAACTGTTCAAACTGACCCGAGACTTAAAAGCAAAACACCTAATCTTTTCCACGTGGACTTATGATGGCCGAGTGTATGTTGAGGAACAACCCGAGGGTGTTACGAGGGTGATTCATTGCGAGTCTGACCTGGACAGATATCGCTAACTTTATTGAGAACTTACATTAGATAAGATTTGTACCCTGCACTGTACAGCTTCAGTTACAAGTAATCCATACTGCGATGCAACAGTGATACAAAAGGATCCGCCAAAGTATACTTATAGTAATGTCATCAAAACTAACTACTGTCACGTGTCCACACAACGGAAAACACTCCATGTATCTGTTGTTACTATTACTTGAGTCATGTACTATAATTGTATATAAGTTTACCTCTGTCTCTACCTTCTGTCAGCCTTCCTATGTATTCCTACCGAAACCTTCCTGTATCCTTTTCCTATTGCTTTCTGGTGTACACAGTTTTATGATGACTAACTATCCTTGCCATAATTCTTTGTCAAGATCTGCATTGCCGGTTTTGTTAAATATGCATGATATTTTGTTCTCTCAGTTATCTTACTATTGTCAGTGTTCCCGATCACACTACCACACACCTTTGAGAAGTATGTATATATTTATCTTACCCAATGGGTAATGATGTAATTCAACACCGTGTGGTGATCGGGGTTTTCAATTGTATTTTGTGTCAAAAGAGTCTGCGTTGCACACATAAACTCAGTCTAAGTAGTACTTCATTCACTGTATTTGTTCTGAACGAATTTTACAAATTGTGTGATATACTGCATGTCGAATGCAGAGCGTGCAGAGTGTTTGTATTTCTTTGTTTCATACAAGCTCAGATCAGAAGCGCTAATGTAACAATTGTATTGTTATTGTTGCTCATGCTAGCCGGGGAGGTACATCCAAATCCTGGACCACCGAACCGTGACAACGCTGACCAGTCACTGTCTATATTTCACCTAAATGCTAGAAGTATACGTAACAAACTCTCTTATTTAAGTGAATACCTTTCAGATTACAGCGTCGTTTGTTTTACCGAGACACACCTAGATGACAGTATTAAAAATGAAGACTTGAGCTGGGAAAACTTTTACGAACCGGTACGAAAAGACAGAAATATGTTCGGTGGTGGTGTTATGATATACTAGTATGTAAATAAGCTGTTATCTTTTAAAAGAAGACACGAATTAGAAAACATGCAAGACGAATCGATATGGATTCAAATATGCTTACCTCAAAGCTCAATTTTATTGTGCTCTGTCTACAGACCTGAACATAATTCAGTGAACTTTTGGACTCGCTTAGATGATAGTATTGAAAATGACCTGGATATTTCGTGCAAGATTACTATTGTTGGGGACATAAATGAAAACATGTTATTGTCTAGGAGCTTAAACGTAAATGAATTAATAAATAGGAAAAATCTACACAATATCATAACCGAGCCTACCAGAATTACGAACCATACCAGTAGTTTATTGGATCCTATTATTATCAGTGAAGATATAAAAGTCATCGACACTGGTGTAATTGATTTTGATAGTAAAATTAGCGACCATAGGGGAACTTACATTGAAATAGACTCTGGTTTGCGAACAAAATTAGCATATAAAAGAGAAATTTCATGTTTTAAAAACGGTGACTATGATAAACTCAATTCGCTCATTGAAAATACATGCTGGAATGAATTATTTAGTCAAAATTCAAATGTTGATGAAGCATGTAATCTGTTCTATAAATACTTGAATAAATATGTTAAAATATGCATTCCAACCAAAGTAGTAACCATTCGTCCAAATGACAAACCTTGGTATGACTTCAGTTTAAGACGAGAATCCCGGAAAAGAGATAGATTAAAAAAGAAGGCTAGAAAAAGTAAAAAGGAAAAAGACGTTCGGGCCTATAAAAATCAGAGGAACAAAGTAAATAACATGAAATGTCACGCTAAAGAACATTTTTACTCAAACCTCGATGAATTGCTATCAGAATTGCATGCAGAAAACAAATCCTCTTACTGGAAAGTTTTACGTAGCCGCTCTTAAAAAGTATGATATGGACGAACACCCGACAATTTGTACTGATATTGAAAAGGCAGAGAAACTGAATAAATATTTTCAATCTATATCTGACGTCCACGATACAAGAACAACTATGCCCGACTTCACATTTCGTACAGAGACAGAGATAAACGACATAATCATATCTAAAAAGGAAATTGAAGACATAATACAATGTTTGCCTCTTAATAAAGCCTCCGGACCGGATAAAATTTGTCATAAATTATTAAAGAAAACTGTATATTCTATAAGCGAAGCATTGTGTTTACTGTTCAATATGTCACTACAATCAAGTATATTTCCATCAGTGTGGAAAAAAGCAAACGTTATGCCATTAAGAAAGGGGATCACACTATCGTTTCTAATTATAGACCGATATCATTCATTAGTTGTTTAGGAAAATTGTTTGAGAGAGTAGTGTTCAAACATTTATATAATTATTTTCATGAGAACAAATTGTTGTATAAGTACCAATCTGGGTTTCAGGCTGGTCACTCAACTGTCCATCAACTAATAGAACTTTACCACCAAATTTGTACAGCGTTAGATAACAAAGAAAACTATTGTATTGTATTCTGTGATGTATCAAAAGCCTTTGATCGTGTATGGCACAGTGGGCTTGTGTATAAATTAGAGAGGTATGGTATAAAAGGCCAATTGTTAAAATGGATTACCTCGCCCGACTAGAACAAGATATTAAGACAGGACAACTAAATAAACAATATACCACAGGCATCTTCTTAGACTTCTCTAAAGCTTTCGACATGGTATGGCACGATGGGCTAATACAAAAACTTAAAAAAATAGGACTCAAAGGTCAGATAATAAACTACATCCAGGACTTCCTAAACAATCGTAAAATAACCGTGGGTATAGACCAAACTCTATCGGACCAATGTCCCCTAGAAAATGGTACTCCACAGGGCAGTATCCTCAGCCCCACCCTCTTCAATATAATGATAAACGATCTATTTGAGGGCCTATCCCCTAAAGAAAACACATCAAAATTCGCGGATGATGGAGCCATCTGGATCCGCACTAAAAGCATGAACATGGTCCAAAATTTACTCCAAAAATCTCTTAATAAAATACAACAATGGGCTGACAAATGGGGCTTCTCCCTTAACTCAGAAAAAACAACAGGAATAGTATTCAAACATAAAAACATGAAACCCGCCTCCCCAATCCTCCAGCTAAACAATCAAACAATCAAATTTCAAAAACAAACCAAATTCTTAGGACTTATTTTCGATGAACATCTCACCTGGGATGCTCACATTCAAAACCTAACAACTAAATGCAGTAAAGACCTAAACACCCTAAGATGCCTAACTGGCTCTAACTGGGGAGCATCCAAAGATACCCTCCTCTCTCTCTACATATCACTAATTAGATCAAAACTAGACTACGGCTGCGCCATATACAACACCCTAAACAACTCTCTATCTAAAAAACTTGACTCAATACAATATCAGGCTCTCAAACTAATTACACGCACCCAACATGGCACCTCCTACACCTCACTTCAGGCCTTAACAGGAGAAATGCCACTAAGTCTACGCAGGGAACAGCTAAGCTTAAACTTCTGGGCCGCGTCCCAATCAAACCCTCTCATCCAAAACTTAATAAACCAAAACATCAGCCCCAAAAACCAAGCTCTAGCTCGTAAACACCCCTTACTTACCCCAATATCCCAAAGAATAACAAACTACCTAAATGAACACCAAATTAAAAATCTTAAACAAAACTGCAAACAATCAAATATCTTCACCCCTAAACTTAAAATACCCAAAATAGACACAACACTAGCTAGCCAAATAAATAAACAAACCGACCCAAACATAGCTAAAACTACCACACTAGCATACATACACGAAAATTGGCCAAATTGGTGTCACATTTACACGGACGGATCCTCAAATCCGACCTCCAAACACACAGGTTTCGGAGTCCATACCACACAACCAACTAAAACCACACAATCCTTCCGACTCCCAAACAACCAATCAATATTCACGGCAGAACTAATGGGCATGGCCTCAGCCCTCCATAATCAAGAATCCAAAAAACACAAAAAAATCCTAATACTTACCGACTCCCTAAGTGGACTGCAAGCCCTCCAAAACAAAAATACCAAAAACCGACCTAAATTAATAAATCAAATACTTAAAAGCTCCAGCGACCTAACTAAGGCAGGCAAACAAATAACCTTCTTGTGGATACCCGCCCACGTAGGAATATACGGTAATGAAAACGCCGATAAAGCAGCTAAACTATCCCTCAAAATCCCAGAAATAAGCTTAAACTTACCCATCTCAAAATCAGAAATTAAAAGTGTAAACAAGCAAAAAATCACAAAAAAATGGCATAACCTATATCTAAACTCAAATAGCCAAATCAAAAAAGTGCTCAGCAAACCACTAACCAAACCAAAAATTCTCCATCCATCCCAAAAAATCGACAGAGTAATCACTAAACTCCAAACAGGACACACCAACCTAAATAACCACCTAAAAAATTAAAAAAAACACACTACAGGTAACTGCCCACACTGCAAACAACCAGAAACCCCAGAACACGCACTCATCCACTGCACACACTACCTAACACATCGAACCGCATTACAAACCACCCTTAATCTAAACAAGGCTCTAACTCTAGAAGAAATACTAAACCCACAAAATAAACTAGAAAACTTCAAGGCCTTAGGCGTATTCTTAATAAAAACGGAACTAATAAAACGCATCTAAAAACACAATAACCTACCAAATCAAAATCACATAAACAAACAAACATCTACCATACCCAGCTCCCTTAGTTCTCCTCCCCAATCCCATCGGCATCTATTCCAAATCTCAAAATTCCCAAATTCTATATAAGCAACCCCTAAAACCCCCCTCTTGGGTTGCACAGACCACCTTCGCCCCTTTCGGAAACACATTAAATGGCCTGGCCGGGCCCGTGTGCGAAATACGCATCAGTCGGAAAGCGCACGTTAAATCTCCAAAGTAAGTAAGTAAGTAAGTAATGGATTACCAGTTACATAAGTAATCGTAGCCAAAGCGTATTTGTGAATGGGGAAATATCCAAACCAAGATACATGAAGGCTGGCGTGCCACAGGGGTCAGTGCTTGGTCCTTTACTCTTTATTGTTTATGTAAATGACATTGCTGATAAATTAGACTGTATGACAAGACTGTTTGCCGACGATACATCGATTGGCATGTCATCCAATGATAACAGTGTACTGGAACGTTCCTTAAGCACAAATTTAGCAATCTTAAGTGAATGGGCGAAACTTTGGCTCATA
The DNA here is from genome assembly GCF_022045235.1 of Haliotis cracherodii. NCBI lineage: Eukaryota > Metazoa > Mollusca > Gastropoda > Lepetellida > Haliotidae > Haliotis > Haliotis cracherodii. The sequence continues at coordinate 49,990,908 of NW_027266341.1, read as the reverse complement.
ACTTACAATCCCGTTAAGACCAAATCGGTTCTGTTCTCTCGCAAAGACAACAACGGAGGTATAAAACTATATTTCAATGGAAAAGAAATCAGCTCTGTAAACAGTCACAAGAACTTGGGTGTTATACTTGAAGCCAGTGGCAAATGGTCTTGTCATATAGATACCATAATTAAAACAACTTCCAAGATGATTTACTCAATGAGAAAAACTCAAACATCTACTTCACAGAAATACTATTAACAATATATATAAAATGTTCATAAGACCACACTTTGAATACGCATGTGAGGTTTGGGATGGTTGCACCGAAGGACAAAGTGAGAAATTAGAACAATTACAATTAGAAGCTGCACGCATTGTAACTGGTCTACCTGAATATGCCCCAAGGCATTCATTATATTACGAAACCGGTTGGAAAACCCTTAGTTGAGCGTAGAAAGAAACGTAAACTTTGTCTTTTCTTCAAAATTAATCATAACATGGCCCCTTCCTATCTAACAGATATTCTACCCAAAACGGTTGCCGCAAAAAACTCATACAGTCTCAGAAACTCTGAAAACATCAGTGTTCCTGTCACAAGACTAAGACATTCGTGTGAATCCTTTTACCCATCGTCTATCCGATTGTGGAACTCTATTCCGTTATCAGATCGAAATTCTACGATTTCTTGTTTTAAAAATTCGCTACAAAAGCACCACCCCACGTCACCTGCGTACTTCGCTTATGGAAAAAGAAAATATAATATCTTACACACAAAACTGAGATTCATGTGCAGTCAGTTGAATTATGATTTATATAGAATTGGTATAAAAGATCACCCGAACTGTACATGTTCGAATACATGTGAAAATGCATATCATTATCTCATGGAATGTCCATTGTTTAGTCATCAGCGTGAAATTATGTTAAACAGCCTTAAACATATTGTTCATAACATACATTTATGTTGTAAAATGCATGTCACAGTTCAAGTGTTAAACAAAACGCACCCACTCTCCTACCTAACCCATTCGGATTCACTCGGCTTTTCCCGTCATCTACATAATACCACGGACACCAACGGAGTAGGGAATGTCCATGAATTTCCTGTAAACCGCATAACACCGGATCCCACCGCATATAGTTCCTATATTAGTGTATGTATAATGTATTAGACATTTGTCCTGTTGTATATTTTGTGCAAAAGAGAAATTAGGTACACACTTCTTCTTAAAAACAAAAGCAAACAAAACTATCTGAACCGTTTTTAAAGGATAACGGCTGCCGCCAGGTGATAGTCACGTGCACAAACCAACATGGATTCCTGCGCGGCTGCCGAGGTGATGGACGTGTTACTTACCCATGGAAGCGTGTCTGGATGAGCCAAAGAAGAAGTAGATAAGTGGGGAAAACAGGGAGGTGTAGAGGCCGCAGATCGGGGGGAGAGAAGCCAGTGCTGCGTACGCCATCCCTAGAGGAGGAAACCACGTGTGTTGAAACGCCAATCATGTAAACTGAAGCATTATATTTCTGAAACATTATTATCATTCCAGTATGTCAGCGTATATAATCAATAATCCGTGGTTTCGATTGAGACACCTTGTCAAGTATACACGTACATCTAAAAGAGAACATGAGTGAGTGAGTGAGTATGGTTTTACGCCGCTTTTAGCAATATTCCAGCAATATCACGGCGGGGGACACCAGAAATTGGCTTCACACATTGTACCCATGTCGGGAATCGAACCCGGGTCTTTGGCGTAACGAGCGAACGCTTTAACCACTAGGCTACCCGATCGCCCCAAAACAGAACATGAAGAGAAACCCGCAAGAATGGATTAGGAGGTTTAAAGGACACTTTTTATGGACAAGTTTATGGACAGGTTTATGGACAGGTTTAAAGGACACTTTTTATGGACAAGTTTATGGACAGGTTTATGTGTAAACATCGTTCACAAGCAACCGACGCAATATTTCAAAGAAGGACATTTTTAAACATGTGACTTCTTCGGTCTACTGTGTTTATGTCGTGGCAGCAAGAGACACGTTTTACTCAGATCTCACTAATCCGGATCACCTGTCTAAACCGAGATAAACTTACGGGTCCACATGTTTGGTTTTGACAGATTCCAATACACATGAAGTGCTCAGTTTTATTCATTACTTGTTTTATGTGTGATTTAAGTTTTAGCCACATCTTATTGTAAAATGAATCGGTATGTGTGCTGCAACACGCGTACATATATATGCTTTTGTACAGCCTTGGGTGCCATTCCTTTTGTTAACACTGCATTATCATGTAACAAATGCGCAGTTCCAGTAACCATGTGAAAGCCCTTGACGATACATATTTGTATCCCGTCAATGTAATCATTCCCATCTCCGTGGTCTAATGGTAGAGCGTCCGCCCGGAGAAGCGGAAGGTCCGGGGTTCGATCCCCAGCAGCGTCATACCAAAAGACGTTAAAAGATGGTACTTGTTGTTACCCCGTCTGGCGCTCGGCATTAAGGGGCTAAAACAAGGACTGGTCGGCTCGGAGTCAGTATACTGTGTCTGAGTGGGGTATTCTTGTTAAACTGCGGCATGGTATCTCAGTGTGCTAGCACTATAAATCGGCATCAGTCCGGACTAGTACAAGCAGCAACACACACACACACACACACACATACATGTGCATGCACGTCGCTATATAAGTGCAATGATATTGGACGCGACGTTAAACCCCATTTCACCTCACCTCACCATCTCCCGAGGTGGTCTACAACCCATGCTGCCTTACTAGTGAGTGAGTTACAATTTAACGTCGCATCGGCCATGTAGCGAATGCCTTATGCAACGCTGGAAGGTTTACAGTCAAACTACAACCTAATTCAACCTGGCATTTATTCACTGCTGGGTCAGTGGGCACGAAAATCACTTGCCTAAGGAGACACCACAGGTAACATGCGGTCGCTCAACGAGATCTCTTCCCATACAATTTCATGGAATAATTTACTGTAGCATTTTTGAACAAGTGTTTCAAGTTTCGGGTGGTCATTTTAAAGGCGTCGTCACTGGTCTCCTATTGGCTCGCTTGTTCATTGTTAATATCCTTCAAGCTATTTATGATATATAAGTGCTTCAGTTGTCCCACGTGACCTTGTTGAGAAAACAGAAAAGTGTTCTTAATTGGGTTATAAACTTGCCAACGTAGAAAGACTTGACTCACTTACATAACTGCACGAAGAGATGCTATTTGAGACACATTCCCCTGAAATGCTTTTATAAAGAAATAATATAATCTTTCATTGAATCAAAATATATCACGTGTGACAACATTATTTAAATACTAAAATATCGATCTCTCTTAACATTAGGATAGTGCAAGTAAATCATTTAATTTGTCTGAAAACAAATATGGAACACAACGGTTATGTGTGTTTATACTTGTTGCATGAATGTCATGGCTTAAAATGTGAACATAATGATTTATAAGACATGGGATATGTTTCATATGACTTGCTCTCTATCATTTGGAAGTTATGTACTTATGAAATGGTACAGAACAGAGAGATATGTCTGAAAGAAGTAAACCATATGTCTCTCTCGCGAGAGCATGGGTTAGACATAGGTTCATCCTCAAATGTTCTATAATAAGCATTTTACATACATTTTAGCATCACCTTTGAATTGTAGGCACGCTTTCCTCTGAAATGCTAAATAAATGCAATATGCCTTCAGAGACCATGTGATATTCTGGTGGGGAGGGGGAGTGGGGAGTGGGGAGTTAGGGATGAGGACAACTTGGATTTTTTTTTTATGAGAATAGTTTGTTCCGGAAAATGCTGGACTAACTAATTTTGCTGTAGTGTTTTGTTTGCTTGACAAGATTGACGTGCAGAAAAAATGGTTCGGTTTTTCCTTGCCGAGAATGAATGTTTCGAAGTAGTGTCCGAAAACATATCCTGTCTCTAACATTAAAGGGTTCCTTCACTTGTCCCCTAGTAGCTGGGAGCTCGACCGGCGATAACGTTGTGTCAAGGAAGGCGAACACAGTCAATGGTAAACAAATAGGGACTCTGATAAGGCTGGTTCTGATCCATTGACAGTTGTAATCAGTGATGCCAGGTAACCTGTGATTAACTGTTTAACTTACCCCCTGAAAACTGAGAGTCATCATGACTCACTGTATATAATTGTGTAAGCGTTTAGCAAAGCCATGTGGAAGTATTTAACTGTTATCAGATATTAAACACAAAACACAAAATTTAACTGCATTCATGTCAGCGTTGAAGAGATTAGAAGTCCTGAGTCAACACCATGGATGTCCGCTTGATTCAGACACGTCAGTCGAACAGTTTTACGACTTGAAATCATACTGCAAACAGGTGAGTTAAAATTTAACGTTACATCGGAATATTTCAGTCATATCGTGATCATAACAAGGGAATCAGTGCACGTGGTAAAGCTGGGCTACCTCAAATACTTTCGCGAACACCTGGTGTTCTCATCGTCGTCTCAGGTCTGCATTCATTCGTGAATAGGTCCCTTAAATCGGATTATGTATATATATATTATGACAGAAATCGGGGTACATGTTGACAATCGTAGGAACCAATAACAAAACATGAAGAATTCCCCCTCTCACCTGATATGTGAACCAAACTAAATTTGATAAGAAACATCTACAAATACTGAATCTTAAATATGAATGGTTATTTAAATTTCATCCTATGACTTACCTTGTGGAATTTGCATAATACCAACTGTCATTCCAGCAATGACATCATTGGGTAAATATCGAAGAATGTTGTAACCACGCATTATCTTCAGAAATGGGAAATTCCCCAAAACAGTCTTCTTTATGGCTTGTCTGGAACATGTCTTCTTCAGCCGAATGCTACACTTTTCTCTGAGACTATTCTGTGACGGTGTTCTTCTGTACCTTTCTTCAAAGTGATATAAATCCCTGGGATGACCTTCCGCTCTGCCCTCACCATCACAGGTTAACATCGACAGCCAAACATCCTTGTCCGTCATCCTGCAAGCAGTACAGTTTCCTTCCAAAGGATCGCCTTTAATCTTTACGTTATGTTAAAGACGCCTTGTACTTATATAAGTATATAAACTGTCACGTGTTCAGTTCTCTGGTCGTGTGGATAATGACGGTTATACCTATTAGCACTTCACGTTCCTACCTTGACCTGCAGAGATGTTAAAATTATTCATCACGTTCAAAATAGACAATGACCGTCAAGTGCAAATACCTACAACATACCTAGGATAATATAGACTTCACATCAACTGCAACTATAAAAAATGTTCCAAAAAGCATTCAATCAAGATCTCTACTGATGATAACATCACCAGCTTCTGCTATGGTAAAGTACATATGCACTAGTATAATTAAAAAAATAAGTATTGGTAAGGCCGATTTAAAGCAGAGATAAATATACAGTGTTTTAGGCTTTAGAAATGAATAATAGTTATGAAAACTGTTCGATCACATTACAGATTAAAAAAGATATCACTTGATTAACCCTTTATAATCCACAAAACAAGGGTTTAGAGGGTTTAGAAATGAACTTAACCTTCAAACGTGACAAGTGAAAGTTACTAAAGGCAGGGCATGATCGTCCATTAAGTTGCCAGTTATTATGATCATTGTGTTGTGTTACACGGTTGTCTTTCTTAAGCCTCTTTATGTGATTCGCGACCGCCTCCGTGGTCTAATGGTAGAGCGTCCGCCCGGAGAACGGAAGGTCCGGGGTTCGATCCCCGGCCGCTTCATACCAAAAGACGTTAAAAGATGGTACTTGTTGTTACCCCGTCTGGCGCTCGGCATTAAGGGGCTAAAACAAGGACTGGTCGGCTCGGAGTCAGTATACTATGTCTGAGTGGGGTATTCTTGTTAAACTGCGGCATGGTATCTCAGTGTGCTAGCACTATAAATCGGCATCAGTCCGGACTAGTACAAGCAGCCACACACACACACACACACACACAAGTGCATGCACGTCGCTAGATAAGTGCAATAATCTTGGACGCGACGTTAAACACCATTTCACCTCACATCACTTTATGTGATCCAATAAGATACTGTCCAAAACACAACAGGAACGGGAGTGAGTGTGAGTTAGTTGTATTGTGGGCCGCTTTTTGCAATATTCCAACAATATCACGGCGGGGGACACCAGGTATGGGCAACACACATGGTACCCATGTGGGGAATCGAACCCGGGGCTTTGGCGTGACGAGCGAATGCTTTAACCACCAGGCTACCCAACCGCCCAAAAAAGGTAGGCGATCATGAAATATGTGATGGTCAGTCGTCAGAAGAAATATTAGCTTTAACAAATGCTGCCAGAACCAAAACCTGACACCACAACTCACTCGAAATATTGCACGTGGACAATGCAGTTGCTTCGTGCGCGGGAATTGGGGGTCATTCTTGATTGTGTCACTTCAGGGAAAGCTCATGGAATCGCTCTGAGCCATTAGTATTGTTCATTTCCATTATCCACAGTAACACGTAAAATCTTTCTTTGATGCGGTATTTGTGATCGTATATAGCATGGGGAACATCCCAAGGACTATTGGCATGCTTAAAAAATGAAGAACTCAGCGAGAGGTAGCTGATATGTTCAGTGTGTCTTAGTCTGTGATTTGCAGACGTTGGGACAAATGTCTGCAGACACAAAATGTTAAGGATCCCCCCCCCCCCCTCGGTCAACAACACAAGTCCAGGTTCGATTAATCAGAAACCTGGCTTTACGATATCGAACCCAAACACATTATCAAATCGTTGTCCATTGGGCCAGGGCACCTGAGTTCAAGTTACTGACGAGACGATTAGAAATCGTTTGCATGTTCGACGATCAGTGTTGTGCTGTCGTTAACAATCGACACATTCAAGCTAAACGTCAATGGTATTTACAGCGCAAAACTGGGAGAATCGCCGATGGCCTCGTATGTTTTCACTCTGGTATCCCTGCTTAGGTTTGTTTGTTGTTTAACGCCGCACTCAGCAATATTCCAACTATATGAGGGCGGTCTGTAAATACTCTGAACCAGACAATCCAGTGACATCATGAACAGCGATCCACGCAATTTGGATACGATGACATGGATCAACCAAGTCAGCGAGCCTGAACACCCAATCCCGTCAGTCGCCTCTTAGGACAAGCACAATCGCCTTTAACGGCAAGCATGGGTTGCTGAAGACCTATTCCAGCCTGGATATTCACGGTGCTTCTGCTCTGGCGTGGACGTGTCTGAAGACGCTCTAAAGAACATCAACGTAAGTCACATGGCAAATAGAGGGTTTGTAATGATATGAGGCAGGATCACGATGACTTCCAGAACGCCAGTGCATATTAACCATGAAAGGGCCATTGGACAGTATTTTCACTGAGGCATGCAAGCGTCAAATGTTGTGCCTTTTGTGCTGCACGATGCTCCACGGGTTTTTTTCTCTTTCAAGACGATAACGCCCGTGCCCACCTTTCACGGACTGTAACTGACTAGCTCCAGCGGCAAAGCATCACCAGCATGCAAAGGCCAGGAACGAGCCTCATCCTCTCCCGATAGAGCACGTCCGGGAGATGATCGGGAGACGTGAACGGCGAAGTCGAAGGCGACCGCTATGTTAACCGAATTGGGCCAGGAGAGGACAAGACTTCCCGAAATTGTCATTGTGACATTGAATAGTACCATGCCATGACGTATAAATGAATGCTTGGCCAATCCTAGGGGCATAAACCATTACTTATCAAGTTATCTCGAACGTTCATCCTTTTGTAAAACACCCCCTGTCGTCTTTCTTGGTTTATGGGGGCGGTGGGTTAGCCTAGTGGTTAAAGCGTTCGCTCGTCACGCCGAAGACTTTGGATCGATTCCCCAACATGGGTACAATGTGTCAAGCCCATTTCTGGTGTCCACCGCCGTGATATTGCTGGAATATTGCTAAAAGCGGAGTAAAACCATACTCACTCACTACACCCTCACAACACACTTCCAAAATTGTCTGTTCATTGTCATGTTACACATGGGTCCTTTTTCTTAACCACCAATCACTCGATACACCTTTGTGTCTCTGTAATCATGTGTTATTTTCGAATATCCACTACTTTTTTAGGAGAGCATATCATATATCGTCGTGAGTGACTGAGTATAGACGGGCAGGCGGGCGAGCGGGCAGATGGGGGAGTGTTTGCTTGATTGTTTGTTGTTTAAAGCCGCACTCAGCAATTTTCCAGCTATATGACGGCGGTCTGTAAATAATCGAGTTTAGACCAGACAATGCAGTGATTGACATCATGAGCAACGATCTACACAACTGGGCTACGATGACATGCATCAACCAAGTCAGCGAGCCTCACCACAACGATACCAACAAACATAGTCACCTTTCACGGCAAGCATGGGTAGCTGAAGACCTTTTCTACCCCGGAACTTCATGGGTCAGATTGGTGAGTGGATGGACGGTTGGATTGCAGACGGTGTAAACGAATACATTCTAGAATCACCAGTTAAGCGTTGTTATTAAATGTCATGCTGATATGCCAGAGCTAGAACTTGTTACAAATACCAGGACTTGTCGCTCGCTATTATTCAAACATGTTTTATTAAATTATTTTATTTTTGTTTCAAAAAAGTTTAGTTTTTTTCCTTTACTCGAGTGAAATAACATGTAAATCGAGACAAACGGAAACCCCACTCTAAGCGTTGATGTAAAGCATTGATGTGAACAAGGGTTTTAATATATTGCATTAAATCGTCTTTAACTATATATCGTGTTTCATTGTAAGTTTACAAAGCTAAAATAATAGTTCATATGATTAGTTTACATGCAACTTGCAAACGAGTGTGTTGGAAATGTAGTTCACGAAGACATGCTGCTTGTGCGCATAATCGGGGAGAACCGTGATTCGAACGATCATTCGTTTCTTGCACGCCCAAGGGACGCAACTCTGCACAGCTAATTGCGGCGCACGTTGCACTGTTTTGAACAAGTGTACATGTAGCTTTTTTAAAATACGGACGCACTATCCTTTCTAGTAAAAACAGTTGTACATCTATTTACTTCGTATAATTTAGGGTACAGTTCAATAGTTCGATGTCATATAAAGACTTCATTCAATTAATTTCAGTTTGTGACGCCCTAAATATGATTCAATTTGTGAAAGTGGTGTCACTGATTTAGCAATAAATACTATTTCGATTACTAATATTACTTATTCATTTAATAATATTACTTGTTTAATGGTTTAATTATAAACTGCCAGGCTAAAGAACTTCTAGGTAGAAAACTATCGCCAAGACACTGCAAACGTAAGGTCCAAAACACAGCTATGATACCCGTATCAAATACAACACCATCGAATAACCATTTCTTGTCTGTTTCATTTTAGCCACCATCAAACATGGGGGTATACTTTCTTTTGTCCTGCAATGTATTTTTTCTTTGATGATATAATAGTAATGCCGAATGCATAATATCTCGAAATGAATAAGTAATGTAACTAAATGATTTAGTAATGTTACCTATATCGTTTAGTAATATTACTAAATTGCTATTACCGTCCATTTCTATTAAGTTGGCACCAAAACTGTCATATGACATGAGCAAGATTTTCTCACAGTTGGTCAGGTGTAATACATCAGCCTCGTTACTCGATACGGTGTTCACATTCGCATTCAGAGCTCCATAATCTTAACTTATAGTTAACTGCCATGATTAATGACTTTGCAGTAAATCAATATTCACATACGCAAGTTTATATTCCATTAATAAAACTCGTTAATCGTTTTTCTTGACACGTTGAAATATGAGAAGATTTGATAACAGCTGAAATTATCATTAGGGATCGCATTTAACTAATACTAGATTTAATAAAATAAGCTATCCCGTTTTGACGTTATTAATTTATTTGTCAGTTTATAATTAATACCATTATGGTTATCATCAATATATGTTGCTGTCACGTGGCAAAAGTTAAAGAGAAAACTTACGGACCAAACCCTGAAGTAAATAACACATTACACTTTATTTTCGTTTCATTTCCGTGTGAAAAATGATAAACAAAATATACAAGTATATACAATGCTAGCAAAACAGAAAAGAAACACGCAGAGAAATATAGCTTGCATAGTTAGGAACACGTACCTCCCGAAACGCACTGCCTCCCTCTAACAGTCGTCAAGCGGTTGAGGCCAAACCATATCTATGTCAGTGTTAGATAAGGCGGCCCTGGGTCTCCCGGCTTTCTCTTGCTATCGTTGATGAAATTGTCACTGATACGTAAGCCGTGTAGTGTGAAGAGATTTATTCATACTTGACCTTAAGGGCCCCATCAAGTGTACTTGTGAATTACGTGTCCGGTTTTTTTTTCCGTAAGGGAAGAAATTGAGTAAACAGACTTATTGAATCTCGTTTTAAGCCACTTTTATTCTGGCAATCGCGATACAAATCTGTCCGTGGCGTGAAACAAATAAATAGAAATAAAGACAATATACGAATTAATATACTATTTATATGATTGATGAAATAACGGTGAATTTATTGACACAAGTTTTAATTTACAGTATTGTTACAATTTTTTCCCATAACGTGTATAATTTTAATCCTATTTGAACCAAATTCGCGAACATCTGGACTCGGTAATTACTGCGTTGCAAGGATGTTCTAATATTCAGAGGGAGAGAACCAGGACTTGCACATAGCGATGTTGGCGCTAAAGAACGCTACAACGCAAAAGTTTGTTATCGTGTTCTGCAGTAACATTGCGAATAATCCGCGGATTGATTCGCAAATTATAGACGAATTATTTGCAAATAGTTCGCGAATAATTCGCGAATAATCTTCTTTCATAATCACGGATATCTGCGAAAACTATTTTATTGTTTTTGGGGCACGAATTATGAGTTGTATGGGACTATCAACGCGTGGCGGGCCATGGCAATACTCTCCATACATGTACAATGTATACTATGAAGCCACGCTGTGAATGGATTGGAAGTACATTTGATAAATACATGTAAACACCAGTTTGTAAAATATTCCTGCTGTAATAACGCTATCATTAAATCTTCTTTTTGACGTGAATATTTAATTTATGATCAACATCCATTGTATCTCTTGCCTTGTACAAATCTACATGTATATATGTATGTACTAGCATATACTGATGTAGTGGTTTGATACATACAACTTTAACACTGGTTTAATAACAGTTCACGTGTGCACATGTACATTTACTTGGTAAAAAACACCCACAATGTACATGTATGGAGGGGCGACCTGATTAGTGTGGCCACACAATTAACGTTGATAACAATATGAAGCGCATGGCATGTACTCCTACAAAACTGATCATTATATACGCATTTTCATTAAATACATATACTTCAATTCCCATGTTATTTAAACTAAAACTAACTGTCAACGATGGATCTTCCTGTGTGTAAGTGCCACTTGTATTGTGATGTAACAGTAGACCTTGTACGTGATACCAAAAGATAAAATATAGGACTTCGAATTCTTGTTACTGGCCTGGCGCTCGGCATTAAGGGGCTAAAACAAGGACTGGTCGGCTCGGAGTCAGTATACTGTGTCTGAGTGGGGTATTCTTGTTAACTGCGGCATGGTATCTCAGTGGGCTACTGCTATAAAATCGGCATCAGTCCAGACAAGTACAAGCAGACACACACACACACGCACGCACGCACGCACGCACGCACGCACGCACGCACGCACACACACACACACACACACACGGTGCTATAGAAATGCAATAATCTTGAACGCGACGTTAAATCCCATTTCACCTCACCTTAACATGTGATTACATTTTGTTTTGAAAAACGCTTATCTATGGAGTAATTCAAATTGTAGCTTTTACTATTGGATACAACTTGATTACTAAACCTGTTGCCTCATTTTAGTACGATTGACAGTTTATTGACAGCTTTGATTCATAGGGATTACATATATGTAGTCACTTTCTCAAATTTATCTGCTAGATATTATCTTTAATTGTCATGTAATAGCAGTGTTACAAAATCTGTCAGAGTTTTTTTTCATGTAAGAATAGTTGATTCGTCTCGTCATACATTTTACGATTCTTTCCCCATCGAATAGTTGGCACCATACATTCCAGCAGAGAGTTTATGATTTACTATATTATCTACATGTATTGTTAATTGTGGCAGATACTTACATCACATTGTTAAATAGCATTTCCTGTATATTCCTGCTTGAACAAAGAGCCAAAATGTATGCTGTAGTCGGTGCAATGTGTGTCCACGTCACATCTCCCATCAAGCCAGCCTTTTTTCTCAAGCGGGGGCACGGGTGGCCCAGTCGTCTAAGGCGCCGCGATTCGCTGTGCAGAGTTGCGTCCCTTGGGCACGCCAGAAACCTATGATTGTGGGTTCGAATCCCGGTTCGCCCCGATTATGTTTCTAGATTTGTCAGCACCATACCCGTGCTCGTGGGTTTCACCGAAGGGGTAAACGTCTGAGACCTGCATCACTTCGGGCTTTCCTCCCACATTAAGCTGACACGCCGTGATATAGCTGGAATGCTGTTAAAAGCGGCGTTTAACCCAACTCACTCACTCTGTCTCAGCTGGCTGACGTAACATCTCCCAGCATTACTTCTCAAGCATAATTTGATTTCCTAAGACATTTTGAATGAAAGGAATTAAAAAAAATTCGTTTAATAATCATATTTAACAAACCTACATGTATTTTACCAAATAATGAAATTAAAAATCCCTATACGCCCGTTCTACATTTCGGTCCAATGGACCTGGATCATTCAGCTCGCTCGCGAAGGTCGAAGGTCGTGTACGACTTTAAAGTGAATACATTTACGGTGTACATGTATATGTGTTTTACTTTTAACTGCATAATATATATTCATGATAATCAATTATTCTCGTTCCTAATTCGAACGAACACATGTACATTCTAGTTCTGCAAGATGACAGACAAAATCCTTCTTTGTACAATGCAAACAATACAAACGTAGAGGCTCGGGAAAGAAAAAATACTTGAATAATCTATGTGTTATCCATTATTTGTTATCGTTCAATCTATTGTACTTAACATTTGAAGTCATTATAAAGTTTCAAGGAGTACCGTCATGGTGTGGTATTATGAATCAAATTCGAATATGAATGCTGAAAAACAATCACCATATGAGATGTGCATGTATAACTTGTCTTCCAACACGACGCTTGTGTCGACACCCGGTGGTCAGAAAACTAATTGGTCCCATAAAAGGGGCAATTAGTTCCGCAGGTACTCCGCAGAGTGTTTGCGGAGACACACAGAAATTGTACAAACATTCTGCATAACTACGCAAAAGTTTTACAAACATTCTGCGTAGTCACCGCGTCAAGTCTAGAATGGTTTGGCAAGCTGAAATTAAGGACTGTTCTAGGCTCCATTTATTTTTTATTTTTTATTCTGACGATAATATTCTAATAGTGAGTGGGAGTGAGTGAGTTGATTCTTTTTACCTGTTGTGGCCGAAGTTATGCTCTAGGCATATGACAACCAAGTGTTACTATGGAGACCACACATTTCCATTTATATATGCACCATATATGACCTTAGCGACGACGTCTTTCAATTCCCAAGAATGAATCAATGACAGTCTTGAAAACAGAAAATAAACTCAACGAAGACAGGACACTGATCCCTAGACAGTAACAAATACTAGTAGATAATATCTATTCCGTTATGTTTTAAGTATTTTTCTCTGTTAGCTTTTCTATGAGTGAGTGAGTTTGGTTTTACGACGATTTTAGCAATATTCCAGCAATATCACGACGGGGGACACCAGAAATGGGCTTCACACATTGTACCCATATCGGGAATCGAACACGGGTCTTCGGCGTGACGAGCGAACACTTCAACCACTAGGCTACCCGACCGTCCCCCCTTTTTCTACGAGGGTTGACTGATACGTTCTGAGCCTTATATAGAAAGACTTGCCCCAGAGACATAAAAATAAAGTATTTTTCAACATAATCCACTTCCACATTTATTCTTTTTTTTTTCGCCTTTTGGCTGAGCAAAATGTTAACTCCTGCTGCTATGACGTCATCCTTCGATGACGTGGTTCTAGATAGAGCTTTCTTCATGTTTGGGAACAGATGGAAGTCTGGCGGAGCCCCACCAGGATAATAAGGTGGGAGTTCCAAGACACTTGTGAGTTATAGCCATGACAATGACTGAATTGTGCACTGGCGCATTGTCCTGATGTCAACTTCCACGTCTTGTAGTCTTTCACTTTATCCCATAATTGCCCAAGAAGTGCAGCAACAACATGTCCCATTTATTGTCCGGCTTTGTGGACGATATTCCCTCATGACGACACCCTCGGCATCCCAGAACATGGAGCAGTAACCTTTCCAGCTTAAGGGGCAGTGTTTGTCTTCTTTTGTGGTGGTGGTGAGGACATCAAAATGCTTCCACTATTTTGATTGTTGTTTGGTTGGAAGTGATGAACCCAGGTTTCATCCATAGTCAAGAAACGTTGCAAGAACCTTTCTGGATCACCTTCAAACAGAGCTCGACAGTCACGCGACATGCTGTACCTCATGCACCACTGCACGTTCCTCAAGTTTGGTTATTTTCAAAAGGCCACAGACCCCTGCTTATTGTACTGACTTGTCACAGCGAAACAAGTTACTCGGTGAACTTACCCGTGTGAAGATCCGGGGTAGAATAGGTCTTCAGCAAACCCATGTTTGCCTAAAAAGGTGACTAACGGGGTCAGGTTGTGTTCGCTGACTTGGTTGATACACGTCGTCATATCCCAATTGCGTAGATCAATGAACATAACGCCAATCATTGGATTGTCTGGCCCAGACTCGATTGTTTACAGACACCGTCATATAGCTTTACTATTGCTGAGTGCGGTGTTAAACAACACAGAAACAAACATACTCAAATAACTCATTTTTTGTGTGAATACCCCTGTGACATCACTCTTAGGCAAGTCTTTCTTTGAGAGGCTCAGAATGTATTAATCAAACCTCACATATAAGCATTTTCAGTGGAAGAAACCTTTCTGTATATGCAAATTCCTCTGTAAGAAACCTTTTCAATGAAGTCAGTGTCCTCTGTCAGAAACGTTCCCTGGTGGGAGAAGCTTAAAATATTAGTTAAACTAAAAGTTTGTCACAGCACAGAGTGAGTGAGTTGGGTTTAACGCCGCTTTTAACAGTATCCCAGTTATATCACGGCGTGTCAGCTTAACGTGGGAGAAAAGCCCAAAGTGATGCATGTCGTTTACCCCTTCGTTGAAACCCACGAGCACGGGTATGGGGTTGGCAAACCTAGAAACATAACCAGGTGAACAGGGATTCGAACCCATAATCGTAGGTTTCTGGCGTGTCCATGGGACGCAACTATGCACAGCGACTCGCGGCGCCTTAGGGGAGAGGACCACCCCTGCCCCCTTCTCAGCACAGAAAAGCAAAGGCACATTTACACTGTTTAAAGTCCAGGGTCAGAAAATTACTAGTATCCATGGCGGTCGTATCAGGCCGCAGTAAGTATTGGTGGTAACAATGTTTGGTGATTGTGGGCCATCTTACCCAAAAGGTGTGGAACGCTGCTCTTGCTATCAACCAGTTAACCTGACGAAAAATGATTGAATTTTGCTAATGTGGCTTAAAACGACATTAAAACACTCACACACTTCATGCAGCAACCAATGTATTTTGATTGTATTCAGCACTCTGGTTGATGACACCAAATGTTACCCTTTCTTCCAATGCATTATATAAACGCTTTACCAAAAGTAGTTACATGTATAATTCCAGGAATACCTCCAGGAATACCTCTGTTAGGTTAACGAGTGATGCATGTGGTGCCAAATATTTGATAACACGAAATTGCAAATTGTAGAGTCTGTTTTAGGGGACACGTAGTATATTTATGACATATGTTAAGTTAATCTACATTGTAGACTTGCTAAATCATTATAGACTTGAGTTGGATTCCTTCTTTAATTTATTTCCTAGGGTCTGGAACACTACAAACTCATCCTCTGCACCAAGAGAGGGTGTCACTGCCTTCAGTCAACAGTTTTTTACGTTATGTTGTGTTTGTTATTTGAGGGCAATCTCCAAATATTTGAATTTCTACAAAACTCAATCTCAAAATGTTGTGAAAAGAATCTCTGAAGCTCATGGCTTGATTAAAAGGTATCTCCAAATATCTAATAAGGATCTTCAGTCATAGATCCATTCAGGAAAGGATAGATATTTGAAAAAAGATCTCTGAAAGTCAGGGATCCATCGAGGCAAGGCTGTTTCTATATATTTGGATGAGGATCGCCAAGTCAGGCATCTCACTGAGGCAAAGTTATCTCGGAATATTTGTCTTTGATCTTCAAAAGACCAACAGAGCCAAAAGCCACATCTCTGACATCATAAAACAATTGACGAGAATCCATTTGTAATGTCTTTATTTACTTCATATATCATCAATCACATCCCAAATGTATTCCATAGGACAGCATATTCAATTATTGCAGAATCAGGAAAATCAATAAATTAACTGATTAATAACACATAATCATGGTAATATCTTAATCAAATAACACATGTAACACAAACACACCTCAACAGTCTCAGGACTACTTCTGACAGCAAGACTTAGTTCACAACTCCACTCTCATCTTCCAGTAGAACTCCAGAACACTGATATGTCTTCATGCTAAGCCACACAATCATGATGAAATTGAAGTTTCTCTTTTCGAGGTTTGGAGATATTTTAGTGTTTGTCTTAAGTCTTTGTCAACAAAGATCTGAGGACATCCCATTACGGTTTATAAAGTTTACAATGTCCTAAGTCATTGAGGTACAATGACACAATCAACCAAGTCTCCAAGTCTGCCCACCAAATCCACTGATATGCCTCTTACAATAAATGTAGGTTGTAGATCAACGCAAACCCTGAATCAATGGATACAATGCACACAAGATAAACACTTAAACATTTTCCCATTTATTGCTGTGTATAGTAACTTGACATATTTCTATGAATACTTGACACCATATGGGTCGGATGCAGCCTTATATCACATGAGACTAGTGGCAGTACAGATTGTGAAGTAGGGCCGTGTAGCACTTGTCCAGACAACAGATAATAAATTCACTAAGTGGAACAACTACTTTAAGCCTAAAAACTTCAATACAGTTTTCGCCATAAAAATATTTTGTTGGTTTGAGGACTTACTTTAGAGGATCGAAAGAAAATTATCAGTCATTTTTTTCATTTCAACCCAGTGTGGATCCTGGCATAACTAAGGGATGGAACTCTTGACAACCCATGCAGCCACAAATATCACACAAGTATTATATGTTGACATACACTCCTCTTGTCTCAAACGTTTGTTTTATACTTAATATTCAAGTTAAATACAGCAGCCTGTAAATAAAAATGACAAAACACTTTCCATATTCATGAAAAATATTTGCTAAAATCAGAGTCGAACAAACACAAGAGACATCTGAGAAAACACACACTTGACTCAATCATACATTCCTCAACAAATAATGACATGAAATGTACGATGCTCCACCGTCACATGTAGTGTCCAGTCCAGGGCCCACTTGCACAAAGCGATCTTAGCGCTAAGATGATCTTAACTCCCATACTTTAGCATAGGCTTACAATAGTCTTAGTGCTAAGATCGCTTTGTGCAAGTGGGCTCAGAGTGGTAATTAATGTTATGCACTTGCAGTAAACATTAGCTGCTAAATTCAAATACATAATAAAACTGAATAAAACCAATTGGCCTGAGCTCTGTTCCTCTTTGGGAACAATTGTACACTTGTGTCAACTGAGTTATACCCCATCTGGATTTGTACATGTTATACAGTTAACCCCAAACCGAGGTAATTACGAATAGATTCCGGGGTAGAATAGGTCTTCAGCAACCCATGCTTGCCGTAAAAGGCGACTATGCTTGTCGTAAAAGGCGACTAACGGGATCGGGTGGTCAGGCTCGCAGACTTGGTTGATACATGTCATCCATCCCAATACGGCGGATCGATGCTCATGATGTCAATCACTGGATTGTCTGGTCCAGACTCGATTATTTACAGACTGCCGTCATATAGCTGGACTATTGCTGAGTGCGGCATTCAACAACAAACAAACAAACAAACAAACTAATTACGAATAACTGGGAGAGCTGATAATAGGGACTAAAATGAGTAAGTTTTCCTAAAAATTAGTGACACCCATCATTATAACTATATGTAGCCTTGTACAGAATCCTATCACAAAAACATCTTCACAAGCTAAACATGTGATAATAAACTGATTACTAAATGGTTGTAGCAAGCAAATTAATAACACAATGACTTGGCAGATTAGATATTTGATTGAAACTTTCAAAATAAAACCACCATACCGCCAAAATTGTAGCCTGAGGTTATAGGCAAAGAATAAAATACATAAGGTTGTTAGTAACCAATACTGACAACCTTTGTCTGCATACTTATAACTGATTATACTGTCTATAATCCCGTCTATACCGCCATTCCGGTATACATATCATTGACATGAAATCTTAAGGTCCTGTAAGGTCCCAAACTTAGAGAAGCTGAGTGAATGAGTGAGTGTGTGAGCCTTGGTCTACCTCTGGCACAGGTCGGCTACTGATAATGAGAGTGAGTGAGTGAGTGAGTGAGTTGGGTTTAACGTCACATTTAACAGTATTCCAGTTATATCACGGCGTGTCAGCTTAATGTGGGAGGAAAGCCCGAAGTGAGCATGGTGCTGACAAATCTAGAAACATAATTGGGACGAACCGGGATTTGAACCCACAATCCTAGGTTTCTGGCGCACCCAAGGGATGCAACTTTTATAGATACACATGCACGAGGTGAGTGGCTGAATTGGGTTTTAGTGAGTGAGTGAATTTGATTTTTCACCGCTTCTAGCAATATTCCTAGCATTATACTCACGTCGGGAATCGAAACCCAGGACCTCGGCGTGACGAGCGAAGGCCTTAACCACCACCCAACAATCCGGAATTGGGTTTTAAGCCGCTTTAATCAAGACCCCAGCTCTATGACAGCAGCATGTAAATAATCGAGCCTGGACAAAACAGCCTAGTGGTTGATATTATGAGCAACACCCGTCGCGGTCAACCAAGTCACCAAACCTGACCACCCGATCCACTCAGTCATCCTTCTAGGATAAGCATTCTAACCAAGAATTTATACATGACCCGTTTTATCACAATACAGATCTTGATTATCGATTAGATCGTCTTGACTGGGCCCCGCCATTTTGTTTGAAGTAAAAGCAAATGATATGAGAGGTGTAATTTGATTGATCCATATGAGAGGCATAGAAGGGACATAACTTGTAATAACCACTGGTGGCGCTACGCTCGAGCCCAGGAATTCCAGCCTAGTTTGGCAAGGATGGAAACTGGACTTTTAAAGTCAGTTAACTCTCTTGCCCTGGGAAGATGCATCTAAACATATTCAGTGACATATTACAATGTAACCATGGTTTGTAAATCCAGACAATGTGTTACTCCAGACACTTTCATAATCTGGACAATTTCACTTGGTATGATAATACATGCATCCATATTAAGGAGGTTTCACTGTATACAGATTAGGTTACAACTTTGAGGACGGACGTCATTGTCCTCGGAAGACTGGTTACAATGACACAATTTGTTTGACAGCTGATAGGTAAAGTTGATGAAAATATTCCACAATTTCTATCAAAACATATATTTGGCAAAATTCCTTAAACATGTTAAAAGAGTCTTCAAGCTGTTGCATTTCCAGACAGATAAAACCTAACATATGTAAGATATGTATAAATATATGCAGCATGAAATCAAATGCATTGTAAAATTCGTTATGTACAGAATTATGGACCTTTGTTATTAAAAAAACAGAAAACACCTTGTATGTAATATATATATGCCCTGACAATCAATTTTCCAAATAAAAATCTTTCAAGATATATCCACATATTATTTACAACACATGTAATACAACACTAATACATTTAGTGTTCGAGTTAGTGCTCCTTGGAACTATACTTTATACTACTCAAAAGAAATTAAGGACCACACTCTTCTTTCAATATTACATGACAGATTAATATAGAATACTAAACGAACTCCCAGGTAATGCCAATTTTATGAAATGAGTGAATAGTTGTGGTATCTGACGAGCTTTTGCTACCACAACTATTCACGAGTTCCATAAAATTGGTTTTACACGGAAGCGAGTTTATTACTTGTCATTTATAACGTTTTTTTAATTATACTGTTGAGTATGAATAGGCTGACACCTACACGATCCACGGCATAGTCCAATTGAGTTTAACAGAATAATACTAATAATAGCACACAGAGCACTTATGCACAGTGAATGCTGTGCTATACAAATGCATAAATTATTATTATTATTATTATTATTACTTCAAAAGTCAAATGTTGAAACGTATGAATTTAATACCATACAACGGTCCACCTTTAGAATTGATTCACAAAATTATGGTAGGGCTAAGACTATCGCAACTCACATACTTTAACTTTGACTAACGACTGTCGTTGTGCTACAATACGATCACCTTGTGGAACGGGCCTTGCACCTCAAAGTTTACAATAATGTCACAATACCTGATGACGTAATTTGTGGAATTTTGTTGCAAGATCAATCGGCGAAACAATGCCATGTGACGTCAGCCTAGCAACAAGGTTGCTGGGGTCATCGAGTGTGCATAAGCTCCTCTCAGTGATCTATCAACTCCACACGCAATGTCGTTGAATAAGCCAAGGGATGTTGAGAGCTTTCAATATTTGTTCGTGAAACGTGTTCTGAGAGTACATAAGCAAGTGGTATTACACAATGTAATAAAATAATAGCTGTCAGTGGTGGTAGAATTTTGCCACTTTAGTGAAATCCAGATATGGGTATGGTGCTGACAAACCATGTGTTATGATCAGGGATTTGAACCAAGAAAAACAGATCCAGTAGCTAAGGGACACAACTCCGCAAGCCAGGATGCTATGCCTCAGATAACTATTTATGACCATGAACAGAAGGCAGGCAACATTATCACAGTGGCTTCACATTCTGTAAACATGTATTGGATTCAAACCAGGTTCATCTGTTACCTTGCTAACACACTCACCACTGGGCTTTCCCTTGAGATAACATGAAAACAAGCTTAATACAGATTAATATCATAACAGCAGCATCTATGTGTGAAATACGCATGAAGTGCACATAAAATCTCTCTCTCTCTCTCTCTCTGTGTTAACAAGAAAACAAAAATAAAATTGAATTATGTATTTAAAATGGACCAGTCAAAATGTTTTTTCCTCAAATGCATATCTTAATGTAGAAAATATTGAGACAAAATTGGTCTGGTTTTTAGATGTTAAAAACATAGTGGCTCTGTCATGTTCATTTCCACCATTAAAGCATTTTACCATGAATTAAAAAATATTGAGACAAAGTTCACAATTCTGAATAACACATACCAGTACCATATTTGAGTCAGCCTTTGTAAAATATCCCCCCCCCCCCCCATGTGTTTTGAAGATTAAATAACATGTGTTCTTTTTTAAGTTAGATATAGATAAAATAATGTAGATATTTCATTTCCATCTATAGACATGATAGATTTATCAGTTTTGTAGGATAATTAATAATTCAGGTTAACCTAATTAAAACATAGGTACCTATTACACTGGTCCTGAAAACATTAACACAGGGTCCCAATGGTACAAAACATGTGGTACCGTGCTCAAAAAATAATTTTCTCTTAAAACTAGTTTCCTGCTTCTCATGATTCACCTGCCCCCAACTTCATTAAATATTTTTAAGCACTGTTAAAAAATGACTAGCAACTCGAATATCATTTTCGCCTCAGATTCAGATATAAATATCACACCATGCCAGTCAGAATTGTTCCAGTCACCATGGCTTCGGCCACATCACCATGATTCAAGTCAAAAGGAGTGTGAGGGGCGGTTGGGTAGCCTAGTGGTTAAAGCGTTCGCCCGTCACGCTGAAGACCTGGGTTCAAATTCCAAAATAGGAACAATGTGTGAAACCCATTTCTTGTGTCCCCCGCCGTGATCTTGCTGGAGTATTGCTTAATGCGGCGTAAAAAAACATACTCGCTCACTCACTCACAGGGTGTGTGGCCAAAAGAGGTCACATTGTACATTAGAATCAAGGTTATGTTTATAGAATTGGATTTAACCTAAGAAATAAAAAAATATAATCTATCATTCCTACCCATTTAGTTTTCAGAAGTCATGAGACACAAGAATTGTTTTTAAGTGTCGTTGTTCAGGGACCAGGCTTAACAATCATAAAACACACCTACCACTGTTGTCCGTATCCACAATGACATCACATACTCGGGAAAATGAGATCTTCCATCCTACAGATGACTACACATCTGGTCACAAGCAATTACCACAATACACTACTTTGTCAAACTAACTCCCCCTCAATCTGAAACATATTAAGACAAAGTGGGAGGGTACTGATCCAAATCCAAGGGTCACATGAATGCAATCAAGGGAATGTTAGTTTTGAACAGTACTGTATCTAGAAACATGGTTAACAGATAGCATACATCTTTCAGTAACAACTGACACAACCTCTTTAACATGATGTGCAGAAATGCATTTGGGTATTTTATAGTAAAACATAATGATCATGTACACAGCTTATGCTGAAAATAAACCAATATTGTCAATATATGTACAATATTTGACTTTTCTTGCCAAATAACATGTTTATCTCATCAAGTGACTTGAAAAAATTGATATTTTCATGACTGACGCATGAGATGGGATAAACATATTATTTGACAAGGACAAATGTTCTGTATATAATGTATTCAATTTACTGATCTTCACAATCTTACTCAGAAAACCATTGTCACTGAAGCAAACCGAAAATAACTCTGGAATAAAGTGTTCTGTAACCTGAGTGAGATATCAGTTCTGTTTGTTCAGATGAATACTGTATGTCACTAAATACACAATCAGTTATATTGCATGATGCCAACACCCTGATCACAACAAGTTCTCTTGCCTGAAGCCTGAACTGGGCGACGTGAGGTGTGGTGAAATGAGGTTTAACAGTGTGCGTGAGTGCGTGTGTGTACTGGTCAGGACTCATGCTGATTTTATACTACCAGGACACAGTTCAACATGTATAACATGAATACCCCACTCAGACACAGTATACTGACTCCGAGCCGACCAGTACTTGTTTAGACTCTTAATGCTGAACGCCAGGCAGGGTAACAACAAGTTCATCTTTTGACGTCTTTTGTTATGAACCGGCCGGGGATTGAACCCAGAACCTTTCCTCTACGGGCGGACGCTTTACCACTAGACCACAGGGCCATCCCTGAACTGGTAGAAACTATGCAAACAAGGACTTAAAGACCTTTCCTTAAGCCAAATGACTCAGTTTTTTTCAAATTTGGGATAGAGACAAAAAAAGAATTCTTAGCAGATAGGTACTCTTTTTTTTACAGTGGCAAATCAAATTACAGCACAGTCCAACCCACTTACAATGAACATGGATATTGCTTCAGGTGATATCAAAGATCAAACTTGATCACCAACCCAATTCAGTGCCATACAACTGCTACGCTTCCTGTTTCCTCACGGACTAGTTAAGGTCTGAGCAGTATGTAGACAGACCAGACATCAGGCCAAAACACAAGCATGTATTTCAGCCCATCCAAAAAAAGGGTAGGTAGGTTGGCTTCTTGTCAGATTTTATTCCTGTTTTGTTTTCCCTTGAGAAAAAGCAATGCAGTATGTCAGTAAATACCTAACTTCAGTCACGACAATGACAGATGTATCAAGAGTGAAGTTGACCAAGTTACTCAGGTGGCATAAAAATTGGACAACCCCAGGATGCTGATGACAGCTGCTACAGATCAGGGACTACCGGTACAGATGAGGGTGCGGAAAGCTGAAACACACATATATTTATTTTTTGGCCTCATGATAATAACCCTCAATGATTGGCGTAGATATGTACATCATATTACAACCAAATATTACTCTGCTGCATATTAATTTACAACTGTATTTATATGTCGTCAGAACATAAATACTAACTAAAAAACAGAGGACAAGGTTTTAGCAAAGTGGAAGCAAATATGACCATATCACATGAAGTGACAATGACATGTACAGCTACCTTAAGAAGTAGAAAGCTAAGACTGGAATAATCCTTGATCCATGGCATATGTGGCATTGGTAATTGTAGAACGTTCTCCCACAGAGAACAAATGATCTACTGTATTGATATAATGACAAAGCCAGAGCAATTAAATTCTTGGTTCCACGATTATCTTTGTCAATCTGCCAAAATGCAGGGTTAACAATCAAAATAAGAATAAAAAGTTGTATGTCAGTTTATTTCCTCAATGCAACTCTTGATAGGAAAATGATATTTTTAGCAAAAATTGAAAAAAAAAACCCGAATGCAAACAAATTACTTTTTATATTATATTATTACATATTATTACATATTATTATATCATATATTTTATATTTATATTTAATTATAAATATTGCTTTACAGTAAGCTTGTCTGAAAGTCAAGAAAAAGAATTGATCTGGTCCATACTGACTATCAATACAACATGTACAATGTTAAAATATACTTGAGTCATCCGATATGGAATTCACACACCCTCAGATAAAACACATCAGTCAATAATGCTAAACACAACAAACACAACAAATAGAAGTAGAACAAAATAAAACATAAATATCTTATTTGGTTGGTAATTGTGAACACATTGCTGTGAACAAATCTAACAGTACTCCCAATCCGGTGGAGGTAACTCACTACGTCCCGGGCTGAAAACCTGGAAACTAAAACAATGCATATGCCCCATCATATAAAACAAAGAACCAGTTAGAATTGTCTAAAAATACTGTATACATTGCATACATCTTGTACTATTTGTATGTCCGTTTGATCCCAAAATAAGAACTCTGTAAACCTTTGCAGTAACCATGGTAACTATAAACCACTGTAACCATAGTAACGACAAACAACAACACCCTGACTGGCTGATGGATGTACCCTGGTGAATCCTCATGTACCCCGGTGAGTCCTCATGTATCCCGGTGAGTCCTCATGTATCCGGGTGAGTCCTCATGTATCCGGGTGAATCCTCATGTATCCCGGTGAGTCCTCATGTATCCCGGTGAGTCCTCTTGTATCCGGGTGAATCCTCATGTATCCCGGTGAGTCCTCATTTATCCGGGTGAATCCTCATGTGTCACACGATGTCCCGGGCTGGTCCTGGTGAGGTCACGGCCTGATGCACGGCATCGTCACAGGTGAGGTACAGTAGATCTCCGAACTTCTTCATGAAGCCCGTAGATTCCAGCAGCCCTAGATTTGCCTCTAGAAACAGAGACAATGAAATAAACAACACAGCACAAAAGGCTTGTTGTACCAAGAACAATCTAAGCTGAAGCAGGATCTCGAGGGGTACATGGGATTTCGTGCGTCCCTCTCAGGATCCTGCTGCAACAAATTTATCTGAGGCTAAAAAAAAAGAGTCTTGGTTCTCAAGCACCCCCCGCATCATCATCAAGTTCGCCGCATGTTTAATTTTTATTTCAATTTTTTTTTTAATTTATAAAATATCCTTAAATATTCCAAGTCCAACTTGTATTCCAGTATTCTTGTATAAAAAAAATGCACTACATTTTTAAAATACATTGCCTGAGAGTCTGTAAGAGGAGAATAAAATATCCTAATGTTGTAACATTACTTCACTAGTTAAATCTGTTAAGAATCACTGTATATAGATTTGAATTACCACGGCTACAGTATCTGGTATTATGTAAACTGACAGGTACATACTGGGATCTTCAGGGTAAACTGACAGGTACATACTGGGATCTTCAGGGTAAACTGACAAGGACATACTAGGATCTTCAGGGTAAACTGACAAGGACATACTTGGATCTTCAGGGTAAACTGACAGGTACATAATTAATTCTTCGAGTAAACTGAGAGGTACATACTTGGATCTTCAGGGTAAACTGACAGGTACATACTGGGATCTTCAGGGTAAACTGACAGGTACATACTGGGATCTTCAGGGTAAACTGAGAGGTACATACAAGGATCTTCAGGGTAAACTGACAAGTACATACTAGGATCTTCAGGGTAAACTGACAGGTACATACTGGGATCTTCAGGGTAAACTGACAGGTACATACAAGGATCTTAAGGGTAAACTGACAGGTACATACTAGGATCTTAAGGGTAAACTGACAGGTACATACTGGGATCTTCAGGGTAAACTGACAAGGACATACTAGGATCTTCAGGGTAAACTGGCAAGGACATACTTGGATCTTTAGGGTAAACTGACAGATACATACTGGGATCTTCAGGGTAAACTGACAAGGACATACTAGGATCTTCAGGGTAAACTGACAGGGACATACTGGGATCTTCAGGGTAAACTGACAGGGACATACTGGGATCTTCAGGGTAAACTGACAGGGACATACTGGGATCTTCAGGGTTAACTGACAGGTACATACTCGGATCTTCAGGGTAAACTGACAGGTAGATACTGGGATCTTCAGGGTAAACTGACAGGTACATACTAGGATCTTCAGGGTAAACTGATAGATACATACTCGGATCTTCAGGGTAAACTGACAGGTACATACTCGGATCTTCAGGGTAAACTGACAGGGACATACTGGGATCTTCAGGGTAAACTGACAGGTACATACTAGGATCTTCAGGGTAAACTGATAGATACATACTCGGATCTTTAGGGTAGCTGACAGGTACACACTCGGATCTTCAGGGTAACTGACAGGTACATACTCGAATCTTCAGGGTAAACTGACAGGTACAAACTCTGATCTTCAGGGTAAACTGACAGGTACATACTCAGATCTTCAGGGAAAACTGACAAGTACATACTCGGATCTTCAGGGTAAACTGACAAGTACATACTCGGATCTTCAGGGTAAACTGACAGGTACATACTGGGATCTTCAGGGTAAACTGACAGGTACATGCTGGGATCTTTAAGGTAATCTGACAGGTACATGCTGGGATCTTCAGGGTAAACTGACAGGTACATACAAGGATCTTCAGGGTAAACTGACAGGTACATACAAGGATCTTCAGGGTAAACTGACAGGTACATGCAAGGATCTTCAGGGTAAACTGCCCTGACATAGGAATACTATGGAATACTATGTGGTTTCGCTAGGGCTAATACACATGATATATGACTAGCATATTTATTAACTTCAACAGAGACCAAAAACAATTCCTGAAATCCTTACCTCTCACTTCTGCTAGAAGAACTTCAACATGTATAGAGTTAAACTCTGTTATAATCTGGAACAAGATAAAGCAACATGCAATCTTAGAAAGTGAACGAATGTCAACAGGACCACAAGCAGACACATTTGTGAAGTGTTTGTTTGCTTGTTGTTTTAAAATCGCAATCACCAATAATTCAGCTATTTTATGATGGTCTAAATAATCCAATCTGGACCAGACAATACAGTGAATGACATTATGAGCATCAATCTATGCAATCAGATGAGTGAGTGAGTGAGTGAGTGAGTGAGTGAGTGAGTTGGGTTTAACGCCGCTCTTAACAGTATTCCAGTTATATCACGGCGTGTCAACTTAATGTGGGAGGAAAGCCAAAAGTAATGCAGGTCTTAGACGTTTGACACTTTGGTGAAACCCATGAGCACGGCCATGGTGCTGACAAACCTAGAAACATAATCAGGGCGAACCAGGATTCGAACCCACTATCATAGGTTTCTGGCATGCCCAAGGGACGCAACTCTGCACAGCGAAATGCAGCGCCTTAGACGACTGGGCCACCAGTGCCCCCTCGGGATAAAATGATATGCACCAACCAAATAAGCATGTCTGACCACCTGATCCTGTTTGTTGCCTCTTACGACAAGCATGGGTTGCTGAGGACCAATTCTAACCCGGATCTTCACAGGGTGTAGTTAACAGTGAAGCAGTTGGTTTTCAGGCTGCTTACAGCATTACTCAATCCAAGGACAAAGAATGGAGTTCGCACATCAACATGTGTATGTTGGGAACTGACTCCAGGTGTTGAGCCAGACAAACCAACATTACAACTTGGGCTACAATGTGGGCATCAGTGGGAGCAGGAATCTGCACCATCACTGCATGGTGAGACTCAGCAAAGTAAAACAGAGCTGGGCATCCACTAAAGTGGTTCCATACTCAGTGGCCATTGTGAGTGAGTGAGAGAGTTGGGTTTAATGCCGCTTTTAACAGTATTCCAGTTATATCGCGGGTTGTCAGCTTTTTGTGGGAGGAAAGCCCGAAGCGATGCAGGTCTCAGATTTTTACCACATCCGTGAAAGCCATGAGCACGGGCATGGTGCTGACAAACCTAGAAACATAATCGGGGCGAACTGGGATTCGAACCCACAATCATAGGTTTCTGGCGTGCCCAAGGGACGCAACTCTGCACAGCGAATCCCGGCGCCTTAGACGACTGGGCCACCCGTGCACCCCAGTGGCCATTGTGACCAAATAATCCCCTTCAATGTCACCAACAGCTACAAGTATGAACTAGTGCACAGAATACACTTAAAACCACTTCTATTTTGTTGGGGTAAATTGGTGGCTTCCTCATGTAATAAATACGCTTGATGTTTGTTCGTTTGTTGTTTAACGCCACAATCAGCAGTGTTCCAGGTATGTAATAACTGAGTCTCGACCAGACAATCCAATGAGTGACATCATGAGCATCGATCCACGCAATTGGGATACAATGTCATGCATCAACCAAGTCAGTGACCACCCGATCCCATTAGTTGCCTCTTAAGACAAGTATAGTCGATTTTTACAGGAAGCATGGGTTGCTATGGACCTATTCTACGCTGGATCTTCACATGTCACCAAAGCTTGAAAGATTTGTAATGTTATCTAAAGCTATTCAGACCTTCAGCGCAATTCTCATATTTCAAATCAAAACACTTCCAAAATATCGAAAAAAGAACCTATTTTGGGGTTCAAAATTTCACAAGTACTTCCATGAATCCTGCAACAAAGACTCTTACCTGTTGTATAGCTGTAACCCCCATGATATCTACAAATGTCACCCCAGTCATGTCAATGACAATATGGTGTAGTGTGGACTTTAAGTCTTTGTTGCCTGGCAACAGGTAGATGGCAGTGTCTGGAGCGCCATCACCAGTATTGGCGGCATACGTAGCAGCGTCCCCCTCTCCGCTTGTAGGGCGCTGAGGAACAGTATATTTTGACAGTTACCATGGTTACGGATCTGTCATTCATTAACTGAGAGAGAAACTATTTTCAGTCTGTGCTAAAAGCTTTTGCAATAACTAAATATGTATGTTGGCATTATTTTCAGTAATCTTAGTCTCAGAATATATAGACTAGTACTGTTATTTATCAAGGATTCAAAACCAAGTGTTCCTAGAAGTTATATGCACTTAACGACATCACTTCCTTTTTGGACAAACACAGGTGCAATGCACGGCACCTTTAAAACAGAACAACCCATGCCTCTAACATCAGGGACTAACATCTGGCCATACCTCCCTGCAGTTGTTGCCCACATGATTGGTCTCCTCCTCCTTATCCACCACCATCTCCTTCGTCTTCTTGCGCAGCTTCAGGGGATTCACTCCTGACAACTTGTACACCTTCTTCTTGAAAATGTCTGCATTGGCGAAATACAGCGGCGAGTCCATACGGATCACTCGGACACCAGCCATCTCTTTGACCTGTGGCAGGAAGACACAAAAACAGCATCCTACAAATACTGCACTTTGAGTGAGAAGGTGAGTCAGAGTATGGTCTGTATGAATCACTCGGACACCGGCCATCTCTTTGACCTGTGGCAGGTACACATTAAAACACCATCCTACAAATACTGCACTTTGAGAGAGTGAGTCAGAGTGTGAGTCTGTATGAATCACTCGGACACCCAATTTGATTTGCACCCAGAATCATAGGATCCTGGAAGAACTAAGGGATGCAACTCTGAACATGACAGCACATCACACTGACATGTGAACTATGACAGCAAGATTTATCATGGGTTCAGACTGTCTCCCAGTAATGTGAAGTTTGAGCTGTGTAAATTAATAATCACATTTTTATGCAATTCTACAAAAAGGTGAGGGCAGGAGGCATTGCATTGTTATATTTATCTGATTAAAGGTGTTTTTTTTTTCTCAAGGCCAACATTTACATGAACGGTTGACTGATGCTTCCCAATGTGACAAGTCCACTCCCAACATTTCTGGAATGGCAAGCGCTGATCAGCAACAGGAGCAGAAAAATCAAGGTCACCCGACATGACTTTGTTAAAGGCTCCTGCTGATTGCTGACTGCTGTCATTCTTGACCATATTACAATACTTTCATCACGTAAATAAACAATGAAACACACAGTCATTTTCTTTGTCTGTAGGTTCTTGGAGACAAAACATGAAGTGGCAGTCAGGGAATGACATGGCCTAATGTACATGTTGTCCTGATAAAGTTTAGTTTTAGTTCTGTTCTTGTCATCTCAAAAACATTCCTACATCTTAGAACATGTAGACTACTGATGAATATCTTTCTATGTAAGCCAGAAACAAATGACACTCACGTCTCTGTACTGTCCAAGAGAACGGTATTCCTCACTGGAACCGACGGTGCCCACAGCAACAGATGTTGACCTGACATCACACAAGCAAAATTACATCCTAGTCCAACTGACGCAACAATGTATTGAGAAATTAGTATGTTTCTCATCTCTACAGACCTTTATTTGGGCTTGTTTAGAGACCAATATTTGGCCCAAAGTATGCAGCAAAATTGAGGTGAGGTGAGGTGAGGTGAGGTGAGGTGAGGTGAGGTGAGGTGAGGTGAAATTGGGTTTGACGTCGCACCTAAGATTATTGCACTTATAAAGTGACGTGTGTGTGTGTGTGTGTGTGTGTGTGTGCGTGCGTGCATGCATGTGTGTGCTTGTACTAATGCCGATTTTATAGCACTAGCTCACTGAGATACCATGCTGCAGTTTAACATGAATACCCCACTCAGACACAGTATACTGACTCCGAGCTGACCAGTCCTTGTTTTAGCCCTTTAATGCTGAGCGCCAGACAAGGTAACAACAAGTACCATCTTTTAACATCTTTTGGTAAGACGCGGCCGGGGATCGAACCCCAGACCTTCCGCTATCCTGGCGGACGCGCTACCACTAGACCACGGAGGCGGTCGCAGCAAAATTGAAACTAAAACTTGCCAAATTCATAGTCATATCTAATGTCACAGCTTTGCAGAGGTAATTTGTAAATCCCTGACAACAGGAACAATATAGAAGAACAGGTGTTGATGCTTAGTTTTACAATAATGCACTAAATGCAATTACAAAATAAGAACAATGTAATGATTAAAAGCTTAACTAATGACAACTGTATTTCCTATTAAGTAGGGCTGGGATGGGTTTCTCGGGTACTCAGGTCGGGTGGGTATTGAGTAGAACCCGGGGACCCACAGGACTACAGGTACCTGTGGATAGTCATGTAATTTATTGTTTAATGACAAAATATATCTGGAACTCCATGGTCGCTAACGTTTGCATTTCTTTCTGACTATGCACCCATTCCTTCTCAAATTTATAGGTTTGAACAAAGATAAAGCTTCAGTCAACTTCAGTGTATGCATGACCAGATCGTTTTAGGTGTATATAAATACATTTTGCCAAATGTTCCAAATCAGACATTTTGTACCTATCTCTTGAGACTTGTAGAGGGTACCCGGGTAGGGTCGGGGAATAGGGGGTCGGGTACCCGGGTTGTAAATTTGGACTTGTCCCAGCCCTACTCTGAACCCTTCACAGGATGACATACCTCTGGGTTCTGACCACCACCATCAAGGTGCACACAAGGAATCCGATCATCAGGCCTTTGTCGGCATCGAGGATCACAGAGGCACAGAAGGTGAACACCCACACAATCTGAAGCAGACCACAACTTACAGTTGGTTTTGTTTGTTGTTTAACTGTAAACAATCGAGTCTGGACCAGATAATCCAGTGATTGATATCATGAGCATAGATCCATGCAATTTGGTTGGTTGGTTGGTTTGTTGTTTAACGCCGCACTCAGCAATATTCCAGCTATATGACGGCGGTGTGTAAATAATCGATGCACCATGAGGATATGCCACCACCCTCACAGCATGAAACACAGATTGTCACCCATCTTACAGTCAGACCAACACAGCCATATCACCCATCTGACACACAGTTCTACCAACACAGCCACATCACCCATCTGACACACAGTTCTACTGACATAGCCACATCACACATCTGACACACAGTTCTACTGACACAGCCACATCACCCATCTGACACACAGTTCTACTGACACAGCCACATCACCCATCTGGCACACAGTTCTACTGACACAGCCACATCACCCATCTGACACACA
Source organism: Haliotis cracherodii (assembly GCF_022045235.1). Classification (NCBI taxonomy): domain Eukaryota; kingdom Metazoa; phylum Mollusca; class Gastropoda; order Lepetellida; family Haliotidae; genus Haliotis; species Haliotis cracherodii. The sequence goes on along the minus strand of NW_027266341.1, from coordinate 49,958,367 downwards.
GTCAGACTGACACAGCCACATCACCCATCTGACACACAATTCTACTGACACAGCCACATCACCGATCTGACACACAGTTCTACTGACACAGCCACATCACCCATCTGACACACAGTTCTACTGACACAGCCACATCACCCATCTGACACACAGTTCTACTGACACAGCCACATCACCCATCTGACACACAGTTCTACTGACACAGCCACATCACTCAACTCACACAGTTCTACTGACACAGCCACATCACCCATCTGACATACAGTTCTACTGACACAGCCACGTCACCCATCTGGCACACAGTTCTACTGACACAGCCACATCACCCATCTCACACAGTTCTACTGACACAGCCACATCACCGATCTGACACACAGTTCTACTGACACAGCCACATCACCCATCTGACACACAGTTCTACTGACACAGCCACATGACCCATCTGACACACAGTTCTACTGACACAGCCACATCACCCATCTGACACACAGTTCTACTGACACAGCCACATCACCTATCTGACATACAGTTCTACTGACACAGCCACATCACTCAACTCACACAGTTCTACTGACACAGCCACATCACCCATCTGACATACAGTTCTACTGACACAGCCACATCACCCATCTGGCACACAGTTCTACTGACACAGCCACATCACCCATCTGACACACAGTTCTACTGACACAGCCATATCACCCATCTGACACACAGTTCTACTGACACAGCCACATCACCCATCTGTCAGACAGTTCTACTGACACAGCCACATCACTCATCTGACACACAGTTCTACTGACACAGCCACATCACCCATCTGACATACAGTTCTACTGACACAGCCACATCACCCATCTGACACACAGTCAGACTGACACAGCCATATCACCCATCTGACACACAGTTCTACTGACACAGCCACATCACCCATCTGACATACAGTTCTACTGACACAGCCACGTCACCCATCTGGCACACAGTTCTACTGACACAGCCATATCACCCATGTGACACACAGTCAGACTGACACAGCCACATCACCCATCTGACACACAGTTCTACTGACACAGCCACATCACTCAACTCACACAGTCATAGTGAGATTTCCTCCACAGATCCCTGAGCTGGAAGAGCTTCATGAACATCCCTCGTAGATTGACTATGATGATGGAGGACAGCACACACTGAAACAGACAACTTGCTGTAGCACAGCTAACTTGTATTTCGCCCCCCTCCCCCTCCCCACAGCAGTAATGATGCATAGTTAATTTCAGTAAAAGTAAAGTAATTAAAGGCTCCTATTGAAATTAATGCCAGTTACATATGGGCCCTTTCGAAGGGGGGATAACTCTAGTTACTGACTATAAAAAAAGATAGTAAAAAATCCTTATCAATTTTTTCAGGAGTGTTTATTGTTTTTAAGTTATTTACATGAAATGCAGATTGCTAGAAATATTCAAGGCCTTTTCTATTTTTCAAGCCAGTAACAACCAGGGCTGCTGTGAGTACTCACCAGGGGGAGTGCGTGTAGGTGCGGCCCCAACACCATGATCACCAACAACACCACACAACACGCTACGAGGGAGGTTACCTGAAACCATGGCAACAACTTCAGTCAATTCAAACATCTTCAAACACGAGCGAGAGCAACATCAACCTAACCACAAGATCAACCGAGCAAAATACTTTACACCAGAAAGTTAGTGTGGTTTAAAGTGAGTGAGTGTGTTTATGCTTTACATCACATCGGCAATATTTCAGCCATATCATGACGGTGTGGTTTAAAGCCACTTCTAATACACAACCTATCCAGCAATACACTTTGCTTCACAAATTTTAGCTATGTAAGGAACTGAATTTTAGTTTCAGTGAGTGGTCCAACGCTTTAATCACTGGCCTACATCATTGTGCCCACTAAAGTTGGACTTAAATCTAATGATCGTGAAAATTAATGTTAACAAAATTAATTGAAATCTTGGTAATATAATGGATTACAAACACATGTTTAGATACACAATGAACACTTTTATAGCCAGATTGTGTAATAACAGGACTGACTTGCGTACTTCAGTATATTCGTTGATATGCTACTTCTGGTGTTATGTGTACACGATGACGTCTTCACGTTGTCAAATAAAATGGAAGCTCATTGTATGCGTGTATTGTGCACCCACTGGTTGTCCAACAGTAGTTAAATACTGTATTCCAGTATTTTACTCATCATACATTTATATAGGGAGGCCCTTTCACAGGTAGATTGTACACAAATGTTTATTTGGTTACATACATGTTCAGAACTATTGCACTTGGATGTAAATGTATGGCTCCTTGTACAAGTCCAGACCTAATGCCTGTTTTATGGTGATGGCCCACTGAGATACCATGCCGCAGTTTAACATGAATACCACATTCAGACACATAACTGACTTTGAGCCAACCAGTCCAAGTTTTATTCCCTTATGCTGAGTGCCAGGCAGGGTAACAACAAGTACCATCTTTTAACGTCTTTGTATGACACAGCCAGGGGCTTCTAGCCAGTCTTTGTATAAACTTGGACTGAAAAGTTTAAACTTAAGGATGAGTGGGTTTGTGAGCCAATCAAATGTCAGCTTTTTAAAATGATTCAGCTCTATTCTTTACCATCTCAATTCGAAAATTTTGATTTGGGCAAAAGCCACACAGAACACAAATATTCCTTCAATGGTACATCATTTTAGGAGTAGATGCCATGGCACTCAGGAACATGACAGAATATCCAACAATATAATGGCAGAAGCTTTATTAATTACATCTGGAACTGTATGTTTATGTTCGTTTTTGAGATACAGGAATAAGATATTCTGGGCTGATTTTAGATGAATCAACATAGAATAATGATTAGAATATTCACCTGACACAATCTCCAGTGAAGATGTCAGATCCTCACACAGAGTGGTTTGTATTGCATTAAAAGATCTGATTTTAATTAGATTGGCAAAACCTCCATTCATGTGCAGTTGTGCAAAGGGTTATTGTTGATTGATGCTATTTTTCGGGAATCAGTGCAAGTATGGTTGTACTTATAAAGGATGTGTTTGTTAAAGCCAGGGGTTCTCACACGTATCGCCATGTTACCTGCGTTCTTCCCCCAGCTCCATCCTGAACCAGACTAAGAGATATGGAAGCTGACACCATGTAGCCAGAAAATATGGCCGCTACCACCCCTGCTGTACCTGAGGCAAACATCTCCTGTAACATCATCATGTGACAAGTCATATCGACTTAACTCGTTATCTCACCTGAGTGCGTCCACCCGCACCGTCCTGCACCAGGCTGCGAGATACAGACGCTGCAGTGATGTAGCCAGAAAATAATGCACAAACCACGCTTGCAGTTCCTGTTGCAAACATCTCCTGAAAGATCATTTCATGAATTAGCAGAATGTTGCACCATCCTCGGTTATCCAGGGTAATATCTCCTTTCTATACTCACTGACAAAAGAAACATGAATACCATACATGATGGTTAATATTTAATGAATACTCATTTTCAAGAGATATCAGATTGTATCGATGCACAAACGAACATACTGTTATGTTGTGCAAACCAATCACGTGCAGCATATCTTGATAAGAATATAGACACTGTGGTAACACTTGACAGATTGTTAGTTTTGTCATTTAGTGGTACACATTTGAAACATCTCTTCTTAACGTACATATCTCTCTATATGTTCCCATGGTTCACATTTCTGTTGGCGGTGAGTATATATTTACGTACCCTGGACCCAGTTACCATGGTTACCACCTGCTTCCTTTTGAGTCTAGATCAAATGTCACAATGCTAAAATAGCCTTCAAATAGCCTCAGGGCCATCTTCCCGAGGCAAGAGAGTTAACTGACTATAAAAGTTCAGTTTCCACCCTTGCCAAACTAGGCTGGTATTATGGAGTTAGATTTTGGCTGGACTAACGAGTCTATGCATAGTCCAATCAAAATCGCTCACTGAAATCGAAATCCGGTTCGTAAACTGACATGCAGATTTCGGTCGATTGCAGGATTTGCACAGCATGTGCTCCGCCACCACGTCATCAGATATTTTCCAAATCTTTTCAAGTTTTTAATCAATTGATGCACTTCGCGATGTAAGACCCGTTTTATCACAATATTGATCTTGATTATCGATCAGATTGTCTTGACTGGGCGTGGCCATTTTGTTTGAAACAAATGCAAGTGATACGAGAGGTGGAATTTGATTGGTCCAGAGGTGAGGCATAGAAGGGACTTAACTCGTAACAGCCACTGGTGGCGCTACGATCGAGCCCAGTAATTCCAGCCTTGTTCGGCAAGGGTGGAAACTGGACTTTTAAAGTCAGTTAACTCCCTTGCTTCGGGAAGATGACTCAAGGCTGGCTAAAAAGATTGATAATCGTAGTTATCGTGGATGGGAAGAAATATTTACGATTATCGATATGAAATTGTCTCATCTATAATAACTTACATAAACTATTGTTATGAAATAAAGTTCAACTTTACCCAATCAGACTTGTTATTGTCAATCGCGTCAACTGACGATGATGGATAGCAACTGTTTATGTACTGGTATATCTCAAATGTCCACAAAGTAATCTACGCATAAATGTGTCACTGCACACCAGTGGCGGGAAATATTTTGATTTTTTTGTGTGACTTTCTTGCATATTTGCTCAAAGTTACGTCTTCAATATTTTTTTTATAATTGATCATTATTTAGTTAGCGATAATCAATCTCTATGCTCTATATCGATAGCCAGCCCTGCTTGTTGCATACCATCTCAAAATGGTAACATCTCAGATAACATACCGACTCTAGCCCTATATCATTGTATATCTTGATAGTCAGGGAAACTTTCACTAAAAGGTCATTGATCATGTTGATAACAGTCCGATGATTCAAATAAATATTTGTTTAGGAATCTTTTATACAAAGCTGCAGTTTTGAAACAATATTTAGTCCTTTTGTGCCGCCTCACACACATTGTCCATAGATCATAACAATGTAATAACGCCATTTATAACAAAATTATCTGTTCTCTATATCATGTTTATAACTATATACACTACCTCTCCCAACAAGCTATATCATCAAAGCATCACACAACAGGGTTTGAGAAGGATCTTTCCACTTCTAGCTCTATATTCTCATTAATGTAAAGCCCCCAAACCATGCTGGATGACCCACTCACAATGTCACACAACCACAGGAGACTGTAACACTGTACCTTACTGTTCAATATTAATTTATCCATTTTTTACCGAAACTTTAAAAAATATATATAACAAGGGCAAAAGTGAGCGTGGCTCACTAATACCCCCAACCCGCCTAGTGTGTCAGTAGTTTCCAAATAAATAATGGATAGGGTTAGGGTTTGAAAAATTCATTAAAAAATGGAAAATTAATAAAAACAATTTTTTTTCTTTTGACTGCACCCCTCCATATGACACAGATTATATGTACTAAGTTTGAGATGAATCCACTGAATGGTTTAAGAGAAATCGCGAGGACAAACTTTTCAGACAGACGGACGGAATCTTGGTATAACTATATATATAATAACAGTGCTAGAAGCTCCATGTGCATACAGGGTGGGGAATAGAACCCAGGACACCAAGCCACCACTATCACCACTGAGCTACCAAACCACCCACAAGGGTAATTCATACATAAAGTTTTGCGAATTAAAAATAATCATTTATCCCTGTTTTTCATAAACATGCAATTAATGACAGTATTTTGAGCCTGATGAGTGAGCATGAATAGGAATAACATAAAATATGTGACAGTGTGTTTCCAAATATACAAAAAACAAACATATTTCGAAGATCATTATTCAAAGAATTCATGTCCAATCACTTCAAACAATCATCAATGGTTAATTCGAACAGCATTACTAACTAAACAGTTATTTGTTACAGGATAACTGGAACTCAACACATGCATACCAGATACATGCAATCAAACTGAAACATACTGAAATAAAACACAAATAGTGAATACAAAACCAAGACAGCTCTAAACATGCACAGAATAACACAGTACAAGGAAAAAATAATTCATATCAACATTTAGGTCATGTTTAGGCCTGGCCAAGTTAATTACTTGTCTAAAAGATCTGCCTGCATCATTTTAGCCATGTTAGCCATTTTCCAAATAAATGTGATAAAGAAAAACATTATGTTGGAGGCATAATTGTCACTTGTGGTTTGCTGTTTGTTGTTTAACACTGTACTCATAAATATTCCAGCTATACAGTTGCTGTCTGTCAATTATCGAGTCTGGACTAGACAATCCAGTGAATGACATCATGAGCATCAATCTAAACAATTTGGATATGATGACCTGCATCAACCAAGTCAGCTAGCCTGACCATCAAATCCAAAACCTTCACATTTCCAGATTTTTTTCTCTGCTGCATGTTCAAGCAAAGACTTCACTTGAAGTGAAAGGATAGCACATTTTCACTCCCAAAAGATGAACCCAAAGATGTGTGTGTACAACTGGCACAAAGCAGTAATAAATTCTGATTGTGATCTAATTAACTTGGTCTGGCCTTTCTACCATTTTTACTTCTCAAAAGATTTTAATCATGTCAGAATATCACACTATTCACAGAGAGAACCACAGAAGCTCCCCAAATAAGCATGCATGAACCACAGTCAACCAAATAACTGAAATGTTTTACAACTTATACAAAGCTAATCATGTAACCATGGCAACAAAAAGATCTTCACTCCAATATTCTTTCAAAAGGAAATTTTTGCATACCCATCTCACTTTAAAAAGGTTCCCATGCCTTGAACCAGACCATAATAGATGCCACAACATCAGACGTTAAAAAATATGTTGTGCACAATCTCAATAAAATCATTTCTTTTATTCTGATACAAAATCTCTCTTCATGAAAATCTTAGGACACTTCCATCGGTCAATCAGGTGAACATTCTAATCAACCAATCAGCATCCAGGCTTCCAAAGTCTCGGTATGAGTGAGCAGAGCATTCAGACAAGCATATCTGATTTCTCTTTCTCAAGAACGAAGTTAATGGAGGTGTTACGAATAAAAACTTTATACAATGATTTATCTAGACCTGCTCAGTGGCTGATATTCAGCCCCAAGTCGGAAGCAAATGTCAGCATGGTCAGTAAATTCCCAATTACAAATTACAAATTCCTCAGAATTTACAAAAATAAGAACATTTAAAAAAATCAAATTTTGAACAATATTACAATATTTTCACAATTTGCCTGCCATGAGCACAGAGTTGAATCCTAGATAAAGCCCTGCTATAAAGCCCTGCTATAAAATTGTTGTGGACATTCAATTCATCCTGCCATTTCTGAGCAGGATAGCATCTACAACAAAAGCGTGAACTATGGAGGCTATCTTTGCTGAGATGGAAATTTCCGAAAGAAGGCAGTAGAGAAATGAAGCCAAACAGTTTTAGAAAGCTGACATCCGATTGGCTCAAGAACCCTCCCATCCTTCACCCGATGAGATTTTCTACGGAAGTGTTGTCAGATCTTCACAGAGATCATCATATCAGAGTGTCATGTGCACAACATCCATCAGCCACGACATAACAGATGTGTGGTCCTAACTCACCTGATTTGAATCCACCTTGTAGTTGTTCTTCATGCCTAGTGTTTTGGCCATGGATATAGTTTGTGCATAGGCTACAATGATGATGATCAGGGCTTCAAAGAAGTAATCCTTCGCAAGTAATATGTTGGGTACTCGTGGAACAGGCACCCTGAAATAGATTCATGTTCAAGTTACTTTAAAATTCACAGATGTCAGGGTGAAGGTCGCTAAACAGTTTCTGGGTGAAGGTCATTAAAAACCAAACGAGGTTTCGGTCTGAATGTTACTAGGAAACGAAACAGGTTTTGGGCTGAAGCTCACACAAATAGAAGGCAGTTTGAGGTGAAGGCCTGTCACCACAAAACAGGTCAGTTCAGGCATGCACAAGGTGAAGGTCACCAAAAAGAGGAATAAGTCTGGTGTTTCAATGTGAAAATTATGTTCCCTGTAACTGGATAATCAAAAGGTTCATAAACACATAGATAAGTGAAAGTGTTACTTCTGCCCACAAGGCCATGGAATACACCCAAATCATGATTACTGTTACGAACACCTATCATGTCTATATACAAACTAAAGTATGATTACTGCGCATCAATGACACATTATTTCACACTGGAGAATCCCTGGGATGTGACAGGAAATGCCTGATAGCAACAATAATGCTATCTTATTCTACCGGGTACCCATTCACTGCTGGGTGAACAGAGGTACATTTCGAACAAAGTTACTTGCCTAAGGAGACACCACATGTCTTACATGTGCTTCAGTTAGGGGCAGGACCGAAGCCCTAGAAACTCTCAGGAGCTGACACAATTCATCAAAGGACCCAATGTTGCTCAACTTCACCTGATTGGTGACCTGTGCCTAACTATCAGAGTTCATCTACTGTGACTGTGCAACACTCACCCCCCTGGTATTGTCCCCACCACAGGAACATTGTAAGTGTCCTGCAGATCCAGGAAATACGAGGCAACTGTTCCTAGGATCACCTGAAAGCAAGGTTACTCAATAAGTTGTATGCTTGTGGCTTAACGCCTGTCAGCAATATTCCAACTATATGGAAGCGACCTGTAAATAATGGAGTCAGACAATCCAGTGATTTATTAAATCATCATTTAACTAATATTTATGTCTACATGCATCAAGTGCATGTCCAGACAAATTTAAATTTGTGCCCAAATAACCCTACAATCTTTCAACACACTCAACACCTCTAAGCTTTATTTTCCATACTATATCACTAATCACTGTGTTATGTGTTATCAGAGATCTGAGATTTTATTTGGACTAGTTTATGCATCTGTGTTTCAACTTTGATACATTTTTGGGACCAGGGTGCAATCTGGTTTAGTCAAATGCAACAAGCTTCATATGTCAACATGCACCTGGTGCAGGTTAAATCAAGTTCCTTAAGTTGAGCCCTGTTATACATGTACCAGGGACCAATTCTAACCTGAATCCCAGCACAGTTACCCACAGTTAACTGACTATAAAAGTCCAGTTCCCACCCTTGCCAAACTAGGCTGGTATTATGGAGTTACAAGTTTGCTGGACTAAGTCTATGCATTAGGTCCAATCAAAATCGTGCAACGAACTAGACATCCGGTTCATACTCAACATGGAATTCAACGTGCAGATCTTGATCAACTGCAGGACTTGCAAAGTGTACAGTCAACTGGTCGTTGACAGATATTCTTGACTGGGCACCGCCATTTTGTTTGAAGCAAATGCAAGCGATATGAGAGGTGGAATCTGATTGGTCAATAGGAGGGACATAGAAGGGACATAACTCATAAGAATAGCCACTGGTGGCACTGCGATCAAGCTACCAAATTGCAGGGTAGTTCGGCAAGGGTGGAAACCGGACTTTTGTAGTCAGTCAACTCCCATGCCTCGGGAAGATGGGTTACTCATTAAGTCACCTCCAACTTGTCTCCCTTCCATCATGACTTGTCATCACACTAGTGCAAAACAATGGTTACTAAGGCGTAAAAAATAAAAGAATTGGTTCTCAGGTAATGGCTTTTGAAAAGATAGTGCGGTTTTTTTTGGTTTTTTATATTTTGCTTGTTCAAACTAGAATGTAAACAAATAAACAGTTGTGTACAATCAACCTGGGAAAGGGCCTCCCTACATTAATCTACTCCTTGTGTTCCTTCCTATATTGGATCACATTTAAAAAAAATATTGTAGCATTTAACTGCCGGGGTCATGTGTTCGAGAAACGGAATTCTATAGGACTTTTCTTTTTAAATGAAAATAAAAACGAAACATGCAGCGGACTTAATGATAGTGCAGGCAGTGCCTGAGAACCAAGACTGTTATTTTTTTTGGCCTAAACTTGCTGAATGCTTAATTAGAGGTTTCAAATTAGAATTTTAATGAATAAGCCACGATGAGTATAAGCGAACATAAGCCTGCTGTAAAATGTACAAAATGATGTTTAAGAAAGTGATGACTTACAACTATCAACTCAATAGGAATGGGGATCTTCATTTTATCCTTGAAGCGCTCATTTATCTGCGCCTTGACGAGGTAGATGATTAGCATGCACAGCAAACTGATGATGAGTGTAGCAACATTGGTGGCAGTTATATGCTTCAAGATGTCAACCCAAGTCTGGAAAATAACAGAGAAATACAGAAGTGGAATCACAGTAATGAAATCATACGAAGGTGAGTTAATCAAGGGAGATAACTCTGGGCATTAATGGGAAGATAATTTATGTTCTTTCTTATTACATAAAAATGGCATCAAACGAAAATAGTGTACAAAAATGGTAGTCTCACAACTGGTAGTCTACATTGTACCCCTCTAATTAGTATTAATTGGTCAAATGTAACGTTATCTTTGGGATTACACCTTCCTAGTAAAGTACAAATTCATATTCCATTTTGGGGTGGAGTCACATCCAGGAATCGAGCCAGATTGGAACAACACAAGGTACGAGATCTAGATTGCCAGTTGTCTGACTTCCATGTCTGTGGAAGCCTTGGTGACTGAATTGGGTATGTTAAAGTCACAGTGTAAAACAGTCATCATATATTTAACTTTACAGTAAACAAATAATCTGAGAAATGCAACACGTACCAGGATAATCTTAAAGGACCCGTTAAACCTGGTCAGCACAGCATACTGAGCCTGTCTGTCTACAGCCATGGAGGAACTCGTACAGTTGTCCAGGTTAATTCCGGACATACTCAGGAGTGAAGTATTTGTCACTGACATATTTGTCACGGAGTAGTTGAAAGGTGACAGTGTGGCAGGGCCACTGGCTATTTTGCCATATCCGAGTCCGAATATATTTTTGATTTGGCTGGTACAGACATGTATGGACACACCCACTGTGAAGCCTGTGATGAGGGCGTTGGACATGAAGTTGATGACAAACCCAAGCCCCAGCTTCCCAGCAAGCATCTGAAATAATAATGAATAATAAATAATAAATGGGGTGAAATGGGGTTTAACGTCGCATCCAAAATTATTGCACTTATCTAGCAACATGCATGCACGTGTGTTTGTGTGTGTCTGCATGTACTTGTGCGGACTGTTGCCGATTTATAGTGCTAGCCCACTGAGATACCATGTCGCAGTTTAACATGAATACCCCACTTAGACAGTATACTGACTCCGAGCCGACCAGTCCTTGTTTTAGCCCCTTAATGCTAGGAAATCACTATTGCGAAAACTAATGAAAGAAACTTTTGCGATAACTACTGATATTGAAAGAAACAGTGCGATAACTATTGATATTGCAAGCAACTATTGCGATAATTATCGATAGTTTTCAGTGTATCTTTTCAGGTTGATTTTAGAGTTGAATTAAACCTTGGAACTGAAGTTTCCTTTGTATGTGATAACCATAACAAATATAAAGTAAAGTTTGAGATATGACTGATTTGCTTTTTCTTTACCCTAAAAATTTAAGAAAAAGAAACTTCCACATTACCATGTGTAGATTACTACCACTAATGATCAAAAGAAAAACAAATTTGAACAGCATTGCATGTATTTTGTTGATATGGTAAATACAATCGAAACCATCAATATTCCTAACTGAAATTGATGCTATTGATCCGAAACTCATTTAACTATCTCTTTATTGACTTACCAATAGCAATATATCAATATTTCAATTTATTGTGACACCCCTACTTAATGCCAAGCTCCAGACAGGTGTTGTTAAATGCCGCACTCAGCAACACTCCAGATATATGACAGCTGTTGGTAAATAACTGAGCTTGGTCCAGACAATCCAGTGATATCATGAGCATCAATCTACACAATTGGGATATGACACCATGCAACCAAGTCAGCGAGCCTGACCACCCGATCCTGTGAGTTGCCTTTCACAACAAGCATGGGTTGCCATGGTTACTGAAGACGATTTTTAACCCAAAACTTCATAGGTCCAAAAAGATTTAACTTCCAGATTAGTACAGCTAGAAGAGTGAAAATTCTAACAGGGCAAGATGCCGAACATCTTCCCAAGGCAAGAGAGTTAACTGACTTTAAAAATTCAGTTTCCACCCTTGCCGAACAAGGCTAGAATTCCTGGGCTAAATCGTATCGCCACCAGTTGCTATTATGAGTTATGTCCCCTCTATGCCTCTCCTATGGGCCAATCAGATTCCACCTCTCGTATCACTTGCATTTGATTCAAACAAAATGGCGGCGCCCAGTCAGGACGATCTGGTCGATAATCAAGATCTAAATTGTGATAAAACTGGTCTTACTTCGCGAAGTGCATCAAATACGTGAGCACCTTGATTAAAACCATGAAAAGATTTGGAAAATATCTGTAGGCAACGAGTTGGAGGTGCACATTTTGCAAATCCTGCAATCGACCTGCAATTGGACTATGCATAGACTCGTTAGTCCAGCCAAATTGTAATTCCATAATACCAGCCTAGTTCGGCAAGGGTGGAAACTGGACTTTTATAGTCAGTTAACACTCTTGCCTCGGGAAAATGGATATCGAAAGATAACTGATGCTTTTTTGTTTGAATAAAATGTATCCAAATTGGTTAATTTGATGCTCATAATGTCAATCACTGGACTGTCCAGACTTGATAACAACAGACCCCCATCATATAGCTGGAATATTGCTGAGTGTGACATTAAACAACATTAAACAAACTTTGTTTAATGGGATGATTTATAAATCAATTAATCACGTTAATAGTATTTCAGAGTTTATGTTCTAAGAGGGCAAGTTTAATAATAACATGAAAAAAACTGATCGATATCTACAAGATTGAAAGTCAGGATCATACTCTATGTAAGTAATTTAAAACACTGTGTGATAATAATCAGCTTAAAGTCAGTACCGTAACCAATCCAGTTGCCAAGGTAACAGCTCCTGCAACCTCAATTCTCTTTGCCATGTCACTGTCAGAGAACTCCTTTGTTTCAGGACAGTGTGTGTCAGGATTGATGTCAACAGAAGATACACCAACTCCTGATGCCGCGACAGATGCGTCATATTTCTCGAGGATCGACGCCATCATCAGACTCAGTACTGCGATACATCCTGAAACACGGTACAGCATCACTGTCTGATTAAACTCTGTGTACTTGGGAAGTGCCAGGATTTACGCATGAATATTGAAAACAGACACAAAATCATCCAAACATGCTGAAGGGCATTCACAGAGATACATGCTTCGGAATGAATGCAAATATTTCATAATTCAGTACCACCTACAATTAATTTTTGTAGGTTATCATTTAAAAATCCACCACAGAGCTCTAGATAACTTTTTGAGCAATTGAGCTTTTACTCTAGGGTTTCTTTTTTATTTGGGTTATTACATTTTTCATTGGGTAACCAATACTTTTTCACTCATCTATTCACCACTCTATTGGGTTTTTCCCAAAATTAGTGAACATTTTAAGATTTAAAAAATATTAAATCATAAATGTCTCAGATGTATATAACTGTTCTAGATATATAGGCTTGTTACGGAAAGTAAATTAGCTCGTAATTGTGTTTCAGAAATTAGTTCCTTTGAACGCATGCTGAAAAAGCTTTAATGGGTATTTACGAGTGCTGTTTTTATAAATTTTGAGTTTTTCATTTAATGCATGCGTTTCTGAACGAAAGATAATTGAAAGTACCGTATTTGACGTAATAAGCGCTTTCAAAATTAGAAATAGGGGGCTCTTATTACAAATTATATTTTGGTGGAAAAAACAGAGTTGAAAGATAAATTTAGTGGTTTATGCTGACGGCCTGAACTGTTTATATACGACTGAGATATTTTTCCCGAATTTAATTGCCCATAATTAAGGGTGCATATAACACACGAGTGCGTATTATACATGAATAAATAAGTCTTGTTTACATTGATCAATCGGAAGGGGAGCTAATTGGGATTGTTCACTTGCCAATATCTTAGAAAATATCGCCGTGGGCACTTATTAGAGCCGGGCGCCTATTACGTCGAATACGGTAATTGGGTTTTGAATTTTTGGGGGGGTATTTTACGCAAATACACTGCTTATCTGTAGCTCTGATACCTAGACAGTAAAATGCTTCACAATCTTCTAGCACTAGCACTCGCACTTCATGTCAGTTTGGGAAATCCCAGACAATTTTTAAATAACGGCCTTGGAGCTTGCGAATGTTATGTCACTTGTGGTAGAGAACTGAACAGTGTCCAGCTTTTCAAACTTCTATGGGACCTCCACTGTTTAACCTGGGACCCCAACAGTTAAAAGGCTTTGTGTCCTCTGTACCCCCAATACAAATAACCCACGTACATCCCTGACTGCGCATTATTTATGTATCCATAGGCATAGGATCTGGTGCTGTGTTTTAGCGCTGTCCCACTTAAAACTTCGGTATTTTTCATTCATTAGGCCAGGCGTTTTATATTTTTCGGATTACAGACGCGCCGACTCTAATTTTTTAGAAAATGTAAAAAACAAAACAAAACAGATTTCCATTTTTTTCCCCTGCCGATAACCTCATAGTCAGTTATTTTATTTGTTATCACCTTTTAATAAAAAAACATATGAGTTTACTGTTGTAAACTAGTAAAGAGATACATAATCGATCTTTGTTGATCTCGAAGCCGACAATAGCCTCCCTTGACAATTGTCTGTGTTGTAAGTGGTAGAACATTTATTGTTACAAGGGGCTTTATCATCTCAAATGGCAGTCTTTTGAGCACAGAATATGTTCATAAAGTATGCCAGAGGCATTCTGCATTAAAAAAATGCATATGGCTTTTTTCCCCCTCCTCAAACCCTGGACTTTGGGCTGAAAAATCCGTAATCCTAAAAGTAAAAAAAGCCTGGCCTTAGCATGATCATGATGATCAGATCAGTAGCAGTATTAACTGATTAATCCGGAAGTTGAAAAATATATATTTATTTTTTTACTACTTACATCATGTATTTTGAATCTTAACCCAAACATTTTGTAAACCAATAAATAAAAAATAAAAAGTCTTACTTGTCATCATGGTCATGAGACAAAAAAATTTTTTATCAGATTTTTAAAATCAGAAAATGCTGCAAATGTATGTAAGTAACAGAGACAATACTAATATTAGTATTAATCAGTTGGATGGCACCAGCTGGTGGCATGTGTGGCAGCACCTGTTCATTTCACAGGGGCCATCTCAAATGTTTTGGTGACTTAAATTATGTTTACCATAACAATGCCCTCCTCTCTGATCTCCAGGCAATCCAGGCATATCTGGAGCTCATGTCAACCACACACCCTGCACATCAGGCATTCATGATCACTGATGCCGAGAGTGTCAAGCTTTGGTTTATTCATAAAGTGGCGTTTGACATGTCCCATGTCCTGCGTGGATGTATTGATCAGCGTCATATAAGCAAGCAGTCTATAAAAGGTTAAAATAGATGTGTGTTGTAGCAAGACTCGTACATACACTTGACAAAACATGACATGTTCACTAGGGCTGGGACAATACACCAACTGTGAGATCCGATACATGTCATGACACCTTCCTCATGGTCCGATCACGATATTTGCATGTGCTCTAATTGTGGTGCGTAAGCCATCTTTGTCATAGACAGGATGACCAAATACCTGGCGCACTGATGATTTACAGTTGGCAGTGTCAAGTATGGCACAACAAATGAAAATATTTAGGTTTTCACTATTACCTTGCACTACTGATTAGTGTTTAGTGAAAGCATACATTTAAGGTTAGATTTGATATTTTTTTTACTTAGTGTGTGACTGTGATTGTATAGAATTAAAAAAATCATGATCCACCGATGCATTGATGAATCGTCCCACCACTAATGTTTACAAATAAGTTACCATCACTTCAACCCAATACCCAACCCAATTCAAAAGCGCAGACACGCACGCACACACGCACGCACGCACGCACGCACGCACGCACGCACGCACTTTTCTTTCAATTCCAACAATAGTGTCATGAATATATCTAGGTGTTCTCAAAGGCCAATAGTAAGCCCTAGACCTACATCCAATGTTGGCTAAAATTCTAAAATTGGATTAACAGATTAAGAACGTTCCAATGCAAGAATCAATAAATATTAAATTTTACAATATTCAATGCATGCAATGCCAAAGAGCCTCTGAACATATGACAACATATAAATCATAAATTCCTAATTTTGGAAATTCCAAAAGATAATGATGCTTTTCCCCCAAACAAAACTGAACATTCCATAGAGACCACTCTACTCAATTTACCTCCATAATGTCAAACTTATACATCATCCTTTTGAAAAGTCTGTGGAAATTAAGGAACTGTTGTGGCTTGCAAGATTATCCAATAACATATACCGTATTCGACGTAATAAGCGCCCGCTCTAATAAGCGATATTTGCTAATATATTTGCTAGTGAACGATCCCAATTAGCACCCTTCTGATTGATCAATGTACACAAGACTTATTTATTCGTTATAATACACACTCGTGTGTTTTATGCACCCTTAATTACGGGCAATCAAATTCTGGAAAAATATATCTTTCGTGTATAATACGCACAGACTTTTCTCTTGTATCATTTCAAACTGTCAACATAAACCACGAAATTTACGATCTTTCAACTCTTTTACCAAAATTATATTCTAATAAGAGCCCCCTATTTCTAATTTTGAGAGCGCCCTGGGCGCTTATTATGTCGAATACGGTATACAAAGTGTTGTGAAACAAGTGTTCAGACACATCCTGAGACATCAGTCTGGCAGGCAGGTTGTTGAACATGTCGACAAGGCGGCCTCACCCATAGACACCTGTCTGCCGGTCCCCACAAAGAAGTAAGTGAGGGGGGCAAAAAGGGAGATGTAGAGGCCCACCACCGGCGTCAGCGTCGACAGCTTACCGAACGCCATTCCTGGAAGGGGAAGAAACAGATAATAACGCATGCAGAGAATAACCCAGAAATAAAATGTGTACAAGGAAGTAGAGATTAATTGTTTGAGTGAATTAACTTTTAAAGAATAACCAACAACTAATGAATGGCATTAAACCCCAAGTCTTTGGCATGGGACTTACAGCATTTATTCAAGAGGGACATATACTCCAAAATCCGAAGTAGAGTAGGTTGTCCTATATATTAATCATTGACTTTTTAAGAGATTTGTTTGTTTGTTATTTAACACCCCTCTCAGCAATGTTACACGCAATTGGGATTGATGACATGCATCAACCAAGTCAGCGAACCTGATTGCCCAATCCCGTTAGTCGCCTCTTACGACAAGCATGGGTTGCTGAGTGAGTGAGTGAGTATGGTTTTACGCCGCTTTTAGCAATAGTCCTGCAATATCACGGTATGGACACCAGAAATGGGCTTCACACATTGTTACCAATGCCGGGAATCGAACACGGGTCTTCGGCGTGACGACCGAACGCTTTAACCACTAGGCTACCCGACCGCCCCCATGTGTTGCTGAAGACCTTTTGTACCCTTGATCTCAGACATGGTTGCGCCAATGTGATTTTCCTGCTCATATTTAAGTAAAATGACTGGTCCCATGGCCTTCCATGTAAATCACTTCTTTGTGACACAGGGCAGGTTTTCTTTGAATTCTCTTTGGACGTGGCTTCACAGTGCAATGTGTGGACTCTTAACAAGAGCCGCTACAGAATATGTTTGCCACTATTTTCATTCATTCAATCCAAGGGGTCAAGGATAGAGTAGGGTGTAACCTTCCACAACCCAAACACAACTCACCATAAGAACCGTAAATATGTTTGATGTATGTATGTAATATGTAAATATGTACTATCATGACAGTGTATATGAAATACATAAATATGTATTATGTATACATAAACTGAGAATTTTTCTTGTGATATATCTAGTTTCTGTGATGCTATTGGGTGGCAAGCAGATTCCATAATTGTACCAATATTTGTCTAAATCAGACATCACCTGACAGAGATCCACTGCACTGCTGCAGGTGAATTTTTTGCATATTATATATTGTTGATAAATGAGCAGGATAGAGCAATTTATGGGTAAATCACAGACTGGTACAGAGTATAGTGATACACCTAATGTTTAGGGAAATACAAAAGTCTCAGTCTGTCATGCCACAGCCTCTGACGCAGCCTATTGTAATGTGTCAGTGAAGTGCCATAAGAGCAAAATTAGGTCAAACTGATGGATTGATTGACAGATGTCACTATTTGTACATCAATATGATCACAGTTATTGTTAATATTAGCATGATTGGATTCAAACAGAAAATGAGGTAAACTTTGACATTTGAGTCATTGTTCATGTGATAAACATGATAAATGCAATGGTAATGCTCACTGCAAATTTGAAATTTCAAAATACAGTAAGCTACGGTTATAATGAACTGAAAGGGACCACTTATCTTAGTTCTTTATAACCGTAGTTCATTATAAGCATATATACAGGATATATACATCATTATAAGGTCAGTTTGTTATACATGTTAGAAGTGTGTTCGTTTTAAATGTAGTTTACTGTAAAACCAATACTTTGTTCTTATGAGTAACCATCATCATGGTCATCACAGTTCTTAGAATTTCCGTCTATTGTTTCTAAGAATTTCTCAGTTGATAAGCAGAATTATGGTCATGAGACATCATTCGTGTGACAAACATGATAAATGCAATGGTCTTCTTTACAAGTTGCTCACTGTAATTTCAAAAATTTCAAAATAAACCATCATCAGATAATGTTCTAAAAATGTCTGTCTCACGTCAGATGTTCTCCCAATTATACAAGCCTTGGACCACAGCGCCCCGACTAGCCCCTACACCTGTACTCAGTCAAGTTGATTTTTGTGTACCCATGCCAAACAACTGGTTAAGAGGAAGTAACGTCCAACTGTGTTATCTCGAACTTCTTTATCTCAAATGTACTGATATCTCCAACCAATTCTCCGGTCCCGACCGCCTCACTATATCAATACATATAAAAACATATAAATCTGCTTATTTGAGACGAAAATACATAATGCTATCACAAGTGAGTGAGTGGGTTGGGTTTAACGCCCGTTTGAACAGTATTCCAGTTATATCACGGCATGTCAGCTTAATGTGGGAGGTAAGCCTGAAGTGATGCAGGTCTCAGACGTTTTCCACTTCAGTGAAACCCACGAGCACGAGTATGGTGTTTACAAACCGAGAAACATAATCGGGGCAAACCGGGATTCGAACCCACAATCATAGGTTTCTGGCGTGCCCAAGGGATGCAACTCTGCGCAGCGAATCGCGGAGCATTAGACAACTGGGCCACCCGTGCCCCCATGCTATCTCGAACACTGGACTGGGTCCCAACTTTGACATAGGGGGGTGCCTTTATCTTGAGGTTGGCATTGCTACATAAAGTTTTAAGAAGCGCAAGTACATCTAGTACCTTTCTCACCGCAGTAAAAGTACAGAGCAATCTAACTAACTGTTCAACCAAACATGTACTTATCTTTTAATCAAAAGGTTATCTTTATAATGTTTATTGACAAATATAAGATATATAGCTATGCGATAAATCACAAAGAAAAATTAAGAACGAAGGATGGTTCATTTCACGATAAAACATTGTTCTATCATGACGTCATTTCTGGTGAATTGAATATGCACTCACAACTTGTTGACATCTAGGATAACATTATTTTTTAGAGAGGGGAGTGTCCAGAAAGTTGTTTCCCATAGATGTAGCTGGACTACGCAGATAAACTCAGTGGACAAACGATCGCAACCAAAGTCACCAGGGGACATGGGGGAGATATGACCAACAGTATTAGGAGAAAAGTTAAAGATAATCAACGTGAAGATTGTGAGAATATGCGGGAAATACCAAACTTAATCCATCTGTTCACAAAATGGACGTGTCCGACATTTCAGAT
Source organism: Haliotis cracherodii (assembly GCF_022045235.1). NCBI lineage: Eukaryota > Metazoa > Mollusca > Gastropoda > Lepetellida > Haliotidae > Haliotis > Haliotis cracherodii. The sequence goes on along the minus strand of NW_027266341.1, from coordinate 49,938,418 downwards.
TGGATTCTATTCAGGGTCAGTCATCCTCATTAAAATTTGAATAAATATTTTTTAAGCTTGTACATTTCTTGAACATCCTTAAAGAGACTGTACATTATGTTGATGTTTAAATAATATCTCATATAAGAAACAAACAACTCACGGAAGTCATTAATTTCTTAAATAAATTGTCACAATTGTTTTTTAATCACTGCCGGCGAAACATGTATCACGATGTATGTTTCAATTTGTCATCAGATACACTTGTTGTGTCCTTAATTTCTTGTGTTTGCAATTGTATTGCTATGTTACTATAATCATGATAATACTGTTACGTCATCTGTCTGGATGTTTGTGCCTCGTTATCTCGATTGTCTGGGTAATCGAAGTTACAACACAGTCCTGCTGAGGTTGGAGATAACACAGGGTTTGATTGTATGTTAAAGCTGTGACAAGTACTCTAGCCTTGCTAAGAGTGATTTCAATCACAAGCTGCTTATGGAATACCTCAAGGTAACTGATCAGCCCAGCAATTCTTGTTAATCAGGTGTAATAGTATCAATTTTTAAAGGATAAGTGTTATTTTTAATATATTATATATTTTTTATATTACTGGGTAAGTGAAAACTGTATACTCATTTTTCAAAAAAGACATGATATAAATAGTGAGCAGTGTTAGAAATTGGCCCCAAAGCCTGTAGTCTTGCCAAACTGCCCAATAGTTAAAATATCATAAGGAGCACCTGTTAAATTGAAATTTGCCCTTTTTAAGGGTTTTGCTACATGTTATCATTATAAAGATTAGTGGACTAAAAATGTTAGTTTCTACCGCTGGTGAGTATAAATGTTAACAATGATATATACATGATATATACACTATAACATTCTTATCAAATCCATATACCAAGTTAAGTGTGAAGCAAGGCACAAATTATTGATTATGCATGTGTCAGCCTCTAATAGATTACAGCATTAACACTGGTTCTTGATACTCCAAATATGGCTGCTATGGATCTTTGCCAAGGTGTCATTACCTTTGTCAATTTTCATTATACAACATGGCACACCATGGTTGACTTTTTATCATGGTATATACCATGGTCTCAGTTGTCATAACCAATCATTGGTTATTGTAATGATAAACCGTGGTGCCATTTACCATTTCCATCTGTGAACCATGTTTTGCCATGGTATACCATGGTCCTTTCAGCTGGTATTTCATGGTCATTGACTATGGTATACCATGTCCGCGAAAAATGGCACCACAGAATTTGGGCGGTGAATGGTCATGGACCATGGTCATTATCGTAGACCTAGTGTATTTGACCCTGGTTGACCATGGTACATCATGGTATTATTGGTTATTCACCATGGTATGTATACCTTGGCATGGAGACCATGGTATATCATGTCTGCAGTAATTGGCACCACTGAATTTGGTGGTAGACCATGGTATATGTGTATTTGACCATGGTAGACCATGGTGTATTTGACCATCATGTCAACCATGGTCAATTAAATTTACCATGCTAAACCATGGTGCCAATTACCAGCAGTGGTAAACCATGGTCAAATTTACCATGCTAAACCATGGTGCCAATTACCGGCAGTGGTAAACCATGGTCAAATTTACCATGCTAAACCATGTTGCCAATTACCAGCAGTGGTAAACCATGGTCAAATTTACCATGCTAAACCATGGTGCTAATTACCGGCAGTGGTAAACCATGGTCAAATTTACCATGCTAAACCATGTTGCCAACTGCCGGCAGTGGTAAACCATGGTCACATTTACCATGCTAAACCATGTTGCCAATTACCAGCAGTGGTAAACCATGGTCAAATTTACCATGCTAAACCATGGTGCCAATTGCCAGCAGTGGTAAACCATGGTCAAATTTACCATGCTAAACCATGTTGTCAATTGCCGGCAGTGGTAAACCATGGTCAAATTTACCATGCTAAACCATGTTGCCAATTGCCGGCAGTGGTAAACCACGGTCAAATTTACCATGCTAAACCATGGTGCCAATTAACGGAAGTGGTAAACCATGGTCAAATTTACCATGCTAAACCATGGTGCCAATTGCCAGCAGTGGTAAACCATGGTCAAATTTACTGTGCTAAACCATGGTGCCAATTACCAGCAGTGGTAAACCATGGTCAAATTTACCGTGCTAAACATGCTAAACCATGGTGCCAATTACCAGCAGTGGTAAACCATGGTCATATTTACCGTGCTAAACCATGCTGCCAATTACCGGCCACTAGTAAACCATGGTTAAATTTACCATGCTAAACCATGCTGCCAATTACCGGCAGTGGTAAACCATGGTCATATTTACCATGCTAAACCATGCTGCCAATTACCGGCAGTGGTAAACCACGGTCAAATTTACCATGCTAAACCATGGTGCCAATTACTGGCAGTGGTAAACCATGGTCAAATTTACCATGCTAAACCATGGTGCCAATTACTGGCGGTGGTAAACCATGGTCAAATTTACCGTGCTAAACCATGGTGCCAATTACCAAGCTCTTAAAATCCTTTTTGATGGTGATGAAAGCTAAGTAACTGTGTGGAAACCTGAAACACGACTGTTTTAACACCTCTACATGCTAAACGTGATAGAAAACCTCACACGTCATTGTATTAAGTTATGGACCTGCATGCACTACCTTAATTACCCATGGCTTTGACTATGTACAGTAGCTTTGCAGTGGAGTCATTGTCACTTATAAATGTCAGTAACCAACGAATGAGGACACTGTCTGGTTCCAATGAAAGCGAGTGAGTGAGTGAGTGAGTGAGTGAGTGAGTGAGTGAGCGAGCGAGCAGTATTTCAGTTATATCAAATAAACACAGCATCTCAGCTTGATGGGGGAAAATCTAAAACTTTGGAAAAAGCCTCAACCATGATCACAAGTTTATCTCCAAAGCAACAGTACACTGCTTCCTGAATTGCATTGCCTGAGGAAATGCACCACGAGCTACGCTAACAACGAAGCTATTCAACCTTGTAACGATCATGACAATTCGTCAGCATGTTTAGGTTTCACTGAGTGAGTGAGTGAGTGAGTGAGTGAGTGAGTGAGTGAGTGAGTGAGCGAGCGAGCGAGCGAGCAGTATTTCAGTTATATCAAATAATCACAGCATCTCAGCTTGATGGGGGAAAATCTAAAACTTTGGAATAAGCCTCAACCATGATCACAAGTTTATCTCCAAAGCAACAGTACACTACTTCCTGAATTGCCTGAGGAAATGCACCACGAGCTACGCTAACAACGAAGCTATTCAACCTTGTAACGATTATGACAATTAGGTTTCAAGCATGTTGCTTTAGTTTCATTCTTATTTTACAAGTCATATCACTGATAATGCTGTATAACAGTGCGTGCATCATGGATATTTACATTACATGCATAGCTAAACTGTGACTTGTCAACACAAAACAGGCTGTGATCATGTAGTACATCTAAGTACAAACCAGCACAGAACTACCGGTTAGTCACAGTGAGAACAATATTCATGATATTAACTGATGCTGAGTCTGAGGAATTAATGACTCACTGCACCATGTACACATAGCATTCATATTAACCATACCTTACACTGTTAACATTCTGCTTAGTAGGCAGTGTTCACAATTAAAATGTCCGAGGGTCCCCGAAATTTTCTGCCACAGTATTTTTAGTGCATATTCACGTCAAATCGTTTGGAAACTTCTCGACTATAAATACTAAAATGAATCCGAGGAGGTTCAAAAGCAAAAGCTAGCTGTAGACATATGTTTGTTACTAAGCAGCTATTTTTAGAAGTGAACTTGATATGTAATTTCAACACATTTTGCAATATTTGACTGACGAAAATGCCATTGTATCATCTTGTATCATGTATTGTATCGTTGCATGCAAACTCACGATGCACGGGTGCACTGATGTATTGTTTGACCCCTATTGATTTCTGATTTGGAACAATGATAAGACCAGAATTTTATATTTCTTGGTTTACAAATATATAAAAAAAATAATGGTTGGTACACTGGTAGGTGGAAAAATAAAAGTAAGGAACACAATTCACCGTTTTGTTTGTTTATTTAGTTACTGTCTAGGAGGCATTTTTAAACATGTGCTTATGCCACCCTTTCACTATGACCACGAATATCCCGAATCACCCCGAATCAAAAACATTCAAAATTTGTGATGATTGCCAATTAATGCAAACTTTCGTGGCTAATCGGGTGGAAAAATATGAAGAATGCCCGGAATGGGTTAAGAAACATGTACGAATTAATTGTATTGGGATGTTTTCGGGTTGTGGACATGAAATTTTGGGAGCCATGAATTGCAAAGAATAGCCAAGCTTGCAAAAGAATTGATTACGAAGCTGTTACGAAGCATAAGAATTAATGACGAATGGATTACGATACAGCCACGAAATTGCAATTCGGGGACACATCCACGCGAACTGTGCGAATGCTTGGGAATCAAATAAAATTCATTTAAGAACTTCAAGAAATGATTGAGATTTATCTACAAACATGAAAAATTTCCTATTCGGGGTGATTCCCGATATTCATGGTCATAGTGAAATGGGGGCATTAGCTCCACTGCATTAGTTCCCCTACAGATGCACACACTTTGGCTTGTGCGCACATGCACCACTTGGTGTTCCTGCAGGATGTGACCGTCTCCGTTGTCGATCGTCCACCTGGGGAGCAGAAGGTCCTTGGTCCGATCTCCGGCCGCGTCATACAAAAAGACGTTAAAAGATGGTACTTCTTGTTACCCTGTCTGGCGCTCGGCATTAAGGGGCTAAACAAGGACTGGTCGGCTCGGAGTCAGTATACTGTGTCTGAGTGGGGTGTTCATGTTAAACATGTGCACAAGCATCACTTGGCATTCATGCACGGTGTGAAATTTCATTGTGATTAGCTACATAATCACATCATTAGTTCTCGTAACATTTGTCAGTGAGGTGGGTTGAAACTGGGGTTCTCAAACCCTTATAACATGTATAAGAAAGGTGTTATTTTTGTAATCACCACCCAGCAACTGTTTAACTTAAACATAGACACAACAAGTACACTGCTTGTATAGTATTGTCTGCACGATGTTTATACCAAACTGTTTTCATTGATTTTAAAAGTCTCTCATAACCTCCTGGCAGTTTTTGTACTTATTTTTAGCTACTTACTGTTACATATTAATCTGTTCCTAGTACCTTAGAAAACTTACAACTTTATTGATAACAACTTCTGGTTTATTGCATATAGTGATGTTTCAATGTAGATTCTTACACCGTTATCAAGCTGGAGTGATGACAATAGAAGGATGAGAGGTATATATGTATGACATGTCATGAGTGAGTGAGTGAGTTGGGTTTTAATGCCGCCTTTAACATTATTCCAGTTATAACATGGTGTGTCGCTTAATGTGGGAGAAACTTGAAGTGATGCAGGTCTCAGACATATGTAACTGTTCTCTACATTGGTTGTACGTTTCAACGTGCTGTCATTGAAGCCCGAGAACTAGTGATATGGTCACTGGATGTATGAAGATATAGTGTAGTGCACCTCACTGTCGCACAATTATTCAAATCAATATGTAAAGCACACTGAAAGGCTTGCATTGGTGCCGCCTTTTTTCAGAATAAGTGTGTCTGTCAACAAACGAGAAAAAAGGTCATGTGATAAGCCTACTCACACTGAAAAAGGTGAACGAAGTAGAGTAAGTTGGGGGTTATCGGCTATTGTATGCTAACACTGGCTTAAGGGGTGGGTGGGGGTGGGGGATTGGGGGATTTTTTTATGTCCTGGGGTCCTTAAATTTAATCCTATTCCAATAGTATTTGGATCAGGGACTGACCTAATTTTGAATTTTTAACATTAGGGTTACGAAAACGACCCAATGACATTCACAGTTATACTTGTACAGTGCTGTTTATATAAATCTTAATGAAGCTTTATGACGTTAATGAAAGTAAAAATGAGCATGCATGAGCTGCTGAGAGATTAGGCCTAAATTACACAGGAGTGAGGAATGTCATTGCATGATACTCAACAGGGAATAGAGTGAGCATGTATTGAATCATGCATTTGTGCCTGCAGACACACAATCAACATGATCACATCTGACAATTGGCCTTCCCAGGTGATCATACATACTCGGATATAGTCCTGTCACCAGAGCATTTCACCAATAATAAGGCTATTTATCATGATCAGGTCTATTTCATAAGAAATAATATGTTGTATTTTATCATTTTTATGTATATTCTGCAGATATTTCCAAATACCAATAGTGGTTCACAATTATAAAATATGTAAATAAATTCATTAATCCACAGACTAGTCAGATATGTGATATAGCGTTGTCTATCCTTGGTACTGGTAAATTCAGTAGCAGGTTCTGTTGCAATGTTGCCTAGGCCAGCCGGAAGGCATTACGTCACTAAGAAGTTGTCAGTTAAGGTAACACTTATTGTATGCCAATGTATGTGACAGACAGACAGACTTTATTCAGTACTGTAGGCCCTAGGCCCATATTCCAAACAAGATGGAAAAAAAATTATATGTAAATGCTGAATAAGCAGATGGAGGAAAGAATGCTTTATGATACAGGGAGAGGCATTTGCTTCTAACCCTTGTACTTTACAAAGGAATTTAATCAAACATTTAATTCTCGGTTAGGAAGAGCTGTCACATGTCAACAATACATGTAATTCATCCTCAACATAAACTAAGCCTCTGGGATTGCAGAATAAACAGAACCATTCGGTATATGGAGTCTTAGTATGGAGGCTGCATTCAACAGCACGACTGAAGTCATTACACTGAAATTTTGTTAATATTTTCAATTGATGAGAAGTCACAAGTTAAATTGATGACAAAATAGGTTAAATGTACCGTGCACTTATGTTTAACAAATAACACTTGTTGTATGTAACTGGTGTGTGTATGTTGTATGTTTAACAATACTTATGGTAATCATGGTAATCAATGTGAATATCACATGAATATTAACCCATGGTAATTGGTAATAATAGGATTAGCAAGACCAGTATTTATAGCTACAGCTTTATTAAACAAAATATAACAGACAGTGTAGTGCTACGACATAAGGCATGTACTTTTTCTAGAATCCTCATGCCTCAGTAGGTGTTATTTAATGCATAAAATTAAACATTGTACTCAAATGAGGAATGCACTGTTCTGTCATTACTGAATAACATCACTAAACAACATTACCAAAAAGGGTTGGTAATCATGATGACAGTCCCCATCCATCCATTATGATTTTACTGGGACTCTGCTAAATCCAGTTGAATGACAGAGCTCATGTAAGTGACTTTCAAAGATTTCAGCAATATTCCAGGAATACTATTGCAGGGGGAAACCGGAAATAGGCTTCACGATCATGATGATCATATTGCATCTGTAGTGGGACTCGATTCTTGGTCTTTGGACTAACATTAACAAGCATAGGCTTTAACCACTAGGGTACCCTAGCACGAACATCGCTCCAATTTAAGGGGGTCTTAAGGTCTGTGCTCCTATACCAGATCTGAACTAAGGGAACCGTAAATCTTGAACTTGTAGCATTAGAGCTACAACAAGGACCCCTTGACTTCCGTGTTTCATTTTGAATATTCAGCATGCATGCACAAATTAATCAGTATTCATGCAACTCACCCTGCGGGATCATCATTATGCCGACAGTTATTCCAGCAACAACATCACTTGGCAGATCCTGCTTCAATTTGTAGTTCTTAAACATCTTTATAAAAGGCAGATTTCTGGAAACGGATTTCTTAAAAGTTCTGCTTGTGCATTTCTTAGCAGCCCAGCTCTTTAGCCTTTCTCGTACTGTTGGCGTCTCGGGCTTTTTCCGAAAGGCCTCTTCAAAATCCACAACTTTGACAAACTTGCGATCATGGCTGTCCAAGTCAGTATTCCAGGACTGAAGTGCATTCCCTTCTTCCCCTATCCCTGATTCCACAGTCATTCTCAGGGTTATTTCTCAACTGAACTAGGGCAAATCAAGTTGTACCACTGAAGACACTGAAACATTAAAATGCCATTGATCAGCTGTCATTGCTGAATTTTTCCAGGTGTGTCAGATAACATGCATATATTTATATCCCATTCACAAAAAGATGACACTCAACCACTATATTCACAGAAAATAAATCACCATATTTCACGGATCAATCGACTGAATATAAAACAGGAAATTATTAGCAGATCCATATTCACGCAGCGTACGTGTAACAGGTGCGCTTTCAAAATGTGGATTTCCACGTATACGTGTATTCATACGCAAGGTATTACTTAACAGAGGTGTAAATCATGGTGTCAGTCGAGATCTGTCTGGCCACTTCACAAAGTATTCATCACCGTGTAACGCGTGACACCTAATAAACTACCTGAATTAAGAATACTCCAGTATCAGTTTCTAATCCTTGTCAGATCATTACAAATTTGGATCACATAGAATACGACATTATGTAAGTCCTACCGATTAATGTTGACGTCACATTGTCTTTGCATCTCTGAAAGCTCTGTAAAGTCTGTGAAACATTTTCAGGAGCAGCCGACAGTTCTTTTGAACATCACTGGTGTGTGACAAGCACTTTTTCAGGCGAGTGATTCCTCTGAGGCGAGATTGGGTTTCACTTCCTGTCCACGTGAGGGAATCCCGTTTGTAAATAGCCCTGACAGTTCTATCTAAACTCTCATTGGATGAGTGATCTGACCTTTATGATGGACCAATCAAAACACCGTTTACTAGTTCCATGATTTTCCACGATTGCTCGTGAAAGTCCGTTAACCTTTACGGGAAAAGTGAGTGGCGACCTACCCATTCGTCACCACTCGCCCCTTTCCGTAACCTGCTGGTCACGGAATGACAGGGGTTGGTCACGAATGCCCACCTTCAATATCGACACTGAGGTGAGCGCGTGAAACCTACATAATAGGGAGTTGTTTCCCTTAGGCCACCTACCATCAGCACTTCTACAGGTAAAGCTTGAGAGAGGCGTGACTATGTCATACTGATTTGATGAAGCGAGTTTTAGCTAGGTTTGTTCAGAGACGATAAAATAAATTATTTTATGGTCTTTGATTTCTTGTACAAAGAAATGAGTGAGTGGGTTCAAATTTTTCACATGAATGAGCGAGTGTACCTAATGCAGGTTACCGTGTACTTAGGATGTTTCAGAGGGTTTTAAAGTGTACCGATTTTTATGGATCCGATAAACTATAGATAGATATAGATGAACGGATGGATGGATGGATGAATGGATAGGTAACTTATTATTTTTTACAGCATTGTTTGTATTCTTAAAGGTGTGGTGTGATGTTGACATTTCTTATTTCACATGTACAGTACGTACGCTAGACAGGGAAATAAAAATGGCCGTATATGGTTCGTTTCGTAAATAAATAGTTAAAAAAAACACTCATTAACACCACACACGGCGATATTCATGCTATATGACGGCGTTCATCATAGCAACCATCGATAGTAACCACGACAGGGTTTTCCTCATAGTAATGGTTAAATATCAGTCGGGGTCTTTCTCATAATGTCGCGGTCTTTCTTATAGTAACCATGTCGGGTTCTTCCTTATAGTAACCATGTCGGGGTCTTTCTCATAGTAACCATGTCGTGGTCTTCCTCATAGTAACCATGTCGGGGTGTTTCTCATAGTAACCATGTAGGGGTCTTCCTTATAGTAACCATGTCAGGGTGTTTCTCACAGTAACCATGTCGGAGTCTTCCTAAGTAACCATGTAGGGGTGTTCCTCATAGTAACCATGTAGGGGTGTTCCTCATAGTTACCATGTCGTGGTGTTTCTCATAGTAACCATGTCAGGGTGTTTCTCATAGTAACCATGTCGTGGTGTTCCGCATAGTTACCATGTCGTGGTGTTCCTCATAGTAACCATGTCGTGGTGTTCCTAATAGTAACCATGTCGTGATGTTCCTCACAGTAACCATGTCAGGGTGTTTCTCATAGTAACCATGTCGTGATGTTTCTTATAGCAACCATGTCGTAGTCTTCCTTTAGTAACCATGTCAGGATGGTCCTCATAGTAACCATGTCGTGGTGTTCCTCATAGTAACCATGTCAGGGTGTTTCTCATAGTAACCATGTCGTGGTGTTTCTCATAGCAACCATGTCCTAGTCTTGCTTTAGTAACCATGTCAGGATGGTCCTCATAGCAACCATATCGGGGTGTTTCTCATTGTAACCATGTCGGGGTGTTTCTTATAGCAACCATGTCGTGGTCTTCCTTAAGTAACCATGTGAGGATGGTCCTCACAGTAACCATGTCGTGGTGTTCCTAATAGTAACCATATCGGGGTGTTTCTCATAGTAACCATGTTGTGGTGTTTCTCATAGTAACTATGTCGTGATGTTTCTCGTAGTAACCATGTCGTGGTGTTCCTCATAGTAACCATGTCGTGGTGTTCCTCAAAGTAACCATGTCGTGGTGTTCCTCATAGTAACCATGTCGTGATGTTTCTCATAGTAACCATGTCAGGATGGTCCTCAAAGTAACCATGTCAGGTAGTTCCTCATAGTAACCATGTCAGGTAGTTTCTCATAGTAACCATGTCAGGTAGTTTCTCATAGTAACCATGTCAGGGTGTTCCTCACAGTAACCATGTCGTGGTGTTCCTCATAGTAACCATGTCGTGGTGTTCCTCACAGTAACCATGTCGTGATGGTCCTCTTAGTAACCATATCGGAGTGTTTCTCATAGTAACCATGTCGTGGTGTTCCTCACAGTAACCATGTCGTGGTGTTCCTCATAGTAACCATGTCGTGGTGTTCCTCACAGTAACCATGTTGGGGTATTTCTCATAGTAACCATATCAGCGTGGTCCTTATAGTAACCATGTAGGTGTCTTTCTCAGAGTAACCATGTCGGGGTCTTCCTTTAGTAACCATGTCAGGCTGTTTCTCATAGTAACCATGCCAGGCTGTTTCTCATAGTTACCATGTGGGGGTATTTTTCATAGTTACCATGTTGGGGTGTTCGTTACAGTAACCATTTCGGGACTTCCTTCCTCATAGTTACTACGGCTTAAACGATATCCCGGTACTCCGATGCATCGCGATTCACTCCATACGATACGGTGCGCGATTTGTGAGGTGCTGTATCTCGATTTTTTTAATAAACTTTTATCGCAGATACGTTTTTAATGTGTTTCAAATCAATTCCAAATTCAAACCGAGTCATAAAAACGAAGGGACAATAAAGTTTTCGCTACACACACGTACCTCTCCGAAAATAAAGCGGCTATGCTAGCTTTGTATATCAGCAGCAGTTCAAGTTTTCTGATTGGCTGAGAGATCTCTAACTCAAACATGTCGGAAAAAGCAGACGCTCGCCCTTTGCTAGAGAAACCACCGGGGACTCACAAATTATTAGTTTGGGAACATTTGGGGTTCCCAGTAAGATTTAAAGATGGAATCAAATACGTGTTCAAAGATGAAACGTGGAGTCGCATGTGTCACGCAAGGTTGAAATACAGGGGCAACACACATACGCCGCCATCACCCAAAGATAGACATAAGAGGTACCACGCGTTCAGGGAAAAAGACAAAACCTTTTACTGACTTTACTAAATCCCAAACGGATTTTAACATGAATGATCAGTCACACCCAGTTGGTCAACTTCGTTTACCAGATGCTTTCAAAAACAAATTGACGGCAATGTCAACACGTGCCCGAGGTATACCTAGGAGTATCGACGTACATATGGCTTTTGATATGAGACCATTTTCTGTAGTGGAGAATGTTGGATTCAGAAATCTGCTGCAATCATTAGAGCCAAGATACGAAATTCCATCGAGAACCCATTTTGCGGATACTGTTGTTCCTGCTAATACCAGGGTTCAGGTCCTTGAAACTCTGGCAAATGCATGTTCGTTGGCCCTAACTACCGAAATGGCAGCTTAGATGATTCATTAAGTTAAGAGAATCATAACAGTATATATTTTATGACTCATGAACATTCATTCATTTTCATTAAATGTTTTCATTTTAATAATCTAAGTTTAATTCATTTACCTGTTGTCTTCTCGTGTCACTATGTGTATCGTAGCGTATCAAGATACGTATCGAATCGTGATGTAAGTATCGAGATACGTATCGTATCGTGACCTAGGTGTATCGTTAGTATCATGTAGGGGTCTTCCTTATAGTAACCATGTCAGGGTGTTTCTCACAGTAACCATGTCGGAGTCTTCCTAAGTAACCATGTAGGGGTGTTCCTCATAGTAACCATGTCGTGGTGTTTCTCATAGTAACCATGTCGTGGTGTTTCTCATAGCAACCATGTCGTGGTGTTTCTCATAGTAACCATGTCGTGGTGTTTCTCATAGTAACCATGTAGGTGTCTTCCTCATAGTAACCATGTCGGGATGTTCCTCATAGTAACCATGTCGTGGTGTTTCTCATAGTAACCATGTCGGAGTCTTCCTAAAGTAACCATGTAGGGGTGTTCCTCATAGTAACCATGTAGGAGTGTTCCTCATAGTAACCATGTAGGGGTGTTCCTCATAGTAACCATGTCGTGGTGTTTCTCATAGTAACCATGTCGTGGTGTTTCTCATAGCAACCATGTCGTGGTGTTTCTCATAGTAACCATGTCGTGGTGTTTCTCATAGTAACCATGTAGGTGTCTTCCTCATAGTAACCATGTCGGGATGTTCCTCATAGTAACCATGTCGTGGTGTTTCTCATAGTAACCATGTCGGAGTCTTCCTAAAGTAACCATGTAGGGGTGTTCCTCATAGTAACCATGTAGGGGTGTTCCTCATAGTAACCATTTCAGGGACGTCCCCATAGTAACCATGTCGGAATGTTCCTCAAAGTAACCATGTTGGGGTCTTCCTCATAGTAACCGTGTCGTGGTGTTTCTCATAGCAAGAATTTCGGGATGTTCCTCATAGTAACCATGTCGGAATGTTCCTCATAGTAACCATGTCAGGGTGTTTCTCATAGTAACCATGTAGGAGTCTTCCTCATAGTAACCATGTCGGGATGTTCCTCATATTAACCATGTTAGGGTTTTTTCTCATAGTAACCATGTAGGAGTCTTCCTCATAGTAACCATGTCGGGATGTTCCTCATAGTTACCATGTCGTGGTGTTTCTCATAGTAACCATGTAGGGGTCTTCCTCATAGTAACCATGTAGGGGTCTTCCTCATAGTAACCATGTCGGGATGTTCCTCATAGTAACCATGTCAGTGTGTTTCTCATAGTATTCATGTCGGGATCTTCCTAAAGTAATCTAGGGGTGTTTCTCATAGTAACCATGTCAGGGTCTTCCTTTGGGTTGACGAAGTCATTTAGGCTAGTGGGCTCACATTTGTCATTACTTTGCATGGGTATGTGACATTATATATTATTCTTATTTTGTAATATTATTGGGAAATATCTTTATAAATCATTTCGTGTGACGTTAATTCCACGAAAGGTACAACAGCCTTTGAAGTTTGAATAACGTCATCACAGCTGACCACACTAGTTTTACAAAAATAGTTACAAAGCAAGAAACTTAGATCTACTTCAAATTTAATTTACAGAGGCAATATGGCGATATAAGCCTGAAAATACGTCTACACATGAATTGATACAAGCCTCAAACGTTTGCGAGAACTTGTTCCATAAAAGGAATAACTCATGAATATTAATGACCCCACGACCTAGTTTGGCGATGTTCGTAGAAGTGAGTTCTGCTGTATTGCCATCGCATTTGTACATTTTAATCCTATTATAAGTCATAATACATTTTTTTAAATACTTAAAATAATAGTTCGTAAAGCGGGTTTGTTTACGTAGTACATATTCTCAATAACACGTGCGTTTAGTTTCGAATGTTGGCCCACCTCGAACTTTCGATTAGGCAAACGGAGTTAGCTCCCTTCTGGTACCACCGTGAATGCGGTTTCGCCGTCCTTATAGAAACCATATAGGGGTTTTCCTCATAGTAACCATGACGGGGTCTTCTTTAGTAACCATGTAAGGACGTTTCTCAAAGAGGATTACGATTACCGCGTGTCCTTGTCTCGTAAACAAAGCTGCTAAAAGCAATTAGATGAGCACACGTTGTCTCACCTATCTGCCAGTGATACAGTTAAAAGGTACCCATTATTATCATTCAAAGAATTTTGATTCAATGATCGGAAGATTCTACCATGAATAATATATTCCAATATCGTGTTTCTTCAGTTGTATCTTTTACTAGAATAATGTGAGATGGGGTTTAACGTTGCGTCCACTGATATAGCGACGTACATGCACGTGTTGTGTGAGTGGCTGCTTGAACTAGTCTGGACTAATTCTATATATACTAGTATATATACACACACATACATGACGTCTCAGTTATAAGAACTGTTTCGAGAATAGGTGTCCAGGAATCAAGTTGCTGAATATGGCTTGTCATAGCTACCTATCTGCATCCAACACATCCTAGCTAGGCGTCAATGTAATAATATCCTGGTTCGAATCCCACCAAGGGTTTATATTATACTGTCCATACATGGTGTTTGACTGGGATCCTGTCTACCTGAAACAGGAAAAGCGCCAAGTTTGCTGTGCGAACGACAGTTTAGCCAGCTTAACATGGCGTCGACCATCCACGAGCTATCTGAACACGATCGGCTATTTCCGGTGAAAATAGGCTTCTTTGCGGCTAAGGAAAGGGGCGAGGTTAAAGATCCACGAGTACTGATAGATCACGTCAAGAGGCACACTCTGAATTACACATGAACACAATACATGTCAATAAAATCATTTATTTCTATTTCCGATACATTTTGCCCACAAAATTCGGGTACTCCTGAGTAATAAGAAGACACCAATTTATCCCCATTCGTCACCATTCGCAACTTTCCGTAACCCACGGAATGACACGAGTGGTCACGGATGCAGTTCATCAAGATGTTAACGGTGCATTTAGCACATATGCAAGTGTAACACAATGTCTATACATGATAATGATGATTACATTTTGTAATGACTGTAACATTATCATCATAATGTTATAACTAGAACTGTTTCCATAGATACAATTTCGAGTTTAGATATCATTTATGGACGTATTTGTACAATAACATATATACAAGTTGTATGAATTATATACACATGACAGACGATGAAATCATCACTGATATGAGTTTATGTACATATGAATATTCTACTCCCTCGTATTCTTTCTAAGTAAAATAAGTACATGTCTTGCAAATCAACGTGTTTCTACGATCTAATAACTACTCTTTACATTGATGCAATAACTTTCTTTGCGTAAAGCATTCGTCACCACTCGGATATTTACGTAATATTCACGGCTTGTCCCGGAATGAAAGAGACTATAGTCACGTGGTATATGAAACTACCCACAAACCAGTGACGACACAAGCACTAAACGTTAAAATGTAGTTGGCCAAGAACATCCCAAAAAGTAACTGTTTTATATGCCAAGTATCTGTGCTGACGACCATTTGGTTTTTGAGACGATGAATTTTTTATGCGACATTAAAAGTTAACGGCGTTTTCTGACGACTTATTCCTTTGAACATGTCCATGTTTTTTTATAAACAAAACTGTCTCAAATTATCATACGTTTGAAGTTGGAATCGTCAGGATTGCTTACAGAATCGTTCAGCTATCTGGGGTATACGTTTCGGTGGCCTGTTTTTTTTCAACTCCAGGGGCCTTGTTGTGTATGTCAGTATGGAAAGCATGGTTTGGATTAATAAAAAATAATCTTCGATGATTGCACAAATTAGGATAAGTAATGTTTATCTAAAAATTGAACAATGGGGTTAATGTATCAATGTATCCATACGAAGGCACTGAGATTCTTGGGTCCCAGTACTAGTGTATATGATCCCCGATATAAATGTCAACTTTCCTTTCCCTTCATGAGTATTAACCCATCCTGGGTTATCCAGGGAATTAAATATCCATTTTGCATTTTGATTGGACGGTTATTTTTAGCGTCGTTTCGGACTCGAAACCATGCTATGATAAAGAAAGGGTCCAGGGTATTTAGTTGAAATGGACATTTAATACACTGGATACTCGAGGATGGTAACCTGGAGTAACTAACACCACAAAGAAACTTTTATCCACAATGGACAACGGCAGGCCGAGTATCTTCGGTTCGCTTCCAAATGTTGCGGATATTTAGACATGGCCTTGACCTTGACCCCCATGTCTACGGCCTTGACTTTTAAACGCAGGGTTCAAGGATGCCTTGATAAAGGTTTCACAGCAGTCATGTCTACATATGCGTGATGTACTGAAACAAAAAGAATACGACCTCAACACAGGAACCTGATATTAGGATTAAAGAACATCTTCGTAATATTACCAATAGAAGGCATTGTGTAGTTTCAAAATGAACCACATACCTGTTGTTCATAAATGTAGTTGTCCTGGGTAAACGAATAAGTGATTGAGAAGCTTACATTCATTGTTAACAGAACACTTCATAAATAAGGGAGAAAGACAAATTATACTTTATATCATTATGTTATTACATTTATACAATCATATATTTAGCAATTATTGAACATATGACCACCTATTAAAGCGCTAGCATAATTGAGTATCGAACGTATTAGTAACATCTATGACATATTTTTAAAGAAGAATCTATAGAAAGTGTTATGTACATAGATCTAATTGTGTTGTGCAAAGCTATGAACTCAAAAGGAAATAAAATATTAATAAGCAAACATAAATAGATGAAATTTGTGAGGTGCAATGACGTCTATCAGTGAACTGGAATGATTATCTAATTAGAATTGGAATGGTTATCTAATTAGACTGTAAATCTACACTCAGATGGTTTTATTAGTGTCACAACAATAATATTAAAATATATTGTTCCAAGAACGTCTTGGCATCTATCAATATGAAGGAATGATTGAAGCTTGTTTTAAGACAAATTCAGCAACATTCCAGCCATATCTCGGCGGCCCGAAAAAAGACGACAAAATCTTGCTTCGACAAACCAGCGGCTGAGAACATGAGCGACGGACCAAGACTTTCGATTACGATGACTCTGTAAGGCCACACATTGTGGCCACCCAATCCACACTTAAGATGGTTTTAAAGCCTATTTGTTTATCTATGTCGCTGATCAAAACCATTTAGTAACTGGTTGTATTTCAATGGATGGTATGATACGTAATCAGTATGTGAAGGAATTTGTCAATGAGGATAGATTGGCATTTCTGTGGACTGAAATTTCCATTCGCGATGGCTTTAAGCCAATATTGATTTGTTTCGAAGATATATCCCTCAGATTGGAGCATTTTTAACTGTTATTTAGATGGAAAACAAGCATTTTTGAATGTCTTAAGTGATATCTTGTATGTGTTCTTATGACTGTTTGCTGGTCCATAAAGCAACTTAAAATAGACTGATTATTCTTCGTCTTCGGATTTGCGAAAACTTCTTCTCTGTTAAAATCAGAATAATGTGAACATACTTCGTTGTTCATATGTTCTTTTGATGTTCTGAGGTAAGTCGGAAATACGAAAATGAGAATATACAGTCTTGTAATGCATAGACAACTCAAAATAAAGGTTCGCCAACTCCTGAAATAAAACTAAATTAATGTAAAAGAGTAAAGAAAATCTAATATAACAAAGAGAAAACAGACTAGAAAAAAGCAAAAAAGCAAAAAGTGAACTAAACAAGGATCTACAAAGTATACAACAATGAGGAGACAACTCTGTGATCGAGCGAGTGGTTTACCACTAAAACCGACGTCATGATTGGACAGGCAATAACTTGTCCTCTATAGTGGGTTCCGTAAGGTCCGATTCCTGAAAACAATCTGATGTTTGTAGTCTGTGCCTGTTATTACTCTACACCACACCGAGGAAGTGTTTAATGTCATGGTATATCATGACAGATTTATATGCGAGGAAATCTAGAATTAAGCTACGCATTGCGTCACGTGGCCACATGAAACCAAAGATCACGTTATCGTGACGAATTCGGGATTCGAAACACTACAGGCGGACACTGGCACGTCTATTGGAGGCAACTCGACAACAACTCGGGCATCCGGAACCTTCCTCATTGAGGCCCAGAATACAAGCTGATGCTAACAAACTCTAATTGCCTCTTTGAGTCGAGCCTCTGATGAGGTGATTCTTAACATTCTTTCAGCCATTGAGAAAATGTTACATATTTGCGTGTATTAGCAAGAGGCATGTTGAAAAAGCAAACATTTAATATACAAACATGTACAAGCGGAATTGTGTAAGTAGGTGAACATTCTCTATAACTGAAAAATAATTTACAAGAATTATGACATACATGATGCGATTGTAAACATGCAAACGTAAGCATTTTATTAGCAAAAGTGTACAATGTATTAGTTTAAGCACACACATAAGCACGTGCGAATAACTTTTAACTCCACTCCTTTACAAGTGTACTTCAAATGCCTATATATATATATATATATATATATATATATATATATATATATATATATATATATATATATATATAGTTTAGTACATTAGCATAAGCGATAAGGGAGAGAATTCTTGGAATATCATAATAGACAAAACGTACCACATCTTGGACGAGATCATTGGCTTTACGTTCGGTAGAGGCCGCCGTGACAGCATCATATGTCGTGAGGTAAATACAGTCATGATATGTCTCCACGAACTTCGTTTGTTCCAGCACATACCACATCTCATCTGAAAATCAATATGAAATCAGAACATACAGTAAACTACGTTTATAACGAACACGCTTATAACGAACTGACGGATATAACGAACTTATTTTTTGGTCCCGTTTATTTGCTGTTTATGTGCTGTATATATGCTTATAACGAACTGCGGTTACAACGAACTAAAATTAGTGGTCCCTTTGACTTCGTTATAACCGTAGTTTACTGTATATACAAATCTAATATTCCATAGTGGGGTAGCCTAGTGGTTAAAGCGTTCGCTCGTCACGACGAAGTCTCGGGTTTGATTCTCTACATGGGTACAATGGGTGAAGGCCATTTCTGGCGTCCCCAGCCGTGATATTGCTGGAATTTGGCGAAAAACGGCGTAAAAACATACTCACTCACTCACAATTGAGAAACTGTTCTCTGTTGTATCTGAATTTCACAATACGTTGACGAAATCACTTTTTATTTATTTGTTTTACGAGCGATCTTATGGTTGTAGAAAAACAAATCATAAACTAAGTTTTTAGCATATAAGTTGATGTAAACAAGAATAGGGATTGGTTGGCAACAGAGGCAACTAAACCACAGTATGTAAGCAGTATTTGGGAAGATTTGATTTTCGGGTATGACTATAAGCCCCCAGCAGCCCATTCTTGTAAGAGGCGACTAACGGGATCGGGTGGTCAGGCTCGCTGACTTGGGTGATGCATACATCGTATTCCACTTACGTGGATCAAATATCCTGATTTCAATCATTGGATTGTCTTATTTAGACTCGAATATTTACGGACCGCCGTATAGGTGGAGTATTGCTGATTGGGGCGTTAAACAACTATAATAAGGAAGCGCGATAATTCTGTACATTGAGTTATTTCCACTGCATTCGAACCTATGCTGAATACATTCATACAAATCTTACATATGTTTAGGTTTTATCTGTGTATAAATGCAACAAAAGACATTTTAAGGAATTTTTTAATTGAACGTAGAATATATTGCTGAACTTTAGCTATCAATCAGCTGTCAAACAGATTATTATACTGTTACCTCAAAGTTGTAACGTTATATGTATAAACGTTGAACCCCAAAAAGAAAAATAATTCCGTGATGCAAGATTTTAAGTCAATACGACACTTGAAATAAGATCAAGCTGCATGCAGGCCAGTCTTTACATGTAAATGACGTTTGTGACTTAATGCGCCCTCCCTCCCCAAATTTTGAAAATTGCTATGTCACTCCAACTGCATGTGACGATTGTTTACAAATCAACGTATACCGACTATCAAGGTATACCAGACAATTGCGTTGTGCTTGAGTGTTGAACTATAATACATCAATCACACCTACTCTTGTTTAAAATCCGATCAAATAGACGTTTCAAACGTCATAACTGTGACCTTGACCGCGACGATATGCTAATTGTAAGTCGGGTTAACCCACGGAGGAGTGTTTACTCGACACATTAAGTGCTGTACTGTGAATATCGTTGCCTATCGGATTAACCTGTGTGCCTTTGTGACAACCGTCGTCTCGGCATGAGTGGTTTTTGTGTTGTCATGTGACACAGTCTGACTAAAGAACACGTAGTCTGACATCTGTACTGTCATAACGAGGCTGCAGTCATGGGGAGATAACTGATTAGGAATGTGACGGGTGATGTCACGGATATGTCAACGAACACAGTGCTTGTCATCTGAAATCACTTAATATTAGTGTAATTGATCTTTGCAGAAAATGTGGCTTAATGTTTTGAAATGCTACAACTTGTCGCATTCGCATCTTCCGCAAATTTCTTAAAATCTGTATGGTATTTAAATATTTATATTTTAATTTTATTAAGTAAAACAATATGTAGTTTTGTTCAGTTTTGAAGTTCGTTTTTATTCTGAGTCATGTCTATTCATGAAAACAAGAAAGACGGCAAAAGGAAAGAAATAATAAAATGTATCATGTGATAAAATGTCTAAAAGTTACACGCATAATGGGACTAGGATTTGTAAAAAAACATCATGAACGTTTATACAGCACCCATTGTTTCAGAACTCTGTAACAATGTGTCACCTATTGTTCAAAGAATAAAACTTACATTATTAATTTGCGATGCAACAATACATCACTGTATGTGACGCCCCCAATATGACACGTGTGACGTCGTGACGTCACCCAACGTACATCTGAGGCGAAACACTCTGTTATTGTACCAGTAGCGACAAGCTTAACCAGCGTCATAAATGTCGTTTCATCGCGTTTCATCACGTTGTCTCGGGCCAACACTTACACGGAAATTAAAGGATTTTATACCAATGTTTAGTAGTTTCATAGGAAACAAGAATCTTAATGCTGTTTAATGGCGCTATAATATGCCGTTATGAGAAAGAGTCTTGACACTGCGTGGCCTGCCCAGACGATGGAAGGCAAATGCCACCATAGCTGACAGATGCCATCACGGACTGGTCATTTATTATGAGGGTGGGGGTGAGGGTGGGGGTGGGGGAACTGGTCTTAGGACTGTATCATATGCTGCAACATATGTTCGCCCTAACAATTTTTCATGACCGCCCACCCCTACCCTATTATACACAACCATTCCCTAATATTGTTCAAATTGATACATTTTTAATTTGAAAAAGTGAGTGAGTGAGTTGGGTTGAACGCCGCTTTTAACAATATTCCAGTTATATCGCGGCGTCTCAGCTTAATGTGTGAGGAAAGCCCGAAGTGATTAATTCAAAAAAGATATTAATTGTGTAAATTTTGTCATTCCCCCTAATCTTACCGGGCCTCCACCCCAACCCCTTAATAAATGAACAGTCCCTTACTGTAGTTCATGACAAGCGACTTCAGGTGTGATGGTACAAAGGACGGGCTGTAATATATTAAGGGGGTGATGGCCTTGGGGGAACTAAGGTAAACATTCCTTCATAATTTTAACCGGTTTCCGCATTTTTAATAATTTCAATGCTACAAAACACAAAGGCATTGTTCGCGTATGTGCATATAAAATAATGTGAAGCAAATATATAAATATAGTAAATCTGTTCTCTTAAAGCGCAAATAACATTTAAAATAGAGGTTTTAGATAGAAGGAAATTAATCGAGACCCTTTGCATTCGTGTTTTAAGTTACAAGTTCAAATTCACAAAAAGCTTCTTAGAAAGGCCAACTATAGAAAATAAATATTTAGATAGCATCAAAATCATTAAAAAGCATATTTATGTTTTCTTAACAATTTAACACTGGTAGAAAGTTTCAAAACAGTAATCACTATTCATCAAACTTCTTTTTAATCATATTTTTCAAAGATTAGAAAATTTTCAATTATTTACTTATTATTAATATGTCAATGTAACCAGTAGTTCCAAGTTTTAAATTGTCGTGACTCGCATCGTCTCATATACCATATGAATTTTTAAGGTATTATGGAACTGTTTTTCTGATCTATCCAAATATACAATCCATGGTGGTATGAGACAACATTAGCCTGTACACATTTCATAGTGTTTACTTCCTCATTCTGTGTTGACGCCGCGGTGTAATCACGGACAACTCTCGTAACTCAACACTAGGTGAGCTACTCACACTCAGTAAACAATTTTTTCTATTTTTCTCTGTCAACTATATACTATATCCTCCAATGGTCAGAATTTGGTCAGATCTGAGCAGAGATTGTTGAGTTTCAAGTTACACAATTACATTCCATTAACAGGCTCTGTGCTGGCCCGTATGCAGAGAGGGCTGGGAATAGTATAACGGAGATCATATTACTGAGCAAAGACAAACAAGGTATGCAATCTCCTCATATCTTATATAGTTACGAACAAACACAGTAAAGGTGTGAGTGAGGGAGTTGGGTTTAATGCCGCTTTTAACAGTATTCCAGTTATACCGCGGCGTGTCAGCTTTATGTGGGAGGAAAGCCTGAAGTGATGCAGGTCTCAGACGTTTATCACTGCGGTGAAACCCACGGGTACGGGTATGGTGCTGACAAACTTAGAAACATAATCGGGGCGAACCGGGATCCGAACCCACAATCATAGGTTTCTGGCGTGCCCAAGGGACGCAACTCTGCACAGCGAATCGCGGCTCCCAAGACGACTCCCCCCACAATAAAACAAAAAAATAGAGGCAATGCAGAAATTTATCTAGACCTGCTCAGAGGCCGATATTTGGCCCCAAGTGTGCAGTAAAATTCCAAAATTGTAATAAAAAAAATCCAAATTAATATATAAAGCGAATCAATACAAGAGCTCACTGCTCATGAATACTTGCAATGAACTTTTATTAGTTGAAACAATAAAGTTTAAAAGAGCTGCGCCAGTTTTGCAGATATTGATCTTTATATATTTATTCTATATTTGAAGACAACCGTTGTGCATAAGGAGCAACTGACGGGCAAAAGAAAGTACATGTATTCCGAGTTTGTTTCTGTGTAATTGAAAATTGTTGCTACATTTTATTATGTCCATTATACCATCACTCATTCCTGAAACTGTTTGTAAAAAGTAATCTGTGGCTGGGTAATTTTGTGTTTAATAAATTGGCTCAATGAAGACTGGGGTAAGAAACGAATTTGCAACCTTTCCATGATTATAATATATATGGCTTCGTGGAGATATCAAGTATTTCACTGACAATAGGACCAATAAAGACGTTGATGATAATAAATCCCTGTGAGGCTATGATTCCAGCGTTTATTTAATGAATAATTGTGCTCCCATGTATGGTACTGACGGGGCTAGGGAACAGGATTACAGAAGGTAATGTTTAGTGGTGTTTCTTCTTTAAGTGAGTGAGTGAGTTTGGTTTAACGTCGCTTTGAACAATATTTCACTTATATCACGGCGTGTCAGATTCATCGAGGGAAAAGCCCAAAGAGATGCCGGTTGTAGACATTCAACTGACAAATAAAAGGGACAAAACTCTTTCCATTATCAAATGAAATCTGTGCTAAAAGCTAAGCACTTTGAACGATTCCAATTATATCATAAGCACATATTTATGAATCACTATCAAATAGTGATGACACAAGGTGTTCGTTGAAAGGTGGGCGTATCCTGACCCACCTGTGTACCCATCACAAACACTTGCCAAGGCAAGTCAATTGTTTGCCTGAAAAACAACCCAAAATAGTGCACAAGTCAAAATAGGGAATTCCTAACACATTCTTACCTCTGACATTACCAAGGAACACCGAAATTCCCACGTTATTGTAATCTGTGAAAATCTGAAACCGAACGAAAAATAAGCTTTAATGAATTTAAAGGTTGTAAGAATGATGAAGTAGAAAACTGGTTTGACCTCTAAGTTTACAATATTAACGTATATTAATTATCATCTGATAATTGTGGCAATTATCTACTGACAATTCCTATTATCTGTCGGCTGTCAAGTTTGTTCAAACGGTAGAACGACAAATCTTCACGGATAATGACATAAACTTGAAATGACAAATTCAGAATATATGTCTTGTTTGAAAATGAAGAATGGCACAATGTGTTTCGGGGGAGAGAATGAATGTTGTTAAACGCCGCAGTCAGCAATATTCCAGCTATATCACGACCTCATGAAAATAATGAAGTCTGGACAAGGTTAAAACAAATGAGTTTCGTCCCACTCGAAGTGGCACAAGGTTTTCGAAATGGTGACAGATTTAATCTAACGAGGATTTACCGAACGTCAGAGACTTTAAAACCCATGGAAATTCCGGAAGTGTCAATTTGAGATTACATTAGTATTTCACACGTGGGCCCCACGGGGATTCCGCGTAACGATATAGGTCCCCAGAAACCCATGCTTGTCGTAGGAGGATCGTAAATGGATCGGGTGGTAATGTCATCGTATCTCAATTACGTGGATCGATGTCCATGATGTCAATCACTGGATTGTCTGGCCCAGAAGCGATTATTTCCATGTTGCCGTCATACAGCTGACATGTTGCTGAATGCGGCGTAAAACAACGAATAATCAGTCAGCTCAGGATTTTATACTAAATTATATGTCTCTTTACCTGTTTGAAGATTTTAACGCCGACCGGATCAATGAAGTGCATCGCTGTGCAGTCGATGACGATGTGGTGGAAGGGACGGGGGTCCTCCACGATGACGCCTGACAGAGACATCCTCTTGTTCATCTTCTCATTGTTACATGGGGGTTCGGGGTTGATGGTGATGCCATTCTTCTTTGGTTCCAGTTGCAATACAGTGGTTCCTTCGTTTATCAGCTGTTGCTGACTCTGAGAAAGAGCCATAATATTTGTAAATCACAATGTACCATCACATTGGTAAATCACAATGTACCATAACACTGGTCAATCACAATGTACCATAACACTGGTAAATTATAATATACCATAACATTGGTAAATCACAATGTACCATAACACTGGTAAATCACAATGTACCATAACACTGGTCAATCACAATGTACCATAACACTGGTAAATCATAATATACCATAACATTGGTAAATGACAATGTACCATAACACTGGTAAATCACAATGTACCATAACATTGGTCAATCACAATGTACCATAACATTGGTAAATTAGAAAGCAAGCAGTACTTTAGCAAAGGTCGAAAAGCAACAAAGTGACATTACACGGGGTCGGTCAGAAAATAACGTAACGTAAATCAACGACAAATATCAAAAGTATGATATATTTTGTCAGTCAGATATAGTACCTTAACATATACCAGTTGCAGAGAGTGCATCAATGCATTTTTTTTCAATTTAATGACGATCTTCGGTTTGTAAAAGTAATTACTGGTTTTAACTAAGAGCTGGGCCTTTGTATAATGTAAGTTTCAGTTGATAATTAAATATCAGCAAGGTAAGAAAGTTTTCTGTCTGTATCTAACATGTTATAAAAGTTATACTAACGTGTAGCCTGCTGAGATCTTGTTTTTCCAGTTTCTTCATCTTCTTAAGGATGCGCTCGGGCTTAGCACCTGCGACGGTGTACACATGGCGCATGAAGATGTCGGCGTTAGCGTAGTAGACGGGGGCGTTGAAGCCGACCACCTTGATGCCGTTATATTTCTCCGCCTATAGAAGGAAAGATAGTTATAGTTTTTTTCATGAAAAGTCGATTTCGATACATGATGAGTTTTTCATATGCGCCTTATTTTCCGATTCCAAAACCTCCATTCGTTGATTTATCAAGATCTGCAAATACTTATCAATGAGTGTCAGTTTTTATATCAGAAGACACGAGGGTGAGATTTTAAGGGATGGGGTATGTGGGGGCAGGGTGGGTGGGTGGGTGGGGTGTAGTTGTGTGTGTTTGGGGTTGGGGGGGGGGGGGGGGGGGGGTGGTTGAGCGAGCGGGATGGCGGAAAAGGGGTATTTAAAGGCAGTCGGGGGTTAGGGATAGGCAATACAATTGTTTAAATTTACAGTGGAAGCTTTATTTCAAACATTATTCAGCCAATATGACAGAAGTTATCACGATTTTATCAAATAATAGAGACCTTTCTCTAAAGCTACTGGATCGTGTAGCAGACCCGGAAAAACGTGACATCAGTCCCAGAAAGGTACCTGTTTAACTTTTGTTAATAAAACTCCCGGAAATACCAAGCAAGATTCAATGGCTTAGGTCAGGCGATAGAACACGACTCGAAACTGGCTTCCTTTATCGTCAAAATTACATTACAATGAATCAATTGTACACTCACCTTTTCATATTGTGCACCCTTCTGCAGGACCTCTACATCCGACACCTTCTCCAGGGATGAGGCTTTGGCTCTGTGAAGCAACATGGAGCAACCACAAGTTGTATATATTGGAATTAAATCCACGTAGTTACAAAGTAGAAACTAGATAACCAAATATATGATTATGTGTTGACATTTGTACTTAACTATTTGTATTTATTAATGTTTAATGGCGGCACGGGTGGCCCAGTCGTCTAAGGCACCGCGATTCGCTCTGCAGAGTTGCGCCCCTTGGACACGCCAGAAACCTATGATTGTGGGTTCGAATCCCGGTTCGCCCCGATTATGTTTCTAGATTTGTCAGCACCATACCCGTGCTCGTGGGTTTCACCGCAGTGGTAAACGTCTGAGACCTGCTTCACTTCGGGCTTTCCTCCCACATTAAGCTGACACGCCGTGATATAACTGGAATACTGTTAAAAGCGGCGTTAAACCAAACTCACTCACTATTAATGTTAATCACGTTTAAATATATTTTATTTCTGAATGATTTTAATAACTCCTATTATATAGGCTGGACGTTTTACATTTATGAAAGAAATTTTAATTCTGAGTTATAATTATTAAATATGTATCTGCGAGAATATTTTTATACATAAGAGGGTACCTATAGTCTGTGGTATGGGGTGGATTACCAATATAGGTTCAATGAGATTCGCCGTGATTGCTGGAATATTGCGGCGTAAAATGATACTCAGTCACTGCATGTACTTACAGCTGAGTCCTGACGACGACGGTGAAGAAGGAGAAGACGATGCCGATCATGAGGCCCATGTCGACGTGAAGGACGACAACGCACACGAACGTCACAATCCAGATAGCCTGCAACATCACCAACAAAGCGATAAAACAACTAGGAATGTTAATACTAATGAAATTACGTGTACATATTGTGGCGCCTGGATAAATCAACTGATATTTGAATATTAGTAAAGCTTTAAGTTAATATTCATTCAGCAAATTTGAAACTACATCAAGACTTTGGGTGTCACTACGTTTTCAACGTATATTTACTGGGTTTTTTTTGTCTTATGTTAATGTGTAAATAATAGGGCTTTGTCTGAGAGCTAATACTTTCCCGTTTGTAATCAATGTGAAAATTATCTTTCGTTTTAACAGATATAATGTAATGTGACAACGAGGCGCTTACACAATCGTAGATGGAAATTCTCCAGAGTGATCTCAGCTCGAGAATCTGCAGGAACATGGACCTCAAAGCCACCATGATGATAGCGGACAGCACACACTGAAACAATATGTAAGTAGAAGATAAATTATTCAGGAGACAGTTTCTTTTCAAATTTAAGGTGTCACTACGTATTTGATACCGATAAATGTCTGACTGTTTAACGACAATGGAAATGCTAAAGTTATATTCCGCTGCACTGTCTTTCTACGTGAATTCTCATAGGTGTGTGACAGCCATGGCATCATTCAGGGATTCAGAAGTTGACATCCATAAATTCTCAAAGACTCAACTATTTCAAAGTTCTTCTGATCAACAGTGATCAACTTAATATGCTATTAATGCGGTATAAATTTCGCAAAGTCGATTGCCACAAGGCGTCTCTGCTACTTGCAGTAATACATTTTTCACAGTAATATTATGGGGGGAAAATACCGTATTTACACATTTGACCCACTTCAAATCAGGGTCTGCCCCTTAACGCTTTAAATGAACTGATGGGTTAAAAAATTCCATTTTTAGCTACGAGTGATGTCATACAATTGAAACCTATTAATGACGTGTTGACGAGTTGACGTGTTGATATATTTGATATCAAAAGACACGAGGTGAGATTTTATTTTTCATCCAACATCATTCTTCCAACTTTTTCATTTTGTAGACAGTAATAAGTGTAAAGACGTACTGCTAACAGCTTCAGTAGCAGAGCCATAAGTACGTCATTTGATTGTCACGTCATGGTAACCAATGACGTCACAATGGTCTGATGCAATTTTGTTGCAGCGATATCTACAATGTAGCGATATCTCCCGTGAGAGCCAGTTTTGGAGGATAAATTAATCGATTAATCGATACTCGTGCAGAGTAAATACATAACTTATAGTATTCTCGCATTTACGGATACGCATGCATTGAGAGCAATCCTTCCGAAATAACCTACGTTAGGTAGAGACTGGAACAGCGGTCCAATGAAGAGTATCACGATTAGGACCATGCAGGCGGAGAAAATGCTGGTGACCTGAAATACAAGCAATGAGTTGGGTTTAAAACCGTTTCGAATAGTATCACAGTTATACCATGGCGTGTAGTGAGTGAGTTGGGTTTAACACCGCTTTGAACAGTATTCCAGTTATATCACGGCGTGTCAGCTTGATGTGTGTCGAAAGCCCGAATCTCAGGCGTTTACCACTTTGGCGAAACACACGAGCACGTATATGGTGCTGACAAACCTAAAAACCTAGCCAGAGCGAACCGGGATTCGAACCCATGGTCATAGGTTTATCGCTCATCTAAGAGAGACAACTCACAGAGAATGGCGGGACCTCAGACAACTAATCCACCCGTGCCATCCCAGTACAAGTAATCGGGCATTTTGAAATCTCTGTGGTACTCCAGTAAAACATTCCTCAAACCTGTTGCATGAACTTAAGACCCGTGAAGATCCAGGTTAGAATAGGCCTTCAGCAACCCATGCTTGCTGTAAAAGGCGACTACGCTTGTCGTAAGAGGCGACTAAAGGGATGGGATGGTCAGGCTCGCTGACCTGGTTGATGCATGTCATCGTATCCCAATTAAGTGGATCGATGCTCATGATCCAGACTCGATTATTTACAGATCGCCGTCATATAGCTGGAATATTGCTGAGTGCGGCGTTAAACAACAAACGAACAAACAAAGTATAAACTATAAACTTTAACGTATTGAAGGCATTACAGACGAAATGATACTAAGCATATTACGCTACGATTATGATAACTGTGTACGGAGTTTAATTCAGGTGAGTGTATACCTGAGTCTTGCCTCCGGCCGAGTCCTGCACAGAGCTCCTGGAGACGGACGCTGCGAAGGGGTAACAGGAGAAGAAAGAGCCGAACACATTGCCGAAACCATAGGCAACCAGTTCCTGGAGACAATAGATTGGACACATAACATTGGATGTGCAGAAACTCCACAAGCATGTATACTAGTAGTATACACATAGCATGTATACTATACTGATACTTTTAGAAATATAAGATCTTATTGTGTTTTTTTATTGGAATATAGAAACTATATGCACTTTACAGAGGTACACTGCACGTTTACATATATGAGATTATAAGAACTATAAGGTATCTTTTTTACAGAAATAACAAGACTTTCACGGTAAATATAGAGTTATTGGAGGAACTATACTTGTATTTATAGGAATATGAGAACAATAACAGCACTTGCAATAGGAATACGAGAACTCCAGTGTTCTTGATGTAGGAGTAAAGTATCCATAGACATATATTGTAAATCTGAAGACCTATATCCATTAAAAGTGAGTTGAGAGTCATCAGTTATCTATTACATAATTATCTATTACATAGGTTTCTCCTGAAGGAGAAACAGCTGTATTTGTCTTTTCCTCAGGAATAAGATGACTCTATTCCATGCATGTCGTCGTTTCCATGTACATATACGTGTAATAGACAAGAATACGTCATGGAGAAGACTAGAATACGTCATGGAGAAGACTAGGATACGTTATGGAGTAGACTAGGATACGTTATGGAGTAGACTAGGATACGTCATGGAGTAGACTAGGATACGTCATGGAGTAGACTAGGATACGTTATGGAGTGGACTAGGATACGTTATGGAGTAGACTAGGATACGTCATGGATTAGACTAGGATACGTCATGGAGTAGACTAGGATACGTCATGGGTTAGACTAGGATACGTCATGGAGTTGACTAGAATACGTTATGGAGTAGACTAGAATACGTTATGGAGTAGACTAGAATACGTCATGGATTAGACTAGAATACATCATGGAGAAGACTAGAATACGTTATGGAATAGACTAGAATACGCCATGGAATAGACTAGAATACATCATGGAGAAGTCTAGAATACGTCATTGAAGTAGACAATGATACTTCATGTAGTGAGCTAGAATGCGTCATGTAGTGGGCTAGAATACGTCATGTGGTAGACTAGAATACGTCATGTGGTAGACTAGAATACGTCATGGAATAGACTAGCATACGTCATGTAGTGGACTAGAATACGTCATGTGGTTGACTAGACTACGTCATGTACCTTGTTGGAGTCGATGTCGTAGTGGTGTTTGTTGGCCATGACGACTGCCAGGGATACCGACTGGGCGAACGCGACAATGGCGATGGCAATACAATCTGTACCGTAACTGCTGACGTTGACGAAACTTGGAGGAGCTGGGACGGGCAAGCTGTAAACACAAGCGAGACTTTATTCTTCTGGGGATTTTGGAAAAGACACATTGCTAATCCTGAGAGTTGGGAATTTTTATATAAAATTTGAATATTTTGATATTTCTAAATTTGACATGTAAGAACTCACCCAGCCGGGATGTGGCCAACAGTTCGGATACCCCACATTTCAACGAAACCTCCAAAATGGCTGGCGGTTGTACCGATCACGACCTGTGAAACAGAAAAGGCCGATACAATACAATACACGTTTATCCAACTTTTAAATGCTAGAGAGCATCCACACAATATCTTTTTATCCGATTCTGTGTCTGAATCTTTCACAAGGACGATTTGTGGTCTAGCTGTTTGGATCTTCTTGTCATGGTTCGAATCCCAGCTTAGGCACGATTATTACCTTTGGTTTGTCACAGACATACACGTGGGTTCATCCAATATTATCAATGGCGTCAAACTTTAGTCCTACTCATTTTAAACTGTAAACGGGTTCCGATCGAGAGCGGGTTGACATTCACTGTATACATATCTACTCACCACGATAAGTTCAATGGGGATGGGGACTTTCAACTTGGCCTTGAACCTCTGGTTGACCTGCACCTTAACGAGGTAGATGATGACGATGCAGACGAAGGAGATGCCCATCTCTGGCAGGTTGGTGTTGGGCAACTCGCGGATGATGGCTTCGTATGTCTGTTCAGAACGGTAAGTTTTATTTCATAGGTACACAGGTCGAATCCGGAAATGACGAAACCAAGATGAATTTGAAGTGAACTGACACAGTGGCAAGATCCCGAACCCTTGTTATCAAAGTTGTGATACATATTAAATAAATCGGGATATACCAAATTCGCAGTGTTATACAAAAAATAGATATAAAAAATAGAGTGGTTACAGATTAAAAAATACTGAAAAACTTTCAACACGTTTGTTGTGAGACGATCCTCGTTATAACCGACTCCCCCCCCCCCCCCCCCCCCCCCCCACCCCCTTAACACACAAACACAGACACAAACATAGACACACACACAGACACACAGACACACACACACACACACACACACACACACACACACACCTCACCCCATCACATGCATCATGCCCTGTTATCATTGATGTTCTAATTTGATATTTCAAATACCCCATCTTCACGACCGCTTAATCGGATTTGAGCAGTGGTCAGGTAGCTAAGTGGTTAGAGTGTTCGCTCGTCACGCTGAAAAACTAGGGTTTGTTTCCCCTTGTGTTTTACCCCTGTGATTCTGCTGGAATATTGCGATATAACGCAAGATACTCGCGCGCACTTCATCTCGCATTCAAATTCTGATTGTTCTTAAACAGACTCACTTTGATTATCTGGAACAGGTTTGGGAATCTAGGGATCTTGATTCCAAAGACATATTTGACCTGGCTCGTGAAGACGTGGACAGCCGCCCCTGTGGTGAAGCCGCTGACCAGTGAGTCGGACATGTAGGTGGTCAAGAAACCAACTCGGAATATGCCCATGCCGATCTGTCAACATAGAGAAGAACATCACGATGAAAACGTCAATTTAACAACCATTTCATGATTTTTGTTGATTCTACGATGAACTGCTTATCGTATAAAATGCACATAAATAACCAACACTTTTATATACATTGATGAATAATTACATACATTTGTTTAAAAAGACGTACGTCCTACAAATAAAAAAGTCGTAGTTGTCTATTAAGTAATTATCTAGGCATACTTAAAATCATACTTATTTCTGATTCTATTTTTAAATGGGTAAATGCGTTGCTTTTATATATTTAACCCTCGTTAATCCAAACACTTCCCTTTTATGACTTCTCAACCAAAGGAGACAAAGATAGGTTAATCATATTCATTTCGTAAACATGTACTTATAACTACTGTTTTCTAAACCGAGGCGATGGTCATATACAACACCGTCCCGATTAACGATGGTTACTGTATATACATTTGCATTGTCAAGGTTACGTCACCTGGATGAGGCCCGTGAGAAAGCACACAGTTGCAGCAACAGAGATCTTAAAGCGTATCTCGTCATCCGACACGGCAACCTGTCCAGGTATCCCATCTGACCCGTTCAGTCCCATCATCGTAGTGTTCTCTATCTCTAGGCCTCTCGCCTCTCTCCACAGGTTGGTTTGTGTAGAGACTATACCCCCCGTCATCAGACTCACTACGGCTACAGTGCCTGCACAGATGGAGAATACATTGAATCAAACACTGTTACCTTGATTAACATGTAGCCTCCAAAATGAAGACATTTTAACTTTTTCATTTTTCAACTGTTCTTTTAACATATAATGGAACGGAGCCCCGAGAATAACTTCATTACTGAAACAGAAGGAATCTTGACTTGAATTGTAGCTTTATTTTATGAATTATCGGGGTTTAGAAAAAGGATCTTGCGTTGATAAGGTAAGTGACTTGACCTTGGCTTATAATATCCAAGGGCATGGCGTCTGATTGGTTTGACATGAAATATGTATGGCACAAATAAATCTGAGGCAAATCCATTTCTTTTATTTGTATGGTAAACAGATTTCAGATAAAAAGGTTGTTTTCCAGCTGTCCTGGTGTCAACGTGTCAACAAAATGCCAATCAAATAGACATAAATCTATCTGACGAGTATTTCTAAGCTGAAGGGATTGTTGGGTTTGTATACAGTTGTCATGTGTTTTAGAAAAAGAGATAATATTACCAGTTTGTTTTAGGAAAGATAGCTAGAAACCCCTTATATGAATATGAATGTACTGATTTTGTATCTTTTCGTAATTCAAATGTGAATCGGGTAAAATGTGGTACTATCGACGGATATGTGTACTTTAGTTCGTAATAACCGTTCCTTCGAAATATAACGGGTTTGGGGGTAATGTCAACTGACTTTCTATACTAGACACACACAAATAGATCCTATCACAAAAAACCCATAGCATCATTCTTTGCTAATGTAATGACCCCTCGCCTTAAATAAACCCCTGATTTTTTTACCAAATTCCCTTTTCTGCTTTAAATTAATGGACGCAGTTAAGTGTGGTATTTTTATGTCACACTCCAGAAAAGGTGGCCGGGAGCGTGGATTTCAACACGTTGAATTAACATGGTCACACGGCTGACAATCATTCTTCATCATACAACAGTGACACGTTTCTTAACACCGCATTACTATGTTAAAGGCCTGCTGACTTTGGAAAGCCCCCCAAAACCTCATCAAATACACCTTCTTCGTCGACACACCGACACATTCTTTTATTAATACCGCGTAATTGGGTGGATGGAATGTTCAAATAAAAGGCAAAAACGTTTTTAAATTGACGGCGGTTATGGTCGTGAAGAAACTCGCAGTTATTCCGACAGGTGTCCTTGAACCTTACTTTCAGTGCAGTCTTGAAGAAAACGGGGTTCATTTTCCAAACTGGTCGTTTGTTTGATAAAGTTAAAAGGTTATGTGTCTTAGCTTAACAGGTGCGAGACAGAAGTTTAAGAACGTTTCCAGTGATACAAGCACACTCATTAGCTCAATGTTCCTTCAGCGTATACGGAATATAAGTTCATATACTGAATATAACCTTACATTTTTATGCCTTTTATATTCGAAATCATTGCAATTGGTAATAGATACTGTATAAGTTTGTGTGTTTTTACGATTCGACATCACTGCAATTTTTTAATAGATACTGTAAACATTTGTGTTTTGTGATGATTTAACATCACATAGGAATTCGGTCTTGAAAGATAGTCAATGTCGGATATATTGGGTTCTAACATTTACACAGTCACTAATAGTACACGAAAGCACCCACCATGCAATGATTCCGCTTGTCTCGAAGTACGGTATTATTTTGAAGTATCACAAATCACGATAAACATACCTTACGATTTATTCCTGTCAATCATGAAATTGATTCAAAATTGCAAGTGTCATTTGTCTGCCTTATTAAAGTAACACATTTTTATCTGGACAAAATAGGGGTTATTGTCACGCCTAGTCAAAATGCTTGTCAATGTTTCACGTTTAAGAAGTAACATTTGAATTTTTTATGTCACTAAATGTACACTGAGAACTATGTAGTCTCATCTACCTAAAAAGCTTTTTGAAAATATAAACATCATTTTGAAATATACAGTTCATAACATTTCTGAATAATACCATTTCAAAAAGTTGGATCAATGGATCTGTAACGTACATTATAGCGAAAAACCTTGTTAATGCGGACAGTGCCGTTCATGCAGCATCACACATGACCGTGCTGTCGACTCTTAGGAACGAAATACAAGACATACACATCCGTAATAGACCGGAAAACCGGATTAACCAGTTTTGACGGTATAAAAATGTTCTTACCCATTGAGATCTGCTTAGAAGTTCCGAATATGAAGTATATAAGTACGGGGAAAAACGACATGTAGAGACCGACCACTGGGGGCATATCCGCTAACATGGAATACGCCATACCTGCAACAGAACGGATGAATAATGAGTTGGGTGAATGAATGGTAATTAGCGCAAGGCTCGACAATGCTACAGCTATGTGACGTCGGCCTGTAAATAATTGAGTTGGGAAGGACAAACCAGTGGTTGATATAGTGAGCAGAGTCAACACTGTTGGATAAACGGAATGACCCACGTCACGGAGCCTGACCACCCGATCCATTAGGTCGCCTCGTACGAGTTGCTTTGGACCCATTCTAACCTAAAATCCCCGAGGGCTGAATGAATAAGATGGGTAACATGAAATTTAAATTAAATTGAATGTTACCCAAACAAAAATTGATATTGAATCCATTTTCAAACATTTTACAGTCAAACACGGTTGTGTCGAAGTTGAAGGGACCGGCGTTAATACTTCGAGTTATCCGAGGTTCGACACAACCGGAAATGATGAATAAAGAATTTACTTCGAGACAACCGTAGGTTCGACACATCAAAGTTCACGCAACACTGTTTGACTGCATTTGTATATTGTATTATCCTTTGTAAACATCCATAATGAGCTATGTCAAGTCACAAATGCTCAAAGGTTCCCTCCAGGGCGTATGTGCAACGAGCTTGAAGCGATCAGTTGTTTTTCAGTTCATTGTATGTAATTCACATGCCGTGCAGCCCCGGGCGCTGGCATCGCATGACGCAAAGTGCTATATGGGTGTAGCGGTTTATGATAATTATTAATTCTTTGACATGTTATTTGATTTTTCTTACACCATTTGCATACAAGGGTGAAAATGGGGATATAAACATGTTATAAACCCTCTCCTATACACTTAATATGTCATCCTTCACGGGCACTGGATGACGTGTAACATGGCCCATTTCTACCTGGATAATGTCGTCAGAAATAAGAAAAACATAATATTTCAGATGCCGAAATATAAAAACGTCAAAAAGAACATCACTCAAGTGTTTGTTTCAAAAACAATATACGTATTATTCATAAAAAACAGACGTTTAATTGTTTATGGTATCAAGACTTCTGACTCAATGATAAAGCAGGAATGACGCAAGGATGACGCAAATTATGCGTCAATGGTTCACTAATGACGTATTGTGAGGCGTCATGAACAGGATGGACTGTTGTTATTGCAAACACTCCATATTGCACATATTTCGAATATAGGCGGAAATTACAAATAAACCATGCCTTTAAAAGATTGACAACTTTTACACTATGAAAGGATTAAAACAGTTAACACTAACGTTTCAGTAACGCTTATGAATATTCCATGCTTGACATTAGCAGGGGCGATTACGTAAAAGGAGACACATGAGGTCAAGGGTAAAGGCCTTACCCAACATGTCACTGGAGGTGAATGATACGCAGATTATTCTAACAATTGCTTTAGTGTTACATGTGCGGTGAGTACCGGGTCAGTCACGGGTAAACTGAGTGATAAAGACAGAGGAGTGATGATCGTATTTCCATGCGTTAACGCTGAAGGTGACTTCCTAGCAGTGAAACATATTGTATTCCTTAAATGTCCATACTGACATTTCAATGTCAAACAACAGTATCAAGTTATGACATGAAGGACCTTTGAGCCATGTAAGATTTCTCTTCAAAACAGAAAAGCCTTTGAATGCACATAATATATTCATATGTCTAAAAACATGTTTCTACTTCAGCAAATATTAAGTATAACCGCAACGTTATAAATGAGCAACAGGTCGGGGATCGATGGAAAATATGCAAGGGTTATATTTTTATAAATGCGTGTATGAAGCTATTAATATGAAATAATTGGATATGTATATACAGTGAACCTTTTCTTAAGTTTAATTGAATATGACGTATATATTCATCTATTTGTAAGCACCTCTAATTATTCAACTACAGTAAAATACGTTTATAACGAACACGCTTATAACGAACTGTCGGATATTACGAACTTTATATTTGGTCCCGGACATTTGCTGTATAGATGTTGTATGTATGCTTATAACGAACTACGGTTATACCGAACTAAAATTAGTGGTCCATTTAAGTTCGTTATAACCGTAGTTTACTGTATTTGTAAGCACCTCTAATCATCAGTTTAATCGATCGGGTGGAGAATGATTCAAAGAAACGCCGCTTTTTCGAGTAATCCGTTATTCGCGCGGTTGCTGGCATTTTGGTTAAAGCTTTCGCGAACAGTGTCGAAAACGCCGGGTTTGATTCCCATCTTGGTAAAAAGTGTTCAGAGTCCTCAGTTAAAATATGGCTGTAATAATGCCGAAGTGAACCAAACCAAACTCGAATTCCGTTAACTCTACAGATTTGGTTATGCTCCCTGTGGAATCCATATTAAGGATTTCTCCATATTAATGATATTGACTTATTCATAGCTGGAAACAGGCGTTATGTCATTGTTAGACCAATATCGTCACTCCGTTTGTCTCGAAATACGAAAATTGACCATTTACCAACTATCCGAGTTTTCTTTTACCCGTATCTGTATTCACATCCGTTTCCCAAAAAATCGCTTTTTGTAGAAAATACACTGCTACATCTACACCTAACTGTACCAGTATCCGTACATTTTGGATACCTGTCCCCCACCGGTATTGTCGATGCCAGACTGACTTTGGGGATCCTGATCGACCTGCGGGAATGGCACCTATTGTGACGTTATATTGTGAACCCCGCAATTCCCTTTAATAACCCTCTCAAAAGCGTATTTTGCTTTGCCATGTTTTTTTTTCAAGAAAAAAGAATGTTTTTCGACATTCAAACATATTCATGAAATCGTTGTCCCAGTTCTACCTGTACCTAGCCGATGATATTCACCGTGCTCTTTCCTTTTAATCAAACTGTCGGGTACCCACCACCGTCTCTTGTTTTGTCCTTTTAATCAAACTGTCGGGTACCCACCACCGTCTCTTGTTTTGTCCTTTTAATCAAACTGTCGGGTACCCACCATCGTCTCTTGTTTTGTCCTTTTAATCAAACTGTCGGGTACCCACCACCGTCTCTTGTTTTGTCCTTTTAATCAAACTGTCGGGTACCCACCACCGTCTCTTGTTTTGTCCTTTTAATCAAACTGTCGGGTACCCACCACCGTCTCTTGTTTTGTCCTTTTAATCAAACTGTCGGGTACCCACCACCGTCTCTTGTTTTGTCCTTTTAATCAAACTGTCGGGTACCCACCACCGTCTCTTGTTTTGTCCTTTTAATCAAACTGTCGGGTACCCACCATCGTCTCTTGTTTTGTCCTTTTAATCAAACTGTCGGGTACCCACCACCGTCTCTTGTTTTGTCCTTTTAATCAAACTGTCGGGTACCCACCATCGTCTCTTGTTTTGTCCTTTTAATCAAACTGTCGGGTACCCACCATCGTCTCTTGTTTTGTCCTTTTAATCAAACTGTCGGGTACCCACCATCGTCTCTTGTTTTGTCCTTTTAATTAAACTGTCGGGTACCCACCATCGTCTCTTGTTTTGTCCTTTTAATCAAACTGTCGGGTACCCACCATCGTCTCTTGTTTTGTCCTTTTAATCAAACTGTCGGGTACCCACCACCGTCTCTTGTTTTGTCCTTTTAATCAAACTGTCGGGTACCCACCACCGTCTCTTGTTTTGTCCTTTTAATCAAACTGTCGGGTACCCACCACCGTCTCTTGTTTTGTCCTTTTAATCAAACTGTCGGGTACCGACCATGTTTGAGCCTATCTTTATGTGAAATAAGTCATTTTTGTGTGGCAATAATTACTGACAAGTGTAAACGGAAATACGGATGCGTGTTCCGGGCGAAAGCGAGGGTGGTCCCGACTTAACACGGCATGTTTTCAGAGCCCCGGAGACTTTGAGATTTCTCTTTATCATCCAACCATGAAAAGATGACAAATGATCCGCATTTTTATCAAAGAATCTATAAGATGAAAAATCTGTATGTTTGGCCCTGAACGGCTATAGCAGTCTCTGAATGTAAAGTGACTTTCTCTATTTAAATGCCGGAAGTTTTGAAATTCCAAAACAAGAAACGTCAACATAACGCGTGGTTGCCAAAACACCCCCTTACCCTCTCTCAAGCTTATAGACGTGACGTTTCCAGCAAGTTTCAATGACCAGAGGATCCACGTTCTCAAAATAGATACACAAACGAAGGACAAGGATCAATATTTACTTGTTAATTATCGTACATATGTAAACAGGAGAGATCCGTCAAAGCCATTCTCATTAACAGCTCTGCAATAACAACGGTCAAAACGCATGAGGAAACTCGACCCTTTGTGTTTTCATCTTAATCCTGAAACATCAACAATAGCCGCCACAAGGTGACGTGTACTGCTTGGACTGTTCTATTGCCAGTGTCTATGTATTGACACGTACAGAAACTGCGGGACGTCATGATATGTGTCAAAGTTGGGTTTTTTTATCGAATGTGTTTTAATTTATTTTCCGCCATTTTATGAATATACGCACGCAATGTTCTACCTGACCCCATTTATTACATAAAGTTACATAAAGAAATCAAGCTGTGTATGTATGCATGTTTGATTTTGAATGTCATGAATACGCACCGTTTCATTTCCAAAGAGTAATGTTTTTTTATATACCTGTGTAAGATTAGCTGTTTGTAAAATAAAATTTTCATAAGGAAACATTTTTTTCAGGTGGACACTGTATGTGGCATATGGCATGTCCAGGTGACAGTTATATGTGACTGAGTCTACGGTCTGGTGTCCATTGTCTGTCAAGGTTAGACATTTAAATAAACTCCGTGTATAACATTATCACGCATCTTGTGTAGACCACATGTAATTGCCGGAGTACGTTCGATCAGATATCCCAGTTTAGATCTTTCTGATTTGCTGACGTCCCTTGGGCACGCCAGAAACCTATGATTGTGGGTTCGAATCCCGGTTCGCCCCGATTATGTTTCTAGGTTTGTCAGCCCCATTCCCGTGCTCGTGGGTTCCACTAAAGTGGTCAACGTCTGAGATCTGCATCACTTCGGGCTTTCCTCCCACATTAAGCTGACACCCCGCGATATAACTGGAATACTGTTAAAAGCGGTTAAACCCAACTCACTCACTCACTCACTCTGATTTGCTGAGTAAATTGTATTTTTATACACCTCATTGAAAATACTTCGAGTGCATGTTTGCCGATACCTGTGGTTTGTCTCACAATATCTAGGAACATCGACATTTTCTTATCTCCTTCACCTTGTCATAAATAATGAAAGTTGAGACGCTCAGAGATGCTAGGATATCAAGGTCATTGCTTGTCCTGCATCATGGTGGCTTTGCGTTAAAACTTTGTCTTGCTCTTTTGTACTCAGCGACACACTGAATCACCCGCATGGAACGTTTAAGAAACATCTGCACACACTTACGTGTATGAATAACTTCCATGGGCGATAGATATTGTAGCCCTAGCATGCAGGTGAATGGCGCGCACTTAACATTCGGATAAATATAGTAGGATTGACATATAGTATAGATACATAGTGTGCATACAGATTAATATAGTAGCCCTAAAACACTTATAGCATATCCCTAACATCCAGATACAAAGAATGAGTGAGTGAG
Source organism: Haliotis cracherodii (assembly GCF_022045235.1). NCBI lineage: Eukaryota > Metazoa > Mollusca > Gastropoda > Lepetellida > Haliotidae > Haliotis > Haliotis cracherodii. The sequence continues at coordinate 49,897,551 of NW_027266341.1, read as the reverse complement.
TGATTGAGTATGGTTTTACGCCGCCTTTAGCAATTATACAGCGATATCAGGGCAGATATCACACATTGTACCCATGTCGGGAAACGAACCCGGGTCTTCGGCGTGACGAGCGAAGGTTTTAACCACCAGGCTACCCGACCGCCCCAATACATATAGCAGCCCCAACAAGGAGATAGTATAGTAGCCCAACGTACTGATACATATAGTATCCCAAACATATAGATAACTACCGTATTCAACATACAATAGGCTAAACATACAGATAACTATTGTAACCCAACATACAGACACATGATATATCCCCAACATACAGATAAATATAGTAGCCCAACAAACAGATTAATATAGTAGCCCAACATACAGACAGATAATATATCCCCAACCTACAGATAAATATAGTAGCCCAACAAACAGATAAATATAGTAGCCCAACATACAGACACATAATATATCCCCAACATACAGATAAATATAGTAGCCCAACAAACAGATAAATATAGTAGCCCAACATACAGACACATAATATATCCCCAACATACAGATAAATATAGTAGCCCAACATACAGACACATTATATATCCCCAACATACCGGTAAATATAGTAGCCAAACATACAGACACAGTATATATCCCCAACATGCTGATAAATATAGTAGCCAAACATACAGCTACAGACTATATGTCTAACCTACAGATAAATACTGCAACACACAGAACTAACATACAGATAAATAGCAAATGTCTCCAGATGGAAGTAAAGTGTTTTACCTTGCGGCAGCTGCATTATTCCCACCGTCAGACCAGCGATGATGTCGTTGGGAAGATCCGATCGCCATTTGTACTTGCTCATTATCTTCAAGAACGGCAGAAAACTGAAAATGCATTTTTTCCTCTTGTTCGGCGTGCATGCACACGCATCTCGTGCCTTCTGTTTAACGGCCTCGCCGACACTTTTCTGTGTGGAACTGGTCTTCATGAACTGGTTCCTGAAAGTCTGAGTCTTGTACAGAGGTCTCCGGATCGAGACATATTCCGATCCTCCATCTGGACCACCATGGTTATAGTTATCTGTCATAGTAGCCGATATGACCAGTGGAAGCCAAACTTAAAAGTCAAAATCTTCTTGATGGGAAGTGAATGAATGGATTTTGAACCGACTTAAAGAAACAAACTTGTTTCTAAGATGTTAAAACGCTGATAAAAAATATCTAACAACACACAGCGCAAACAATGACAAATAAGAGTGTCTGTGAAATGTGTCAAGCAACACGCGCACCTGCTCTAAGATTGTCTTCAGTTAGCAGCACGTCACGTGGTCGAGGTTGTATTTGCAGAGGAGTCCCAGCAATACCTGTGCCGGCGGCGGAGGAACACACAGTGCATCGCTCTGGCCCTGGCTACCTGTTTTAAAGCAGACGGTCCCTCATTATTCATGTTTCACGTCACGGGGTATTCGCTTTCAATATATGTACTTACGTACACTGGAACAGTGTTCAGGCGACGGACAATGACGGACATACACGCGTCAACCCCTTGTATTATATCACACACTTGACCTGTCAATTACTTATTTTCACGACAGTCGCGTTAGTGTTTCACCTGGGGAAATGAGTATCAATTATTGTTTTGATGGAAGGGGAAAGAATGTGATATGAGAATGTCAGCCCGTCTTACATCTCTATCTGAAATTTAATCAACTTTTGTAAATCAGTATTAATTTTTTTTAAATCATCTGAGGGGAAAGAATATGGTCTGACATTATCACCCTGTCTTACACCAGTATCTGAATTAAAATCAACTTTTGTAAATTAGTATTTTTTAATGTTATCATTCGTGTTAGGGGAAAGAATGTATTCCGATAATGTCCCCTGTCTTACATCTCTGTCTGAATTTTAATTAACTTTTGTAAATCAGTATTAATTAAAAAAATCATGTAAGGGGAAAGAATGTGGTCTGAAATCTTCTCCCTGTCTTACACCAGTATCTGAATTTTAAACAACTGTTGAAAATTAGCATTACTTAGTGTACATTTTTGGTGTAAAAAACATATTCTCAGAGGTCCACTCTGTCCTATGTATACGTCTATATCTACATTTTAATCCACGTGAACAAACATAGTATTCACAATTGTTTAAAGGTAACATATAACCTTACACATTGACTCTTGGATACATTTATTGGTAATTAATGGGTTTTTTCTGTAGCCAAAATAGTGGTATGTGTTTCCTCCGCACCTGATATTTGATCTTGTTTTTGTACGCCTGAATGCTTTTTAGCAGATACGACAGTTACGCAATGGTGTGTTTACGGATGCATGTTTTTGTTTACTGTGAATAAGTAACCTTGTTTACTTTGTAAAATCTAATAACTGCTCAACATATATGAACAATCATATTCAACTCTTTGTACACATGTAATACTCTCATGTGGAATGTGTAATATACTCAAAATTAGCTCATCTTAGCTATGATATCTGAGCATATTACTTTGTCAAACATACTGACATACGTTGTAATTTGTTGAACAAAAGCGAACTCTTTTATTTGAAACTGAAGTCGATAGTCTCGAGGTCGGTGTGTACATGAGTTTTATCAATAGTGATGGAGATGATAAAAGGAGGTCATGAGAGTGGAAAACAGTATCTGCTAAAGAGCACAGTTATGACACTTTTTAGGGGTCTACTGGTTTTAGGGGGCACAGGTCTGCAGACGGACAGTTTATACACTGAACATAAACGTTAGGGATCAGGAATATTTTGGAGATAATTTATTTAAAATTGTGTGCCCTGTGCCCATTTCCAAAAAAATATCTCCAAAATATTCATGATCCCAACTTTTTTGTTCAGTATATAAACTGTCTATCTGTAGACCCGTGTGGCAATACTTGTCATATCTGTCTAGTCTTTGGGCACAGAGCACACGATTTTATAAACAAATATCCCCAAAAATGTTCATGATGCCCAACTTTTGTGGTTGAGAATATATCGACTTACTCTCTCTCTCACTGTATACTTGGTGGATTGTATTATCATATGTATCTATCTATCGATGAGATCCCCCACGAGAATACGAATACCCCTCCACACTATCAATGTTTTATCTTTGAAGTGAATATGAATATTAATACACACAAGTATCCTAATTTTGGAGGAGGGCAGATTTTACGCAAAAATTCCGATGCACTTACCTTTAAGGTTTTACATTCACAACAAAACAAGCATGGCGACTGCACCCATGTTTAAACACCCATGTATTTCGCTCACTGTTGTTTACAACGAGCAGAATCTGGACAACACCAGATTAGTCTGTATATCTTACACCGCTGAAAACCACACTCACTGCATATATTATATCAACGAGGATTAGCATTGGATATTTATAACGGTTGTATAGAATCAGAAAAAAATATCCCTACAAATACAACAGTTGTTCAGCTCAGACACTTAGTTAATATTTACTCAATCTGTTTAAATGAAAGTAGGAAATGTTTGCATGGCAGACATATATAATCAGTGTGAGGCACTGTAAGGTTCGTGAACAAATGGACAATAATACCAGCACTTAGCGAGATCTGTTCTTAAACAATGCTATCATTATAATCCTTACCGTAACGTGACACGAGTGATACACCGTCAAGATTTATCGTACTTCAGGGACACTACCTTATTTTGAATAACGTCAATCCAATCATCTCGCTCTCCTGGAAATGTTGTTACTCTTTGCAAAATGATCCATTTGTTAATCCGAACATTTGTTAAACCGGACTCTTACTGTCCGCTTTACCGAGGTTTCATTATATTTTCAAGAAATATCAATTGCATGCAACAATATTTTTTAAATCCATACACATGATTATTGGATAATTATGATAATTCATCAATATATTTTTAAACATCTGCATATCGACAGCGAATATAAAAGCTTAAACGAATGAACATTCATCGATGTTATGTATATTTCTTGTACAGGTTTTCCTCTTGGATTAATGCATTTACATTAAACTATTAAAAAGCCAACCAGGACAGGTTAGTATTAAATAACTCCATTTCTTATCATAATCGTCAACATAAATCCAGATACTATATTTGCACAGCATTTTACTTTATCCCCATGTCGATTAAACTCCTTTTAAGACAAGTGTTAGTAGTTTAATCAACTAAGAAGAACCTATTAATCTTTATTCCTCGATGAGAAGATGTTATTAAATGTGTTTACCTATGACAGTTCAAGTGGTCGGTCACACCCTTTGTTTGATTGCAAAATAAGTCATTCCTTCTCGAACGAGCTGCTTGATCGTGCATTTGTAATAGTCATGTACAAAGCCCTGCTTGTACGTTTCTTAAAACGCCAGGGGGCAAGGGAGTTTCTTCTGCTTGTTGAGACACGCTCATTACATTGTATAATGCAAATATATCTTTAAACATGTATGAAAAATTAAGTAAAGTCTAACAAAGTAATTTTGTTATGACAAACCATTATTTATGTAAAAGTATATATCCATCCTTGCTGTTACACCAGTTATCTAGTTATATCTAACGAGTTTTTTATAACATGATAACGTATGACCGACAGTGCCTACAGAATATTCACCATCACTCTCACTTTGTTGTGGTAACCATTGCAAAGGCATCAACGGTTTCTTCTACACTATATACAGACCTTGAAAGTGATGGTGACAGATTTCAAAATTACTTTTTTAATTATAGTGTCTCGCTTAAACTTGCATATACTCATAGTGAATTGAGATATGTGATGCACTTTATGCAAGACTCATGGATACGTATTGCTTTATCTATACAAACAAAGAACACCATTGGCAACCCTTTACAAAGTTTGGACACTTACCAATGATATCCTTGTGTTCCTTCAACAATGCGAGTGTACTGGACAGATTATTGTGTATATATAACGTATCAGACTTTAGCAAAACGTCACCATTACACTTGTGACGTCGTCAGATACGTTGATCATTGTTACAGAGCAGTTTGTGAATGGACAACTTCGACTACGGCTGTCTCTATGACAGCCGCTGTGTTCGTGTGGACACCAGTGGTCGCACCACGGTGATGACAGTGTCTGTGCAGGTAACGCCATGGTGACGACAGTGTGTCTGTGTTGGTGACACCGCGGGGGCAAATCATACACTGTGTCTAAATATCAAGTGGACAAAAAAACGTCAACGGTATCATTTAAATATAATTTCATGCTTTATTGAAAAACACTAATATCATGCTTCGTTTCAAATTATAGTCATTATGATGCTACCTGGGCAGGTTAAAAAACTCTGTGTTGTTGTTTTCTTGAACGCATATAACCTAAACTAACAGAAGTAATCTAATATTATACTTTTACATGTTGTGTTTTACGTCGAGAACTGCAGCTTGTTATTTGTGACGGGTGTCACCTGTGGGTTAGTACACGCTCTCCTTTTCGCGAACACCTGGTATCATCACTGTTTGACAGTGATTCATAAAAACATACTTATGATGTAGTCTAAATCGTTTATTGTTATTATTATTATTTTGAGATTAAAATAAAACATGCAGCAAAGAGGGTTTGGGTGATCCTCGCACAGTCAGATTGGTTAGGCTCATCATCAGCTTACGGCCCTTGACCCCTCTACACGCAATCCAGACAGCGAATGGGACTTCTCCCAGGAAGCGCTGCCTATTCGAACCCATCCAAGACTTTTCGAAGAATGCGAAGACTCCCCAATACTGCATCCTTCTGCATTACCCAGATTGTCAGAAGGGCTGTATTCCTGGTAGCAAACCCGGGTACTCTCCCAATGCCAGTCAACAGATTGGGGGGTACCAAGCCTAAGCCACCGAGAATAATGGGGAAATGGACAACTTGGCACTTGGGATGATAGCGCGACATTACATTTGCCATGTTTTTCCTGAATCTTGTCAACCACAAAAGGGGACAGAGAATTCAATAATATAAATGATTTCATCGGGTTTATCAAAAAGGACAGGTTTGTTGAACTGGATAGGTATGAGGCTATATACGGGCCTATTCCGAATAATTTTGTATTTATCTCTGTGTCAAAACCACAAGCATAGCGAAGACGGTAATAAAATGATCGAGCCACGCCATCATGTCGCTTGAGATACTGTTTTTGCCAAAGCTGGGCATCATCATCATCATCATCATTATTATTATTATTATTATTATTGTTGTTGTTGTTGTTGTTGTTGTTGTTGTTGTTGTTATTATTATTATTATTATTATTTCACACCCATTTTGCCCTTTATACCAAGTTTAATCTGTTTCGGACAATAATCTAGGATGGTTATTCTCTTGCATTGGCAATCTACATTTACATTTAGCCTCAGCTCAAGCTATGTTGCCTAATGTTTGCTGGGGCATTGTTACCACATGTCACGCGGCCCAAGTAATGCCATGCACATTACATTTGGATATTTTATGAGAGTTGACTACAATCTAGACAGAAGTAATCGCATTGCCCTACGTTGAAATGTATACCCGACCCAGCTTCAAATGCGTGTTTAAATGTCATGTTGGATGTGTCCGGGTTTCCGCGCAATCATCTAACAAAAAACAGCATAAATATTCGTGCAATTCGACAACATTTGTGTTTCGACTATAAGTTGAACATTTTAGTATATTTATTTATTTATTTATTTATTTATTTATTTATTTATTTATTTATTTATAATATTTGTGTTTAGACCATAAGCTGAATATTTTACTATATTCATTCATTCATTCATTCATTCATTCATTCATTCATTCATTCATTCATTCATTCATTCATTCATTCATTCATTTATTTATTTAATTATTTATTTATTTATTCATTTATTTATTTATTGTGAGGGACACCAGAAATGGGTGTTACACATTGTACCCATGTGGGGATCGAACCCGGGTTTTCGGCGTGACGAGCTTAAAACCACAATGCTACACTACTGCCCGTAAGACGTAAGAACAGACAATACTCTAGTTAAAGATCCTTCGACACAATTGTGTGACACAATCTATTGACAATGTCTGCGCCACTTCCTTGTGTGTCACATGAGACAGTTAAGTAAGTGTTCCACACACATAACATTACAGCACTTGTGTTTGCCTTGGACCACAAAAAACGTTGAGAAACTTCCCTTCTCATATCAACATAAAACCTTCCGTAATACTATCATAATAATGTAATGCAATATGTTAATAGTGCTAATATAAAGTAGTAGTAATACTGTTTGTTTACATGTATATAAATGCGGTCAAGCATTGTGCAATGTAATCCCATTGCACCTGTGAAATTTGAACTGACGAATGTATGTTTGAAGTCTCTCGTTCAATGCATATCAGCGACTTTGGTATCCACAGTGCGTTACATCAAACACTCGTTAACTCAAAGATAATCAACTTCCAACGAGTTACCCGTAATTCGAGACCAGAGGAGTGCTATGTTATGTATTGTACACATTACAGATTTGGCTGAGGTCACAATGTATAAAACGATATAACTTGTGAATGATATTCGAGATAACCGGTTTCACTGCACAACCACTTACAACTCATATACACAGTACAGTAAACTACGGTTATGACGAACTCGAAGGGACCACTGATTTTAGTTCGTCATAACCGTAGTTCCTTGTAAGCATATATACAGCATATATACATCAAATGGCCGGGACTAAAAAATAAGTTCGTTATATCCGTCAGTTCGTTATAAGCGTGTTCGTTATAAACGTAGTTTACTTACATTGCTGCACACATAAGACAATCGGTGAATCTTGTTGATATAAACTTCCAGGAAATAGAAGGAATTTACATGGAAATTGCATTTGATCAAAGAATTACAAAAGTAATAAAAACGTTACTAGGCTGAAAACAGTCTCCGAAACACTGCTAAACTTAAGGTCCAATACATAACTATGCTACTTGTATGAAATACATTACCATCTAATAACCATTTCTTGTTTTAGCCCCCATCAAATATGGGTGTATACATTTGCCCGGCAGGTTATATTACCCCAATACCGTAAGACTTCCCAAATTTCTTTCCTTTTTTAAAAAGACTATTGTGTGTAAAACTCACAAAAACACTTGACTGACATGTAGGGGACCCGGGTAGTTTAAGAGACTGCAATTTGTTTTGAAGAGTTGCGTCCCTTGGTCGTGTCAGGATCCACAAGCGGTGTCGATCCCCGGCCGCTGTAAACAGTGGTAACTATCCCCCACCTGCGTAACGCCAGCCTATCGTCCTATATATGAAGCTGGGATGTTCTGGTGTAACTGATATACTACTGAAATCCCCATTACAAATTGAAATATATCTTCAAAATAGAATAAATTCACGATTATTCAGTCAAAGTCGCGCATTGACTGCTATTGTGAGTAGACACATAATGTTCGGATATGTGTCATGTACTGTCATGAGTGAGTATGGTTTTACGTCGCTTTCAGCAGTATTCCAGCAATATCACGGCGGGGGACACCAGAAATGCGCTTCACACATTAAACCCACGTCGGGAATCGAACCCGGGTCTTCGGCCTGACGAGCGAAAGCTTTAACCACTAGGCTACCCGACCGCCCGTACTGTCATGAGTGGTATTTGCTTATATAATCGGAAATACCTTTTATTTGCGTGCTTACATAATTAAAACATTTTTGACAATTACATGTAATAAAAATAATATGAAATTGTAGTGTACTGGCGCCTACACAGTACTCAAAGAATACTGCTATATGCTTATTTTAAAAATATAATTCCATCTAAGACTTTAAAAACTTCTTTATAAAATTCATTGAAACAATTCACTGAAACAATTCATTGAACCAATTCATTTTGACACAATCACAGATTACTTTCTTACAACTTTTTGCAGGCATGGGTGATTGTTTAATAATCAAATTTAAGAACACTTTTTTCTTCAATTTTCAATTACATGCAAAACAAACGCAGTTTTCTTTCTTCCCCCCTTCAGTTCACTCAACAATGTTTGTGCAAAAAGTTATTTGTGAATATGTCCTGGTCATCGTACTTAAACTAATTAATTTCTTATTTGAAGAAAGGTCGTGTGCGTCTAAGAGCAGTCGCGGTGAGCCAGAATCCATCATCACAAACATGGGACAATTATTCACCTAATCGGCCGCACAAGCTAAAGCCGCAAAGATTATTCTAAATCATGACGGACGGGGCAGTTTAAATAAATGTCGTAACGCGCGGATGAAGTTCAATACATCTTCAAAACGGTTAATGACATGATGCGCCATTGGCCGATGAATAACGGCTTCGCCTCTGGAGTGGTCATTATCTGACCACTCTTACCCAGTGGTCGCTTTGTCATCAGCCAAAAGCCAAAGAAGAAAATATATTCACACGAGCATAAGCATTATCCTGTTTCACTGTTGCCTTGTTGAGCGCTGGGACATTTGACAAAGAAACATTTGGGGGTAAAGAAAATCAAAGGGACAGAAATGGGTCACACACTGACCAAAAAAGGAGACATTAACCCTAATGGTGACACGTCTCTCCGACGTTGGAATGTGTAACGTACCACCATTCTCTTAGAGTCCAGATGTGCTTGTTAAGATAACCATGAAAAGATTCCATAACAGTATTCTTCGCGCCCAGTTTGAAATGCTTTAGGTGTTGATAATGCATCTAATCACGAGGCAGGAAAGGTTATTGTTATGGGGAATATTTTGTAATTTTATATAACTGTCCGGGCAGGAATTCCAATTTGAAAGTTCCTTACAGCGCTAACTCACAGAGGTTTGTGTTAGCCTGCGTGACCGTCGTTCGTGAATACAGAAACATCAATGTAATTAGTCCGTTATAGGCGCAACCTGACAGTTTGATTACCACCAGGATTATTCAACTCGAACAATTCTAATACCAGAACGCATTGGGCTGCGATGACCATCACTTTCAGGAATGAAATATTTTAAAAGACCCTAAGAAGAAACAGCATTTTCGTTCACTTTCCCCAAATGCATGTTACACTATTTACCGTCTATGTGAAGACCTATATAAAACTTTGATGGGTACATTATTAAAGTCACTTTATAACACATAGGTAAAACTATCAGTGTCTTAATCTTCGCAGTTTAAAAACTAAACTGACATTTCTTTACGAGAAGCATTTTTTTTATAGGGGACAGGCATCATCAATATATCCAGGGTAAAAGTGTTTGAAACAAATATGAAACGTCAAAAAGATTATTTACATGTGTACGTCTCTACATTCTTTTAGCGTAGTATTAAAAGCAAATAGCCTTAAATAAGCATAAACATATATCTGTCTTTCATGTCAGTGAACGAAAAGGTACTATGAAGTAAAAAATGGTTTACTTCGTATTCAAACTAAACATGGTTTGATTGTTGACCGACGTTTTATGAATCCTTGACCTAGTGTTCCTGTCGGTCATCTAGCTTAACGGGATCACAAAACAACAACTGATATATGTGATGAATGGGATGTCTTTAAAAAAACAATATTTACACGGTCAAACTAATAAAAAAGAACGGCCTAATAACCAATCACTAAGGTTCAGGGTGTATGAATCGAGGTTAAGGCGGAAGCGTTCGTGTCAGAAAAGCGATGAAATATACTTGTCTCATTGTTTACCCCCGGCTAGGATGTTTATATCACACAAATATCCATAAATCAACTCAGGATCAGAAGATTGATGGACACGAGTGTTGACAGCTGAGGCTAATCTATTCAAAGAAACATACTGCAGACTATTCGTAGTCATCATGGATGGCGTATGCTTCCTAATGTGGTACATTGTCTAAATACAGAATTTAGATGTTGTGGATAATTATCCGGGCAAAAAACAGTATGCACTTAAAAATGGGATTTGACTCCAAAATTACAAACGTTATCAAAACGTTATCTAAAAGAAGTCGCGGTAACACTGCAAACTTAAAGATAAAAAAACCACAACTATATATTATACCCTAATGAAACCCATCTTCGTCGAATAACAATTTTTTTGGTGAATACTTTCTTTTGGCAATGCATTTCAGTACTACTTTGACGTAAAATGAAATTGTCTATGTGAACTGAAGACATATTAGAAACGAAGTAATCTTAATTTAAGTCACCTTGCATTGACTTATTCGCAGAATGCAATGTAGTTTAAAGATGCTTACATAGACGATATTGTTGCATTATGTGCTATTGTAAGTTTAATCATATAAACATTGATAAAATATGGATTGAGAAGATTCTTACAGAGAAGATTCTCGAAGAAAAAAATCAAACAACGATAAAAACTACAGTAAACTACGGTTATAACGAACACGCATATAACGAACTGACTGATATAACGAACATATTTTTCAGTCCCGACCATTTGTTGTATAAATGTCGTATATATGCTTATAACGAACTACGGTTATTACGAACTAAAATTTGTGGTACCTTCGAGTTCGTTATAATCGTAGTTTACTGTACATACGACATGGACATCAATAATGCCCTGATAATGCTAAAAAATAATCCAATTTAAAAAACACACACAAAAAACAACATAAGACGCATTCAAACATGTTAATATGGAGACTGAATGTGATTGAGAGAATCTGAAATAATATTTTCAGCATTATTCGAACTAATTATTTCTAGGCTTTAAATACGAATAAGATAAATGAAATTGATCAGAATAGTACTGTTACACGGGCCACTCCATCAGGGAGGTACTGGGTCAGGTAAGGTGTTGGGGGCCTTGGGTAATAGCCAGAGGGCCCAGTGACGTATCACTCTCGTGTGCTATACATTGTTCTCGCATAACTGTGTCCACGTGCCCTAATCCCGTTATCAAGGTGTAGCATAACGAGATCTACGTGCGGTATTTCCGACTTAGTTGTACATGTCTGAAGAGTTCTAGAGAAGTCAATATTAATGTGTTGGAGCCTTGCAGTCAATTTTAAGGAAGACTCCATGCTCTGGAGACTATTTCAAGGCGAGGTGCAGGTGTTTGCATTGTCCCCATATGTGAAATTGAGACATTTTTCAGTGCAATTAGGGCAAGAAGTAACTGTTAGGCCATCCATATAAAATATAAAAAATATATTAAAAAGTTTTTCTCTAATTGTGACATTTTAAAGTTTAGAACACAATCAAACATAGGTGTACTTTCTTTTGTCCTCCAGGTCATTGAGATTCAGCAAATAAACAACCAAAAACATGTCCTCACTCACCATATGTTAATTTTACATAATCCATAAAGTACGCTCTCACCGAAATCCTAATCACAGTAAACATGAAATGGAGACGTGATTTATTTAGTGTAACTGTTAGTTGTGTTTGTTTAATTTATTTGTTGATTAACGCCGTACTCAGCAATATTCCAGCTATATGACAACGGTCTACTAATAACCTACTGGACCTGACAATCCAGATTTTTGCATCATGAGCTTCGAACCACGCAATTAGGATACGATGACATGCATCAACCAGGTCAGCGAGCCTGAACACCCGATCCCGTTAGTCGCCTATTACGACAAGCAGGGATGCCTTTTACGGCAAGCATGGGTTGTTGAAGATCTGTTCTAACCCGGATCTTCACGGGTGGTAGCTGCTAGTGATATGTTGACAACTATATTCCCACAGAACAACATCCACTGCTGTTCGGAATAGCACGCTACAGGCCAAGGAATGATCACATGATATTTCAGAGCACACATGATCCCTGCATCTCACTGATTCGTACATGTGACAGTCATCACTTCCCCATAGATCTCACACTATACGGAAGGTTGGAACGTGTTTTTAGACAGGAAATCCATATTTATGGATGTGACAAAGCTTTGTCATCTGCAACACAAACATATAGCAAATACGTTTACAGCACTACAGCCTAGCACTACTAATAGGATGTGATGAAGAAGTTTCCATTTTGTGTTCTCGAGATTTTTGTTTTGAGCCAACAAATATCAGAATAAACTTCCTACACACCTGTTAATTGATACCTTGAAAAACAAATGCATACATGTTTATTGTTACTCAAGCAGTGGCGTACACTGTGAATACACCTAATTAGTGTAATTAGTAAGTACACATTGTAACTGTTAGTACCTCAGGTAAGGAGGTACACAGAGTTAGAACACATTGTTGCTGCATTTAATACACCCAGTAAGTGCACTAACATCACATTTGCATTACACTTAATACACCTTGTAAATAAACCTAGTTTTTACACAACTTTATACACCAAATAAGTGAGTGAGTGAGTGAGAATGGTCTTACGCCGCTTTTAGCAATATTCCAGCAATATCACGTCGGGGGACACCAGAAATGGGCTTCACACCCATTGAACCTAGTTATTACAAAATGTTATTGCACATAATATACCTAGTAAGTAAGACTAGTTGTTACACAATGTTATTGCACTTAATACACCTTGTAAGTAAACCTAGTTATTACACAATGTTATTACACTTTATTTACCTAGTAAGTAAGCCTAGTTATTACACAATGCTATTACACATAATATACCTTGTAAGTAAACCTGGTTATTACACAATGTTAATACACTTAATACACCTGGTAAGTAAACCTAGTTATTACACAATGTTATTACACTTTATTTACCTAGTAAGTAAACCTAGTTATTACACAATGTTATTACACTTTATTTACCTAGTAAGTAAGCCTAGTTATTACACAATGCTATTACACATAATATACCTTGTAAGTAAACCTGGTTATTACACAATGTTAATACACTTAATACACCTGGTAAGTAAACCTAGTTATTACACAATGTTATTACACTTTATTTACCTAGTAAGTAAACCTAGTTATTACACAATGCTATTACACATAATATACCTTGTAAGTAAACCTAGTTGTTACACAATGTTATTACACTTTATTTACCTAGTAAGTAAACCTAGTTATTACACAATGTTATTACACTTTATTTACCTAGTAAGTAGGCCTAGTTATTACACAATGCTATTACACTTAATACACCTAGTAAGTAAACCTGGTTATTACACAATGTTATTACACTTAATACACCTTGTAAGTAAACCTAGTTATTAAACAATGTTATTACACTTTATTTACCTAGTAGGTAAGCCTAGTTATTACACAATGCTATTACACTTAATACACCTAGTAAGTAAACCTGGTTATTACACAATGTTAATACACTTAATACACCTGGTATTTAAACCTAGTTATTACACAATGTTATTACACATAATATACCTTGTAAGTAAACCTAGTTATTAAACAATGTTATTACGGTTAAAACACCATGGCAAGTAAGAAAACCTAGTTATTACACAATGATATTACTCTTAACACATCTAGAAAGTAATCTAAATGATACCCCCAGTAAGTACACATTGTTATTAACGCAGAACTCTAAGTAACTGCACCTATTTAGCAACCTTGGTCGTACACGTTGTTAGTACACATTGTTTTTTTTTACATCTAGTAGGTACACCGAGTAATAAATCAAGATAATACACCTCGTAAATATAACTAGATAGTACACCCACTAAGTACACCCAACAAATAAACCTAAAAAGTTCACATAGAACGTACACCCATATAGAACACCCGTTAAAACTCCAAGAAAAAACACCCAGTAAGTATACATTAATAGTACACCCAGCAAATACACCTAGAAAGTGCATCTAAAAAGTCCCTCCAGCAAGTACACTATATAAACTTAATCCATTAATAGTAAAACCAGTAAGCACACCCTGTCATTACATAATGTGATTACACTTAATACATCTAGAAAGTAATCTAAATAATACACCCTCTAAGTACACATTGTTATTAACGCAGCACTGATTGATATAACGAACAGTTGGGGCAAGAGGACATATAAACTTGGGCACCGCCCATCGCCCACCACCACCCCCACCCCCACGCCCACACCCCTCCTCCGCACAACACCACGATTGGCAATGAACCCAGTCAACGAGCGTGATCACCCGCACATGGATTCTTGGATAGACTCTCTGGTTCGTTTACAAGGAGCTGATAATGACTAAACTTTGTAAACAGGGACTAAGATCCGGAGGTCAGTCTAGGTCTATACATCGTAACTAGTGACTTGTGTCAAAGTGAGATGTTATGTAATTGTGGTATTGTTCTGTGGTAAAACGCATACCCAAAATCTTAGAAAACTATAACAACTTTAACATAAAATGGCAGCTACTTTCGTGATGACTTTGATGCTTTCGTTGTTTTTTGAGACAGCGAGACGGAACACATTAATGGCGAGAGACAAAATACATTGATCAAGAAGGGAATTAATAAAGGATTACTGATCTGTCAGTAGTTCGTGGTAGTTTTCCGATCACGACACAAACATGAGTTCATTGTCTGATATGGTTTTTAACTAATCAAACTGATGTATCAAAACATGTGACAATAGCAGGTCAGACTCGAACACTGTAAAAAGATGGTTTCAGCATTAGGAGAGTGGTGCGGGTTTTACAGTCAGTTGATCGAGTCGAAACTCGGTCGTTCCAGTTTCCCACTCTGTAACGAGTCTGCTGCGTTGTACTGATCAAGTAATTGTGTAATAGGAGAGATGGACTGAAGCTTAGTAAAGTTAATCTGAATATCAAACCTCGTGTTGTGTTAGTACTTGTTTGCATGTGCCCTAGAACATGGATATTTATGTAAGTTATAAGGAGCACTCATTGAGCGTCATGACTTAAACTGACCATGGCGACATGGGACGGCAATACTTAAGGAAAATGTCGGGTCCCTTGGCACACTGTGCTAGTTTCATACAAACAAGGGGGCTCTTGGGAAGTTTCTTGACTACCATATAATAACTGGCTGGGACTGTCAATTGATATAAGCCTATTGCCCCCTTTAAGCATCTACTTGAGCCTGCCTCGCCTGAAAGGTATCATACGTTACTGATGATGTATCCCGCTATTCGCTGTATCAGAGACCATCTATTATATGGTCTCTGGCTGTATCTATGGTCTCTTTTCTGTGTCGGTGTTAACTGTTGTGAAAAATCTCATTTGATTTAAATAGCCAGACCAAGGGGTCGTATGCACGGTTATATTTTGCTATGGCGTTCATGATCGCTTGACATGTTGACATACTAGAGTGCTAATCTCCCACGATGTGAGAATCAAGATGTGGAAATCTGGCACACGATGAGGCTGATAGTTAACAGTCCTAAACGCACTCGCTTATTCAACACTTCCTGGGTATTGTGTGATGGTAAATGCATTAATTGACTCTCGAGCTTCTCGTGACATCTCTGTGTACTTTGGTAAGAACTTGGGAATAACACGATACGCCGGGAAACATGAGATGGTTCCGGATCAAGGATTGTCCTCTCTGTGTAAACAAATGGGTCATGATGACCGAAAAACAGTCAGTTTTAAGACGCCTCACTTCGCTGTGGGGAGTGGCGTCCGTTAATCGTGTCAGAAGCCTAGGTCTGTGTTCGGATCCCAGACATTGATTGTCATTCCTGGTGTGTCAGCAGTATCCAACTGCCCGTAGATGTCACGGCATGGTTACTAGATCATACATCATGCCCCCTTTAAACACAAGTCAGTCGGCAAACCCGCCAACTTATACAAATACATCTGACTGGAGGTGAGTTTCCGTTGAAATTGGTTTTAACGTCGCGTCCAAGATTATTGCACTTATATAGCGACGTGCATACACGTGTATTTGTGTCTGTGTGTGGCTGCTTGTACTAGTCCGGACTGATGCCGATTTATAGTGCTAGCCCACTGAGATACCATGCCGCAGTTTAACACGAATACCCCACTCAGACACAGTATACTGACTCCGAGCCGACCAGTCATTGTTTTAGCCCCTTAATTCCGCGCGCCAGACAGGGTAACAACAAGTACCACCTTTTAACGTCTTTTGGTATGACGCGGTCGGGGATCGAACCCCAGACCTTCCGCTCTCCGTGCGGACGCTCTACCACTAGACCACGAAGGCGGTCACATCTGACTGGAGTCATCACAGGAAACCGTATAGGTATGGAAGCGTATTCGTGCCACATTCTAAAAACATATCATCTTCGTAGATGAAAGTATCATCTCCGTAGATGAATGTATCATCTAGGTAGGTAATAGTATAATCACCCAAGATGGTATTTCTTTAGAATGTGGCACCAATGCGCTTTCATATATAGGTGATATACACGAGGTCCTCTTGTCAGCTTGATGAGGGAGGAAAGACCGACGTGATGCAGGTCTCAGAATTTTACCAGTTTGGTGAAACCCACAAGCACGGGTATGGTGCTGACAAACTAATAAACATAATCGGGGCGAACCGGGATTCGAAACCATGATCATAGATTTCTGGTCTGCCCAAGGGACGCAACTCTGCACAGCGAATTGTGGCATCTTTACGACTTTGCCACCAGGGCACTCTCTGAATAAAGAGGTCCCCATATTATTAACTCTTACTTTCAGTGATAGGTAAACAGATAGCTTTCCAATGCGATGCTTTTTGTCGGATGTATTCCTGAATACAATGCTATACTGTACTACAGTTCAAGGCCGATAGTCCAGTGCAGTACCTAGCCTGTGAGCTAACACCGACGAGAGGGTGTCGACTGTCTCACTCATGTAGTAAAACACCGCTTTGAGCAGGTACAGTGCGACGACAGTAGCATCATTTTGATGTTCTTGTGTTTCATGGTGAGTATATGTGTTGTGTTGTGTTGTGGTGTGGTGTTGTGTGGTGTGGTGAGATAGGGTGTTGTGTGGTGTGGTGTATTGTTCGTGGTGTAATATAGTAGTGTAATACTAGTGTAGTGTAGTGTTGTTTAGTGTAGTGAAGTGTAGTGGCGAATAGTGTATTATAGTGTAGAATAGTGTAGTGTAATGTCTAGTTAAGAATAGTGCAATAGTGTTATGTTTGTTGTTTGACGCCGCACTCAGCAATAATGTAGTGTAGTTTAAAGTAGAATAGTGTAGTATAGTGTAAAATATTGTAGTGTAGTGTTGAATTGTGATGTGTAATGTAGTATAGAATTGTGTAGTGTAGTGATATGTTTGTTGTTTAACGCTGCACTCAGAAATTATGTAGAGTAGTGTAGAATGGTGTAGTGTTGTGTTGTGTAGTGTCGTACAGGTTAGTGTAGTGCAGTACAGTGCTGTGTAGTGGAGCGCAGTACTACTACGTTTCGGTGCAAGTCAGTGTTGTGCAGTGTAGTAAAGTAGCGACATCTTACTGTTGTGATCGGGTTTGGTCTTAGGTCGCTTTTAATGCATTGCAGTTACATTACGGCTTTTCAGCTAAATGTGGGATGCGGGTCGTTTAGCTTTAATCTTCACCCCTAAAATAAACGCCACAATCACGGATATAGTGTTGACAAACATGGACACATGATCACGGTGAACCGGGATTCGACCCACAATTACAGGATTCTGGCACGTCCAAGGGACGCAACTCTATACAGCGAATCGCGGCGCTTTAGTCGACTGGGACATAAGGGAGTAATAGTACAGAATGTTTGAAGCCAAGACAAGAAGATGACCAAATTGGACTTTTCCATGAGGATAATTTCTGCGTACAGTGAACTTGCTTTTTATTTTCAAAAGATGTCAAATCCATGTTCTGGGGACTTTCCAAAACAATTTTCAAACGAATACTTCTGCAGATGCCTCCCGACAAAAGGTGAAGTTGTAAACGACACGAAACAAAGGCAGTATGTGTACCTTCTCCCTTTGTGAAAATATATACATGCATATAATATATCATAGATGTCATGTACGTCAAGGTCAAACGACAAGACTGAGGCGGAAACGCATAAACAATGACGTCAGATGCATGTCACGTACGTAGTGACATGCGCATTGAGAGAACTAGAAACAAGGGAAACCTATATGCAGTTTCAGATTTTATATCATTTATGAGGAAGCGAAGGTGTCTGTTCAATTCACCTTAAATTTCGTGCGTTAATTTTACATTCTACAAACCACAGTGATACGAGTGGTGAATAAATCATACAATAATAATTCACGAATACTTCAGATGATTCTCAAAATTAATAATTTCCTTTCTATTAACACAGTGTAGAGTATTATATAAGTTACTTGTAAGAAAGAGAATAATTCAAACTTGCAGTTTTATTTTGCTGAACGGATGGTAAAACGTTTGGTGCATCTGGTAGTGGATTATACATTGTACATTGTACATTGTACAAGTATTGTACATTGTAATTAGTATGCTGTAAATAATGAAACTCAGTAATTTAGAAACCTTGTTAATCCAGAAACCCAGTTTGTAATGACACTCCGTCAGTACTGAAATCCTGTTAATACAATAACCTCGTTAATCCAGAAAACCCGTTAGTACGAAAACCCCTTTAATCCAGAAACTCCGCCTTCCGCAGTTACTGTTATAAACAATGCATACATTACAGGGAATATGTATAAACAAGATATTTGTGTATATCTTAAATAATGATGCTATTTCACACATATCACGTGTCGTGTTCGATTACCGCACGTGTACAATGACTGAAGCCAATTACTGGTGTCCTTAACCTTACTAGTCCTGGAATATAAAAGCGTAAACCCACAGTCACCGATTCATTCACCGCCTTGAACCCACAAATGAAGCGTTCATAAAATCTATGGATCATTAACAAGGAAATTATAACTTAAGATGGAAACTATGTTTGTTTGTTTGTTTGGTTGGTTGGTTGGTTGGTTGGTTTAACAATCTCCTTTCAGAAATATTACAGATATATAACGGCGGTCTGTCAATAATAGAATCTGGACCAGACAATCCGATGACTAACACCAAAAGCATCATTCAACATAATGGTTGGTTGGTTGGTTGTTTAACCCAGCACTCAGCAATATTCCAGCTAGACGGCGGTCTGTAAAGTAATCGAGTCTGGACCAGACAATCCAGTGATTGATATTATGAGCATCGATCCACGCAATTGGGATCGATAACATGTATCAACCAAGTCAGCGAGCCTGACCACCCGATCCCGTTAGTCGCCTTTTACGACAAGCATAGTCGCCTTTTACGGCAAGTATGGGTTGCTGAAGACCTGTTCTACCCCGGAATATTCACGGGTCCCACATAATGGAGATAAGATGACATGCAATCAACCAAGTCACGGTGACTGACAACCCGATATGTTTATTCGCCTCTTATGACAATCATACCAGGGGATATGTAGCTTGTTGAGAGCCTGAATTACCCGGAACTATCGCAGGGTGATCTGATGGTCTTAATTGTCACTCATGTGACCGAGTTAAAACTAGGTTTCAGGAAGTATGGAATGACAGGAGTCAGGTGAAATCCATATCAGCAGATAGTCATCCGGCGGGTAGAGTGACATTAACATGCTGTCCAACACTTGTTTCTGGAGGTTAAACCCCTCACCAGACAATAGTCTCACATCTGTATCTTCCCTGTACAACATTTAGCATAGACCAAGAGCATGTGTTGGGCATGACTGTGGCGATCGTTACCCAGATTATTCTATTATTAACATGCTGTCCAACATTTGTTTCTGGAGGTTAAACCCCTCACCAGACAATAGTCCCACATCTGTATCTTCCCTGTACAACATTTAGCATAAACCAAGAGCATGTGTTGGGCCTGACTGTGGCGATCGTTACCCAGATTATTCTATTATCAGCATACTGTCCAACACTTGTTTCTGGAGGTTAAACCCCTCACCAGACAATAGTCTCACATCTGTATCTTCCCTGTACAACATTTAGCATAGACCAAGAGCATGTGTTGGGAATGACTTTCGCTTTCGTTACCCAGATTATTCCATCATAATGCAAGCTTCCATGACATACCTGTTAAACTGATGAATTACCTCATTATCAAAGTACCCATTGACATACGTGTTATGTTAATGTTATGTTATACGATTTATGACCATAAATTGAATGTTTTATAAACGTTTTGTTTTAATTCAACTTTCAATGACATATTACTAATATACTATGATTCATGACGCCAGCGGTGGCACCGTTATATCCATTTCATAAACATTAATGATGATTATGCAGCTTATAGGGACAGAAGACATTCAAGGATGACTTAATACTTACTTGTAATGTTACTATAAGTATCATTTAAGACTATTTTCAAAAGCAATAATAGTATGTTTTTTCGATTCGAATCATGCATTACCAACAGTAGGAAACATAAGACTAAGACCCTTACACATATTTTAGCGAAATGTTCGTGGAGCCAAATGAGTGAGTGAGTGAGTTGGGCTTAACGCCGCTTTTAACAGTATTCCAGTTATATCGCGGCGCGTCAGCTTGATGTGGGAGGAAAACCCGAAGTGATGCACGTCTCAGACGTTTATCACTTCGGTGAAACCCACGAGCACAGGTATAGTACTGACAAACCTAGAAACATAATCGGGGCGAACCGGGATTCGAACCCCCAATCATAGGTTTCTGGTGTGCCCAAGGGACGCAACTCTGCGGAGCCAAATGATCTGCAAAGTGTAACCATCGTAAAACTATACATTGACACAGCTTGTTTTATTTTTTTTAAATAGTTTATTGCATATGTCCCATTTAAATTCGAATGATAAGGTAGGTGGTGTAGCATTTAACTAGACAGGAATTCAGGAATGTTTAAACTCCTATGATATATTCACACAAAATACATTGAATTCCAACTTTCGCGAACCATCAATATCTCGATTTATCTGAAGTTCGAGACAAGGGTAGAGTCGATAATTGACAATAGTATTGACAGGAACCATAACTTGGCCAGTTTTTTTTACAGATATCAAGTTAATAGCGTTAACAAGGTCCGGCTGTACAGGTGCGTCATGATCACAGCACACTTTCTTACATAACACTTTCTATAACATCGTCCCACGATGAACACTTGAACGTTGTCCCACGTTCATACGGTGGAACCTCGTTAACTCGAACTCCTTTGAGTCGAAATAATGCTTTATGCGCTGTACTTCATTGTTGTGGCTAATATTAGGTCTGAAACTACGTATACTCTATGGAATATAGAGGTTTGAATCTAAAAACCGATGTGCTTTTGTGAGAATCCGCTACGCGCAACACCAATGCGCAAACCTTTGTAAGAATCCCCTATGCGGATTCATGCAGTTTGCACATCGGTTTTTAGATTCATACCTCAATGAAGAAAAAAATCCAACACAGTCAATCCTACAATAGATTTACCAAAGAGTGTTACATATCTATATCATAATCTATATCAAATATATCAGACACAAATGGCGAGATTGAAAAACATTCCGTGTGTAGGTATACATACTGTTTCGTGACATGTATCACGTGATTGTTTAATTTATGCACATAACTTGACACGCCCACAAAGTCAGTAGCCAATCAACGGAGAGTAGGTAGAAAGCAAAGCTCATATGACCTGTCAATCAAGGCAAGAGGCAAGAAGAACTGCAACAGTCAGAGTGTAACGATCCGGAACAAATATGTCCGTGAGAAGGCGGCTGTTTCAAATGACATGGCTAGTTACCGCCAGATTCAAACACTAGTTCCCTGAGAACGGGAAGACACAGTTGGAAAAATGCGGGCGAATAATGAACCAAGAGACATGAAATTTATGGAAATTATGAAATTTTATTCCTTCTCGGCCTTCGTCTCTCAATGGTTGATTTGGACTGTGAATATACACTTATTTAGCTAAATGTCCTGTGAATGACGATACACGTGAGCAGAAAGGACATTCCCTCGACTGTAATATTGGGATTTCCCGACATTCTGTAGTACTAAAAGTAGTCCGCGTCTGTGGGAAATGAATGCAATAACACGTGACCAAGTCAGCTAATCAGAATGCTGGAAATACAATGAACGCAGCGAAAAATATTATTTAAGGATTGACTGTATAGTGTTTTCGGTTGATTGAGGTATGAATCGAAAAAACGATGTGCAAACATATGAATCCGCGTAGCAATAACAATAGCAATGAATGACAAAACGCGTGACCAATTCAGCTCATCAAAATTTAGGAATTTCGTTGAACACAACAAAAAATGAATTATTTAGTGATGAAATACTGTGTCTATTTGAAATGATATAATTACTCGGGTGAAATAGCGCTTTTTAGGAGCTACTTTATATAAGCCTGCCTCACTGTCACTATGGTTTTCTAAGTAAGAGGTGCGTATCAGTTAATAACATTAATAACTGGGACATTTTTTGTGACATGTTCACATTTTCACTCGTGGCTGTCCCATTCATGAAAATATCCTTTTTGTCAGAAGACTCGACGAGATATACATGTTACTTGACTGAATTGAACTGAACAGAACTGAACTTTTATTTACATTTTTGCCTTTCGGTTAAAGGTATTTTCCACCATTTCCCAGTTTCAATAAGTAGATTATGGTTACAAGTTCTAAACTTATATAAGACTCGCAAAACGTTTTCCCGCAGGACGTTTAAATAATATTCAAAGTTTAGGCAATCATGTTTATGATACTTTACATTGTGCTTTTTGAAGACTTATTTTTTGGAACTTGTCCAACGCTGTAGGTTAATGTCATTTTATTTTCCATGGATTAAATGTTTTTCATAAGTAAGATGTTTAAATCTTTGTGAAAACTAGACAATATTAGACTAATACCTTCTCTCTATATATACGGTCCCTAGGACATCGATTCATTATATAATACAACTGTGTCATGTGTTTACAGACCAATAACTGCAACTGGTTTTGAGATGCCCCCTTCATCTGACAAAGTTTAGCATTTTAGCAACAACTTGAATTGTGCTAGATATTTCATAATAAGGTTGGAAATGTCATCAGCAGAAAGCACGGATCTATCAGCCTCTGTTGTGAGCTCCAATAAAAAGTCTGAATAATCAATACAAGTTGATGTGTTGGCCCAAAGGACGAGCGTCTGGTTGAAGGGAGTGAGTAAATCATGCGCAGTTAGAAACTGCAGACAGCATCTTAAACGACAGTCGTTAATATATTCATCATGTTAGTGTGATTTGATATCAGGCGAGATTTTTGAATGAGCGGTTTACGGATCCCCCATATCACAAATGTTGAAAAAATTAAATTAATGATGTTTTCTTCCCGTCGCGTCTGTTAAAGCATTTCAGTAATAACAACAAGAACCAACATATGTCACTGTGGGAAACAAAGAAACTCTTGCCACGCCATTTAAAAGTCCACTTCTGTTTTTCTTTATTTAACTCCATCACCAATTACTATATGGAAAAAACGATTAAACGTTATTGTTGTTAGTTAACGGCGCAACCAATTTATTTTATGGAAACACGATTCACATTTCTTTATTTCACCCCACCACCAATCTATTGAATGGAATCACGATACACATTTCTTTATTTCACTCCACCACCAATCTATTGAATGGAAACACAATTCACATTTCTTTATTTCACTCCACCACCAATCTATTGAATGGAAACACGATTCACATTTCTTTATTTCACCCCACCACCAATCTATTGAATGGAATCACGATACACATTTCTTTATTTCACCCCACAACCAATTTATTTTATGGAATCACGATACACATTTCTTTATTTCACCCCACTACCAATCTATTGAATGGAATCACGATTCACATTTCTTTATTTCACCCCACAACCAATCTATTGAATGGAATCACGATACACATTTCTTTATTTCACACCACCACCAATCTATTGAATGGAATCAGTATTTCATTTTACACCCGACCAATTATTTTAGGGAATCACGATAAAACGCTATTTGTTTACTTATTACATCCTACCACCAATTACCTTTCTAGGGATTCACGAAGAGCATTATTTTTTTCTTTATGTCACTTAAATACAAGTTATTTTTTATGGAATCACGAAATATTTTTTTTTTTCATTATCTCATTCCACTACCAATTTTATTATGGAATCACGTTAAAATACTTTAATAACCACCAACCTTACGGTTACAAACCCATAAAACTGTCATAGCGACTGATTTACGACTACCATTGTCTGAAGTACATTTGACTCCAAAGGCTAATTACCCTGTAGCCATGTCATGTATATGCCTCCATAACTTAATTGTCATTATTCATAAGACACTAATCCCCGTTGTTAATCTTCACCAACATTTCATTGTATTTTGACTGTCAGTCAGCCTGGACTACCATATCTCTTCCGTTATTGTTGCAAACTTCATAGACAGCTTCCTGCAAGACAGGTCGCTATCAGTTAAAATAGGGAACAATCGATCTGATCCTATGGCACTGGACAATGGCACGCCACAAGGCAGCATTATAAGCCCAACCCTGTTTAATATCATGATCAATGATCTTTTTGACCATGTCAACTCTCCCACCCAAACTTCTAAATTCGCTGATGACGAAGCAATATGTGTAAAGCACAGAGATATTTCACAAATCAGAAAAAAAATCCAGTCAGCCCTGGACGGAGTAGATCAATGGTGCAATAAATGGGGATTCACCCTTTCAAGTGAAAAAAACATTTGCAGTTCTATTCAAACGCCGGAAGAAAGATGCTATGATACCCCGTGTCTCCATAAAAGGCAAACCAATCAAATTCGAAAAATCTGCAATATTACTTGGGGTGATCCTATGATCAACACCTCACTTGGCGCAAACATATAGAACATGTGGAAAACAGATGTCAAAAAGACCTGAACGTATTACGGGCAATTTCAGGCACATCTTGGGGCACATCGAGGGACACTCAGCTGGACCTCTACAAATCTCTTATCAGATCAAAAATTGACTATGGTTGTGAGGCCTTTCATTCAGCATCAAATACTACCTTGAGGCGCCTAGACAGAATACAATGCAAAGCCCTAATGCTGGCCACAGGCGAAGCAACAGGCACCTCACTAGAAGCACTACAAGTAGAAACGGGAGAACTCCCATTAAAACTAAGAAGAGAGCAGGCAATATTGTCGTTCTGGGGACGAACATCAAACCCTTTGGTTAAAAACATATGGCAAGATAAAAACACTCGAGATGAAGCCCTAGCTCGAAAAAATCCCTCATTAAAGCCCTCTGGGATATTAGTACGTATACTCATTCGAAGTCACGATTGTGATGACATTCAGCCTCCAGAAAGTCACTACAAAGGGTTACACCCTCCCTGGACTTTAAATACTCCCAAAGTTGACACTGCTTTAACATCAGAAGTCACTAAAAACGAAAACCCAACCCTACTACGATCAGTAGCTATCACTAAAATTCAAACTACCTGGGACAGCTGGGCCCATATATACACTGATGGATCCAAGAATCCTATCAACAACAGTGCTGGTTACGGGATTCATATCCACAGCTCCAAACCCCAAGCACATTCAGTTCACTTGCCTGATGGTCAGTCAGTATTCACGGCTGAATTGGAGGCAATTCATCATGCACTCAAACTCATACCGGAACTTCCTGAAGCAAAGGCAGTCGCCCTATCAGACTCGCTAAGTGCCCTTCAAGCCATCAGTGGCAGAAACTCAAACTCCAGGCCAAACACAGTCAACAATATTCTATACGAATATAAAAAACTATCGGACCAAGGGCAACAGGTGGAGCTGCATTGGATCCCCTCTCACAAATATATTCATGGAAATGAAAAAGCAGACTCACTGGCGAAGCTAGCTCTAGACAATTCGGATATACAGCCTATTCCCTTTAGTAAACCAGAGATAAAAAAGCAAAACCAAAGCCTCCATAGCAGAGAGATGGCAAGCCCAATGGGACGCAAGTAAGATCGACAGATGGCTATACAAAATTCAACCCAAGGTCCAACAAAAGTCAAACTCATATTACTCAAATGAAAGGAAAATTGAAATTGCTATCTCACGCCTCAGACTCGGTCACAAAAAGCACTATGACAAGGTTTGTTCATCTTGCAATCAGGCTGAAACCATTGCTCACGTGTTACTAGAATGTCAAGACCATGCCCCAGCCCGGGCTAGGTTAAAACAAGAATTGCAGTTAGATCTGCTATCTGTCATAGATCTCCTCAAGTCAAGAGATGCAATAGCCAAGGCCAAACTAACTCTATTTCAGAGAGATGGACAGCTACTCGAACGTATATAAACAGAGCAGCCAAGGATAAAAATGAAATCATATCAATCTACGAAATAGAAATCACATCAATACAAAAACAGAAATTATGTGAACACCAAACACACAATAGATATGTGTACCCTACTCACACACAGGATTCCCAAAGAGGGACAGATCAGCCGAAATTGCTCAGGCAGAAGGCGACCTCTTAAACACTTAATGCAACAACAACAACCTTCTCGCGTCAGGGTGTTTTGTTTGTATTTCATGTAACTCCCTTTTCGGTTGTGTCTACACCAAATAGTGATAGGGTCATTTATGAAACAGTACACTCGTTGTCTAATCTATTTATAGTGCATGCTTGGATTATGTTGATTTAATTACATGGAATGGTTATACAAAACAAGTATTGACCCGTGAAGATACGGGGTAGAATAGGTCTTCACAGCAACCCATGCTTGTCGTAAATGGGTGGTCAACCTCGCTGACTTGGTTGATGCATGTCACCTTATCATAATTCTGGTGATCGATGCTCATGATGTCAATCACTGGATTGTCTGGTCCAGACTCGATTATTTACAGACCGCCGTCATGTAGCTGGAATATTGCTGTGTGTGGCGTTAAACAACAAACAAACAAACAAACAAACAGAACAATTATTATTTCTAATACTCATTGTCATCTCTGATCCATTTTATATTCATAATATGTATGCTCCTTGACGAGATGATAATGTTTTCGTTCATGCATTTTATTTACATGAAGACAAATATTATGTTCAGTGGAATCAATAAAAAACCGTATACGACCATCTTTCTTGACGTATGTATTCGAGGTATTCAATGACTGTCTGTTATAGGGCGTATGGTCCTTCCCGGCGATGTTTCGCCATTGATTATGGTAATGTACACAGACGAGTCAATCAATTAACTGCATATGTCATTGTTTCTGGACGCACAATCAATTAATTTATATGCTAGTTTGTATGACATAATGTTCAAATAATCATTTAACTTGTATCTGATTTTTGTGAGGACATACCGCAAGTACTTTAACTAAGTGTATGCGAATTTATAAGGATATACAGTCAAGTCAGTTAAGTACGTATGGTGTTTGTATGGCTACATAGTCAAGTTATTGAATGGAATTTATTTATATGGAATTTGTATGGATATACAAATCAATCGGTTAACTGTATATGACAGTCCAGTGACATATGGTCAATTCATTGTATCTGGAAGAATTTCTATTGACATAAATAAGCATTATTTTGTTTTCTATTGACATAAATAAGCATTGTTGTGTATGACGTTTTCAAAGCATTTCTCTTTGTGGCAATTTGAGTGACATAAAGTCGGGACAGTTACATCTATTGAACAATGAACATTAATTGTATAAGGTATTTGTAACAACATATAGGTAAGTGATTCAGTGAACGCTATGTGGCATTTGAAAAAATAATCAAGTCACTTAATTCATTCTTTATGGCATTCGTATTGACATTCCGTCGAGATAATCAGTTACCTCATTAGGGCAGTTTGGATGACATACGCATTAGTCAGTCGCTCACACGTGTGTTCCATAGTGTCCTGATGTACGATCGACCAGGTCAATTAATGATTTTACATATTTTTAATGACACGCTTCGATTCTGTCGATGTAATAAATGCCACTTTAAATTTTTAATCAGTTGAGTTCATCGATAGACTGTCTCTTACATTTGCACGACATTAGGTTTTAAAAAAGTGTACATATTCGTACATAAACAACGAAAGTTTCAAATCCTATATCAATTCCAGAACTTAACAGTTCATCGTGTGTCACAAGATATGTGCCCAAAAGTTTTAAATAGGTTCCCTGATCTTTAAAAAATGCAAATTTATTTTTTCATAATGTCAGCAAAGGTGTTATAGCTCAAAAACAAATGTTCAAGGTCGAATACGATTCATGAATGAAATGGTTAGCGGTCAGAAATCGGTCAAGGTTTCCGAACATTCCACTGGAGTCGGAATTTTACGAAACATTGACGCAAACGTGACATATTTAACACATCTGCGCAGGTCACATGCTGCCCACATCTGACCTGTGACCTTGAAATTACTTCCGGGCTGTGCCGGGCGGGGCTCTCTCGCTCTGCTTACGAAGTGTCAACAAAGGGGTGACATGTTGAACAAATGTTAATGGCAGGACGGCAGCTTGTCATTGAGCGATGCTTTGTTTTACAACAATGACACCTGTGTTGACATGCGAACGGACGTATACTTTCGGGAATTTTAACACAACAACACTAAGGTTTGCCGTAATGGGGGAACGCCGTGGATTTGTTCAGATGTAACCGCGAGCGTGTCCGACTTAGATTACTGTGTGAGTGAGTCGACTGGGACTTACGATGTTTGTATCAGTGCTGCATTATACAATATAATATCCTTGGGGGAGACAAGCCGGTGGCTGATGCTACACGAACCAACCTACGCCGTCTGGTCGCGATGACACATAATACCAGTCAGGTCACAGCTGGGAGCTCGTCTTCACTGATGGCCAACCAATCCATTGTCACGCGTATTGATAGAAATGATAAATAATATTTTGATAGATATATTCTAGCTTGTGAATAAGTGTTTCAGAGACATGATTGTGGTATCAATTTTCTTTTTTTTAAATATGTACATATATTCCAGTTATATCACAGCGTGTCAGCTTAATGTGGGAGGAAAACCCGAAGTGATGCAGGCCTCAGACGTTTACCACTTCAGTGAAACCCACGAGCACGGGTATGGTGCTGACAAACCTAGAAACATAATCGGGGCAAACCAGGATTCTAACCCACAATCATAGGATTCTGGACGCAACTCTTCACAGCAAATCGCAGCGTTTTCGACGACTGGGCTACCCGTGCCCCCTTAAACATTCATAACTGATGCTTATTTACACTCCATGTTGCAGTCAGTACTATGTAGTAGAAGCCACCGTGGTTAAACGCATGGTTATATTACTGCCTGCGGGAACCAATCCGTTCATTTACTTACAAGTAATACAAGTAACTAGAATAATACACCCGTGAGGTTTATATAGTGTTCACACATGTAATATGTAGTCAAATACTATGTCATTAAACAAGATATTCTTTTCTACGAGCCTTACTTCATTTCACCAATTGACACGAGCCATACTTAATTTTACCAATTGGCACGAGCCATGCTTAATTTTATCAATTGACATGGGCCATGCTTAATTTTATCAATTGACACTTTCCATACATAATTTTACCAAAGGGCACGAGCCATACTAAATTTTACCAATTGATACGAGCCATACTTAATTTTACCATTTGACACGGGCCATACTTAATTTTACCAATTGACACGAGCCATAATAATTTTACCAACTGACACTATTCATACTTAATTTGACCAATTGACGCGGGCCATACTTAATTCTACCAACTGGCACGAGCCATAATAATTTTACCAATTGACACGAGTCATACTTAATTTTAACAATTGACACGAGCCATACTTAATATCACCAATTGCTTCGAGCAAATCACTATTTTGCCATAAGTTACAAGCTTTACCTAATTTTACCATGTTCGACGATCTATACTTAATATTACCAATAATTATGAATACATATTATAGTTAAGAACTTATGCGGAGTCTGTATGTTCGCTCTGACAGAAATATTTCGAGACCAACATTTGCAGTGGCCTGTCTATATGTCTTCTTTGGACAGGGAATAAATCCTGAAACACAAAAAAATAATCTTGTCAGCTCGGAAGAGATCTTTTGGAGAACTATTCAAACTGTTCGTAAAGGAACTCTTCGTACTGTTTGTAATACAACTGTTCGTACTGTTTATAAAGCAACTATTTCTACTGTTCTTAAAGTAACTGTTCGTACAGTTCGTAATACAACTGTTCCTACTGTTCGTATTCGTAATACAACAACTTACTGTTCCTACTGTTCGTAAAGCAACTGTTCGTACTATTCGTAAAGCAACTGTTTGTAACGTCCGTAAAGCAACTGTTCATAGAGCAACTGTACCTACTGCTCGTAAAGCAACTGTGCCTACTGTTTGTAATACAAGTGTTCCTACTGTTCGTAAAGTAACTGGTCGTAAAGCAAATGTTCGTACTGTTCGCAAAGCAACTGTTTGTAATGTTCGTAAAGAAACGTTTCGTACTGTTTGTAATATAACTCTTCGCACTGTTCGTAAAGCAACCGTTTGTAATGTTCGTAAAGCAACTGTTCATAAAGCAACTTTCGTAGAGCAACTAATCGTACTGTTCGTAATACAACTGTTCCTACTGTTCGTGAAGCAACTGTTCCTACAGTTCGTAAAGCAACTGTGCGTACTGTTGTAATACAACCCGTCGTACTGTTCGTAAAGTAACTCTTCGTAAAGCAACTGTTCGTAATGCAACTGTTTGTAATGTTCGTAAAGCAACTTTTCGTACTGTTCGTAATATAACTGTTCCTACTGTTCGTAAAGCATCTGTTCCTACTGTTTGTAAAGCAACTATTCGTACTGTTTGTAAAGTAACTCTTCGTAAAGCAACTATTCGTACTGTTCGTAAAGCAACTATTTGTAATGTTCGTAAAGCATCTGTTCGTAATACATCTGTTCCTACTGTTCGTAATACAACTGTTCGTACTGTTCATAAAGCAACTGTTTCTACTGTTTTTAAAGTCACTGTTCGTAATACAACTGTTCCTACAGTTCGTACTGTTCGTAATACAACTGTTCCTACTGTTCGTAAAGAAACTGTTCGTACTGTTCGTAATATAATTGTTCGTACTGTTCGTACTGTCCGTAATACAACTGTTCCTACAGTTCGTACTGTTCATAATACAACTGTTCCTACTGTTCGCAAAGAAATTGTTCGTAATATAATTGTTCGTACTGTTCGTACTGTCCGTAATACAACTGTTCCTACTGTTCGTAAAACATTTGTTCCTACTGTTTGTACTGTTCGTAAAGCAACTGTTTGTAATGTTCGTAAAGCAACTGTTCTTACTGTTCGTAATATAATTGTTCGTACTGTTCGTACTGTCCGTAATAAACTGTTCCTACTGTTCCTACTGTTCGTAAGGCAACTGTTTGTAATGTTCGTAAGGCAACTGTTCGTAAAGCAACAGCTCGTAGAGCAACTCTTCGTACTGTTCGTACAGTTCGTACAGCTCGTAATACAACTGTTCCTACTGTTCGTAAAGCAACTGTTCGTACTGTTCCTAATACAACTGTTCGTACTATTCGTAATGCTATTGTCCCTACTGTTCGTAAAGCAACGTTTTTCACTGTTCTGTAAACCAAATTTTCTTCCTGTTCTCCTTCTGTTCTTAAAGCAATTGTTTCCTCTACCATTCGTAAAGGGACTGCTCCTATTATTCGTAAACCAACTGTTCTCACTGTTCGTAAACCAACTTGCATTTGGTTACGGAAAACAACTGTTCACATTATGCATTCACCAATGTTTCATACCGTAAATTCATCTTTTACTGATCGTAATGCAACTGTTTCTATTTTTCGCAAAGGAACTGTTCTCGCTGTTAATTTGACAACTGTTTGTAAACCACTTTTCACATTGTTCGGAAACCACGTGTCCTACTTTACGTAAACCACTTTTCACATTGTTCAGAAAATAACATCATATTATTCAAACAGCAATGATTCATACCGTAATTTATTCTTTTACTGATCAAAATGCAACTACTTCCATCGTTCGCAAATTAACTGTTCTTACTGTTAATTTGGCAACTGTTTGTATTCATATCTCAAACCTTGACTGAATAAAAAATCCCATTAGGGAGACTTAAAATGGTTACAAAGAATGGTTCGCTTGTACATTGTTCGAAACAATGACATTATTAAGTCAGCAGCATCTTAATATATTGTCTCCAGCAGACATGAGTCACAATCAGGTACTATGTCCCCAGCTTTAATGATAGCAACCTCATTTCCACTATGTTTATTCATATTCACATACATATTCATGAAGTCATGGCAATTACTTTGTTATTAAACTACAGAAGGTTGTTCTTCAACATAACAATGGAAAGAGTATCTTCCATTAATGCATTATTTCCTGTGTTAATAATTATCTGTGTACATTGTATAATATTGTATTAGTGTATGGGGTATGCCTGCCGTGGTTACCGTTATAGTCGTCTAGGCAGACAGGTATTCCTGTATGGGACGTTTAAGAATGGTGTTTGTATCCAGTGATATATTTCTGGTAGCATCAAATGTGAATTAGTTTAGTGAATGTTTTTAAGTTGAGTTGCAATAACTTGTAATGCCCAATCCTAAACAGATTCACAATGATGGGTATAAACAAATGGACAGGAGACGATAGAACAGAATAAAATAGAACACGATAAAAGACAAGTTCCACAAATCTTTGACTCTCATATATGCATTCTTAGACAGAGAGGCAAATGTGTTCTGTAGATAGATCCGCATTGTCGCGTGAGAGTAGTCGTATATAGATATAAAACATGTTCTCAACAATATTAGGGAAGGGTGCAAGCACAACCTGTCTCTGTTCGGGAAATAGAACATATGATAGAGAAAAGAACATATTTTTGTCGCATTCAGCTAAGTGTGTGAGGAAGGCCCAAAGTAGGTAGTTACCACTGTCGTGATGGAAAAATGTAAGGATCACTGGTCTACTCGTGCCATAAAAAGCAATTGGAATTATGCAGTGACGATCGCCTCCTCACACATCGGTATAACGCGGAATAACCTGATCCTGATCTGGTGGAAGTGTACATGTCCGCCTTAATGGATGGAATTGTGTATGAATAACACCAGAAACAAACTTTATACTGAAAACATAACAATATGGTCGTATTGAACCTGGGACGGCCACAGAACAACTTCTTCATATCATGACATTCTACAGATTTGAACATATTTTGAAATATTAACATCTTGATAAAGAGACATGATATTGTAGTTAATTTATAGCATGAAAGCAAGTAACAGTTCTAGATTGTGTGACTTCTTTGAAAGAAATAGGTCATTCTATAGTTTCGTGTAGAGCACACACGCATGGTCACACACACGCATCTTGCCTAGAATTCCATTGTAGCAAACACGGATTCAACTACCATATGTTTATTTATTTTTTTTAGTATCAATAATTATGTAAATACAAACATTTGCTGTGAGCATTTATATGTTTAGACATTTATCAAAATCAACATTGTACTCTGGTAAAACAGCAGGAATTCTTCAACAGCAGGCCAGTAAAGACATCCGCCTACGTACTACTCTTCGACAAATCAAATGCTCTCATCAAATTGAGCTGATGTACTGAATGATATCCATTGTGTGGAATTAAAAAAACGAATTCGTATATTTATGAATAAGAATATTGAAAATATCTATTGCAAGGAATACAGATTGTCCTTTTTATTGTTGTGAAGAAATGCATTTTCTGTCTTTGATGAAATATCACATCGAAAATCGAAAGTTTGAAGCATTTATACAATGATGAGCGACATCATTTGCATACGGCGGGTACAGTGGCCTGAGAGTATTCATGTATCTTTACCAGAGGTAACCGACATGGTCGGACATGGACCCTGAGCTTTGTTTATAAAAACATTATTTCAGTATTAATATGTCCAACTAAAATAAACATAATCAGTTGTCTTTCGAATTTTTTTATAAGTTGTACTCTTTTCTGAGCAATGTTGTGAATTTCTTAAATATTTATTATTAACCTCACTGGTACCTTATGCAACACTGATGATAATCTAATTCATTAAGGTTACCTGCTAAGCGTGATTACCATAATGATTTGAGAGTCTCGTGAAGTGGAAGATTTGTAATGATAGTATATTGATAAATATGATTGTGTTTCACTAAATGCCCTAGTTATAGACCAGGAACAAGTTTTGAAAATGATTATTGAAATGTACATAATAGAGTATACATAAGTTATACATAAGTTATACATAACTTTTCATATTATTCGCTGTCATTTCACATGAACATAATTCATATGCGACATACAGAACATTTGGAATGTATATGAAACACACATCAGATTCTTGTGTTTGGTAAATGGTTTTGTCACTTCTGAGTGAAATGTTTTGTGGGACATAGCATGAGAAATGTGTCTTTATGGACGTGCTTGAATCTCCCATAGTTGATAATTTACCTTCAAATTTTTAAAAATGAAGTAAATTATTACATGTGGGAAATTACAAATTATAGAATAATGTACGTACAGAAAGTGTCATTTTCATTCTTCTACATTTTCATGCGTACTATTTCCCTCACACACTTCAACAGCTGTGTAGAAAAGATATCCAGATTCTCCAGGTATGTATGACCCTGGTTGCAGACATCGTGGCATGGATGTGTACTTACCGACGTGTCTACCCCATCGTTGTCGCTGTTAATCCGCTGATGACGAAATGAAGGAGTAAAACCGCCATAACTTGCCAGCATGGCAAACTCAAGTGTACATTTTACAGGAAATCAAACATATTGCAATATCGGCACACGGCTGTTCGAAGGACAACAGCTTGCAGGGGTCATCTCAAGTTTAACGCCAACCATATATTCAATCGTAAGTGACAATTTCAAACAATGTTTATTGTTGTGAAATGGATACTGTTAATTTGAAATATCATAAGTACCTTATGGTCAAATTATATTTTATCCACGTTGCGTAAATATTTAATGTACCACATGCTGGTACTTAGTAACTTGAACAGTATGTTACCATGTAGTCTGTTTGTTGTTTATCGCCGCACTCAGCAATATTCCAGCTATATATCGGCGGTCTGTCAATAATCGAATCTGGACCAGACTATTCAGTGATTGACATCATGAGCATTGATATACTTAATTGCGATACGAACACATGCAAGTCAAACCAAGTCAGTGAGCCAGCTTGACCACCCGACCCTGTTAATCGCCCCTTACGACAATCATGGGATGCTGAAAACAACTGTACAGTGTATGTAACTTGTGAATGACACTGTCCAGGCACCATGGAAGAAATAAGAATAGTTCATGATTATTTTATCATTATTTCAAGTTTGTTTCAAAAACTTCTTTTTTTTTAGAACGAGAAAATAATCGAAGTAACGAGAGAAAAACCTTGTAATTTCGAGAAAATATCTGATATAACGAGAAATTGCGATTGAAGAAATAATTATGCTACCAAAGTGGCACCATTAGCCTTTCATACCTGGGAGGGGACATCGTGTTCCAGGTTACCATAGCAACGACCACTATAGGCTGATCCCGATATCTCTCTTTGTACATGGGATCCACGGATTGACGAGTCGTCTAAGGCGCCGCGATTCACTGTGCGTTGCGTCCCTTGGGCACACCAGGAACCTATGATTGTGGGTTCGAATCACGTTTCGCCCCAATTATGTTTCTAGGTTTGTCAGCACCATACCGTGCTCGTGGGTTTCACCGAAGTGGTAAACGTCTGAGACCTGCACCACTTCGGGCTTTCCTCCCACATTAAGCTGACACGCCGTGATTTAACTAGAATACTGTTTAAAGCGGTGTTAAAACCAAATCACTCACTCGCTCTTTGTAAATGGATTCTTAGAAGGGACATTATAGCATTGTTGCCCGTATATGTCAAAAGTAACCGAAGCGCGAAAATGTGACGTTTTAACGAATTGTCCTGCTGTCATGTTTTGAAAAAATATTTATATTTTTTTAAAGACGACAATGTTCCTTCTATAAAAGTAAAATTACACCGAGAGCTAACGAGTTAATCATGTCTTCTTTTGACACGCCGTATTATACAAATACTGTCACGCAGTTTAATATCACATTTCGTTTCGGGCTGGAGAGAGGAAGGTCGGTGGTTTGATTCCCGATCGTGTAACAAAATACGTTAAGAGATGGTAGTTGTTGTTACCCTGCCTGGCGCAAGGTATCAAGGGGATAAAACAAGGACTGGTCCGCTTGGAATCAGTATACTGTGTCAGAGCGGGTTATCCGTGTTAAACTGCGGCATGACATCTCAGTAGGCTAGCACTCTGAAACCGGTATTTATCAGGACAAATACAAACAACTATTTGCATGAGGACACACAGGTGTGTTCACGTCGCTATATAAGGGTAATAATTTTGAACGCGGCGTTAAATTCTCACCTCATCTCCTCCATATCACCTCACCTCCTCCATCTCACCTCATCTCTATATCACCTCATCTCCTCCATCCCATCTCCTCCATCTCACCTCATTTCCTCCATCCCATCTCCTCCATCTCACCTCACCTCCTCCATCTCACCTCATCTCTATATCACCTCATCTCCTCCATCCCATCTCCTCCATCTCACCTCATTTCCATCCCATCTCCTCCATCTCACCTCACCTCCTCCATCTCACCTCATCTCTATATCACCTCATCTCCTCCATCCCATCTCCTCCATCTCACCTCATCTCCTCCATCCCATCTCCTCCATCTCACCTCATTTCCATCCCATCTCCTCCATCTCACCTCACCTCCTCCATCTCACCTCATCTCCTCCATCCCATCTCCTCCA
The DNA here is from genome assembly GCF_022045235.1 of Haliotis cracherodii. Lineage (NCBI taxonomy): Eukaryota > Metazoa > Mollusca > Gastropoda > Lepetellida > Haliotidae > Haliotis > Haliotis cracherodii. Next base: position 49,860,026 of record NW_027266341.1, on the reverse strand, counting down.
TCTCACCTCATTTCCATCCCATCTCCTCCATCTCACCTCATCTCCTCCATCTCACCTCATTTCCATCCCATCTCCTCCATCTCACCTCATCTCCTCCATCTCACCTAATCTCCTCCATCTCACCTCATCTCTTCCATCTCACCTCATCTCATCCATCTCGTCTCATCTCATCCATCTCACCTAATCTCCTCCATCTCACCTCATCTCCTCCATCTCACCTAATCTCCTCCATCTCACCTCATCTCCTCCATCTCACCTCATCTCCTCCATCTCACCTCATTTCCATCCCATCTCCTCCATCTCACCTCATCTCCTCCATCTCACCTCATCTCCTCCATCCCATCTCCTCCATCTCACCTCATTTCCATCCCATCTTCTCCATCTCACCTCATCTCCTCCATCTCACCTCATCTCCTCCATCCCATCTCCTCCATCTCACCTCATCTCCTCCATCTCACCTAATCTCCTCCATCTCACCTCATCTCTTCCATCTCACCTCATCTCATCCATCTCGTCTCATCTCATCCATCTCACCTAATCTCCTCCATCTCACCTCATCTCCTCCATCTCACCTAATCTCCTCCATCTCACCTAATCTCCTCCATCTCACCTCATCTCCTCCGTCTCACCTCATCTCCATCTCACCTAATCTCCTCCATCTCACCTCATCTCCATCTCACCTAATCTCCTCCATCTCACCTCATCTCCTCCATCTCACCTCATCTCCATCTCACCTCATCTCCTCCATCTCACCTCATCTCCTCATCTCACGTATATAAAATACCAAATGCTATTCAAGCCAGATTGTGCCTTGTTCACAAAAGGAAACTTTGGCGATTCGTTCAAATAATTTGTAGGTTTACAAGGTTTTGACTGAAAGTAATTTTCCAAAAGGGATAACACTGTTCCTTACTTTCATGTTTTCAATTCACGTGACAAATACGTCGTTTAAAAAAACGACAAAACCCCTTTGCATAATCGAAAGCAATCTCTGCCAAAAGCCGAGTCCACACTACGATTCCGACTACAACACGTATCATGAATATTTACGAAACACTACCATATTGTGATGATACCAGATGTTCGCGAAAAGGTGAGCGTATCCTGCCCCACTTGTGGCACCCGTCACAAACACATGCAAAGGCAACAAACTGATCCTGTTTACACTATGCTTTTATAGACATATCAAGTGTTCGAGATATTGAAGAGTGCAGAAACACACCATGCACATCATGCTTCGATTATTGTATGTTCAATATGACCATCTGTTGTGGGTCGATGACACACTAGTTGTATGGCCATCGAGGAATGGCATATGTGGAAGATACAGCACAATAGTAGTGGGCGTCATGGCGTGTGTTGGAGCAGGTGATCCTTTATCTGCTAAACATTTGTTACAGGGAATGTCAGAAGTATCCCTGAAACATACTGGGAACATGATTTTGATTTATTTCTGATCCATTCTGGAAATGTACAAAATCTTGCACAAATAGTGGTAATTTTGTATATGTTTTCCCTGAGATTATGTCGTTTCCCACTATTAAGTATTTAATGGCCGTGGCAGGTTTGGAGTGAGTGAAGTTTGGTGTTACTGCGAATCAGCAACGTTTTAGATATACGACGAAAACAATATATACACAATAAAAACAATTGTCAACGCAGGACATACATAGTATTGTCTCAGATGTTTTTTTTTGTCTGTTTATTTGTTTTGAATCTCAATCTACGCCACGTTTGGAATCTCGTCCTTGATGTGCATGTGTTGTATTATAAGCCTTGCATACCTGTCTTTTTTTCTTTTTTTGTTTGTTTGTTTGTTGTTTAACGCCGCACAGAGCAATATTCCCGCTATGACGGCGGTCTGTAAATAATCGAATCTGGACCAGACAATCCATTGACTGCATCAACCAAATCAGCGAGCCTGACCATCCGATACCGTTAATCGACTCATCCGAAAGCATATTCGCCTTTTACGGGAAGCATGGGTTGCTGAAGACCTATTCTCATCCGGATCTTCATGGATCGTATCACAGTTCTAATAAGTATGTGTATTCCCTGAGCGGAAAATGCAATACAAGCAATCCTTGTAAACTCCAGAGATAATAAATATTCACATTCACACAATATACAGCCCCTCATACAGACGGAAATGTAACCTGACGGACCCTAACATATATTATAAACCTTTCAAAAGAATATTTAAACAGATTGAACTAATCACTTGTCGCAATACCATGTGCATGTATTTCATGTGAAGAAAACCGCGTCCGTGGTCTAGTGGTAGAGCGTCCGCCCGGAGAGCGGAAGGTCCGGGGTTGGATCCCCGGCTGCGTCATACCAAAAGACGTTAAAAGATGGTACTTGTTGTTACCCTGTCTCGCGCTCGGCATTAAGGGGCTTAAACAAGCACTGATCGGCTCGGAGTCAGTATACTCTGTCTGAGTGTGATATTCATGTTAAACTGCGACATGGTATCTCAGTGAGCTAGCACTATAAATCGGCATCAGTCCGGACTAGTACAAACAGCCACACAAACACACACACGTACATGCACATCGCTATATAAGTGCAATAATCTTGGACGCGACGTTAAGCCCAATTTCACCTCACCTCATGTGAAGAAAAAGCTTGGTCTATACGTATTCCTTCTTTAGTTATAATTTCCGGTTGTGTCGAACCTCGGATAATCCGAAGTATTCTGTAGGTCACTTCAACTTCGACACAACCGTGTTTAACTGTATTTCAACCTTTAGTATGATCAACAAATACATTACCCAAACTGCAGTCTTAACTCTGGAACTATTAATGTACACTAGGGCGGTTATACTTATGTTAAAAAACAATTTTACCTTGACCCTCGCATTATTGTGATGAAATATCTCATATCCCAGTATCCCTATATAATTTCTAAATAATCAGTATATGCATATCGCGTGTCAGATGTGTTTCACCATATACAAAGGGAGTTAACGCTTGCATGATCAGCATATTTCACAACCGAGAGGTTCCAGAGATTGCAAGCTGCCACACTCAATCACAACAGATGAATAGTTCCACATGTAAAATCATTGATATTCGTGTCTATTATTGATCGAGGTGTTTTATATAATGCAGATATGTAGAATAGCTTCACCTGTTATCTGTTCATCTGTACGTATCCGAACGAATAATGGCACACACAATGTTCAAGCTGGTAGGAATTTATTTGCTCGTTATTATTTTGCCTGGTGCCGTGTTGCTTGTCAAATGCTTCTTTGTTATATTGTTTTTTTTCTGTCATAGACTGTCAAAATAATATTCCGTGTAACAATTTATGTTAATCAATCGACGGTCTGCTGGATAGAGTGTCTGCGCGGAGGGAGCATTTGGTGGTTCGATCCTCGGCCGCGTCAAACCAAAAGATGTTTAAAGATGGTGTTTGTTGTTACCCTGCCCTGTACTCGGCATTGAGGTGATTAAACACGGACTGGTCGGCATGATATCCCTGTAGCCTAGCTTTATACAACCGGTAGAAGTCAGGACAAGAACAAGCAGCCAGACATAGGAGTGCATTAATCCTGCAAACCCAATTTCACCTCACCTCACCTCACCTCACCTCACCTCACCTCACCTCACCTCATCTCACCTCACCGCTTATAAATCTGGGGCGGTCGGGTACCTGGTGTCCCCCGCCGTGATATTGCTTGAATATTGCTAAAAGCGGCGTAAAACCTCACTCACTCATGTATATCTTGTCTGGACGTTTCCCTACGCGAAAACACAAGCGGGCCCTACTAATAATATCAATCACAGGTTTGTCTGGTTCAGACTTTACTTCGCCCATTCATCCTTGAGTGTATGTTAAATATATGCTGCAGCGGCTGCATGTCATTATCGCGATCATGAAGTGCAGGACGATAGTCATACAGGAGTGACTTCCCTTTTATTTATGTGCGCTTCATTCAGTCTGATACTTGCGAATGCTGTTCCAGGAAAGCTCGGGGCGGTCGGGTAGCCTAGCGGTTAAAGCGTTCGCTCGTCACGCGGAAGACCAGGGTTCGATTCCCGACATGGGTACAATGTGTGAAGACCATTTCTGGTGTCCCCCGCCGTGATATTGCTGGAATATTGCTAAAAGCGGCGTAAAACCATACTCACTCACTCACTCACTCACTCACTCACTCCAGGAAAGCTCACGCAATTGCAAATATATTTAATTCCCATTTCTGCAACGACAAAGGTTTTACTTTTGATGATACCAAAATGGTTTTTGTCTTTTCAAGTTTTAGATCTGTATTTCCAACTACTGATATAGAGTGAGTGAGTGAGTATGGTTTTACGCCGTTTTTAGCAATATTCCAGCAATATCACGGCGGGGGTCACCAGAAATGGGCTTCACACATTGTACCCATGTCGGGAATCGAACCCGGGTCTTCGGCGTGACGAGCGAACGCTTTAACCACTAGGCTACCCGACCGCCCCTACTGATATAGAACGGAGATCGGACCAACATTTGTGTAGGTGCTGACCCTGTCCCCGTACCCCTTGGGCAACCACGTACCGGAAAACTGTATATGCACGTGCAGCACGCACCACCAATTTGCAATTCTTCATGGTTGTCACGTGGTGATTCTCATATTAAGTAGCCGATTGAGCCGAACGGACCCGAGCGACATGCACGCAAGGTCGAAGCTCGGCCATTTGAATGTTGGCTCGAGATTGTTTAATGTATACTTGTTAGTATTCTGTGAGTACGAACTACCGTTCATTTAGTTTGAGGGAAAGACTGTTTTAACTGTATGAAAAAACACCAATGTCGAGAGTAAAGTGTCATGCTCAGTGATGAATTCTTTTACACAAATGACACTCAGGTTTACCCACCCTTAAGTATTCGGAATAGAAAAGGTCTTAAGCAACCCATGCTTGCCGTAAAAGGCGACTAACGGGATCGGGTGGTCAGGCTCACTGACTTGGTTGATGCATGTCATTGCATCCAAACTGCGTCTATCGGTGCTCATGATGTCAATCACTGGATTGTCTGGTCCAGACTCGATTATTTACAGACCGCCGTCATATAGCTGGAATATTTCTGAGTGCGGCGTCATAAAAGACGAGATTTCAAAAGCTGCGTAGATTGAGATTCAAAACGTTTCTCACTCATTCTCAATAAACTGTTGCATTTATGTCTCTGACGTTTCTCTTGTTTACTGTATTGAGTAACCAGAAATTATTGTTTGTATGAATTACATAACACACACGTTTGAAAAAAATGAATGATTTTTTTTGCTTAATGTACCTTATTTGTAATGTACGTTGTAATGTAAGGTTTCAAAAGTTTTATCCTATTACATGAGAATACATAACGTAATATAGAGGTTTAAAACGATTCCATTTAATGAAACATACAGTTTTCATAAAACTCTCAGAGAAAGTCATACCAACCTCATTCCAATTATTTTCTTTGCCACTGAATGCTTGTCTCCAATTTTGATTATAAACGGACCTTTTATAAAACATCATGGTGAAATAACTTATCAATATATCAAAACAATTATTTTAACATTTCTGTTAAAATCAATTAATATAAGCATTGTTCTTGACTCATATATAATCAAAATCTAATAAAGAACATAATCAGGTGGGAATAAAGTAGGATCTTAACTCAGAATTTGAAGGTTATGGATAACAATGTAATGTACGTGATCATCTCTTACACAATAATTATAAAGTGTAGTGTTTTTATTACCGTTTCAAACGATAAACATAAGCTACACGAGTAAAAATAGTGATAATTCCAAACTATATCTCGTAACTATCTAAGGCTATGGTCAAAAACTACCTTTGGTTGTAATGTACTAGATTGTAATGTACCAAAATTAAAAAAACCCAAACCGAAACTACCACCAAGCTGCTATGAAATAAACGCTAGCTTTGTGATTCCCACGTGGGACGTTGCCGCCATTTTATATGCGTTGAATGGACGTCATGAAGAGTATTTATGGTGCTGCAGACCTGTTAGATGAGTTGGTACCCTACCCTCATAATCTGATGTGTGTTTCATAATAATAATTAGCTCTGGTAACAAATGTAAATTGTACTTTTGCCAAAAAATATGTTGTATTTTCTGAAAGAAAACGTTTTCAATTTGTTAGTTTGTGACATGCAAGATACAAGGTGTAATTTGAACAGAAATGTACGTTACCATTGGTAACACACATTACATATAAACAAAGGGCATATCTGTGTTATATTTTTTTGGTTATTAACACTTATTTGAGATAGAAACTGTGTTTAAAGTTAATTTTGAAGATTTTGCTACAATATTATTGGTGATAAAAAGCTTATATTTAATTATCTAATTGTTATCTACCAGAACTTAAGAAAATCATGATTTTGGTGTGGTCAGTTTGTCTTTAGTGAGCTTCGTTATAACTTACCTCATTGAACAATAACATGTCATGTGGAAGTATTCCTGTCATATATTGTATACTGAACCGCAAAAGAAACGTCACCCCAAGTAACATTGCATGAAAAAGTTGTCATTTAAATATCTGGGTAATTTTTGTCAAAAGAGAGAGAGAGAGAGAGAGAGAGAGAGAGAGAGAGAGAGAGCGAGAGAGAGAGAGAGAGAGAGAGAGAGAGAGAGAGAGAGAGTTTGGCGACGTCATAGGAAACATAATTCGGATACTTGTGTTGTTGAGAGAGACACGTGGGGTGGTCCGAGCATCATGGTGTGGGGTGGAATTGGTCTTGCACAGAGGGTCGGCCCTGTGGTCTTCCAGAACATTGGTCCAGGGAGAGGCAATGGTGTCACAGCAGCTCGGTACATTGATCAAGTCTTGAGACCACACGCCATACCTCATTTGGCACGTCGACGCAACCACGAGTTTCAGCATGATAACGCCCGTGCCCACACTGCGAGAGCAACAAGAGATTTCCTCCAGCAGAATGGCGTCAGAACCATGCAGAGGCCTGGCCTGTCCCGATTTAAATCCCATTGAGCACCTGTAACGACATTCAAAGACGGCTGAATGACGTCCGACCAAGGCCGACAACTGCAGCTGAACTGCATCAGGCGTTCCTCAGAATGTGGGCTCAAGTGCCTATGGCCTTCATCAACCGCCTCATCCATTCCATGTATCGCAGCAGTCATCAATGCACGCGGCGGACACAGGATATACTGACTTGTGATGCCATTTTCTCAGAGACTAGTACTAGTGTTGTGTTTCACTTTAAGAACATTTGATACTTTAAGTTCAACCTTAATGATTAGTTTTGCCAAGTTTCATCTTTTTGATATGTCTCAAAGTATTCATGATTCTATTATTTAAAAAAAAAATGGTTGTAAAGCGAGTGTTCATAAGAAAATCAAGAAGTTTTTCGTTTTATTTTAAATTAGTGTTTTGAAATTTTGAAGATGTTTAGAAAGTGTACTGTTCTTTCAGTAATGTACGTTACATTTGAAGGCTTGTATTCAAACATTGTCTCAAATCATTGGAAAAAAACGACACACAACATAATTAAGAAAGTGCAACTTGTTTGGCCGACAATGATACATTATTTTGAAATGCCTGTATTTGTTAGTGTTTTAATACGATATCGTTACCTTTAATCAATTTTGAGAGTTGTTGTTACAGTCAATGTTGTTTTCAAGTTGAATATTACAACAATAATCATCTCACTCCCTAGTTTCGATACCTGCTGCGCAAACGTACTTCCTGTTTATTTCTGTTACAGACAGTTGCCAAGTGTATCTTCTATTTATGATATGACCGACATGTAGTTCGTTGTTATTACAGTGTTTCCTCGCTTTTGCACCCTTCAATATGGCGCTAACTCGGTTATAGCGCGCGGTGAAGCATGGCTCCCCAAATCTCCTTACACTTTTTATTAAACTCAATATTTACACTGACACGATGTCTTTCCCCATCTCAGAAAACATTATCAGCTGATCACCGCGAGCACGTTACACCGGAAATACCAGTCAACAAATCCGAACTGAAGTTCGCAATTTAATCCCATTATTATACTATCTGGTTATACAATCGTGTTTATTGTATATCTGGACTTATGTTTTAATACATATCAAATAAAATGTATTCAAAATTTCATTCAATATTGTTTACATTAATTATGGCGGAATCGTGTGTGAATTGATCGGTTATTTTCAGCAACCAGGTTCAGATTACCACTATTGATGCCTTGAAACGAACTTTAGTTGCCAGAGAATGGATACATACATCATAAATGCCATGCATACTTTGACTAGTCAAACGCCATATTTGTGGCAATTTGACTATTAAATGTCAACATAACGTTTTCGCAATCGAAATACATGTAGCGCGGGAAGTCCCTACGGTGACTGGTCAAATTGTTCCATATGTAAAAATATCCTTCATTAGCAATCAGCCGTACCAAATTAAAAAGTGCTACGCTTATGGATCTCAAAATTTTAAATATATGTAGTAACAGCTGCAACTAAAAAAACACGATATTAGAAGATATTATTCCTGATAAAATTATTTTTTCAGACACAATTTCTTTCACCAATTGCATCAAAATTCTTTGAAGTTGTATCATTGGGTACTATTTAACTGAATCACCGGTAGATTGGGATAAAACGTGTGTAGAGCTGACAGCTATTTCCGGCTAAGTCTACGAAAGACATACACACGGTAATTTTAATTACTGCATATACAACAATGCCTTGGAGAGCAGGAAATACAATTTAAATGTTGATTCATCATGTCTAGTTATATTTGATATAAAATTTCATACTTTTGTTGACAACTTTGTTACCTGTTCGCTCACCTGAATTCGCTAAAGGGATGTTGTTGTTTTAAAGCGCTTATGCGATTACTATCATCTTTCAAACTCTGAAAGTGCGTGGTAGATCGTGTTAGGTTGGCAGAGCATTGTTACAACCCTTAATTTAAAAATAACTCTTAATGTAAAAATATTAAGAGATATTTCAAACGTCGTCAAAGATTCCAAAATAAACAATGACTAGTTAATGCAAGTAATAGTTATAAAAACTGCATTCATAAATTTTCAAATATGCATTTTAAAAACTTCAAGACAAATTATATGATGTTGAAAGAAATGACCCCCGTTCATTTTGGAAACTCCTTAAGCAAAGGCAGTCTGTCGATGAAAACCTACCAGATAGTGTACCAGATACCAGATCAGCTTTTTTAAATCTTTAAATGAAGTTTCGGCAGATGGCGACTTTGATATTGATGATCTACGTAAAGTAAACCTGGAAGAAAGCACAATACTTACTGCAGCTATAACAAGAGGTGAAATTACGAACTGTGAGCAGAATTTAAAAAATAACAAAGCTGCTGGTCTTAATAATATAATTAATGAATGTAAACTGACGTCCAAAAGAAACTTTACCAACTGAAAATATAAATTTCAGACAAGTATAATTTTTTTTCCGATGAAGTCTATCTTAAACACATAACCTAAATACAATAAAAGTGTATGCAGAAAATGTTAATCGTCTGTTACATGTTTGCGAGATAACACGCGTAAAAGTGAAAAACACGTGCACCACGGACATCTGCAAATGCACGTGCGGGTAAGGGTATAAAACGATTTCAACGGCAAGTCAGACATCCACAGTGATAAAAAAATACAAAAGATATGCCACGACTCACAATCGAACAACGTGAACGAGCCTTGGGTATGGTACAGATGGGAGCCACCCACGCCCATATTGCACGAACCTTTAGTTGCTCGCGTGTTGCCGTTACCAACTTGATGCAACGTTACAGACAGACAGGGCGGACCGCTGACAGGCCAAGAACAGGCAGACCCAGGGTGACCACGCCCCATGATGACCAGTACTTGTGTCCCTTGCACCTCCGAAATCGCTTCGCTTAGGTCACAGGGTTAGTCGACAGACAGTGGCCAGGAGACTCAGGGCTCATGGAATCAGGGCTTTTAGATCATACAGAGGACAGCTATTGACAGCGCAATATCGTCGTCTGCGATTGAGATGGGCCCGGACTGTATGACGTTGGCAACGACGTGACTGGCAGAGGGTTGTCTTCACCGACGAAAGTCGATTCTGCATGTTTAGGGCTGATGGAAGACAACGTGTTTACCGCCAAAGGGGTGAATGAACGGCGGCGTGTTGCGTGCAGGAGGTCGTACCATATGGTGGAGGGAGTGTCATGGTGTGGGGAGGGATCTGTGGGCAGGAGAGGACACCGCTGATCATCACCGTTACTTGGAAAACATTCTTCGTCCACTTGTCCTACCATTTCTCCAACAGCAGCCACGTGGTGTCATTTATCAGCATGACAACGCTAGGGCCCATACAGCCAGAATTGTCACTAACTTCCTCGCAGCCAACAACCTCAACGGCCTGCCGTGGCATGCACGCTCACCCGACATGTCCCCCTTAGAACACCTCTGGGACTTGATGGATCGTCGCGTTCGACAACGACCACGCTCTCCAGCCAACCGGTAAGAACTGATTTTGACCCTCCAAGAAGAACGGCGTCAAATCCCATGTGACCTCATCAGACGACTGACTTTTTCTGTGCGTCGAAGAGTTTTTGCGTGTATTGAGGCATTTGGTGGTCACACACGCTACTAATGACTTGTTATTGAACGTGAGCGATTGTTTATGTACTCTGCCTATTGTCCATGATTCTGAAACCTCGAGTTTTGTACCACACCCAACTTTGGGGGGCTCTGACGTCATTCTCGGTCGAGGTATGATTGTCATTTTCAGTGTTGATTATGTTGATATATTGATCTCCTCAATACACTTTACTTCATGCATGTATATTTTATCGTTTTTGAGCAAGAGTGATTTCAAACTCTGGTAAAGTTTCTTTTGGACGTCGGTTTATTTCAAACACAACTGACGTCTTCATGGTTACATGGTTCTTGATACTGGTACATTTCCAGAAAAATGTTTAGTAGGTGTTATCAAAACCATTTTTAAGGGTAAAGGTGACCCACAAAAACCAGAAAAAATCAGACCTATTACCCTGCTAAACTGTTTTGGTAAGTTCTTTTTACAGCAGTTTTAAATAACCCTTTGCAAACATTCATCGAAACGAACTCCATATTGTCGGAAGGTCAGGCAGGTTTCAGAAAGGGTTATTCTACCAGTGATCACATCTTTGCTCTATATAACCTCATGGAATTATCAAAAGTTATTAAAAAGAAATTGTTTGTGCATTTGTAGATTTTCAGAAAGCATTTGACACAGTTTGGCGATCAGGACTATTACAATATAACATATCTGGAAACTGCTTTAATTTATAATACATGTATGTACCAGTATATCAAATCATGTGTTTCCTGTAATAGTAATGTAACTGGTTTCTTTTCGTGTAAATCTTGAGTAAGACAAGGAGAAAATATGTCGCCTGTCTTGTTTGCAATGTTTTTAAATGACCTCGAAGCATCTCTTGTACAGCATTTATGTAAAGGTGTCCAATTGAAACCAGATGTATTCTATGATGGAATCGAAAATATTGTCACACTATTTGTATTACTGTACGCAGATGATGCAGTGCTATTGGCCACACAATCTTATGATCTAAAACATATGTTAGACTCATTTCATAATGATTGTATACACCGGAGGCCTTAATGTTAATACTACCAAAACTCAAATATTAATATTTGGTGGATCAAAAACTGATTATAAACATAATTTCAAAATTGGTCATGATGTATTGGATAAAGTTGATTCCTATCACTACCTTGGTTTTATCTTTAAAAAAAATTCACAATTCACTTTAACAAAGAAAAAGCTAATAGAACAAGCAACGCAAGCTATATTCTATGTTTTATGCCAAGGACGGAAGTTAAATTTGTCACTTAAATGTCAACTGCGGCTTTTTTACCTAAAACATCTAGTCCATGAAAAATGACATTAACCAACATTGTTTGACCAGTGCAAGGGATAAGTCTTCAACAGGCACAATGTATAGTATCATAAAAATTGATTGTCTAAATTTTGAATATTATTGAAATGTACTGCAGGAAAACGCTTGGCGAGTCTTACTGAAGTTTAGAACTTGTAATCATAATCTACCTGTTGAAACTGGGAGATGGAGAAAAATACCTTTAACCAACTTTGCAAATTATCTGACATAGGTGATGAATTCCATTATTCGTTTATTTGTCCATCTTTAGAAAACGTAAGAAAACATTTTTTACACAAATTCTACTACATTAAACCCAATATGCATAAAATGAATTTATTTTTCAAAAATTTACGACTAGGACAATTGAGAAAACTGTCCAAATTCTGTAAAATCATCATGTCATTGTTTAAACCTAGTAACCTAGTTATTCAAGTAACTCTCCCTCTTTCTGAATTGCACACATATTGGTACCATAGTAAATCTGTATAAATATGCATGCATGTTCGGCCAAGATGTTTTTGTATATATTCTATATTTTTATGTATATGTATTATGTTGTTGGAATAATGTTGTACCTCTGATAGCGGCCTGAGTATAAATAAAGTTCTGTTCAATGTACAGTAATGTAAAGGCTTGTATTCGTTCAAACAACAGAGTATCTGGTATATTTGTTCCTTCATGGGTGTGAGGCAAGGGCGTATGCTTTGTTCCTTTTTGATATTTTTATAAACGAATTTGTTACTGAAATGGAACAAAATTGTCGTTTTGGTATAAAGTAACATCCGGAATTTATGTATATTTTTCTACTTCTATTTGCGGAAGACCTTATTGTGTTTGGCAATACTGTCAACAACATACAAATTAAGTTGAATATCTTGGATGGTGATTGTTGCAAATGGGAAATGCCAGTCAATCTATCGAAAACAAAATTTGGTGTTTTTCAAAAATAGGGGAGGTTTATCAAGTCACGAAAAAATGGTATTAGGGCGGAAATGCGTATGAAGTAGTTACTGGATACAGTTATCTTGGCTTGTATTGTAGCAATAGATTACTGAGGTCCATTGCTTAAATAGTATTGCAATTCAGACAAGAAATGTTTTACATGAAGAGTGATTTTTATCCCCCTGGCAGATAATGCGGGGGGATATAGCGATCAGCCAGTCTGTCTGTCCGTCCGTAATCATTTCCTTTTCCGGGGCAGAATTCGAAAACAATTCAATGTATTTGATCGAAACTTGGCATATCTATCAGTGACATACTGAAGTTGTGCCTTTTGCTATTTAGGAATTTTAGAAATTTTTATATTTTATGTTTCCATGGTAACAAGTTGGACTTAGGTTCTATAAGGGTGGTGTTCGTTTCCGGAGCGTAACTCAAAAACCGTTAACTACTTTCTTACAAAAATCTTTGCATGTCTACCAGGCACATACTGAACTGGTGCCTTTTGCTATTTAGGAATTTTATAAATTTCTATTTTTTACGTTTCCATGGCAACAAGTTGGATTTCAGTTTTCATATAGGATGGGTTCACTTATGGAGTATATCAAATAAACTGTTAAACATTTCTTTGCCAAACTTTGCATGTCTGTATATAAAGTACATACTGAACTGGTGCCATTTGATATTAAGGAGTTTTATTTTAGAATTTCCATTGCAGCTATTTTGACATGGGCTAAGAGAAATGTTGGGTCAGTTACCTGGTTTGGGACCATAACGTGTTAACATGGGCAGGGGATATAGATGACTTCGTTGACTGTACGCTTGTTTACTTATTGTTTCTTGTAATTTGTCATTTGTTTGCATAAAAAAAACACAGAAACACACATGTTTCACGTTCCATTTCATATGGATGCGACCATGGTGGATCTTTTGTTGATAAAAAATGTATGCTTCTTAAAGAACATTCAACTCACAAAATTAAGGAAGTATGATATTTGTCTGCCTTTAATTTTTTTTACTGCTCCTTAAATGCTGTCACCCACTTGATAAGAATCAGATGTCTTGTTCATGTGAAGTAAAGTCTTGTTTATGTGAATTTTCAAGTAAAGCGCAACCAGAGCAGGCAGTGTCAATTCTTTATTCATGTACATGTGTAGGCCAGCGGCCCATGGTACAATATTTGGTCCATCATTAACATTCATAGGCTTAGTGTTTGGAGTCTAACATTCATAGCATGGTTTATAAAAGTTGCAACATTTCTAATACCAGTTTCATTGTTTATCGCCGTAGGCCTATTTAATTTAGCAAGAGTAGGATGTACAAAATACTTCTGTGGTAAATACTGAAGACGAAGTTCATAAAAAGCGTTACAAATTAATAAAAAATGATATTCATTCTCGACATATCTTTGATTGCAACTATTGCACAATCTCAGCACTCGTGAAGTATTAACGTGTTGTAGGCCTGCCCTTGATATGCACTGCAGCCCATGGGGTGGGGTGGTGGTGTAGATAATGGCAGGTTGTTTCGACCCGCCCTCAGGCAACAAGGAAGTTACATTGCCTCTCTACATACCAGCGCATAACGCAAGTCAATTTGCGAACAGTACAGCTAAGGGGACCACCATTTAATGCTTGGAAGTCAGGGGCCTTTGATTTTGACAAGAGACAGGATATGTTTTTTGTTCCTGCTTCAAAACACACAGGCCAGCGAAAAATATATATTTTGGGCCACGCCCCACACCTTACACCCAACACTCCATCCCCCACACCCCACACCCCACACCTTACACCCCACACCCCACACCCCACACCCCCTATCACACTCCCACAGGCACATAACCAGAAAATCAAATTGTCCCTCATGGATTTAGGGCTGAGGGCCAAAAGCCCTGCAATTGTCAATATTTCGGATCGAAAACAGAAGATTGCTGCTTCATGTGCAACCCTGCATGGGCCCCTGTTTAACAATTGGTTGAACACTACACACATGTGTGGCGACTATGCTTGTTGTAAGCGCCAAATAACGGGATCGGGTGGTCATGCTTGCTGACTTGGTTAATGCATGTCATCATCTCCCAGTTGTGTGGATTGGCACCCAGTGAAGACAATCTGATCAATAATCAAGATAGAAATCGAAACAGGTCTAACTGCACAAAGTGCATCAAATCACGTGAGCACCTTCATTAAAACATGATTTGGAAAATATCTGTTGACACTAAGTTGACGTCACATGCCAAGATTGACAAGAAATTAGCAACACCAAGCCCTTGGACGATTGCAAGCTGGACAAACCGCCCGGCAAAGAGCCAATGCATTTCAAGTCCACGTAAGGACCACATACAGGCTTCAGCAACGGTACCAGACCACCAACACTACAGATGACCGACCACGTAGTGGAAGACCAAAGGTCACCACCCGACGTCAGGATCGTCAGATTGTGCGACAGCATCTTCAAGATCGCTTTGTTACTGCTGAGGAAACTGCTCGAAGACCATGGGGACACACAGGCGACACATTAGTGCGGACACCGTGCGTCGACGATTAACGAGCAGACACCTCCATTGTCACAGGCCACAACGAGGACCCAACGAGAGAGAGAGAGAGAGAGAGAGATGCTTGTGTTGTTGAGAGAGACTCGTGGGGTGGTCCGAGCATCACGGTGTGGTTTGAATTGGTCTCGCACAGAGGATTGACCTTGTGGTCTTCCAGAACATTGGTCCAGGGAGAGGCAATGGTGTCACAGCAGCTCTGTACATTGATCAAGTCTTAAGACCACATGTAATACCTCATTTGGCACGTCGTCGCAATCACGAGTTTCAGCATTATAACGCCCGTGCCCAGCAGAATGGCGTCAGAACCATGCAGAGGCCTGCCCTCAGTCCCGATTTAAATCCCATTGAGCACCTGTGGGACGAGATTCAAAGACGGCTGAATGACGTCCGACCAAGGCCGACAACTGCAGCTGAGCTGCGTCAGGCGTTCCTCAGAATGTGGGCCCAAGTACATATGGCCTTCATCAACCGCCTCATCCATTCCATGTATCGACGTTGCACAGCAGTCATCAATGCACGCGGCGGACACACGAGATACTGACTTGTGATGCCATTTTGGGCGGACACACGAGATACTGACTTGTGATGCCATTTTGCGGTTCAGTATATTATACAGCGATGATAAATAGTAAAGATATATAAAAAGTATGTCCACAAGGATCAGGATAATTTATTCTTTTCGTTACACATACATTCTTTCTGATAATTTTTCTGTATTTTTTGTTGGCACCATATCCGTGGATCCATCAAACTGACACCTTGTGACACGTCGGGCGTTCGGACTGGGTGAAGACATAAACACGTACATCAGATATATGGTTAGGCATGCCAGTGCTAGCAGTAGTACCAGTCCAAGTGTGTATGCTTCTGAAACAGGAAATCAACAAACGTCGCAGACAAGAAATATACTGGTTGCCCATACGCGACCAAGGGCGCCTTGATTAAGCTGGAATATTAATTATATCGGCGGCCAAGACCACAATAAACAAACACACATTATGCAAAGAGTAACTATGATCATAGGCATCCCATTATGGGATTCGGGGTGAATCTCAAAAAACATGTCTTCTCCTCTTTTCTTTAAAGACTACATATGTGTTGACATTTGATTTTTATATATTTGTGTTTACATAAGCTTACAGGCAACTTTTATTTAAACTTTAAAGAAATACAAAGTCTGCTCTGCAATATTTTTGTTGACAACAAAGGAAACTTTGACTCCCACAAACATTACAACCAGGCCCGTAGGAACAGAGATGTGTGTGTGTTGGGGGTGGGGTGGTGGTGGTGATTAGTGGGGGGTGGGGGTGGGGTTTGATAGTACATCATATGTGCTCTTCTTGGAATGATTGCACATGAACGACAGTCAAGGCCCCGTTACACAAAACAGGATTAGGATTAGGATAAGGTTAGGATTAAGGTTAACTTAGTCTGAAATTACGCCCGTGTTACAAAGCAACTCGATCTTAATTCGGTGTGGCAATCCTAGCGCTCAGGCTGCAATAGTAATACGAAATGACATTGCGCGCTGACGCCTTTACTCGATATGCTGCTAAAACACGACAGTTTAGGATAACCTACCTTTCGTAAGAGCACGCTGACGTGTTGTCCATAATCCATGTGTAACAGCTGTATTTAATTCACCCTAGGTAAGATCATAATGCACAACATATTTTGGTTAAACAAGTTAAACTAGTTCCCCAAGGTGTTTCGCTTCACAGGAAGTTTTGAAAATAGGCTGGTTTTTATTTTAATTAATTTGCTCGTTTTTTCAATACAGATGCCTCTGAAATTAAGTGCAGATGAAAAATTAGCGTACTCAAGTTTTCAAAATTGAAAACACGTTTCGCCATGTTCTTTGGTAACTTTGTAGGATAATTTAACATTCTTATGTGTTAGAAGGTAGACATTTCCCGACTTTCATAAGCAATGACTAATTATATTCATAATTTGAATAAATGCAGTTCTATTTTAGATTCTTTAACTAATATTCCATGTATAAATGTATGTGTAAAACAAATAGCATCATGAAAGTCATCAAAATATCAACTTTGTCAGGACACGCATGGTAAAATAAACATTTTATTGATGGGACTCGACATCTGAAACAGCTGTCACCTGATTCATGTCACGCCCAAGTATGAATACCTACACCTTAAATCTCGTCTGATTATATAAATAGTTGTTCATTAATCACTTGAACATGTACATAACACATGTTATCGATGTCGAATTTAATTAGGATTATCTTTGTATTTTTCCCGGTTCATTGATGAACTATGACGTGCAAACTTTTGTGAGAATCCGCTTTGTTTACACGTCAGTGTTTCGATTCATACCTCAACAAACCGGGGAAAATACATAGTCAGTGCTTAATTAGAAGATTTATTTATTATATTTTACGAAATAAGGCTCGCATCATACATGATTTTTTTATTTCTGATATGTGATATTTTACGAAACTGAAACACAATGTGCTTATAATCTCACTATCTTAATACCTTTTAATAAACCGATGAACCTATCAGTTTGGCTTGACTGTTCCTCCAGTTGTGTCAAACATCGGCTCAGAGAGTCCTCTTGTATAATACAGTCACTACGTCCGTTCTGGTTTGGGGCATTATCGTCAACAAAAAGCATCTCCTTTGGATCTGAGATAATATTTCTCAAATAATTATTTTCATTTATAAGGTTTCGTATGGTCTCCCTTGTGTCGTGCAGAGACTGGCTGACTGTCTCTAAATTGCGTCGTGTTTTAGCAAGATCACTTTGTACTTTCCACATGACCCAACGAGAGAGAGAGAGAGAGAGAGAGAGAGAGAGAGAGAGAGAGAGAGAGAGAGAGAGAGAGATGCTTGTGTTGTTGAGAGAGACTCGTGGGGTGGTCCGAGCATCACGGTGTGGTTTGAATTGGTCTCGCACAGAGGATTGACCTTGTGGTCTTCCAGAACATTGGTCCAGGGAGAGGCAATGGTGTCACAGCAGCTCTGTACATTGATCAAGTCTTAAGACCACATGTAATACCTCATTTGGCACGTCGTCGCAATCACGAGTTTCAGCATTATAACGCCCGTGCCCAGCAGAATGGCGTCAGAACCATGCAGAGGCCTGCCCTCAGTCCCGATTTAAATCCCATTGAGCACCTGTGGGACGAGATTCAAAGACGGCTGAATGACGTCCGACCAAGGCCGACAACTGCAGCTGAGCTGCGTCAGGCGTTCCTCAGAATGTGGGCCCAAGTACATATGGCCTTCATCAACCGCCTCATCCATTCCATGTATCGACGTTGCACAGCAGTCATCAATGCACGCGGCGGACACACGAGATACTGACTTGTGATGCCATTTTGGGCGGACACACGAGATACTGACTTGTGATGCCATTTTGCGGTTCAGTATATTATACAGCGATGATAAATAGTAAAGATATATAAAAAGTATGTCCACAAGGATCAGGATAATTTATTCTTTTCGTTACACATACATTCTTTCTGATAATTTTTCTGTATTTTTTGTTGGCACCATATCCGTGGATCCATCAAACTGACACCTTGTGACACGTCGGGCGTTCGGACTGGGTGAAGACATAAACACGTACATCAGATATATGGTTAGGCATGCCAGTGCTAGCAGTAGTACCAGTCCAAGTGTGTATGCTTCTGAAACAGGAAATCAACAAACGTCGCAGACAAGAAATATACTGGTTGCCCATACGCGACCAAGGGCGCCTTGATTAAGCTGGAATATTAATTATATCGGCGGCCAAGACCACAATAAACAAACACACATTATGCAAAGAGTAACTATGATCATAGGCATCCCATTATGGGATTCGGGGTGAATCTCAAAAAACATGTCTTCTCCTCTTTTCTTTAAAGACTACATATGTGTTGACATTTGATTTTTATATATTTGTGTTTACATAAGCTTACAGGCAACTTTTATTTAAACTTTAAAGAAATACAAAGTCTGCTCTGCAATATTTTTGTTGACAACAAAGGAAACTTTGACTCCCACAAACATTACAACCAGGCCCGTAGGAACAGAGATGTGTGTGTGTTGGGGGTGGGGTGGTGGTGGTGATTAGTGGGGGGTGGGGGTGGGGTTTGATAGTACATCATATGTGCTCTTCTTGGAATGATTGCACATGAACGACAGTCAAGGCCCCGTTACACAAAACAGGATTAGGATTAGGATAAGGTTAGGATTAAGGTTAACTTAGTCTGAAATTACGCCCAACTCGATCGTAATTCGGTGTGGCAATCCTAGCGCTCAGGCTGCAATAGTAATACGATATGACATTGCGCGCTGACGCCTTTACTCGATATGCTGCTAAAACACGACAGTTTAGGATAACCTACCTTTCGTAATAGCACGCTGACGTGTTGTCCATAATCCATGTGTAACAGCTGTATTTAATTCACCCTAGGTAAGATCATAATGCACAACATATTTTGGTTAAACAAGTTAAACTAGTTCCCCAAGGTGTTTCGCTTCACAGGAAGTTTTGAAAATAGGCTGGTTTTTATTTTAATTAATTTGCTCGTTTTTTCAATACAGATGCCTCTGAAATTAAGTGCAGATGAAAAATTAGCGTACTCAAGTTTTCAAAATTGAAAACACGTTTCGCCATGTTCTTTGGTAACTTTGTAGGATAATTTAACATTCTTATGTGTTAGAAGGTAGACATTTCCCGACTTTCATAAGCAATGACTAATTATATTCATAATTTGAATAAATGCAGTTCTAGTTTAGATTCTTTAACTAATATTCCATGTATAAATGTGTAAAACAAAAAGCATCATGAAAGTCATCAAAATATCAACTTTGTCAGGAGACGCATGGTAAAATAAACATTTTATTGATGGGACTCGACATCTGAAACAGCTGTCACCTGATTCATGTCACGCCCAAGTATGATTACCTACACCTTAAATCTCGTCTGATTATATAAATAGTTGTTCATTAATCACTTGAACATGTACATAACACATGTTATCGATGTCGAATTTAATTAGGATTATCTTTGTATTTTTCCCGGTTCATTGATGAACTATGACGTGCAAACTTTTGTGAGAATCCGCTTTGTTTACACGTCAGTGTTTCGATTCATACCTCAACAAACCGGGAAAAATACATAGTCAGTGCTTAATTAGAAGATTTATTTATTATATTTTACGAAATAAGGCTCGCATCATACATGATTTTTTTATTTCTGATATGTGATATTTTACGAAACTGAAACACAATGTGCTTATAATCTCACTATCTTAATACCTTTTAATAAACCGATGAACCTATCAGTTTGGCTTGACTGTTCCTCCAGTTGTGTCAAACATCGGCTCAGAGAGTCCTCTTGTATAATACAGTCACTACGTCCGTTCTGGTTTGGGGCATTATCGTCAACAAAAAGCATCTCCTTTGGATCTGAGATAATATTTCTCAAATAATTATTTTCATTTATAAGGTTTCGTATGGTCTCCCTTGTGTCGTGCAGAGACTGGCTGACTGTCTCTAAATTGCGTCGTGTTTTAGCAAGATCACTTTGTACTTTCCACATTCTTGTTTTGTCAGTCATCCATAATTTCATAAAATTGTCGCGGTTCTGTGAATTGTAGTCAATCACCTCCAGATCTGAAACGAAGAAAGTATAGAATTAATAGGAGTGAGTTATTGAATATTGTTCAATGCAAACGGTTTGCAATATGAAATCTAATCACAAATGCCTATAAGTAATCGTTCCTAGTTCAGACAAACCGTCGAGTGGTCTGGCTGGGTTGTTGATTGCATGTCATCGTACACAGACGGGCGGGTTCCCATTTTGCCGGGCGTTATTGTTGTAGTATCGTACTGACCCTATCCCCGGGTAGAATAGGTCTTCAGCAACCCATGCAGCTGCTTGTCCCCTGCAACCCCTGCAGAGGCGATCGGGTGTACAGGCTCGCTGACTAGGTCGCTGACTTGGCCTTGGATGTCATCGTATCCCAATTGCGTGGAACGATGCTCATGATATCAATCACTGGATCGTTTGGTCCAGACTCGATTATTTACAGACTCCCGTCATATAGCTGGAATATTGCTGAATGCGGCGTTAAACAACAAACAATCAAGCATTGTACCGCCTGACTCAAATCATCTCTTATAATGAAATTAGTTGACCTGCACAGTAGTGCGAATGAATCATTGTTGTTACACTCGATAACAAGTCGCCTCCGTACGAGGGGATCAGTGTGACGACACCCCATACTGGTGGACGTGGCTCTCTATCAGTGACTTGATTTTCGGGTCCAGCCTTACTTTGCACACGCCCCGTCATAAAGCTTGAATAATGCAGCTTGAATAATCCACCATTATAATACTTTATAAGTCACAACCATTTAATCTATAATATATTTAATCTCGGCGACGATCAATAACATAATATATACCACGTCAAGCTGTCAAAAGCTTTTTGTTTAATTTTAATACTAGTAATTGGTAGAAATGAAATCGTATGGTATGAAGTATGAGAATCAAAAAGATCACCTTTACAAAACCCGTCACATTTTGCAGACGTGGACTCCGTATTACAATGCCGCTTGATCTCCTCACAAATCTGGCACCTCTTCTCGTTCCAAAGATCTTCGTTACACCTCGCACACACCAAGCATGCAGTTCCTGCGAAGATAAGAGAGACTACCCTCACACCAATCTTCATCGTGTATGCTGTTAATCCTTCTGCACATTCCTCACCCAACACACATCAGATAACTTACACCCACAGAGTCACTCCGCCAGGGCCGGCTTTGTTATGCACGTCTGAAAGATGTATACACTCTGTCGAGGACGTTTGTGTTTGCAAAGATCTGCCTGACTGATCAACCTCCTGGTTCACTAGCAAATTTGCTATGGGCTGATAATGGGTAGTGAAATCAGTGTCTCTCGTGTTCAGGCCAGCGTATGTTGTGCGAATGTAATTATTGTCAGCTGAAGGTCGCTTTCAAAACGGCGTAAAACGCATTCTGGTCCTTCATTGGCGGTGAATGTGAAAAAGAAGAAAACGGCATTCAGCGGACAGGGTGCGGTGTGTATTTGCGGTTCACAGCTTCACAACCCTGGTAGGAGTTGCCACACAATCAGTAAATGTTGCGTCGTGGTTCGTCAGTTTGTTGAAAGCCTTGTATTCCCACTCCACAGTGACTAATAATGCACTATTGAGTCCATCTGAAATAGAATAAAAAATATAGGGATGATTAATTGACGAAGACAGAGAGTATATCACACAAGTGTGTTTAGAGATGGTAAATGCCTCTCTAATGGAAGTGAATTCGTATTTAGCAAGCCTTAGCGAGCTAAATACATAGTGTTTATACCTAATAAAGGATACTTACCATCTCCGAACAGACAAGCGTGATAACCTCTTTATCATATGATATCATTCTTCAATTCTGTGTTTGAAAAATATCTTTCCATCGCTCACAAACATTACCTAAACATTGAAATGTGCGCATTAATATATATTACATCAGAATTTAAGTGATGTGTCAGTCAGACTGACAACAGTCAATATTGTTCAAAGGGAAGCTAGTCAGTCTATGACAGGTCACGTTTGTTGACAGTCTACCTGTCCTGTTATAAGGTTACGAAGTGGAGAATACACAGCGACAAAACGAGCAAGGTAACAAATCGGACATATTTCGGCCAAACCCAACTTAATCCGGGCAAAAGATTCAAATCCGCAGATGCCTAGATCTACAGCTACTAGCACAGCAATATGGAAACGGATCCAGATGTGAATAATGTGAACGCATGTGATAAAAAGTCATGTAAGCGTTGTCCAGCCTTCTAAGGAAAATAATGACTTATTGTAAACATACGTCATGTTAGTGTCCTCGCTGATTTTATTCGCAATTTTTATCTCCAAAGTTGCCAAACCTTGTAAAATGCCTAAGCTGCGTCACACTTAGACACTGATTTTCATTATATTATAGTATTCTTTTGATAATGGTGCTGGTAGTTTCTCCAGATTCCCGATGGTTAATTCTGACTCGATCGCCGAATGACAAGGGCGACGCCATGTTTGTTTGTAAACACTCTATCCGCATATGACCCAGATGGCTATCAGGTGAACCCGTGAAGATCCGGGTTAGAATAGGTCTTAATCAACCCATGCTTGTCGTAAAAGGCGACTATGCTTGTCGTAAAAGGCGACTGACGGATTTGGGTGGTCAGGTTGCTGACTTGGTTGGTGCTTATTATCGTATCCCAATTGCGTGGATCAATGCTCCAGACTCGATTATTTACAGACCACCGTCATAGAGCTGTTATATTGCCGAGTGCGGCGTTAAGCAACATTAAAAAAACAAAAAAACTTCTTTTTTTTAATATTGATTACTACTATCGAAAGTATGCGGTTATTAAGTCAGTATTTCTGCTTTGTGTACATGGTAGCTGATATACCTTTGTTCATGCATTTCATTGTTATGCAATTGATTATGACAACTATTATCCTGAATCGTGAAATGATTGCTTTTGTTTTGACTTTATATTCCTTCTCAGTCTTTCAGATAATACTTTGAGGAAAATTAAATGGGCAACTAACGTTTTCAAGGAATGGAAGATAGAAAGAAATAGATTAAGTGTTCTGGACCATAAACTTAATTGAACCCCAAATTGACGAGATGACTGACGGTGAATTGAACGTTTGAATGTCACGCTTTCTGTGTGAAGTGAGGAAAGCAAATGGAGAGGAACATCCTGCACAAACCCTCCATGACCATGTGATTGGGTTTCAGTTGTATCTGGAACAGAACGGAAACTCCGCGAAACTGCTTTCTGTTGATATACTTGTCTAAATTAGGAACACATTGGACCATTTAATGAAGGAATGCCCTGTAGCCGGCATTGGGACAACTAAACGTTAAGTCAAGGTTATCACTTGTGAATAAGTAGTTCTCCTGTGGTGTCAAGGTGTTCTTGGAAGTAATTCCCCAGGAATCTTCTTTGACACTTTGGTTTACTTACTTGAATTAACTTGGCATTTAGATCTGGCAAAGTTGGGAAAATTCGAAATTAAATGTCACAGCTCTTCGCTACAACGAGGACGTTTCAAAATCAAAGTGGCCTGGTAAGAAGGAAAATTAAAAAGAAGATTGTGTTTGCTTTTCTTAATTCAAGCAATAAAGAAAGATGCCTACTAAAGAATTACAAGATGAACATTGCTCTCACTCGCAAGAGTCGCATTTAAGGTATCACAGCTAATATACTACCGAAGTATAAACTACGAATTCTACTCGTCTATCACACTGACCCGAAAATTAAAACCTGTCAATATTTGTGGTTTGGGTTTGTTGTCTTACGCCGCACTCAGCAATATTCCAGCTATATGACGGCGGTCTGTATATAATCGAGTCTGGACCAGACAATACAGTGATTTACATCATGAACATAGATCCACGCATTTGGGGTCGATGACATGCATCAACCAAGTCAGCGAGTCTGACGACCCGATCCCGTTACTCGCCTTTTACGACAAGCATATTTGCCTTTTACGGCAAGCATGGGTTGCTGAAGACCTATTCTACCCCGGATCTTCGCGGGTCGTCAATATTTGTGACCGTGTCTGATTGTGATTGATAATTGTGCAACGTAAACGCTGCATCCTAGCTAGCATGACATGAAAGGTAAGATTATGTATGAGACCTAAAGCCTATGATGTATTGGTTTCAGTCCTGACAGAGCATTCTTTCTGCGGCCATTGCAGAAACCGAGGGTAACCTTATGGTATGCAACAGCAGCTGTAATGATGGACAACGCGCTTCGTGGGACGGTGTCGAGACTATGCAAGGAGGCTGGCTTGACAGGCTATCGCAGTAACCAATCTCCGAGGACATCAGCAGCAACCCGCTTGTAGGAGGCGGGTTTTGAAGAACAGATTGTGTCTAAAACAACTAGAAACAGAAGTGAAAGTGTGCGGGAATACAAAAGAACAAGCGGACAGATGAAGAGTCGTGCCAAAGGTCTTGTCAACAGTGCTGCAGTGACCAAGTCTCCTTGGCCTGATGAATGCAGAGGGCAGACTGAACGTGTCGTCGGACAACCTAAACGTATCCATTTTGTTGTCTATATCAACTTCCGAAAATAAATATTGTCTCCTAACGAGTTTTGTTTTTAATGTTGCTTGATGAGACCTCACTTGATGAGTGATGGGTGATATGCAGAATGCGAGTCGCCATGCATGTTTCTGTCACCTACATTAGAATACAGTACATTCGTGGAAATTAATTTCCAATAAACACAAAAGACCACTTGACTTCTGTGGTTTAGAGTTACAAGCCCTTGGTAAAAATAAGCGACGTAAATCACTCAGGGTCAATATCCCATCCTACCGTAAATTGTGATGAGTATTACACTAAAGGACATGACGAAATATCAAGGGATGACAAACGTTCACTTACAAACCTAACGAAACATAAAACAGCTGAAAATATCTATGCTTTTTGGCAGAATTTAGAGATAGCGTCAAATTCAGGTAATATCATACCAACACTACACAGCTGGACCATGCGGACAAATGCCTGTCAGCCTCCATTAGACCACGTGGTTTAAATTAATGCAGATGGTCAGCACAGAGTAAGAGGCTCAATGAGTTGGGTTTGCTCTTTTTAAACGAAGAGAGGAGAAGAAAGAATGGTAGTTCTAGGATATGTTCACAATGTGAATGACACATATGAAAAGTTAATATGTCTATTAACAGTACAATCATAACATTTATAAGTTCTATTCTGCGTTAAGTGTTTTAAACATATATTTTCATATAATTGGCATATTTTTTCATAGGGTCACAAATGTAACCTGTACTAAATACAGGGGTAGAAGACGCTGGGATTCCAACAGTCACATATATGTTGAACATGATACTTCTAGCCTAAATATTCAAACTGTCATAAATAATGTCATGTTAACCTCCAGCCCACAAGATAGTTGCGTGTGAAGCACACGTTGGTGCCTTCTCTGATATTTTACAAACCGTCAACAAATTATCAACAAAGCCTTGCAAAAATAAATCAAATGTAAAAAAAACCAATGGTATGATGTTGAATGTAAATAAGCAAAACGCAATATGGAGGAAGCATATCATGAGTTCAATAAGAAAACAAAATATCAGTTAATAATAATAGGTGTCTTTTGGCCAAAAGAGAATACGAAAGTTACTCAGAAGAAAACAACGTGTATATAAACAAACTCCGCTGGAACAACAAGAAACGTCATCCAGGAAACAGGAACCAAAGATTTTTTTGAAACTATTAAATCAACTCAGAATTTATTTATGCTGATCCTGAGGTGCGAACAAACCACATCAGCAATATTTACGTATACAACACTTAAACAGCTAATGAAATTCTCACTCTTATAAAACAATTCAAAACAAACAAAAGTCCAGGCTAAGATATCATAAGGAATGAACGTTTAAAATCAATATATTATACATTGAAAGAGCAGTTGGTTCAACTGTTTAATGTCTTAAATATTGGTCACTTCCCACAGAGCTTGGAAACATCGGTTATCACCGCATTACATAAGAAGGATGATAAGACTGACCCAAACACCTACATGCGTTTTGCAGTAAACAGCTGCTGGGGTAAATTAGTTTAATTTGCAACTTCATACATGAAAGAATAATGGAACACATGGAAAAACTATTACAAGACTACTGTCAGTCTCGATTTAGATGGGGCTGTCGAACATCAGTATTTCTACATACATTAATATATAAACATTCATATATTCTACAAGAAGTTAAAAAGGAAATAATATACACGTGCTTTGAAGACTTTGTGAGGGCCTTTGATTCAGTTGACAGATCACGACTCCTAACAAAGATATTACCAAATATAATCTGAAACAAGGAAACAACCTTTGGACATCTTGGTAGTTAAAAAATGAAATAAAATTAGAATATTATCTCAGTCACTGTAAAATAAGAAAATATCGAGTGCATTTTTCTAAACTAAGATTAAGTAACCATAAATTAACTACCGAACTTGGAAGACATACAAAACCACCCACCCCGCTACATCAGAGACTATGCTCTACATGTTCAACCAACGGGCTGTGTGGGTCAAGCAATCTGGAAAACCTTGTTTGTTTATAGTAGCAACCTGATACATTCTGTGGCTAGTTTTCTTTCGTCAATGTAATCTATTTGTCTAAACATGAATTTTCTGGATTGGTATTTAGGAAGATAAATGCAATCATCTCGGACATTAAAAAGGATAAACTCTTTTACAGATATATTCAATTTACATCTAAATTCTTTTAAAGAACCTCGATTCCTTCATTCTCCTCGATTCGTCGTAGAAGACTTGATACCGTCATAACTGTATTCGAATGTCAAACAGCCGCCAGTTTCAATACATCATGCTTGGTACATCCTGATGCCAATGTTCCGGATAGTGACAGAACGTTCCGTCGCCTTTTCTGTTATTTGGTCTACACATTGCTGAACGTCCAAAGTCCAAGAACTGACAGCACAACTTCTGACACCAGAAGCAGGTCCTGGTAGAGACCCCTGATGGTGTCATCTCCACGTGTCTATCTAGGATCACGTGGTAAACCATCCATACACAGTTGAGGACGAATGCTCGACTGCTGATCGACAACCACTATAGCTACCAATATAGCAGTGTACATATTGGAACCATGCAGGAAAATGTCATCTGAAGATTGCTGAGAATAAAATGTGTGAAATTCTGGACTTCCTCAAAGATATCATATATGTCAATATTTTTACTGCAAACATTTTAGAAAGAAGTAGGCATCTTCATGGTCACCAATGGGACTCCTCTCCTTGTTAATCTCTACGTATATGAATCGGTGTTTCCGCGGGGATCGGCAAAATATAAATGAGCGAATTGTGGCAATGCTACAACCTATAATAGTAACCAATGAACAAGATGGTATCCAATAGCCTACAGCCTATATAGTGACCAGTGAACAAGATGGCAACCGATAGCCTAAAACCTATATAGTGACCAGTAATCAAGATGGTACATGGTAACATTCAACATTTACAGTGATCAGTAAACAAAATTGCAACCGCTAGCACACAACCTATTGAGTGACCAATAAACAAGATGGCAGTCGTTAGGGACCGACCATTTAAATTTCTGGGGGTGGCCTGGGATTTTATCCGAAAAAAAAAGAAATCGTCCGCGAAAGTTCTGGAAAAAAAATAAAATTATAAAAAGAAAGAAAGAAATCAGGCACGTTGTTTTAATAGAAAAAGAAGAAATATCTGGTTTTGTAGCTAAAAAATATGCAATCTCGATACAGAATTCCAGCCCCCAACCCCCAACTCCCAACCCCCAACCCCACCTCCGAATATCAAATGGTCGGTCCCTTAGAATAAAACCTCTATAGTGCCCAGTAAATGGCTCTTTAATGATCCACTGTAGCTAATATATGTATAATAATCAGCATTTATTTCATTTATGACAATTTTAGCATTTAGGAGAAATTCAATTAACACGTCCCGTTTTAATTCTGGAAACCCAAAAGTCCAGAAACTCTACGTTTTTTTCCCAGTCTCGGTCAAAGGTATTTACAAAAATAAGCATGCTGTTTTCATGGGAACATACTAAGGAAGAAAAAATGAAAAAAAAAAGAGTTTAAAAACTCAATATTTACACCATCTCGAAGTTTGGCCCATGGGCGAGAATATTTTCCTTTACACAAAATTCATGTTTTTGTTTCGCAAATACTTAACTTGTATTCACTCAAGTATCATGACACAAAAGATACTCATTTTAACTTAATTCAACGATTTTATAGCGATATTGAAATAGTTCGCCCATGGGCGAGAAAAAGGTTTGGCCCATGGGCGAGAATATTTTTCATTACACAAAACTTATGTGTTTGTTTCGCAAATATATTTTAATGCATTCCTTTACGTATCATGACACAAATTTTAACTCATTTTAACTTAATTCAACGATTTTAAAGCGATATTGAAATATTTCGCCCATGGGCGAGAAAAGGCTTGGCCCATGGGCGAGAATATGTTCCTTTACACAAAACTCATGTTTTTGTTTCGCAAATACATAACTTGTATTCAATTCAACGATTTTATAGTGATATTGAAATATTTCGCCCATGGGCGAGAAAAAGGGTTGGCCCATGGGCGAGCATATTTTCCTTTGCTCAACAGTTTTAGTTTCGCAAGTTCATTAAGGGATTATAAGCATGACACATGATTCAACTCATTTAAACTTAATTCAACTAATTTTTGGCGTTATTAAAATATTTCGCCCATGTTTTCGTCAGTCCCTTTAAAGAATTAACTAATTGTTTACAAAGTATATTGTATCATGTGAAACACACTTTGTATTATATCATTACGTTACTATTTTAAAAGGGCCTTTGGTTGGATGTTTCCCCTGCAGAAGTTTTACAAATTTCACCTTTTTTACATATTGCAACGATCTTTAATGAACCCGGCCTTATCTCTCAAAACGTTTTGACAGTTTATCATACAAATTCATGCGCGTGTACACCAATTTATTGGCATTATTTTTCAACAAATTAAAGTTTAGTTTGTTTCTTTTTCACTTCCCATTTTATGTCTCGTTAGTACATCACATTGGGAAAATAAGTGACAATAGATATGCAATATACAGGTACACGTGCGCGTATTTTAATGGGGGAAAACCGATTCGACTTTCATTGCATAACGTCTAACTGAATATCTCACATTCTAACTAAATCTCGAAATAATTATTTCATTATATGAGGTGCGGTGTTTACAGGCGATTGAGTGAATATTATGACACTAAATTAAAGCAACTTTTAAATGCATTGTCACTTTTTGAATGAAAATGGTAACAATTCAGAAAAAAGCCTTCTTATGATAATTCTCATATTATCATTCGTACGTCGTATCTAATTACAGTGTCGGCATTATTCACAGGTGATTCTACAATACCTGCTCTCGGTCAATTACGATCTACCACACCACGTGCGAATAAACAGTTATGCAGGTGTTGCTGTGGGCAAATACCTAGCATGTATATGTATATTTTGTTTGTGGATACATGTATTACATATTTTCGTTGATATGTGGATATATTAAGCACAAAGACAAAAAAACGGTTTATGAAAGATGAATTAGTGCCTTGATATATTCAACGAGATGTGTATCATCGTTTAAGGGGTCATTAAATAAAAGTATGTTTGGAGGAGATATCAAAGGAGCCGCCCAATATACACAGTGTCGTCCGGTGAACTACCACCCCACCCTGTCCGTAAGAGTTATGTAATCGGTACGCAAATATATTTGATGCGGTGTCCGTGAGGAAGGAGTTTGAATTACGCCCGCCACTAGCCACAGAGGTAATCCTCAAAGTCATGTGACAATCAACAAGATCAATGCCGTACTAATTACCCAGTGACGCACGTTACAACGACTGTCAATCTGTCTGCTACAGCTACCATACCATCATCCCTGTCACAACTGGCATATGCACGGCTTATTCAAAATATTAATTGTAGAAACGTCGTTGAGAGACTAACGTATGTCCGGTGTCTAGCCGGGAGAGCCACATTTCAGAAATGGCTATTGCCGGTAGAGCCACATTTTCAGCTGAGTGCATTTCACCTATTCTAGCGGGTAATTACTTAATCCGATTACCGATACCTTTATATGAGTGTCCCACATTTAAATTATTAAGCGTGGTGTTCTTTAGAGATACCTTTACATGAGTGTCCCACATTTAAATTATTAAGCGTGGTGTTCTTTAGAGATACCTTTAAATGAGTGTCCCACATTAGTTGGACTTTGAACGTGCAGCTCACAATGCCGTGACTATGGAATACTGTAAGGGACATTCTCGCGATCTCGCATTCTCGCGATCTCGACCTTTGGAAACGAGCTAAATATGCCCAAAACACGAGAATGCGAGATCGCGAGAACGCGAGATTTGGCCAAAATCTCGCATTCTCGTGTTTTTGGTACATAGCCATTTTTGTCGAAAGTCGACAACGCGAGAATGCGACATTTGAACATGATGCAAAATCTCGCAATCTCGCAATCTCGACCTGTCAAATTAGGCCACAAAAACACGAAATCGCGAGAACGCGAGAATGCGACATTTCATTTTCTCGCGATCTCGCGTTCTCGTGTTCTCGCGTTTTAGACGCTGTCCGTGCGCATGCGTAATATCATAAGGTCAAGCGCATGCGCACGTTAGTAGTCCTATGGTCATGCTTCTTTCATGCTCTTCATTCTCCAAGTAGCATTTCGCAAACTTATGACTTGAGCTTGAAAATGCTATGTAATTTAAATACACAAAGTCTAAGTCATCTCCCGTTGTTACAGTTTCCTATGTACTTTATAATAAAACCCTCAACATGCTCAATATATTTTACAAAAGAAATTGTGTGCATGAATGTCCAATGATAGTGAAAATATTAATGTGTCTGAAAGCTGGAAACAAAACTATTACCGTCAGTGAGTGAGTAATATTGCTTAAAGTCGCATCAGCAGTACTACAGTTACAGAAATAATCACAGGCCAGTGAGTTTCTCCATGGGGCAATTTTATACACGGCTAGCATATTCATGAAAGGCAAAATTCTCATAGACCAATTTGTAATACAAAATTAACTTTCATATTTTCATATTGTAACCGGGGATTGTGATGGAAAATACAATTTCAAACATAGACTACGGGTGTGAGTGTTTATTGCCAGAGTAGATAATGACATCTTTTAATGTACAAAACAATACTGCATAGGTTTCATTCATTCGTTTCATATAAACATACGTCTATATTCTGTACATGAACATGAACTTACTAATCAATGATATACAAAATCATTATATTAACCCTATAATGAACAAACAATTCATCAAGGGCGATAACTCGATCCCGACATCACTCATAAGATACAATATAAACCTGGTCCATGTTGTAAAACACACTTAACATTATAAATACAATTACCATTTTCTTGAAACTGCTGTATTTATTCAGTAACTCACATATATTTGGCACGATACACTATTTACAATTCATATTTTGAGACACGACAAACATGTAAATTACCCATACCCAGTGGGTGACACTGGGATGTTTATCGTCTTCATGCAACCGCCATCTGAACGAAAATGAAATTCTATATAGAGCCAGCTGCCGGTCACTTCTCTCTCACAATTAACGTCATCAAACTCTCTGCGATATTAAAGTACATGATCACAATCAAATCATCCGAAATGAGGTCATGATTAATCGTATAATACACCCCGCTTCGTTCTTCAATGATTTTAGCGAGTAAACGTGTAGTCATCTATAGAGTAAGTGAGAGAGTTGGGTTTAACACCGCTTTAAACAGTATTCCAGTTACATCACAAAGTGTCAGCTTAATATGAGAGGAAAGCCCGAAGTGATGCAGGTCTCAGACGTTTACCTCTTCGATGAAGCCCACGAGAACGGCGAACCGGGATTCGAACCCACAATCATAGGTTCCGGGCGTGCCCAACTGACGCAACTCTGCACAGAGAATCGCGGCGCCTCAGACGACTGGGCCACCCTAACGAGTGTTGATATATTTGATGTCAGACCGCTGTCATATAGCTGGAATATTGCTGAGTGCGGCGTTAACAACAAACAAACAAAATCTTTCTGAAAAATACCTTTAGGCATCCATGTTGGTTATTTGACTGTTAGTTGTTAGACAATATTTGTCAAATTCAGTCAGTTCACAGGCAAGAAACGGAGAGTGTTCTTGACTTTATAATGTTACCAGTCTACATAAAATTTCTGTATAATCAAAAGACTTGGAACATTTGCATTCTGACATTGTCAAAAGTCACGTGATTTTGAGCAGCCATTATGAAATAAACTTCATTAATTTGCAAAGCAGAAATTTCGATGAACGTTGTGGTTCATCCCGTCGTTTTGATGTTTATTCATCATCCAACATCATTCTTCCAACTTTTTCAGTTTGCAGACAGTAATAAGATGTTGGATACAATGGTTCGTGCGCACCTCAGTTCACGCCGCTGCACGCGAGTTTACCGTGAGTGAGTGAGTTTGGTTTTACGCCGCTTTTAGCAATATTCCACCAATATCACGGCGGGGGACACTAGAAATGGGCTTCAAACATTGTACCCATGTCGGGAATCGAAACCGGGTCTTCGGCGTGACGTGCGAATGCTTTAACCACTCGGCTACCCGACCGCCCCGAGTTTACCGTGACGAATTACCTTACAAAATAGTTACATTTAACTGTATAGACAATTAGCACAAAAACACGAGAACGCGAGATTGTGACACTTGACCAATGTCGCAATCTCGCGTTCTCGCGTTCTCGTGTTTTTGTGCTAAATGCCTATACAGTTATATGTAACTATTTTCAAAAACACGAGAACGCGAGAACGCGAGATCGCGACACTTGACCAATGTCGCAATCTCGCGTTCTCGCGTTCTATAGTGTCTCAGATCTTTATAGTGTCTCAGATCGCTGTACTTAAAGAAAACAAGGGGCTCAAAGTGAAGCCCTTTTCCCTCTACATTCTCAACATAGTCTCTATCAGAAGTGTTTGGCTTGTGTTGGGTCCGACTTGGCCCGGGCGGTCAAAATCAACTTTAAACATAAATATCTATCTTCATATGTGTTTACATCTATACATTAGTGTTATATCTACCTATATACCACTTTATAATGTCACGGTACATCGTATTTAAAGAAAACATGGGGCTCAAAGTGAAGCATGTTTACTGTGTTTTCTTAAGAAAATCTATGTCAGAAGTGTTCGGTCCGACTTGGTCCGGGCTGTCAAAATCAACTTAAACCTCACAGATGTATCTTCAAATGTGTTAACATCTATAGACTAGTGTTATATCTAAGTGAAGCCCTTTTCCCTCTACATTCTCAATATAGTCTCTATCAGAAGTGTTTTGCTTGTGATGGGTCCGACTTGGCCCGGATAATAGAAGCATTAAGCAGGGTTGAGGGAGAGGTTTATCCTGAAATCCAAAGTGTCTCACCTTACCTTCTCCAAGCGTTACTCTGTAAGTATGATCCTTGAAAAAAAACACGACGGAATAGGTAAAAGCAAGGGATTTTCCGACCAGACACAAACCATGAACAAAGGGCTTCACTTTAACGAGTATACTTCACTCCAACACATTTGGTGATACATCTGTGAAGTTTAAGATGAATTTGACAGCCCGGGCGAAGTCGGGACAAGGACATGTGACAGAGATTTTCTTGAAAAGATCTTTAAATGCGAAAAACTGTGACGATATAAAGTGGTATGTAGGTAGATATAACACTAATCTATAGATGTAAACACACTTGAAGATACATCTGTGTGTTTAAAGTTGATTTTGACCGCCCGGGCCAAGTCGGATCCAACACAAGCCAAACACTTCTGATAGAGATAATGTAGAGGGAAAAGGGCTTCACTTTTGAGCACCTTGTTTGCTAGTGCAATATGAGACACTAAAGTGTAATATAGGTAGATATAATATTAGTCTATAGATGTTAAGTATGTGTTGTAACTTTAGAAGCGCTTTGACAGTTATTAACACGTGTCGTGTCAGTCCTATGACATTCGCGAATATCCACTTGCAGAAAACATCCTGTGTTGGTTTAACACGAATTAGTGACAAACACGTTAATTAATGAAAGAAGAGTAGTCAAAACACTGTCATTTCGAATTCCTGCCCAGGACATCACACCCCTGCACGCTAAGGTCGGTAAGAAACCTTCTCATCAAAGTCAAGACACAGTCAAGACACTGACTTTTCGGTATGGACTCTCGGTATGTAGCTATAATTATCATTTTATTACATTGCTGAAGATGCATTTTGATACAAACTCAATTAAATGAGCAAAACTATACGTTTCTGGACATTTGAGATCTGCCTAGATATGCACGTTTCGTTTTATTATTCTGCAATCCAGTTTTAGTATTACCCGCTGGCCCGGCCCGCCCCGACTTTTCTTGGCCCGACTTTTAGGCAATCCCAATGGTAGGTTTCCTCCCATTTAAAAGGGGCACTGATCTACAGCAATGCCCCGAGACTGGTTGTTGTCTTTGCTATTGTTTCCCCACCGTGAGTATCCGAATGATATAGCAGATATCAAGACTAGTTCGCGACCTGTGCTGCGCCATTCGTAAGCGCATGTATCGCTTTTATTTATTAGAGTATTTCATTGTGGGTATATTGTTTAGCCAAAATGTATAAAATTTCACGAAGGCAATTTTTGCAACGCCTAAATATTCAGTTATTTTACAAATTGACTGAAAATCGGTGA
Organism: Haliotis cracherodii; assembly: GCF_022045235.1. Lineage (NCBI taxonomy): Eukaryota > Metazoa > Mollusca > Gastropoda > Lepetellida > Haliotidae > Haliotis > Haliotis cracherodii. Next base: position 49,824,352 of record NW_027266341.1, on the reverse strand, counting down.
ATTTATGTTATTGTAATTACGAATTCCAAACATTTTTATGTTTTAATTTCATCACCCAGTGACTGAAAATGATAGGATTAAATTAAAGAAAACGAAATTCAAAGTACGTTTCTATAGTTTTGGCTTCTAATACTTGCGGGGCGGTCGGGTAGCCTAGTGGTTATTGCTGAAATAGTGCTAAAAGGGGGGTACAATCAAACACACTCACTCACTCTAATACTAGGATAAATAGTCTATTTTTAAGCCCCTTTAGACCTCTTAAAAATTGTTAGTCAATCTGGACTCGGATTCAGTCAATTCTTATATTACTGATATATTTAGACATTTTATAAATTGCATGAGTGAATACCATTTTGCACATTGAGTGTAATATACATGTATACACGCCTACAGGTACCTGAGGAACAAAAATGATTCTATCCAATGCAACAGCAAATGAATGAAAACAAAATGCAAATATCATAATAACGACCCACCGAAGTTTTATGTATACATTTGGGCAGCTTCCTTGTTCGAGGAATGTATCCGTGAACATTCACAAATAGGAACAATATCCCATACGTCTGCAGCTGTACAAATAAATTTATTCGACTTCACATGGCTCTGTTACATTCAAATGTTTTAAAATATATACATATAGCGTTTCTGGATATTATAACTCGTGTTCGTTTCTCAACTGATCACTAAGTTTGTTTCAGATGTTTCACACAGGTGTCTAGTCTCATCGGTCAGCTGAGATAGCACGTGTGACAATTATGTTCATGATGTCCATGGTGCTTTAAAATATCCATGGAGTTAGAAAGAAATGAACAATCAATAAACGTATTATCGGCTAATCCTTTGAACCAAGTATGTTGTTTTTACATCGGCACTTCACGCCATGATATGAGTGTATTCCGTCTGCTTTAGTAAACCTACACATGTAAACACTTACAAATCCACTGTGCAAGATAACAGTGATTAATCAATGAACGTATTTTCTGTGGAGCATTTGATGGCGAGGAATGATCCGTTTACAAAAACGTAAATGAACTGATCACTCCTCTTTCTGGGCTGCCACGTGAATATTACATAACAAACATTTCACCTCAATTCAAACCTGGATTCAGATGAAATAATTACCCCAGACACAAGACATACCAAATGGGAACCGTTGTCAGGTAATCTGAGTAGTGCTACCACTAACTACCTGTAATAGGTTCATTAACTGAGTAAAGACACAGGTGTAGGGTTATGCCAGAAAACGTGGATAACAACAAGAGGTAGCAATCGTATTATACGCGCAATCCAAAAATCTGAAAATGCTTTCACTGCTGGGATACCATTGTTTAAACTATAAAAATAAACTGACGGCCAAAAGAAACGTTACCAACGATATTCCTAGGATAAAATATGACCAACACAAATTGAAGCAGCAATAACAATTAACACGTCCCATTTTAATTCTGGAAACCCAAAAGTCCAGAAACTCTACGGTCTTTTCCCAGTCTCGGTCAAAGGTATTTACAAAAATAAGCATGCTGTTTTCATGGGAACATACCAAGGAAGGAAAAATGAAAAAAAAAGAGTTCAAAAACTCAATATTTACACCATCTCTCCCATGGGCCAATTATTGTATTGTAGAACTTCATCATTCAGAACCGTAAAATTGCTAATTCGACAACAAAGTCCTTGACCTCAAGGGACATTTCTTGACAAGGGGTCATTCGTCCAGTATTCGATCAATAACATTGGTTACAACTTTAAGGTGACGACGGCCCAGACCGTTCAATACGGGATATGACCTCCATGAGCAGCAATGCATCTTCGAATGCGGCGTCGAACTGAGTAGACAAGCGTCCTCACATCGACCGAAGGTATACCATTCCATTCCTCACGGAGGACAACGATCAACGCTTGTCTCGTGAAGGGAGGATGTTGACGTTTCCGAAGACGACGCCCCAGCTGGTCCCAGAGATCTGGTAATCGAGCTGGCCACGGCAGGACAGTCACGTTGTTGGCGTTGAGGAAGTCTCTAGTAATACGGGCTTTATGGGGTGTGGCGTTATCTTGTTGGAACACCGTCCGTTGTTGACGCTGGATGAAAGGAAGAACCACTGGCCGTAAAATATTGTCAATGTAGCGTTGTGCTGTCAGATTGACTTCGATGATGAGACGTTCCGTCTTCTCGTCCCCGCAAATGCCGCCCCAGACCATCACACTTCCGCCACCGTAAGGTTCAACCTCCTGGACACAACAAGTTGCCGCACGGTCACCACGTCGTCGATAAACTCGCGTCCGCCCATCAGGTTTGAAGAGTTGGAACCTGCTCTCGTCACTAAACAGCACTCGCCGCCAATACCTTTGTTGCCATCGCTGAGTTTGCCTGCACCACGTCAATCTGGCACGTCGATGTTGACGAGTCAAGGTCATGCCCTTGAAAGGGCGATAAGCCCGGAGACCATAATGTCGTAGTCGTCTGGTCACTGTTTGTCTGCTGACCGGATGTCCTAAGTTGTTGGCATCTGATGACGTCACAGTAAGAAATCTGTTCCTCGGATGAAGTACCCGTAAAAAGCGGTCATCCTGCGGGGACGTGACCTTTGGTCTGCTACTCCGTGGTCTGTCTGCGGTTCTGCCGGTCTGTCGGAGACGTGCGACCAGTCTGGTAATGGTTATCTTGGAGCACTTCATGTTAATGGCAACCGCTCTCCGTGTCGCTCCTATCTGCAGCATACATATGGCTCTCCCCCTCTGGACAGCGGTCAGTTTTGGCATGTTCGTTGGTGTTAATCATCGCAACCAGTGATAGGGAACAGATCGGTGCGTAACTTATACCCGGGATTGCACGGTAATTTGGGAATATTTAATATAATATTTCCCAAAATCCGTAAAGCACGTGTAAAGAACGACAGAGAACATGAAGGTTGTATTCGTGAAATGTGTTCTTTACTGTTTTTGAACAGGTTGGCATCTTTGTATCAAAGTGGCAAATCAGTTAATGTTGGTAACGTTTCTTTTGGCCCTCAGTTTATAGCCATCTGGGGTATTTCCAAATAACGACATCCGATGAGCTTCCATCGTTCTTTTTGTCCGTTTGTTTAGGCTGACGAAATTAATTAACATGCGCCCTGTGTCTGAGATTCAGAGATTACAGGTAACCAATCAGTGTTCTTGAACACGGTAGTCTTGTCACGCTCAGTTGCGTCAGCGAGCAAATCGGCAGATAGTGAACCCCCGCTGGCAGTGTTAGACAGCCGAGAAGGAGATTAGTGCCCCTTTAAACCTACAAGCCGGGATATAACTGAAATATAAATACTGGTCAAAGCAGTGTTAAGCCAAACTCACTCACTTATTCAGAGCCATGCCGGTCCCCCAGGCTTGATATTAGGGGTACTTTTCCAGTATAAGCATGCCTGTCATTTGGATGTTAAGGCCGCAATAAATTAATAGTTACAGTTTGATTGATTTTTTAAAAACATGGGAGACAGGAGACGTTTAAATTTAACGTTTTATTTTGTTCTTATTAACCTACTTTAGGCATATGTGTACAATTGCTGTCGACGGATGCGATTCGCATGCATCATGTGTGTTCAGTAGGGCTACGTGTGCGGAGTATTTTATCAGGTAAAGAAAGTAGGAACACTCATATTATTTTTGTTTCCAGCTTTCGGACACATTAATGTTTTCACCATCATTGGAGATTCATGCACGCAATTTCTTTTGTAAATTATATTGTGCATGTTGAGGGGTTTATTATAAAGTACATAGGAAACTGTAACAACTTTGTGTATGTAAATTACATAGCATTTCCAAGCTCAAGTCATAAGTTTGCGAAATGCTACTTGGAGAATGAAGAGCATGAAAGAAGCATGACCATAGGACTACTAACGTGCGCATGCGCTTGACCCCATGATATTACGCATGCGCACGGACAGCGTCTAAAACGCGAGAACGCGAGAACGCGAGATCGCGAGAAAATGAAATGTCGCATTCTCGCGTTCTCGCGATTTCGTGTTTTTGTGGCCTAATTTGACAGGTCGAGATTGCGAGATTGCGAGATTTTGCATCATGTCCAAATGTCGCATTCTCGCGTTGTCGACTTTTGACAAAAAGTGCTATGTACCAAAAACACGAGAATGCGAGATCGCGAGAACGCGAGATTTTGGCCAAATCTAGCGTTCTCGCGATCTCGCATTCTCGTGTTTTGGGCATATTTAGCTCGTTTCCAAAGGTCGAGATCGCGAGAATGCGAGATCGCGAGAATGTCCCTTACAGTATTCCATACGTGACTGATGTATTTCCTGGGACATTAGTTAGAGGGTGTTTCTTTCACTTCACCCAATGTTATTCAAGTTTCTTGTTATGCAATTTAAACTATAATGTAATTCAGAGACATTACGCATGCCTGCACACTTAGAATGTTATTCAAGCTTCTTGTTATGCAATTTAAACGATAATGTAATTCAGAGAAATTACGCATGCCTGCACACTTTGACGAAAACAACTGCACATACACAGCCCGGATGTGATGCAGTGAGGCTGCAACGTTCCCACAACTACTTGTGTGCAACGACTTCGGTATGTGCTACCCCCCAGAGATAACATTAACATACACACTTAAACTCACGATAAACTCATAGACACCAACAGGCATTTATCATGAAACATACAACTGCGCAGTTGGTGATCATGAAACGTAAACGATACCCAAAATTGTTTAAGCTGAAAACGCCCAGCCGACAGGTAGCAAACAAAGTAACGATTTAAGCTTAAGTCAGCGAGCCTGACCACCCGATCCCGTTAGTCGCCTCTTACGACAAGCATAGTCGCCTTTTTCGGCAAGCATGGGTTGCTGAAGACCATTTCTACCCCGGATCTTCAGATGTGACATGTCTGGGACTTAGCTACTTACCGGGCCAGTCCAATGTCCGTATACCTTCTCGTCTGCCTCCTTGGACGCATTTCAGCGTGTGCTTAGCTCAAGGCAGGCAAACAAATAACCTTCTTGTGGATACCCGCCCACGTAGGAATATACGGTAATGAAAACGCCGTTAAAGCAGCTAAACTATCCCTCAAAATCCCAGAAATAAGCTTAAACTTACCCATCTCAAAATCAGAAATTAAAAGTGTAAACAAGCAAAAAATCACAAAAATGGCATAACCTATATCTAAACTCAAATAGCCATATCATAAAAGTGCTCAGCAAACCACTAACCAAACCAAAAATTCTCCATCCATAAAAAAAATCGACAGAGTAATCACTAAACTCCAAACAGGACACACCAACCTAAATAACCACCTAAAAAATTTTAAAAAACACACTACAGGTAACTGCCCACACAAGGTCTGGTGATGGACTATAAGGAAGATGACGAGGTGAAGAAGCTGGTGAGAAGAGCTGCTGCCCTCCCTCTACTACCTCGTGACAAAGTGGATGATGTGTGGCTTGATGCCATTGCTGACTCTCCTGCTGGCCCTAAAGTGACTGCCTTCATGGACTACGTGACAACCAGTTGGGTTCAAGGAGGGGCCTTCATGCCAGAGATTTTGAACCATTTCGAAAACCAAGGCCACCGTACCAACAATCACCTTGAAGTGTGGCACAACAAGATAAAGAAACTTGCCAAGAAGTGCCACCCGAACATCTAGGAGGTAGTGAAGCTATTTCAGCGAGAGCAGTCACTCAAAGAGGTTGCAGTCCTGAGACTCTCTCACCAGTGGTCAGAACCTTCACGAAGAAAGAAGTATAAGGCAATCGATGCACGTATTGCGTCCCTCAAGATCCAGCTCCTGAACCAACACCTGAGTGAGATGGAATATGCTGACCACGTGGGCGACCTCCTTCATATGCAGTAATGACATTAAATGCATTATGATATTCATATGCTATTCATATTCATCAATGTAAAGTTTTGATGAATATGTTATCCTTGTTGAATAAAAAATGAGAAAACAAGACTTGTTTTGTTATATACGGTAACCTGTTAGAATCACAAAGCATGTTTTGACAGCATAGCCGCGAGAGCCACATTATACAATCACGCAACCATAACCATTGCCGCGAGAGCCACATCAATTTGGGCTATCTATTTTCGAAATGTGGCTTTGCCGGCCTGTAACCGTATGTCCTATACAGTGCCCATATTTGATAAAAAAAGGGTAAATACGGCAACTGGGAATTCAACTGGATGTTACCTTCCTTATATCAAGTAACAGTCCTGTTTGTGAAAATATGTACTAGACATAAGATTTATAGACTAATAAAATCAATTGTAAGATCGCATGGACCATAAAACCGTATTAAAAATGTCTTGGTATCATCTCTTGTGTATTAGATGATGGTAATGACCTGGCATTTCATATATTAATTGAACAGAGTTCACCTGCACATGTCCACTTTAGTGAGACAGACTGTAACCAAAAATACAATGAGCTGTAGCTCCCAATCTCAAACAGGGCTGTCAGCTGATATAAGGAAGGTAAGGAAGGTAACATCCAGTTGAATTCCCAGTTGACTTATTACTTTTTTTTTTATCAAATATGAGGACTGTAATCGGTACACAAATATATTTGATGCGGTGTCAGCGTGGAAGGAGTTTGAATTACGCCCGCCCGACAGTGGCGGACGTAATTCAAACTCCTTCCACACGGACACCGCATCAAATATATTTGTGTACCGATTACATAACTCTTACGGACAGGGTGGGGTGGTAGTTCACCGGACGACACTGTGTATATTGGGCGGTTCCTTTGATATCTCCTCCAAACATACTTTTAGTTAATGACCCCTTAAACGATGATACACATCTCGTTGAATATATCAAGGCACTAATTCATCTTTCATAAACCGTTTTTTGTCTTTGTGCTTAATATATCCACATATCAACGAAAATATGTAATACATGTATCCACAAACAAAATATACATATACATGCTAGGTATTTGCCCACAGCAACACCTGCATAACCGTTTATTCGCGCGTGGTGTGGTAGATCGTAATTGACCGAGAGCAGGTATTGTAGAATCACCTGTGAATAATGCCGACACTGTAATTAGATACGACGTACTAATGAGAATATGAGAATTATCATAAGAAGGCTGTTTTTTTCTGAACTGTTACCATTTTCATACCAAAAGTGACAATGCATTAAAAAGTTGTTTTAGTGTCACAATATTCACTGTAAAAAAGGTGAAATTTGTAAAACTTCTGCAGGGGAAACGTTCAACCAAAGGCCCTTTTAAAATAGTAATGTAATGATATAATACAAAGTGTGTTTCACATGATACAATATACTTTGTAAACAATTAGTTAATTCTTTAAAGGGACTGAATTAAGTTAAAATGAGTTGAATCATGTGTCATGCTTATAATCCCTTAATGTACTTGCGAAACTAAAACTGTTGAGCAAAGGAAAATATTCTCGCCCATGGGCTAAACCTTTTTCTCGCCCATGGGCGAACTATTTCAGTATCGCTATAAAATCGTTGAATTAAGTTAAAATGAGTTAACTTTTGTGTCATGATACTTGATGGAATACAAGTTAAGTATTTGCGAAACAGAAACATGAGTTTTGTGTAAAGGAACATATTCTCGCCCATGGGCCTGCCCATGGGCCAAGCCTTTTTCTCGCCCATGGGCGAAATATTTCATTATCGCTTTAAAATCGTTGAATTAAGTTAAAATGAGTTAAATTTTGTGTCATGATACGTAAAGGAATGCATTAAAATATATTTGCGAAACAAACACATAAGTTTTGTGTAATGAAAAATATTCTCGCCCATGGGCCAAACCTTTTTCTCGCCCATGGGCGAACTATTTCAATATCGCTATAAAATCGTTGAATTAAGTTAAAATGAGTTAAATTTTGTGTCATGATACTTGAGTGAATACAAGTTAAGTATTTGCGAAACAGAAACATGAGTTTGGTGTAAAGGAAAATATTCTCGCCCATGGGCAGGCCCATGGGCGAGATGGTGTAAATATTGACTTTTTAAACTTTTTTTTTTCATTTCTTTCATCCTTAGTTTGTTCCCATGAAAACAGCATGCTTATTTTTGTAAATACCTTTGACCGAGACTGGGAAAAGACCGTAAAGTTTCTGGACTTTTGGGGTTTCCAGAATTAAAATGGGACGTGTTAATTCTAAAAACTTAAATATGGGTGGAGATTTACCAATGCAATGAAAGGTATGTTGAGATGTATTTTAGGCTGTGTTGAGAGAACGGACGTCAAAGGGACGTAACTCGAGCACTTTAAAGCTGGGTCCCTCTGTCAATATGATCAGCTCACTGCCACCGTTCACATGTAGCCTCGATCCCTGGTCACATCATACCAAGAGACGTTTTAAAGATGCAGGTGGGTGTTGGTACTCTCCCTAGCGTTCGGCATTAAGCAGGAAAACAAGGACTGGTCGGTTCGGAGTCTGAGTCGGAGTAAACTGTGTCTGAGTGTTGAACTGCGGCATGGTATCTAACTGGGCTAGCCCCGCAAAACCGGCATCAGTCCGCACTCGTACAGACAACCACACACACACGTGCATGTACGGCATAAATATTTTTGAACGCGTTTTCACCTCACCTCACATATTCCGAATTAACACACATAGGTCCTGTAAAAATCTGGTTGTCGAAATGTGGTACGGATGTATTGCAAGTAACGATGAAACCTGAAACTTTCCCTAAAAAAACATCATGCAGCAAAATAATTCAAAAGTATTCTATTTATTTCTTCTTTCAGCACCCAGTCATTAAAATGCTGATATATTTTTATGCCTGGCAAAGTATTGGCAATATGTTGTATAGTTAAAAACACAGTAAAATATTACCCCTCACATAATTTAGCATCAGTGTTCATAACATGAACTAAAATGTGACACATAAATATGAACGTTCCAGATAAATAGTTCTCAGGTTTTGAAATCCTTCCGATGTGCGTTTTCAAAATGTATTCCACAGCAAAAGGTCAAGAATCTGCTTGTTTTTTTTATATATATTTGAGATATCATTATGAGTAAATCACTAAAATATTAACTCTCGTGATGTAAATTGTTGTGAAGGGTAATCAATATTGTGAAAATGATAATAGCTTTATTTTGACATGTTATTTGGCACGTTACCTACATACTCATAATTTCCTCTTTTCTAAACTAAAACATTGTTTACTTTCAATAATTTCTTTAATTAAATATTTGGGAGTGACGATTTATAAGATAATATGTACGTCCAGTACTGACGCATTAATACCGAGTCTCGGGGAGAGCCATTTGTTAATTTTGATTTATGGCGCGTAGTGAATAAATTGTTTTTTTTAAGCTATATCGCGACGCTAGACACCAAAATTGTGCTTTTGACGCAATGTACCCTTGTTGGCAATCCAACTCGATCATCCGAGTACATGAAAGATGAAGAATATCACGTTTGATGGGATGTTTCGTTAGACGTATCGCTGGACGGATTGCTCACCTTACGTGGATGACTCACTTTGGTATTACAGGTTTGCTTCGGTGTCGCTGATTTTGGTGTGTTTTTTAAAGGGTGTGAGTCTGGGTTACGCTTTATTCTATCCGCAGTTAACTGAATAAATGACATTTTTATAACGAATGTGACGATATCACACAACCTTCCTAGCCTAGGTCGGATACGTCGGTAGGGTTTAACGTAGCAGACACATTTGATATACAGTACTTAAAACTCAAAGTTTACATCGGAAATAACACACCACAACTAGATTGTAGTAGGCATTGTCCGAATGCTGGTCTTATAGAGGATATTTCATGTGTCGAGTGAAATATATTGTTTCTATCATCGAGTGACGGGGGTAAAAGATATTTTCACGAGTGGACGTAGCCACGAGTAAAATTATCTCCTTTTCCCCGTCACGAGATCAGAGAATTTCACGAGACACGTGGAATATCGTTTATATAACAAACTTTTTGTGTGGTTGTCTAACAGAAAATTAAATTACTTCATTAAAAATGTAAAACATTGAAACGTAAATTCTCCCTACCTAACACGCAGGAACGGTCCGCCACCCCTTGTATTTGCGACTTAAAAAGTAGTTTCCTTTTTGCGAAACCTTAAAAAATATTACCAAAAGTATCCAAAAACATTTAGGATCACGAAAATTCTTGATCATACATTAAGGTTATATATAAAATCAACGCTAACCAAAAATATTCTTGAAAACTAGACCGCTGTTGGAAGCGAAAGAATACACGCTGGTCAAGTAACAAAAAATGGCGCTTTGCAAAACGAAATCTCGATTGATGAGTTAAATGAGAAATTTCCGTTTATAACGAAACATTTTCGAGAGAATAACAAACGGCAAGAAGTGATATTAACTCCAGATATGACAATCTGTCATTATTTTGCCTTGCCAAGAGGAACTCGCGTAAAAAGGACGTTTGTGTACGTGTCGCACACTTAGGGATATAGGGAGGCCATTTAAGGGGAGGTAACTCCTGTAGGACAATAGTCACGTCAAAGTGTTATGTTCACTGAAGTGAAATATAAAGTGTTATGTACACTGCAATGGAAACATCACTTTTCTCAACTTCAGAACTCTCAATCTTTCACACAGAAGTATATAATAAAGACGTGAACCCAAGACCAAGGGCATGGTGGCGACAAGCCTATAAACGTAATCCTGGCAATCTAGGATCTACCCGTGACCATAGGATTCTAGCACGCAGAAATTCTGCACAGTGAATTGCGTCGCTGGAGACGACTGGATTACTGAGGCGTGGAATGTAGGCATTCAGGTAACCCCTCCATTTGTAACGTGCAGCGATTGCGTGACAGAACCGAACATGACGTCACGCAACCAGGTCACAATATACACTGAAGTGCAACTTGCAGTACCATGGCGTGAGTAAAACGCTACTTGTAAAATTGGATCTAATTCGCTTTTGATGACCGCCTCCGTCACATGTAGGCGATAGTTTAAATTTAAACATGGCGCTAAACAGTTCGGTACATGTAATGTAGGGTTGCGCAGTGTACACTGAGCGATGTCCTAAAGTAGTAAATAACTGGTCAAACATGGCCCGCTCAAACACATCTCTTTTTGGTGTCTACATGAATTTCTGTCTTCCTCGAGCCAACCAACCGACTTCTTGGCCAGAAGGATTTGTTCAATGTCTCGTTTTGTGATAGTGTTAGTTTCATGCTACTCGGGACCGAATTTCTCTATCTGGTATTGCTGCTTGCTTATATGCACTGCTGAATTCCTTGTTAATCGCCAGGAATATTTCACCCGACCTATCATCAGGTGTCGGGTTTATTCCACGAGTGTCTTGGTTAAAGCCGTTACGTCGGTCGTCGGATGAATCTGGAGAGACGGATCTCGGGCCCTGGTTGTCCTTGGCTCTAACGTTAGAGTCGTCATGGGCGTGGTCCTGACGGCCCCCCTGCATGTTCACGCTCTCAGATGAGGATCCCGCGAAGACGGCGCTATCATCCGACACAGTGTCTTGTTTTTCTTGGTCGCGAAGCGAGACGTCAGCCTTGACCTCTGTGTCCGCGTGCTCAGTATCCACGGCCGTTTTAGCGTCGGTGTCCCTCACTAAGGATATCTTTTCTGGATCAATATCTAACAAAATGAAAACGCATAGTCACCAGTAGAAGAGAGCTTGGGGTGAGCGAGCGGCGAACATACAGGTAATACTTCGAGATGTCCCATTCGCTTACTGGGTGTGCTTACATAAATTCTTAACAATGAAAGCTGAGGGTAACGAGAACGGGTTTTTGTGGTACAAATTAGTTTCTACATGACATAACTGAAATACATGTACTGGCCAATGATAAACAGATTACCTATACTATTATGAAATAATCGGTGGTCCTCAATTTTTTTTATAGTTTTTGCTAACTCACCAGCACCGATAGCTTTCATGAATACATATATTTACGATGACAATAGTTAACATGCAAACTCAAACTGCACAATAAAGGGAGACTACTCTAACCAACGATTAGAAACACAGAAAATGGTGAATCACGGCGTACAAGAAGAAAATATATATCTACCTTTATGACCTCCTTTGTGAGATCGATATCTGTATTTGACTAGAAGCAACACGATCACAACACACAAGATGGCCCCCGGGATCAGCGCTAACACAACTGTCACTCTCGTCGGAGCTAGATGGTGAAAAATAAAGAGAGAAAGTAAACATCCAAATCAAAATGAAGCAATTAATCTGTCCACGATTAACACGACTCTGCAAAGCAAGATGCCTTATCGATTTACCCCCAAAATATGTTATTTTACGCCGCAGACACCACAATTGCAGCATGTGGCGCCTGCCTGTATAACTGAATGTTGACCAGACAATCCAGTGATCGATATTGTGAAAACGCATTCTATCAAGTCACCGACCCTGACCACCGGATCTATTTGATCTCCCCTTAGGTCAGCACAGGTTTCTGGATACCTTTTCTAACCCGTAATCCCCTGGGGTTAATGTCGAAGGTTAATATTTCGAAAGTGTTTGTATCGCATTATTGCTTTTATTACAATACAAGGTTAGGCTTCTTTCCCGCTATGACTAGTTACATGTACGTCCCTTAGGCGTGCTAGGATCCGATGATCGTGGGTTTTCGGAATCAATTTTTAAATAGTAATTTCTTCAGGAAATACTTGAAAAAACTGTTTTTGCCTTTTGGGGCTAAAATACCCTTTTTTCGGAGGATATGACCAATACCAAGAATATACTTGGCACTTAAAAGAAACTGTGCAAGTATTCTTTAGTGACTGACAATTATTTCTGTAGAAAAATTCCAGAAACAACCCCAACCCCTTGTATTAAATGATCAGCCCCAACCTCGTGTGGTACCTTGCAGTTGTGCTTCCAGGTCAGACAGTCGTTCAGCCATTAATGTATAGTTTGTCTGTAAAGAGGACATGTTGGTGAGGTCAGTCTTCAAGGCCTCATTGCGCTGTTCCAGCTGGCTGACGTCATCACTAAGTGTTCTCACGGTGTAGTTCCTTGCTGCAATCGTGTTCCTGAGGTCGTTGTTCTCTGCCTGGAGAAGCTGTAGGGAACGTGTTGCATCCTGCAGAGACTGGTTGGTTGTTGTGACGTCATGTTGAAGCATCTCGATTGTTCTTTTGTCACTTTGGGACTCTGTCGTATAATTTTTGATAATTTCTCTAATTGTTTCGTTTTGCATTCTTTCTCGTTCCAAGGCCGCCATTTCTGAAATTGAAACCCAAACAGTATAATATATTTTGACAGATCTCTGTCAAACAGGTATTCTGATTATTCCATGATGTTCTGATAATACAAAATTTGAGATTTGAATATTCACTGATCACAGACAAAACATTTTTACATGTTGTGCGCATGAATGAGTCAGCGACAGAATATGCCTCCAGTGCCGACACACTGGCATTGCAAAAGTACCTCAGGGCCATATATTAACGTTGAATTCCCCCCTGTTTGACGCGTGTGTTGAATCTGTGGTATTGCTCACGATACCGACCACTGCGACATACTCAATTATTTACAGGTATTGTCGTTTAAAACGCATTCCTGTTGTGCTCTATACCGATTGCATTACATCATTTGTCCAGTCAGTAAATATTTATTTTCATCATCCTGAGTGTATGGGGGCGGTCGGGTAGCCTAGTGGTTAAAGCGTTCGCTCGTCACGCCGAAGACCCGTTTCGATTCCCGACATTGGTACCATGTGTGAAGCCCATTTCTGGTGTCCCCCGCTGTGATATTGCTGGAATATTGCTAAAAAGCGGCGTAAAACTATACTCACTCACGCACTTAGTATATGCCTGCTGTAATGATACAGTAACATCGAACAAATATTGATTTTGAGTCATTGGACAAAGAATTTATGACTTAGTTGATGATATTTGTGATTTTACGTGCGCTTGGGTTGATTTCGCAATGACATGAGCGTGACATGATTGTGTAGTATTTTAACGTGTTAACTACCTTTACAGAAGGCGTCGCACTGTAACGGCATATCTTCAGTTCCGCAGTGTTGCTTGACGTCGTCACAACTGTAGCATCGTTGTCTCTCCTCCACGCAATACTGAAAGCCACGTACACATTCATCCTTGTAACACTTGACCCGTTGCAGGCCGGCAATCTCAGGCGCCGTGCAGAGAACGCCGGCAACAAGAAACACTATAAACATGTTTGTCCACTTTAAAAGAGACGCAGTTAATCCAATACGTTTCTTGAACCACAACGCTGTGTTGTTAAATCCTACAACTTCTAATTGATGTAACTGCCAGCTTGTTCCACAGCTGATGAAATTAATACAAAGCCTAAGTTAATCCTTTCTCACTACAGTGTACCAAAGATGCAGCCAGATCCTTGATTCCTGCGATTGTATGTCTTCCAGCTTGACGCCTATTTCTGGTGTATAGATGAAACTAATAAACTGTTTGTTTGTTCTTCATTGATATCCGCTCAGGTGCAGGGTTTCCTTTCACCTGACCACTTTCCCCGTGTTCAGAGTACATAAGCGTGGGTGGGGTATGTATGCGTGGAAGTCGAAATAGATCGGTTTTTCCGGACTGAAATAGATCCACGTTGGGAAACTTTGATGATGCAGTCCATGTTGCTACCAAACAAACCTTGTGTGTGATGTGACCGTCACCTTAAACGACCCATATTACAACTAGAATCAAAGAGGAGTGCGAACTAGTTCGTGATGGAAAGATTATGCATTTAGGACAACATATTTTTTTGTGTAGTGTTTTCATGCATTATCAGTAAATCTGGAAGTAGTCTTTACCATTTTACAGGCCAGTAGAATTAAGCTATAATCACCCAAAAAGAATGTGTAAGATTAAACCGCAATATAATTGAAGTGAATCATTCGTATTTTATCATAATAAATGTAAGGAAAGAAGGACCTGATGTCAGTTCAGTGCTTCATTATGTTTTTCAAAGTGAAAATAGAAGAAACAATTGCGCTGGTTTTTTGAACAGATGTCTCTCCCCCAACCCCAACCCCAACCCCAACCTCCATTGAGGTTCACACGCGCGCACACACACACACACACACACTCACCACACGTACACACAAACACATACACACACAGACTACACATTTACACATACACACACACACCAACATACACACACACCACACACACATACTCATACACACATACACACCACACCATACACATTCACACATACACAAACACTCACACAAACAAAACACACACACACACACACACACACACACACGCACACACCTCTTCCTTCCTACGGGTCTATTAAACACTGTGACTGGGATAAGTGCAACAGCGACACGCGACATGCACAGCCTTGTCAGCCGTCATCATATCCGAAAATAAACCCTCACCTGGTTTCCCCAAGAAAGCTTTGTATAGGTACATGTCACGGGCATTCACAGCATTGATACGAATCACCCTTATCGACTTTGTGTTTTTAACACAGGTGATTGAATCTATTTGCAAACCCAACACACAAGTATTATTTTCACTAATGTGTGCTTGGCGAGGAGGACTGCAACCTAACAAAGGCAACTTTAGAAATACGGGGGACGTTCAAAAAGTTTTGCAACTTCAATATAAGACCAAGTCGTAGAATATCTTTTGCAGTTTTATTTTTCAAAATAATCTCCATTCACCTCAAAACACTTATTCCATTTGTCCTTCAAGCTTGTAATACAACTTTCATAGGAACCCGCAGATTCGCCCTCTAACCACGCCTCAGTGGCAGCCTTCATGTTTTTGTCATCCTGGAAGCGTCTTCCGGAACAGGACAAAGTCACTTGGGGCTAAGTCTGGGCTGAACAGTTAAATCACCAACCCTACAGATTATATTGAAAAATATAAGTGTAAAAGATCTTCTGCGACTTGGTCTTATATTGAAGTTGCAAAACTTATTGAACGCCCCTCGTACCAACGCAATGTGTTTAATCAACCATGGCATAGCGAAGCAGAAAAGAATAGTCCAACAGAAAGCTACTTTGACATGATTAGCACCAGAAAGAGTACAAGCGTCTACACACAAGCAGGTAGTGCTTTGTTAGAAACAGGATTTTTTTTCGGATACTGCTTCCAAACATGTGCAACGAAGAGCCTTTTCTTTTCAAGACAGTGAGCATGGCTAACAAGCTTAAGCACAAATTATGTATTCCAATTTATTCTTGAATAAAATATTTGTATAACAGCCTTATTTAATAGCATATCCCTCACGATATACAATATTGCTTGTATGAAGCGTGTCTAGTGGTATTTGTTATTCTGCTGGCATGTATGTCGGTTCCAAGCAGTCTATTAGGCTCTTTAAAACATGTTTTTGTTTCCATGACCCACTAGCCCCAAACATTGCATTGTATATTCCTCAGGGAGTTGAGAATAACTGCTATGCATGCAGATCCACTGGTCGGGGAACAAATAAACCTCATTTAAGCAGAACTAATACCTGGTTGGTTGGTTGTTTAACGCCGCATTCAGCAATATTCCAGCTATATGACGGCGGTCTGTAAATAATCGAGTCTGGACCAGATAATCCAGTGATTAATATCATACGCATCGATCCACGCAATTGGGATACGATGACATGCGTCACCTAAGTCAGCGAGCCAGACCACCCGATCTATATGTACGTTATCAATGTATTCATACGCACTGTTTTAGGGTGAAAAGGTTTTATGTATCTAAAAGAGGTTTCTGTTGCAAAACATAACAACAAATTTAAGCATAAAATAAACTTTACTGTAAAAATTAGGAGATAAACATACTGTGTTTTCAATGTAGAGCTAGGTTACCTGTAGATTTAACCCTGCTAAATTGAATTTGGAACCGAACGCGCAGCGTGAGGTTTCAAATGTTAACTTTAGCGCGGTTAAATCTACAGGTAACCTAGCTCTACATTGAAAACACAGTATGTTTATATCCATTCTACCATGACTAAAAGAAATGCGAACTCTTTGGTGTTAGCAAATATACTGAGTGAAGCGGAAAGGGTTGAGTTCAGTGTTTTGAGTGGGTTATCGATCTGCATTACAGAATCACCGAACAAAATATGGTGTTGTATATACTCAAGCAGTTTGTTTACACCGTAATACTTCACTCGAACATATGACAGGCATTGAAAGCATATAAGCACGGCAACTTGGTAAGCTAACATGAGGTGGGCATCCCTAAAGAAAACAAAGCAAGCTTTGCAAGGCTTTCGCTCTACATCGCACGTTACCATTATGACGTCATATCGCTCATTGTGACGCTAAAGATATGACGTCACAGTCGAATATAGAGAAGCGCCAAAATTTCAAGCTCTCTGTTGTCTCCAAAACGTAAATACATTCCATTTGTTGATTTCTGTCGTGTTTTTCTGCACGAAATGTATTGTCACACATCCTTTGAATATTGTACAGTAGTAACCGCATCTGTGCATTTTGTAACCGGTAATTGTAGATATAGGTATTCAAATATGCCTACGGACAATGACTGAAAATAGTACTATTCTATGAATATTAGCTTCCGCGGTGATGCGGCCGTCAAACCAGCTGTTTCAATCAGAGGGGGTTTATTGTGATTTAATAGCCTCTGATTGACCAATCAGAATCGAGTAAATTCCAAATTCATGGTAGAATACGGAATAAACCATATCGCATTATCTGTTAACATTTAACAGGTGTAACAAAAGAACGTATGTAGAAAATGTTCGTTTATTGTCAAGCTTTACATAATTTTTTTGCTGCAACAATCTAAAAACTGACCTTCAGAATCTAAATTACCTCTACGACTGGACATTTCATTGGTTGTAACAATTAATCTTGAAACGAACGGCATACATGTTTGTCACACAAACGATATAGCTAAACCGCATTCGTTATCCCATATTCACAGTATCCGAAAATCTGCATCTAAAATGCTATTTCTTCTCGAAAACCTTAATATGTACTTGATTGATCAATATTTTCTAAACTCTGTATTGCTTTAAACGACATTTTCTCAAATACTCTTCTGAAAATTGAGATTACTGAACATTTGTCAACACTTATAAACTAGATTCAGTTGGAAGTATCTAGTTACTGGCATACCAAGATTCGCATCTCAAACTAGTTTACATTATGACAATGTAATATCGAGCAGATGCTTTTAAAACCGACACATGAAAAGTTTGGAATAACTTTTCTCGGGAATGATGACTTTCTTTTATGCTTTCATCTTTAAAATGTTGTGTTCAACCAGAAACCTCAACTCAACTCAACACTTACTGCCGCACCAGTTGAACATCGGAATGGGTTCCAGTTTATCTGTCACAGTTATCAGAGACTTCATTCAGTCCACAATCCTGGCGTAGATGTGTCCAGCAACTGATGTTTCCTGGCGTCTTGAGAGGTTCTCTGGGAATGTGCTAACATTGTTCTTCGACTCTACAAGAGCTTACATAGTTTTTTTCCAAATTGTTCTTACACTGTATTTGTACCTATCGTAAGATCGTAGTTCCACAGAATAGATAGGACCGTATGAACTGCCATCAAGACGCCCGGGACTTCCTGGGCCGCGTAAGACATCTCTTCTCTCATCAGATGTTGGATTTATTCACAAGCCTACCTTAGAGGAATTTTCTAGCAGAAAGTGTCCGGCATCACTTTGTGGGGTTGTCTCGGCTTCAGGCTCCTGACCTAAAACAACGTTGCACACGTTCTTCAACCATATGAAATATTATGATAACGCACATATCTCAGGATAAATATCCTCATGTATTGGTCACATGAAAAGGCAAACAATTATGTACTGCCCTACAGGAGCACCATATCGTGCTTGAAGGACGTTATCATTGAAATGTTCAATTAAGGATTTCAACTTCATGAATCTTTCAAACCGAAATCCACAACCCTATCCATTCTTCATTGTTACTACAGCTTAATAATACTACTTAGAGGTATGGATGACGTTAACATTATCGGGAAGTGTCAGGGGTCATTAACTGCATGGATGTAATAGTTTTGTATATAACATAATAAGTAAAAACATCGTCAGCATATGACGTACATCAAATCTCCATTAAGTGCTCTATTTAACGTTCTATATGCAACGTTAATTCATGTACTGACAAGAATGTTAAGAACAAACCTTTGGGCTTACAAAACCATTTTCTACATGTAACCACGGCAACTGTAAGTACCATCAGGATTGCAACAACCACGCCACCAACTATTGCTGCGACGTTTGATTCGGAGCCTAAAGAATAAAAAGGCATACCCATTAACATCATAATCTCTTGAACATTCCCCATTCGTACTTGCCTTGGATCTTAATAGATGCATAGCTAAAATAAGAAGAATTCTCTCTGTCTTGCATCTGATAAACAGCTGCGAAACTCCTGATGACTGGCAATTATGTTTCGAAACGCCCACGAGGTGCGTCTTTTTGTTGTTTTGTCCCCACACTAAGCTGACCTTCGGTGATATTACTGAAATACTGTTCACAACAGCATCAAACCAACTCACCATTGGCACTATGTGCGCAAAGGGAAAGAACAAATTGCCACATGGAATGGAACATGAAATGGAAGCGACAAATTTCCAGAAACCTATAATCGCCGTGGGGAGTTAGGGGGAAATGGGGTATAACGTCATGTTCAAGATTATTGTATTATTGATTATTGTCGGGTATTGAACCAACGACTTTCCGCTCTCTGGGCAAGTGCTCGGACCACTAGACCAGGGAGAGGGTCACAATAATCACAAATAATTGTAAACTCGAATCAATATTAAAACGCAATAAAGACATGGGTGGTAATAGTTTCAGGGTACAATATTGAACTAATCGTATATATGGTAATGTGTTCACTCACTCCTCTTTCCTGTGCATTCTCCATCTTTGTTACACTGTTCGCAAACATTGAAACACGATTTGCTGTTTTCACACTGACCACCATTGTTATTCTTGCATTCTATACATTTATCTGTTATCTGTGCACAGGCCGTATTGACGCAGACTGTTTGACAACTAATGTTGCAGTAGAAACCAGTCCAACCATCTTCGCAGCCCAGGTGGCACTTCCCTGAATAGTGCATGCAAACAGAATTGTTGCACATTTGGCTACAGTTCCTGTCACACATACCTCCCCAGTATGACGGTAAACATCCATCATCACAGTGCCCGTTAGTACGGTTACACGCAGTGTTCTTTCGGCAGTTTGGTGAACATGTCTCATTGCATCTCTTGCCATAAAAACCATGTTTACAGTTGTCACATTCACCTGTACTTTTCTGACATTTTTCATTCTGACAATTTGTGCATTGAAGGGAACAGCTGATGCCATACCGTCCTTTTGGGCAGTCTTGGGAATCTGCAACATTGAATTTATACTTGTAAGTAATAACTATAAAAAGGATAATGATTATCTGATATGGCTAGAAGGCTTAAAATAGTGTATCCATTGAATGCGAGTTGTGTCAAGTTGTATGCCACTGAATGAGAATTGTATAAAATTGTGTCAAGCTTTCTGCCATTGAAAGAAGTCGTATGTTAATGGATGCGAATTGCTATTGAAAGCGAATAGTGCCATTGAAAGCGAATTTTAAGCTGTATTCGAATTGTGTCGAGCTTTCTTGCTACTAAAAGTGAATTCAAGCAGTATGCTAATGAATGCGAGTTGTGTCAAATTGTTTGCTATTGAATGCGAATTGTGGTAGAAAAGAAAATATCAATTCAAATTTGTCCATGAGACTTCTATACATCGAATGTAAATACAGTAAAATACGGTTATAACGAACTCGAAGGGACTACTAATTTTAGTCGTAATAAGCATATGTACAGCATTAATATAACAAATGCTCATGACTAAAAAGAATTCGTTATATCGGTCAGTTTGTTTTAAGCTTGTTTGTTTTAAACGTTCTTTGTTTTCTATAGCTGTTTTCACATATTTTGTCCGCCATAACCTCCTATAAAACACAAAGGATTACAAAGCAGAAGTATAATTTGAGTTTGGGGGATGGGGGGACAGACAGATGGGCATATTTTGGGACTCATCCTGGATACTAATGTCCAAATTGAGTAATTTGATGAGCGCCACCTTAAACAACACATAAACAAATGCGTTAGCTTTCTGTGGGCAGAAAGCCCGAAGATGGTAGGGGTTCACCATTTTGGTGAAACGTATCCAACACGGGTAAGGTGCTGACAATCCACGAAAAGTACTCAGGTCGAATCATGATTAGAACCCTAATGGTTTCTGTCACACCTAAGGGACTCAATTCTACACACTAAAATGCAGCGTCTCAGACTTCTTGTCCACCTATTACCTCTTGATAATGATAATTCAACCAAAGTTTTGAAATTCAGAAACTGTTTTTACAAATAACTCGATACTGAAAGTTCTGCCAAAAAGTAATTTGTTCTCAAGTTTTACAAGAAAAAGTAAATTGTTCACATGACAATGCTGTATGTATGTTATGGGTCCTGAAAAATGCAATCTCATTAAAATCGTATCTTAGTTCTCGCTATCGCTAAACAAAGATTAGAGGACATCCCATTACGGGTCACGTCAGAACAACCTTTCATCCGACTAATCAAAGCGTCGCTTAACAGAAAGTCATGAAAGTGACAGTCGTAATGTGTTTTCTAACCATGCAACCTCGAAAACGGGGTATTCCGAACGACAGTTACGGCCCGTGCGACTGATTCCGTCAAAATTATCATTTATCTACCGCTCCCGTGGGATGTATATTTGAACGGAGGATCTGTTGCACAGTAGTACGTGGGAATGACTGTCATACAATCTCAACCATATATTAGACATTCCCGAATGTTCGTTTGTTCAGTTTTCAAAATTTTAATCGAGAACTGAGTCAACATATTTTTCAAGCGTAGTCTGAAATGGAAGTCGAGAGGTTGAAACGAGTGGCGTGAAGCTCAAGAAAGCTGCTTTCTAATTGGCTGATGTCGACTTCTTGTTAGTGGTCGGTAAAATATACGGGCTACTTCAAATAATTACGGACACCGAAGCACGAAATTAACAATCCCCATGTACATGTATTACGAATGTACTGCATGGCATTTCCCTGCAGCAGATTTGTGTTATATTTATTTATCGATTTCTTGAAATTTTAAGGCTGTGTTTGAAATCTATTTACGAAGTATGTTGTTACTTGATGCTATATTTTAAAGTCGAAAAAAAGATAATTAATAACAGATGTCCAGTGGCGTGTGCGTTACCGTTTACAAGTATTCAAATTTGACAATATTTCTGTGCAATAAGATTGATCACACACTGCCAGAAGACTTTGTTTGTCTATTGTCTAAGCGATCACTATTTACAGGAACATTCCAGCTACATGTATGTGACATCGGCCTGTACATGATCGAATCTGGACCAATCAATCCAGTGATTAATAATATGACCAAACAGTGAGTGAATTATAATTTAACGTCGCACTTGCTGAAGACCTATAACCCGGATCTTCACGGGTCTATTTCAAAGGGAGCCACGCAAATCGAAACAAGGAAGTAGTTAGTTCGAGGTGCCTTTCAAACCCAGCGTACAGGTTCAAGAATGGGCATGAACGTACTCACGACCTTCTTCAATTGCATAATATTATTAGTAAATTCATATTCATTTAGCAGGCGTTACCTTGGTTCGTATAGTCTGGATATTACTGATACTTACATAACTAAGCTAAAGAGTACATAACTTTATTGATAACTAAACGTCGTTTTCTTTCAAATACTAAATGTAAATACTGATCACTCAGGTGCTCTACACTAGGCATACGTATGTCGCTAAACGTTACCACACAAAGGTATGTAATACTGAGAATGATGACTTTAGATACTTACCAGCAGCACTTGTAAAACAAAGGAGTAACAGCAACAGGGGGATGACGCCTTCCATTGTCATCATGGACTGTTGAATATAGCCTGGGGTACCTGTCTACTACACAGTGTCTCTTCAGTCTGCAGACCGCAGTGAGACGTGACTGACAGCGCATTCATCAGTCGTGTAAGCGGAATTATGTATTATGCATTATGCTTTCTTGGAAAACACACAAAGTGTGGTCTTACACAAAGGTTATACAAATGTGTTTACATGATCAAATAAAAAATGTCTGCGGTCTGTTAGGTATAATCAAATGTCCTCTTCAAAGGCGAATCCGGGATTTAGAAAAAAAATATATTCATATGGGGAGGGAGAGGTTGTATTGCTATATGAAAAAGCAAATTGTAAATTATTAAAAATCGTATCCTGTACGTCTAACTTTGGTGTGCAGGTGTACATATGGGTGTTTCTAAGCTTGACAACATGACAAACCATCTTCCGTCTGGTCGTTTTAAGTGAGTGTCCTCCTTATCTTAATGGGAGTTAGGTCTTCAGAAACCCATGCTTGCCGTAAAAAGCGACTATGCTTGTCGTAAAAGGTGACTAACGGGATCTGGTTTAGGCTCGCTGACTTGGTTGATGCATGTTATCGTTCCCAATTGCGTAGATCGATGCTCATGATATTAATCACTGGATTGTCAGTTCCAGACCCGATTATTTACAGACCGCCGTCATATAGGTGGAATATTGCTGAGTGCGGCGTTAAACAACAATCCAACCAACCAAATGGGAGTTTGTTTGATTCTCGATGCCCGACATGAAGCAACGCTAATTTTGTATCAAAGCTGTAATCGTGGTCTCATTTTTTTACCTCCTTGCTTGTACCTATTTTTACTCGCATTCTGAATTTATAGCTACCCTGCTGTTGTATTAACTTTCCAAGTTTCATAGTTTGGTTTTTAATAAAAACAGCAGAAATAGGCAGGCACCGTTTACTGTTTATTTCTGTAGGAGATAGCAATTATTAAAAACCGTGTCCTGTATTATTATTTTATTGTGAAATAGAGTCATATTTCTTCACAGTGACATTCTTACAATCAATACAGACAACAACATAGATTATCCAGTGACTAAGTTTGGAACTGTTTAGTCGCAGTAGTTAATTGACTACCCTTTTGTGGGCTTCCACTGCTTCTGTGGATCATGTGGTTCAGTGCTTGTGACCATCTGGCTTGACATACGGTGTTCCAACCAACGTTTCACAAAGCATCAGTCATCAGTGAACATTTATCAGCATTCAACACGTTGCCTTTCGCGATAGAAGACTAAATATGAGGTGTGCCTTAGGTTTTCTCAGGCGTATATTTTCATCATTCATACACGAGGTACAATATGTCTACATATGCTATGCATAAGGATCAGCTACTCGCGTGCAGTTTCTGTATACCTGCTCAACAGATAGGGTAATACACGTCTTAGCACTGTGATAACTTTGTAAAGAGGGCCCCCTTTGTTGGTATTATGGGAAGACAGGCACGAGCGAGGAAGTTGTGTTTTACGTAGCAGTCAGCAGTAGCTAAGTTACATCCCAGATTCGGCAAGGAACATTAGTGGTTGACAGCGTGAGCAACGACCCTTGCCGCCAGGGCAGGCTGATCATGAAACATCACCATGCCCACACTGCAGGCTGATCCTGAAACACTACCATGTCGTCAGGGTAGGCTGATCATGAAACACTACCATGTCGTCAGGGTAGGCTGATCATGAAACACTACCATGTCGTCAGGGCAGACTGATCATGAAACACTACCTTGCCAACAGGGCAGGCTGATCATGAAACACTACCTTGCCAACAGGGCAGACTGATCATGAAACACTTCTTTGCCGTCAGGGCAGACTGATCATGAAACACTACCTTGCCAACAGGGCAGACTGATCATGTAACACTACATTGCCAACAGTACAGGCTGATCATGAAACACTACCTTGCGAACAGGGCAGACTGATCATGAACCACTACCTTGCAAACAGGGCAGACTGATCATGAAACACTACCTTGCCAACAGGGCAGACTGATCATGAAACACTATCTTGCCAACAGGGCAGACTGATCATGAAACACTTCTTTGCCGTCAGGGCAGACTGATCATGAAACACTACCTTGCCAACAGGGCAGACTGACCATGAAACACTACCTTGCCAAAAGGGCAGACTGATCATGAAACACTTCCTTGCTAACAGGGCACACTGATCATGAAACACATCCTTGCCGTCAGGGCAGACTGATCATGAAACACTACCTTGCAAACAGGGCTTAATTACACTCGGCAATCCCGAACAGCATAGAGTTTAATAGTCAAGATTCTGAAATCGCTTTGTTGACAGATGGCCTTTGTCACCCTTTGTAACAATCTCGGTAAACCAGGTCATGTCCCGAATCCACACGAGGTTCCCCAGGAAAGAGCCCACTTGAGACAGACTGTTAACAAATCAATATTCATGCCAGCTTTATTGACCTAAAGAATTTGAATTTAATACAACAAACCGTAAAGTGCTATTATCGGCTTTTGAGGTGGTAAAGTTGTCGGTATAACCACACAATAAATCCACCACGGGCATAGTGACTATTTTTTTTATCAGTTATCAATTACCTTAAACCACAAACAGGGGATTACCCTTATCATTATTCACAACTTGTTGGTCGTGACGGGAACACTGCGTTTTTTAATTGTAGTAACTGTGCCATGGCAACATCGAGAGTCAAAATAACTCTCTTTGTTCATGTTAGGGTTAAATGCCGCAGTTATTACGGGAGCTAGCTACCGTATCACCAGTACCCCATGGTTTCGATAATGTCACAGCGCCCTGTGGAAATTCTCTTCTTATGGGGGCAATGGGTAGCTGAATTAGTGGTGAAAGCATTGCTCGTCACGTCGAAGGTTCGGGTTCGAATCCCGACCTGGGTACAATGTCTGAAGAACATTTCTGATGCTACCTGCTGTTACATTGCTGGAATACTGCTACAAACGGCGTGAAACCACACATTTACTTTACTTAAGATAAGCTTGTCAGTTATAACTACCAAGTTAGATCTTTTTTTGTAAAAAAGAATAACGTTAAAATATAACAGGAACCATTTTGGGAGATTAAGCAGCGCTTGCAATGAGCTTTGTTTGTTTGTTTGTTGTTTGACGCCGCACTCAGCAGTATTCCAGCTGTATGACAACGGTCTGTGAATAATCGAATCTGGACTAGACAATCCAGTGATTGACATCATTAGCATCGATCCACGCAATTGGGATATGATGACATGCATCAACCAAGTCAGCGAGCCTGACCACCTAATCCGGTTAGTCGCCTCCTACGACAAGAAAAGTCGCTTTTTACGGCAAGCATGGGTTGCTAAAGACCTATTCTACCCCGGATATTCACTGGTCGCTCGATGTCTACCATTGATTTGGATGGTAAAGGTGATCATGAGAACTAATCTGGGCACCACAAAATAACAGTATATACGGTTTATATGACCTTATTTGGACAATATTAACTACGAATAATTCACCAAGAAATGGAACAAATTAAACATGATTTGTAGAACTTGTTGATTACAAGAACTGTACTGCTGAGCGTTGCTTGAAGCGCTGGTTTTATCTTTCAAACGTCCTGCTCAACATAATAACTTGATTCGCATCATGATCAGAATCTGCCGGACAAAGAAGAGTGAAGCAATGGTTCAATGTTCCCTGTATGATTGAAGAACTCCTGTGTGACGAGCTTGTCGCAGAGTAAAGACCCAAAAAGGCACGGGAACACACGGAACATGCCAAATAGGACATTCAATGAGTCATCATTTCTGTCACTGATGCGTTAACTTAGGAAATGTTCCCCAAGGTTCTACCATAAAACTTTTTGAAAGCTTTCCCGAGGCCTTTGAATATGAGTTTTATTCCGTACGCTTCAGAGGAATTTTGCTTTCATTTTTGACAAATAGTCCTGTATTTTAAGATGTATAAATATATCTATGGTCACCACATTTCGTAACAAATGCCCTATTTTAAAATTTTATTTTCTGAAAAATTTATATTTGTCTATTTTTTTATTTTCTCACGGCTTTGGTTTTATGTGTCTATATCGGTGTCATGGAGCTGTGCTCCAATGATCAGGGGTGTATACGCATAAAGTGATGAGGAAAACATGGTAATAGGTTCACAGGTTTATAAAATAACTGCTAATTGTACTAATAGTTGACCATAAAAGATAAGATAAACCCAATCATCACAAATATATATACAAAACAATTTAGCCAGCGGTGTCGGCACTAAATCATGACATGAGCAAACGTGATCCAGGGTCAGCTGGAAATGTATATGTTTCCTAAAGAAAATTCGAAATCGATCTATAAATATGTTCCACAAGAATGGCATTCCTCTTTAGTGGGCAGTTCAGGCTATAAATATTGCTATTACTTGGTTTATTAGCCCTATTTGTAAACGAAGATAGAAAAGTCGAAAATAATTTGTCCATTAAGTAATTTATAGAAAGAAAATGAAATTGATTTTGTCGCTGTCTGTCCATATTACAGTGATCTTCGAAAGAAATATATCAAAAATGATTTAATACACATGTCACTGTCACTTTTGTAGTTATTCTAACGACAAAGGACGAATCTAATTTATTAAATCTTTCTCGTTTGACGTGCTTTAGCCAAACGAAATGAACTTATCAAACAACGTGTATATCCCAATGTTTCACATCTATGGTTGAATTTATGCATAACCATTGTATATGAATATGGGCCCAGGGGCTTCAGTACAATAAACGTATTTTGACTTTGACTTTTGACCTTTATATACAAACAGGAATGACTGAACCTCAAAGTGAATACGAACACTGTCACACTTTCGAATGACTTCACCTAGAATGTTTGACACTGCCACTGCCACTGTTCATAAAACTTCCTTGTCATCAGCAACTGGTTACAGGCATGGCAAGGTTACACGTGGGAATGACCAGGTTTCAGTTCACGTGTCATAGCTTTGAGAAACCTCATTCAGTCGACAATCCTGGAGTAGACTGGTGACTGATGTTTCCTGACTTCTGGTGAGGTTCTCGAGGGAAGTCTTGCTATTCTTCTTCGTCTTTACAAGCGCTTACAGGGAGGTATTCCAACGTGTTCTTATACCTTGTTTGTACCTATCGTAAGCTCGTTACAAAGGATAGGACGTATGACCTGCCATCAAGACGCCCAGGACTCCCTAGGCCGCAAAAGTAATGTCTCATCAGACGTGGAAATGACTTCAAAGCTTATTTAGACGGTCTGCCTCGGGTTCAGGCGCCTGTGATCCATGTTCAAGTCGACGACCTTAAACAAAGTTACACACTCCCTTCAGCAACATAACATATTATTAAAACGTAAGTGTCTTAGGATAAACATTACGGTGTATCTGTCACATGGACACAAAGAATGGAAACAATTATACACTGCCCTAATGCAGTATGATATGATACACAGTTTACATTCAACGACCGTCCGAATTGGCCAAAAGGGTTTTTACTCGTGAGTTTCAACTAAATGAGTCTTTCAAGGCGACTTATGGATTTCAACAAAGAACGCAAGCCAAAAAGGCGTTTTGGTACGAATTGGATCTTGAATTAATAATTCAATCATGTCTTTACTGAAACTACAGCTATTTAAAACCACTTAAAGGATTGGATGGCATTAGCATTACTGGTTAGTGTCAGGCATCACAGACCGTATGACTGTAACAATTTGTATATTATAAGAAGCATCGCCTACATATGAACTACATTAACTGTGAGGACTTCTGATGCCAGTTAACGTTGTCTATGAATGCTTCATACATGTACTGACTAGAATGTTAAGAACAAAATTTGGTGCTTACGCTTTCTGTATAACACTATGACCACGACAACTAGAAGTGTGACCATCAGGATGGCACCAATCACGCCACCAACTGTTGCTGCCACGTTTGATTCGGATTCGTCCACGGTTCCATTCTCCTCTTTACCTAAAGAATCAACATGTCATACCCATGTACATTATACTCAGCATGAACATCACACAATCGTACCTGCAGTGGATCTTTATTGATGCAAAGTTCAAGTCAGAAAATTGTTTTATGTCATGTATCTCAACTACAACTTCGAAGTTCCCGTGTGCGAATCCCCGATTCGCCTAAATTATGGTGCCTGGCTGGTCACCTTATCAGTGATCATGTTTCGCCAAAGTTTCAAAGGTGCGTCGGGATAGTGTTTTACTCCCACATGAAGCTGACACGCCGTGATATAACTGAAACACTGTTCACAACTGCGATAAATTATTGGTTCTGTTCACGCATAATCCATCTATGTTTTAATGTGACGTTAGTTCTAATCCAACAGGGGAGAGCATAATGGCATCATTGCCACATGAAATAGAAAATGGAAATTGGGTTTAACGTCGTTCAAGATTATTGCACTTATATAGCAACGAGCATGCACCTGCATGTGTGGCTGCTTGTGCTGATTTGGCCTAAAGACTCTTTTATAGTGTTAGCCCACAGACATACCATGCTGTAGTTTAACATGGATATATTCAATGCTAATATTACAATGTTTGAAGTCGCTCGTACTATAGACATAAATCATCTTGGCAAGGTGCATGGCACAGATGATATTCTGACTGATTGTTTGAGGTATCAAAATGTTATCTCAGCAATGCATAAAATATTTACTGTTTGTTTTAATACTGGTAATATTCCCTCGCAGTTGTCGAAGGTAAAAATGACCCTAAACCAAAGAGCTCTACATTGAATCCTACAAATTAATCAACGATTACAATATTGAGCAGAATCTAATGATGTTCGGAACAATGCTCAAAATGGTTTACGAAAAAAGAGGTCCATTATGAACCACATTCACACTGTATTCTCAAGAAGCTCTAGATGTTGGTACCAATGGGAAGATGCTGGTAGCGCTTCAGATACTCAATCATAACGTTAAGTGTAGAGTGCGAGTAAATGGTGTGTTTACACCCGGGGTTATTGTTAATGATGGTCTGACACAGGGATGTGTATTGTCCCCTATAATGTTTAATTCTTTCATCAATGACTTCCTGGATGTTATGACTGATTCCAAAACTGATTACAATATTGATGGTACCATTCATTATTTTGACTTTAGCGAATGCTGAATCAGAAAATTGCAGGTTGTACATTTGACAAATCCTAGAGTCCTAAGAACCACAGAAACGTTTGTTTTTGGTAGTTCGGCTTTAAGTATTGCTACCTGTAACATCTACCTGGATTTATTGTGGACTGATCTGATCTTGATGATAATGACAAAGGCTGCGTCATATCAACAAACAGATTTTAAGCCCAATTATTTCCAAATTTAAAGCAATCGGAGGTGTGCATTGCCACACTTTACATCCGTTGTAGAAGTTATATGACACTGTGGTGTGATCTGTCCTGGGGTAACGCATCTGTATGGGTAACCGTCATGTTTCTGCTGTTAATGCAGTACACTACCTGGCTTTCAGGTTTTACCTTGGAGTATGCAGATATGTATGCACCTAATCTAGCTCTTAATGAGGATACAGGGTGGATACCTCCAGACATTTGATATGTACAGCTAGACAGTGGTGCCGTTTCAAAAATATGCCTGATCGATTAAATTAACATATCTTTAAATGGGAGAAAATGCTTGCCACTAATCATTAGAATTGGAATTCAGGCTCTTCGGCCAAATCGGTCGACTTAAACAGGCAGCATATATCTAACATCACCACTTGCTCTAATACGGAAAAAGGGCGGTCGGGTAGCCTAGTGGTTAAAGCGTTCGCTCGTCACGCCAAAGACCCGGGTTCGATTCCCGACATGGGTAATATGTGTGAAGCCCGTTTCTTGTGTCCCCACCGACCAGTGAAGATCCGGGGTAGAATAGCAACCTTTTTTTATTAATATATATATACAGTTGTTTTGTCTAGGTACCCCTCTGAGACAGAGTATACTGACTCCGAGCCAACAGGCAGGGAAACAAAAATGCCATTTTAAAAAGTCTTTCGGTATTACACGGACTGGGGTCGAACCACCGACATTCCGCTCTCTAGGCAGACCCTCTATCCACTAGAACATGGATACGGCGCCAATAATCACCAATAATTTGCAAGTTCCGATCGTCTCAATATATGACTCTAATAAAGAAATAAGTAGTAATAGTACTAATATACTAATCGTATATATCGTAATATGTTTACTTACTTCCAATACTCTTTGCTGTGCATCGTCCATCTTTGTTACACTGTTCGCAAACATTGAGACACCATTCATTGTTTTCACATAGGCCACCATTGTTATTCTTGCATTCAATACATTTATCTGTTATCTGTGCACAGGTCTTATTGACGCAGCCTGTTTCACAACTAATATTACAGTAGAAACCAGTCCAGCCATCTTTGCAGCCCAGGTGGCACTTCCCTGAATTGTGCATGCAAACAGAATTGTTGCACATTTGGCTACAGTTCCTGTCACACATACCTCCCCAGTATCGCGGTAAACATCCATCATCACAGTGCCCGTTATTACGGTTACACGCAGTGTTTTTTCGGCAGTTTGGTGAACACGTCTCATTGCATCTCTTGCCATAAAAACCATGTTTACAGTTGTCACATTCACCTGTACTTTTCTGACATTTATCATTCTGACATTTTGTGCATTCAAGGGTACACTTGTTGCCATACCATCCACTCTGGCAGTTATCACACGTGGCTTCACAGTGCTCTATTAGAGGCCCAGCATCTGCAACATTGAATGGAAAGTTCATCCATGAATACTGAAACACTGAAACATCTGTAAACCATAATTTGGTAAAGTAAATCGTTTTGTATTGAAGGCACGACTTTATATTATTGATCAAAATATTTTCATTTCTCCAAGAGAGCGGTCGTGTAGCCTAGTGGTTAAAGCGTTAGCTCGTCACGCCGAAGACCCAGGTTCGATTCCCGACATGGGTACAATGTGTGAAGCCCATTTCTGGTGTCCCCCGCCGTGATATTGCTGAAATATTGCTAAAAGCGGCGTAAAACCGAACTCACTCACTCTCTCCCTCATTTCTCCAAGCCAAATAGCAGTGTTCTGTTATCAAATTTGGGAGAGAGAAAAATATGTTTGTCAAATTGAAAACTATGAAACTGTGGATTATCTCTAAATCTAAATTGTCAATGCGAGAGAATAACTAGCCTAAATTTTCTGCTGGAACAGATTCAACTTGGCGTAAAGGGCATATAGCTGTGGATATTATATGAATGAGTAACTGAAAATCAGTGATGACACCAGGTGTTCCCGAAAAGGATAACCATGTCCTGGCCAATCTCATTACAATCAGACCTTAGTTCTCGCTACCGCTAAACAAAGATCTGAGGACATCCCAGTAGGGGTCACGTCAGAACGACCTTTCATCCGACCAATCAGAGCGTCGCTTACCAGATCATGAAATGAATGTGATTTCTAATCATGCATCCTCGAGAACTTTAACACGGGATATTCCGAACGATAGTTACGGGTTTAACGACTGAATCCATACAGTCTTGACCATCTATTAGCGATTCCAGAATGTTCTTTTGTTCAGGTTTCAAATTTCTAATCGAGAATTTGTAGCGTAGTCGCCAATTTGAAATTAGTACCGTAACGCACGAGAAAGCTGCCTTCTGATTGGTCATTCCACTGGTCGGTCAAAGTTCGTGCAAGGTCAGTTTGACGTGACCCGTGATGGGATGTCCTCAGATCTTTGTTTAGCGGGAGCGAGAACTAAGATCTGATTTTAATGAGATTGTGTCCTGCTCTACCGGTAGCACCCGCCACTCATACAATTTGCATGAAAAAAGTATATTTTGCCTGACGGAGCACAGCAGTACACCTGTCATGCGACGTCAGACTGTAAACGAGTGCACCATTACTGAGTTTTGTTGAAACTTATGAAAACTGGAGGTTAATTTTGAATTTTGAATTACGATGTGTACCCATGAAGGGGTTTTGCTGATTATAAGTTAAGAAACATGTAAAGAATATATGCGTTTTGCAACACAGGGGGGCGCAGATCTAGAGGTATAGATTAAGACACTGAGGCAAGTATCCTCCCCTTCTTACGAATCTGTTTCTTTATGCATATAAATCGGAATTTCAGTGCAGCATATTCGTTTTAAATTTGTCTCTGTTTGTTTGTTGATTCATTAGAAGTTTTAGATCTGCCTGACCCTGACTCTTACACTTTTTATAACGAATGTCTAGTTACTTGTGGGCAGTGTGTGTGTGTGTGTGTGTGTGTGTGTGTGTGTGTGTGTGTGTGTGTGTGTGTGTGTGTGTGTGTGTGCTTGTTCAGCTAAACACGAATACCCCACTCAGACACACAGACACAGTAGCCGCCCAGTCTTTGTCTTAGCCCCTTAATGCCGAGCGCCAGGCAGGGTAACAACAAGTACCATCGAGCTCCGGACCGTCCACTCTCCGCGCGGACGCTCTATCACGGAGACCACGGAGGCGCTCCTTTAACAACATATTTGACAACAGATTGATTTGACAACGCCACTGTGTATTTAGGGTGATCATACACTACTAGACAGATGTCAGTCTCTGTTTGGTTGTATGTGATACACCACTGTTCATAGAAATAATCCGGGTATATGACAAAGGCCTGTAAATGATCAAATCTGAGACAGCCAAACCAATGATTGATATTATGACAAACGACCCACGTTTCGATTCGTATGGGGTTCAATAACATGCAATCAACAAAGTCAGTGAGCCTGACCATCCTATCCCATAAATTAAACAGACAAAATACCCTCCCTCCTATTTTAAACTGTTCTGCCTTCAGCAACACATCATAATTTTAACAGTTGACACGATATACGTCTTTCCAATAAACGAGAAGGTGACGTCAATACGCGTAATTATCGACATTGTAACGTTCATGTTTTTTTTCACCAGACATAATATTTGAAATAACGTAATAACTTTCAAAATATTTTCACTTCCCCTGGGACAACCCTGGGAATTCCCTAACACGAATAAATACTGAAGCATTGCTTGAACTTTAGCCAAAATTGCAAATACAAAATACAAACTTCCACGAATATCCTACCCGTGAAGATCCGGGTTAGAAAAGGTTTTCAGCCATCCACGCTTGCCGTAAAAGGCGACTATGCTCGTCGTAAGAGGTGACTAGGGATCGGGTGGTCAGGCTCGCTGACTTGTTTGATGCATGTCATTGGTTCCAATTGCGTGGGTCGGTGCCCTTGATGTCAATCACTGGATTGTCTGGTCGATTATTTACAGACCGCCGTCATATAGATGGAATATTGCTGAGTGCGGCGTTAATCAACAACAAACAAACAAACACCAATATCCTCGCTACAATCCATCGTTGTGACCAAAACGAAGAAATGCCGTAAAAGGCGACTATGCTTGTCGTAAGAGGCGACTAACAGGATAGGGTGGTCAGGCTCGCTGACTTGGTTGATGCATGTCATCGTATCCCAATTGCGTGGATCGATGCTCATAATGTCAATCACTGGGTTGTCTGGTCCAGTCTCGATTATTTACAGACCGTTGTCATATAGCTGAAATATTGCTGAGTGCGGCGTGAAACAACAAACAAACAAAAACAAAAACACACAAAAACGCACTGTCGCCGTGACTGGCGTTAATCAACAACAAACAAACAGAGACCAATATCCTCGCTACAATCCATCGTTGTGAACAAAACGAAGAAATGCGCACCCAAACTATCGACTCGATCTGCACCTCGACAGACAGTGACAGTGTACAGCAACCAATTAATGTAACTAGCTACTTGACACATCTTTATTATCACCTTTCAGTGAGCGGTAGATCCATGATCACCAACACTCGTTATCACCACCTTGATGTCTCGTGTCGTCGTTCTGACGTCCGGTACTTGATGTAAGTGTATTACAACGCACTGTGACCCGTGAAGATCCGGGTTATAATTAATAGGTCTTCAACAACCCATGCTTGCGGTAAAAGGCGACTATGCTTGTCGTAAGAGGCGACTTACGGGATAGGGTGGTCAGGCTCGCTGACTTGGTTGACGCATGTCATCGTATCCCAATTGCGTGGATCGATGCTAATGATGTCAATCACTGGATTGTCTGGTCCAGTCTCGATTATTTACAGACCGCTGTCATATAGGTGAAATATTGCTGAGTGCGGTGTTAAACAACAAACAAATCAAAACAAAAACACACAAAAACGCAGTGTCGCCGTGACTGACATACTTAAGTAGCACTTAACATACCTTTCATCTAATATGAATGAGTTTATTCCGTGAAGGGGCCACCGGCCCATTATACAAGGTACATTTGATTGATCTGTTCAGAGCGCTGACTATTACAGGGGACTGATTCACAAATCGCCCGCAAGCCACGAACGTTCGTGAATCTAGCGGTCAGCACTCATCGGAGTGCTGAGAAGGATGCACAAAAGGTTATTGAGGCCGATCATCACCCATGCACACCCATGGATCGGGTCCCAACACATGTTACACACACTGGCAACAATCAGTCTCACATTGTTACAATGGCATATTACTACATAACAGGCACATCTTTAAGAAGAGTGTTCCTTTTCTTGAGAGCGAGAAATATATACTTTGCCATGCTTCTTATTACATAGAGGTTGCAGCTATATACTTGTGTTAGTTTATCAAGAGTTGGACATATGTAATATTACTTGGAATGATATAATTTTCAGCTAATGATATAATTTGAATATATTTGTTATAACCAACCTGAACAATTGTTTCTGCAGTGCAGTTTGAGCATACGGAAGTTTCATATCGCTTCTCCTCTTGAGGAACTATTTTTTTCCGTCAAACAACTTGTTGTTTTGTAATTGTCAGTATCAATCTCATTAAAATCAGACCTTAGTTCTCGCTACCGCTAAACAAAGATCAGAGGACATCCCATTACGGGTCACGTCAGACCGACCTTGCGCGAACTTTGACCGACCAATGGAATGGCCAATTAGAAGGCAGCTTTCTCGTGCTTTACGGCACTAATTTCAAATTGGCGACTACGCTTCGAAACATATTTTGACAAATTCTCGATTACAAATTTGAAACCTGCACGAAAGAACATTCTGGAATGGCTAATAGATGGTCTAGATTGTATGGATTCAGTCGTTAAACCCGTAACTATCGTTCGGAATATCCCGTGTTAATGTTTTCGAGGTTGTATTATTAGAAATCACTTTCATGATCTGGTAAGTGACGCTCTGATTGGTCGGATGAAAGGTCGTTCTGACGTGACCCCTACTGGGATGTCTTCAGATCTTTGTTTAGCGGTAGCGAGAACTAAGGTCTGATTGTAATGAGATTGTTGTCATTTAAACATTAAGTCACACGAACGACATGAAAATGTGGCTACATCATTCGGGCATAAAATAGTAATACAAAAAGAGAATGTCGATTATCATCACTCTACGTAAGTTCATACTCAAATGAACTCAGACAAAGTAGAAGTCAAGTCTGAAGTAGAACGTGTTCTGTCCTTTAGCAATGCAGTATACAATGTTTTGTTGGGATCAGTTCACGCTCTGTGTTCTGCCCTTTAGCAATGCAATATACAATGTTTTGTTGGGATCAGTTCACGCTCTGTGTTCTGCCCTTTAGCAATGCAATATACAATGTTTTGTTGGGATCAGTTCACGCCCTGTGTTCAAGTTGGCTTTTACTTGAAGATCAAAATTGTAAATCCTCAAAACCCTACTGTATGAATTAGTGTGTGAGTTAATATTTAACGTCACATCGGTAGTATTTCATCATATCATGACGAGAAGTTATTTAAGGATTGACTGTGTATTTTTTCCCTTCATTGAGGTATGAATCGAAAAACCGATGAATCCGCGAATGAATCCAAACTGTATGAATCCGCGTAGGTTTCAAAGGGTAGTTTGTACAATGAATATGCATGAATAATGACCTGTGCATGACGATACACGTGAGCAGAAGAGGAATTCTCTCGACTGGAATATTAGGACATTCACCGACATTCCGCATTAATAAAAGTAGTGCGCCTCGGTGGGCATGGCTTAATTTTTTACATTCATTGTAATTCAGCCAATCAGAATGCAGGCATTTCAGTGAACTCAACGAATATTTAATTACATATGAATGATACATATATTTATACTTCATACAAAACTGTCAACGATGGACAATATAATAACTAGAATATCACAGATTAGATTTAAAACTAGTTGAGGGACATCTAAAAGCAGAGAGAATGAGTTAACAAGGGCTAGACATCGTCGGTAACTCAAGGGAGATCACCATACTAGGGACCATGGTAGGGTCCTTCAGTCACTGGCGATATTTTACAAGTTAAGCCTTATATTAAAATGACGAAAATGCAACGTTGAACAGCCTGACATGCATAAAATACTTCGACAGCGTTCAGGTTCAATACTTTTACGCTATTTCCATCCCCCTCAAGTGTCCTACAATACGAAGCACATATTGCATTATGCTATGTTGCACACAATTATATGTTTTATAATTTCTCAACAACTGTTTTGTAGTCCACGTTCGAGGTGAGGTGAGATGAAATTGGGTTTAACGTCGCGTCCAAGATTATTGCACTTATATAGCGACGTGCATGCACGTGTGTGTGGCTGCTTGTACTAGTGCGGTACTACTAAATCTAGATACCGATTTATAGTGCTAGCCCATTGAGATACCATGGCGCAGTTAACATGAATACCCCACTCAGACACAGAATGCTGACTCCGATCTGACCAGTCCTTGTTTTAGCCCCTTAATGTCGAGCGCCAGACATGATAACAACAAGTACCATCTTTTAACGTCTTTTGGTATGACGCGGCTGGGGATCGAACCCCGGACCTTCCGCTCTCCGGGCGGACGCTCTACCACTAGACCACGGAGGCGGTCAGTCCACGTTCGAAGTATTCCATGACGGTTGTAATAGTATTTCACAGGTAGCCACAGACGATTAATCGAAACAAGGAAGTAGTTAGTGGGGGGTGAATATCAAACCCAGCGTTCAGGTTCAAGCATGTGTACGACTATACTCACGACTTCCTCCTCGAATAACGGTTAATTATATGATACTAGCATTATTTTCATTAAGTGCTTATTGTCTCGGTTCGAATTCACTGTCGTGTGCACATTGTCGATACCTACATACCTACGTTATTGATCATACTCATTCATAGATAACTAAATGTTGTTCGGTTCAATACTAAAAATAGTATAACTGATCAATGAACTGCTTCACACTTAAACCCATGTCTCGCTAAGCATTACCACACAAAGGTAACTATGGTATACTGAGAACCAGGATCTTACATACTTACCATCAGAACTTGTAACGCTAAGGAGCAACAGTAACTGGAGGAATAATCTGTCCATTGCCACCATTGACTGGTCTGAGTTAGCTCCACGATATGACGTCAGTCCAGGAAATACCACAGTATAGATGTCACGTGGCTGATAGCATGTATATTATGTAAGGTACATGTAATATCATTTGCGTGGGAGGCATAATAATGTATTTGCATACTTGGGAAACATCACCATGAGCCTATTTTGACAACAGAGGACTTGTAGGTGTTTCAAATCTTAACACGATTGAACATGTTTGCGGTCTGTTGGTTTTAAAGGTGAGGTGAAATGGAGTTTAACGTCGCGTCCAAGATTATTGCACTTATATAGCGACGTACATGTACGTGTGTGTGTTTGTGTGGCTGCTTGTACTAGTCCGAACTCATGCCGATTTATAGTGCTAGCCCACTGAGATACCATGCCGTAGTTTAACATGAATACCCTACTCAGACACAGTATACTGACTCCGAGCCGACCAGTCCTTGTTTTAGCCCCTTAATGTCGAGCGCCAGACAGGGTAACAACAAGTTCCATCTTTTAACGTCTTTTGGTAAGACGCGGCCGGGGATCGAACCCCAGACCTTCCGCTCTCCGGGTGGACGCTCTACCACTAGACCACGGAGGCGGTCTGGTTTTAGAGGAAGGTCCTGTTTATCACGTAATAATTGCATAATAATTGTCTTAATAATGGTAGTTTTCTTATCTTGGTTGTACGGTGGCCCATAAGGGATATGGAATCTGTTTTTCAATATTTTGATATTTCACTTACTTTTATCGTAACCTTTCACAAATTAACACAATTTGCCTTAACAGTAAGTGAAATATCAAAATATTGAAAAACAGACTCCATGTCCCTTATGGGCCACCGTATGGCTGGTATCGCATTACCATAATGCCCGACAGGAAGCAACATTGACCCTTAACGCTTTGCATCTTAGCTGTCATCGGGTTCAAGGTTTAAAACTCCTTTAATACGCCCTTTAATACTTCGTATATCCACTGGGAGCACGGGTGGCCCAGTCGTCTAAGTCGCCGCAATTCGCTGTGCAGAGTTGCGTCCCTTGGGCATGATAGAAACCTATGATTATAGGTTCGAATCCCGGTTCGCGCCGATTATGTTTCTAGGTTTGTCAGCACCATACCCGTGCTCGTGTGTTTCACCGAAGTGGTAAACGTCTGAGACCTGCATCACTTCGTGATTTCCTCCCACATTAAGCAGACACACCGTGATATAACTGGAATATTGTCAAAAGCGGCGTTAAACCAAACTCACTCACTCACTGATATATCCACGATTTTCCCGCAATCTAAATTTATTTTTTTCCAACTTTTATTTTGCTCAAGACAGAGTGGGAAAATACACTTAGAAAAGAAACAAAGCACCGCTTACTATATATGTTCATATGAACATGTTTAAAATTATGTCAATTATTTCTCACGAAATACATTCATTTTGTTTGGAAGTAAAATAATCATATTCATTACAAACACCAAACTAGATTGTCCAGTGACATGTTTTGTCACTGTTCCATGGCAATAGTTACTTCATTACCCTTTCAATGCTCCCTCTGCTTCTTTGCATCAAAGAACCGTGAAGATTCGGGGTGGAATAGATCTTCAGCAACCCATGCTTGCCTTCAAAAGGCGACTACGCTTACCGTAAAAGGCGACTATGCTTGTCGTAAGAGGCGACTTACGGGATAGGGTGGTCAGGCTCGCTGACTTGGTTGATGCGTGTCATCGATCTCAATTGCGTGGATCGATGTTCATGATGTTAATCACTGGATTGTCTGGTCCAGACTCGATTATTTACAGACCGCCGTCATATAGCTGTAATATTGCTGAGTGCGGCACTAACTTTGCATCAAATGATGTGATTCGGTGCGTGTGACAATCTGTCTGAACACACAGTGTTCATGTACCAACGTTTCAGCAAGAATGACATCAATGGACCGTAAAATTTAGCACGTAAATATTTCCAAAAGATACATGACACGTCGGGATATGAAATATGAAAAAAAGGGTTGTGTTTAACCTTTCTTCGGGTGTATATAATCACCATTCATGGAACGAGATTTATTATGTATTCATATTTTACGCATAAGCATATGCTGCTGCCCTGATGTGAAAAAATGTCTCAGCACTTTGTTCGCTTTGTGAAGAGGGTTCCATATGTTGGCATAATGAAAACCACTGGCGTGAGTGAGTCAATGGTGCTTTATGCAGCATGTTGGCATTATGGAAACCACTGGCGTGGGTGAGGCAATGGTGCTTTATGCAGCATGTTAGCATTATGGAAACCACTGGCGTGGGTGAGTCAATGGTGCTTTATGCAGCATGTTGGCATTATGGAAACCACTGGCGTGGGTGAATCAATGGTGCTTTATGCAGCATGTTGGCATTATGGAAACCACTGGCGTGGGTGAGTCAATGGTGCTTTATGCAGCATGTTGGCATTATGGAAACCACTGGCGTGGGTGAGTCAATGGTACTTTATGCAGCATGTTGGCATTATGGAAACCACTGGCGTGGGTGAGTCAATGGTGCTTTATGCAGCATGTTGGCATTATGGAAACCACTGGCGTGGGTGAGTCAGTGGTACTTTATGCAGCATGTTGGCATTATGGAAACCACTGGCGTGGGTGAGTCAATGGTGCTTTATGCAGCATGTTGGCATTATGGAAACCACTGGCGTGGGTGAGTCAATGGTACTTTAGGCAGCATGTTGGCATTATGGAAACCACTGGTGTGGGTGAGTCAATGGTGCTTTATGCAGCATGTTGGCATGTGAATCAATGGTGCTTTATGCAGCATGTTG
Source organism: Haliotis cracherodii (assembly GCF_022045235.1). Taxonomy (NCBI): domain Eukaryota; kingdom Metazoa; phylum Mollusca; class Gastropoda; order Lepetellida; family Haliotidae; genus Haliotis; species Haliotis cracherodii. The sequence goes on along the minus strand of NW_027266341.1, from coordinate 49,783,346 downwards.
GCATTATGGAAACCACTGGCGTGGGTGAGTCAATGGTGCTTTATGCAGCATGTTGGCATTATGGAAACCACTGGCGTGGGTGAATCAATGGTGCTTTATGCAGCATGTTGGCATTATGGAAACCACTGGCGTGGGTGAGTCAATGGTGCTTTATGCAGCATGTTGGCATTATGGAAACCACTGGCGTGGGTGAGGCAATGGTGCTTTATGCAGCATGTTGGCATTATGGAAACTACTGGCGTGGGTGAGTCAATGGTGCTTTATGCAGCATGTTGGCATTATGGAAACCACTGGCGTGGGTGAGTCAATGGTGCTTTATGCAGCATGTTGGCATTATGGAAACCACTGGCGTGGGTGAGGCAATGGTGCTTTATGCAGCATGTTGGCATTATGGAAACCACTGGCGTGGGTGAGTCAATGGTGCTTTATGCAGCATGTTGGCATTATGGAAACCACTGGCGTGGGTGAGTCAATGGTGCTTTATGCAGCATGTTGGCATTATGGAAACCACTGGCGTGGGTGAATCAATGGTGCTTTATGCAGCATGTTGGCATTATGGAAACCACTGGCGTGGGTGAGTCAATGGTGCTTTATGCAGCATGTTGGCATTATGGAAACCACTGGCGTGGGTGAGTCAATGGTGCTTTATGCAGCATGTTGGCATTATGGAAACCACTGGTGTGGGTGAGTCAATGGTGCTTTATGCAGCATGTTGGCATTATGGAAACCACTGGTGTGGGTGAGTCAATGGTGCTTTATGCAGCATGTTGGCATTATGGAAACCACTGGCGTGGGTGAGTCAATGGTGCTTTATGCAGCATGTTGGCATTATGGAAACCACTGGTGTGGGTGAGTCAATGGTGCTTTATGCAGCATGTTGGCATTATGGAAACCACTGGCGTGGGTGAATCAATGGTGCTTTATGCAGCATGTTGGCATTATGGAAACCACTGGCGTGGGTGAGTCAATGGTGCTTTATGCAGCATGTTGGCATTATGGAAACCACTGGCGTGGGTGAGGCAATGGTGCTTTATGCAGCATGTTGGCATTATGGAAACCACTGGCGTGGGTGAGTCAATGGTGCTTTATGCAGCATGTTGGCATTATGGAAACCACTGGCGTGGGTGAGTCAATGGTGCTTTATGCAGCATGTTGGCATTATGGAAACCACTGGCGTGGGTGAGTCAATGGTGCTTTATGCAGCATGTTGGCATTATGGAAACCACTGGCGTGGGTGAGTCAATGGTGCTTTATGCAGCATGTTGGCATTATGGAAACCACTGGCGTGGGTGAGGCAATGGTACTTTATGCAGCATGTTGGCATTATGGAAACCACTGGCGTGGGTGAGTCAATGGTGCTTTATGCAGCATGTTGGCATTATGGAAACCACTGGCGTGGGTGAGTCAATGGTACTTTATGCAGCATGTTGGCATTATGGAAACCACTGGCGTGGGTGAGGCAATGGTGCTTTATGCAGCATGTTGGCATTATGGAAACCACTGGCGTGGGTGAATCAATGGTGCTTTATGCAGCATGTTGGCATTATGGAAACCACTGGCGTGGGTGAATCAGTGGTGTTTTACGCAGCAGTCAGCACTAGCTAAGTTACATCCCAGTTTAGACCAGGAAAACAGGTGGTTGACAGCATGAGCATCGCTCCATTCCATCAGGGCAGACTGAAAAGTTCCAGACAGGGCTTCATTCCGCTCAGCGGTACCGTCCATCATAAAGTTAGTATAGTCAGAACTCTAAGGTCGCTTTTATAAAAGGGTGACTTTGTTACATTTTGTAACTACCTCTAACCTTAAACCAGGGATACAGGGGTCCTGTCCCGAATCCACTCAAGCTTCCCCAGGAAAAAGCCCACAAATGAGAGATTGTTAACAAAAATGGACTATGACTAGCTTTATTGACCTAACATAATTTGAATGAAATACAACACATCGACTTTGGACTTTATGGACTTTAAAGTGATACATTAGCGGATATAACCACACCGTAAATCTGCCACAGACCCTTAAATCAAAGACTTGACTTCCCTCTTCAACAGAGGGGCCATCCAATGGAATGGGCGCACATCGAACTTTGCTGGCGTCTGGCACATACTGTCCTCAAGTCTGTCAGGTGAACTTACCAGGTATTGAGACCCCCTGCGTGCCGACTGTTTGAAGAGAAGACGTCAGTGTGGACATGATTATCTGGATATTGTTTCCCGAGGTAGTGGCGAGCTGATGACTAAATACCAGGGGACTAATTCTTTGGCCGACATCTTACATAAAAAAAACAGACTGCCTTGATTCGCCCATTTAAGATCTTCCCATGTAGATGTGTGACGTTACATTTGTTCAGTTTAACGACCGCCTCCGTGGTTTAGTGGTAGAGCGTCCGCACGGAGAGCGGAAGGTCTGGGGTTCGATCCCCGGCCGCTTGATACCAAAAGACGTTAAAAGATGGTACTTGTTGTTACCCTGTCTGACATTCTGCATTAAGGGGCCAAAACAAGGACTGGTCTGCTCGGAGTCAGCATACTGTAATCTTCGGCATGGTATCTCAGTGATGAGCCAGCGCTATAAATCGGCATCAGTCCGGACTAGTAGAAGCAGCCACAAACACACACACACACGTACATGCATGTCGCTATATAAGTGCAATAATTTTGGACGCAACGTTAAACCCAATGCCACTCCACCTCACCAGGGATTTGGATTTAGTTACTGTATTGTCATCGGGTGATGGCTTGTTTTATCTGGGGTTGGTGGGCAGGAGTTGTCGTGGATGTACCGGTCTGTGTGTGTAGGCTTACTGTATAATTTTTCACGTCCCGATGTGCTTTAAATTGCATCTGAAATATATATAATATAAGGGAAAATATATGTGAACCATTACGCAACGAGTTTACAATTGTTTTAGGTATGCCTGTTTGCGCTGAGACGGAACCCGGTCGCAAAAATGGCCACGAGAGGGGCACGAGTCGCTATTCGGCTTGTCCCGGAATACCACGAGTTGGTCACGAATGCGTTGTACAGTGTCACCACTTATTTTGTTAGAGAATTAGTGACCGGACTGGTTCATTCTCTTGTGATCTAAAGGCACACTCTTACCGTGTATTCATATGGATAATAGTAGTTAGTTAGCTATTCCATGTTAAAAAACACACTTTGGCCGAGCGTCCTGACTATTGTATTCCCCGGCTGTCAGGGAGAGATTGACCTCTCCGAGGTCCGCGCATAAGTATTTAAACTTCGTCAGGATCTTGTGTCTTCACCTCCAGGCATTGATAGATCGTTTACGGGTCGGCACGCTGATGAGTGGTCACTCGATACTCAGGTTTCGTTATTACGTTATTACGGGGCACTTTTGATCTCGTACTGATTTACTTTTGGTTGTGTTGAGCTAAACTTATTAGATAGGGTTTTCATACTCTGTTTTTCCGTGGATGAGGAAACCTTCCCCTGATTGTCCAGCTTTCTGGGAAGTTTCCGTGCTCAGTCAAAGAGTCTGTAGTCTATTAGACTAGTTTGATATTCAGACATTAAGACATTAAGTTTCTTATTTTAGGGATTGGTCTCTGTGCTTATTTGGGGTGGTCGGGTAGCCTAGTGGTTAAAGCGTTAGCTCGTCGAAAAAGCCGAAAACCCGGGTTCGATCCAAGAAGGAGAACAATGTGTCCCCTGCCGTGATATTGCTGGAGTATTGCTAAAAGCGGCGTGAAACCATACCCACTCACTCACTCTGCTTATTTTCACGCTATTTAAACCAGTTAATTAATTCAGGCGTTAACTGGTTTCAGTCGACTTAATTGGTTGTCTACGCATCTTGTCAATGTCTTGTCAAAGTTTTGTTGTAGCTACTCTCAATTTATTACTGTAATACAGTTGCTTAGCTACGCCGCTGGTGTATTTGCTCTGATATATATAGTCAACGTCAACGTCATCTTTTATATAATCACCTACTGATACACTTTGATGCTCGTAGTAAAACTGTGAACCTATTTGTACGTTCTCATTATCACTTGTTTAATGACAACCAGGGCCCACTTGCACAAAGCGATCTTAGCGCAAAGACTAGTGTAAGGTTATGCTAAAGTATGGGACTTACGATCATCCTAGCGCTGAGATCGCTTTGTGCAAGTGGACCCTGATCATTAAAGCACATCTGCGTAACATAATATCTCTACTTTGAGTGTGTCTGCCAGCAACGGAATACTGCTACATGCGGCATAACACAACATTCACATATACTTATAAATTCGTCATTTATTGAATGTTTGCACGTTGTTATAACCTCACTCGGCGGAGGTTAAATTATCGATTGTGGACCGAGCCTGAAAAGACGAGCTATTAAGTCCCCTCTTACAACAAGCTTCAGTTGCTGGGGAGCAATACATACCGGAAATCCCAGCGGGAAGTGGCTGTATTAACTAGGGGATAGCTGCTTGGACACAAATATTGAAAGCTTTCAACATCACTTGGCTTATTCATCGACATTGCGTGTGGAGGTGATAGATCACTGAGAGGAGCGTATGCACACTCGATGACACCCTGTTGCTAGGCTGACGTCACATGGTATTGTTTCGCCGGAGGATCTTGTAAAAATGATTTCAACGAATTACGTCATAGGGTATTGTGACGTGATTGTAAACTTTGTGGTGCCGGGTCCCGTTCCACAAGGCAATCGTACTTTAGCACAACGGCAGTCTATGTTAGAATATGTGAGTTACGATAACCTTAGCGCTACGCTTACTTTGTGGAACGGACGCCTAAAAAATCTGAAGGTGGGTGGTTGTATGGAAATTAATACCTGTCAACTTATGACATGTTTGAAGCATTATTCTGTTCAACCCAATTGGATTATGCAGTGGATCGTGTAGGTGTCTGCCTATTCACACAGGGCAGTGAAATTTTAAAAAACGTTGGCAAGTGAAAAAATAAAATGCCAAACTCGCTCCCGTGTAATATAAATTTTATGAAACTCATAAATAGTTGTGGTCGCTTTCGCTCATCAGATACCACAACTATTCACTCGTTTCATAAAATTGGTGTTAGTCGTGTAGTACTCTATATTTCGTACACTCAGATGGATGTTAACCCAAGTTTTATTGCGAAGCAAGGTCGTAATTCTAACGGGTAAAACGACAACATGAAGCCCTGATATAGTGGCCTGTCCTGCTGTTGGCAGGTGTTTTACGACGCCAAACGGGGTCAGTGGGTGCAGTGGGTGAGAGTTGGAGATTGTTATTCGGTCACTGCTTCAACACATATTTTGTTCTCTGAAAGGAGGAACGGAACACGGAGTTTTTAAGCAATATATTTGCAATATATACATATGTATATTCAGCATACAACCTAGGGCAAAATTATATTCTTCCAGTATATTTTTTCAGAATAAATATTCTTACGCACACACGCACACACGCACATACGCACAGAAAATTAAATGTAAGTTTCCTTTTCCGGACATATTCCTGCGTCTTCCCAGCCTAGAATATCAATTGTTGCATGTCCTTAAAACGCGTGATTATTTAAACTAAACTGTCGGTCAAAAGAACGTAATACACACATGTTTGATGACTAAAAACGAAACAAACAAGAAATAGTTATTCGATATTCATGTATCTGATATGGCTATCATAGTTATGTCTTTGACCTTACGTCTGCAGTGTTTTGGCGACTGTTTTCAGCCTAGTGATGTTTTGATAACGTTTGTTATTGTTTGTCAAATTCAATTTTTAAGAGTATACTTTCTTATCCCCGGCAGTTTACTTGAAACATTATGATTAAAATAACGGTGACGGTGCCAGTGAGATGTCAGGTTTTCTCCAGCACAGAACTGTTCATGGGTTCCACGAAAATGGTAAATGTCTACGACCTGTGTCATTTTGGGCCCAAAACATGCGATACATACATTTAAGACGGCTCACCCCAACTCACTCACTCATTCACCCATTTTAAACAAAACGAATATAAGTAATTGCAAATCTTTATTGAGATCATTTGATAACTATCTTTCAAATATGCGTTTCATTCCAGAGAGTTGCGTCTCTTAGGCACGCTAGGATCCTATAACCATTGGTTCGAATACCAGTTCCGATCCTTCGTTTGTCAACAATATTCCATATTCACGGTAAACGTATATGATCTGCTTCACCTCGGGCGTTCCTCCCACATCAAGCTGGCCCAGCGTAAAAAACAATAGCTGACATAATAACACCAGGGACCCGTTCCACAAAGCGATCTTAGCGCTACGACTGTCGTAAGCCTATGTTAAAGTATTGGAGTTACGATCATCTTACTGCTAAGATCGCTCTGTGGAACAGGGCCCAGAAATGGGCTTCACACATTGTACCTATGTTTGGAATCGAACCCGATCTTCGGCGTGACGAACGAACACTTTAACCACAAGACTACCCCACCGCCCCCATATCATTCGGAGCAGATATTAAAGTGCACGTCCGATACCAACATCCAATTGTGGTATCGAATGGGCCGAGTGATGAATTCTTCTTTTACGCGGACTCTCTCCATTTGATTCCCTCATTTTTTTTAAAAGTGATAAATCTGAAATAAAAGGTTGGAGGAATGTAACGTTGTACATGAAACCAGACAAAGACTTATCAAGCAATACATCTCGAATGCTTCGAATGTTAAGAGTCAGGACGAGCTTGCTATTGAATTAAGGTAACCTTGTCTATACCACGTGGGTATCCTCAGGGTTGTATGCTGTCTAGGTGTTCGTGACGCTAGATTATCGGCTTCAGTCTAATAATTTGATTCTCTTCGTTAACGTATGCAAGCCTGTATCACTTCGCCCCCTAATAATAATAATAATAATAATAATAATAATAATAATAATAATAATAATAATAATTAAAGCTGCAGGCAGCAATGGCGGGCTCCAAGTAACATTGTGCACAAACGTCCATGTTCGAATCATCAAAGGGTTTCCTTGTACCACATTCGTCAAATGTAGGCACCAATTGCAGGGTATAGCCGCTTCGAAATTGTCGTGTCCAGAAGTCTGTTCTTAATCCATTTCCGACCTCGGCTATTAGAGTTTGTTGTGTTGTGTGTGGAGACAATTCTCCGAAAGTTAGGAAGTATTTCATGCTGTGGATTCAGAGGAGTATGCATTTGAAGACAGGTACCCCAAAGACACTGTGAGAACTAGGCTTATGGGGTTTGATGTGTTATGCATGGAAACAATTCTCAGAAAGTTTGAAAGCATTTCATGCAGTGGGTTGAGAGGATTTGAAGACATATACCACAAGAAAAACTGTGAAAACCTTGAATCCCATATGGCTGCCAAACCACAGGACCAATGACCAAAGTCAAAGAACAAAAGATGTCAAGCACCAAAGGCAGCAGATACATGTAGAGTTTTAAAGTAATTGGACCAGTGGTTGCGGAGCAATAGAGCAAACTATACCTTAAAAATTACTTGGTTTTTTTCAGTTATCTGCTCTTGGTCATTGGGCCCACGGCCTAGGAATTTGTGTGGTATCTAGTACTTAACTATCTGCAAACGCATTCAAAATTTGAACACAATCGAGCCAGTGTTTTTTCTGCTAGCTCTTGAACAAAAAAACGGCGGAATAATAAATAATAATAATAAAGATACATGCAGCAATGTCGGGCTCCGAGTGACACGCACGCACAAACGTACGGAAAAACGAAAGCACGACCTTGGCATTTAAATGGTATCTGGAACTCAACTGTCTGCATACGCATGCAGAATTTAAACATAATCGAGGAACTGAGTGAACGATAAATGGTGCTTTCACAATGGTGTGGCTGTATAGGACACAAAAACGAAAATTTTAATACCACTTAGCGAATGAGCTCAAACGCAGCCAAAGGCGTGAAACCCAGCCCCGCTCAGGACGGTCGCGCCGACTCGGCTTGGGTTGAGACGGGATCGCATCGGTTGAGTCACATCGGCATTATTACAGCTATAAGGCGGGAAACCCAGACTAAATATCTTGCAAATTACTTTAAAATATTATGACACATGAAAAAAATTGTATTTATTGATGAATGTGTTCATAATTACTTGTATATGACTAAACTATGGTCTTTATTTTCAATCTGGTAGTTCACTGGTCCGTTTTGACAAACAGTTAGAATTATGGTCCGTTTTGTTGCTAGCCGGTTTGGCTCTAAATTCTCAAAAGGGAGGTAACTCTCTTCACCCCATACCTCATTTTCGACCGACATTTTCAGCAGGTGAGGACAGGTCTATTTGTGCATGATTGAAACTGACATAATACGGCAAATAAGTATTATGCCATCATTGTTTTCCTGTAAATATGTTAACAAACGGATATTTGATGTTCATGTTGACTACATGTAGCCATAATGTACGAGACATGTGGGTTTTTTTTAAATTTCATCGTAGCCTTGGGTCATGTCGCGGCTCTCTGCTAATAGTAACGTGAAGCGTGCAATTCTCGGTTATCGCAGTACGTGTCATGTAAGTTGAACGGAATAAACCGCGCTCACTAACCCTTATGGTTATTCGTGTTCTCTATAGTTCATGCAATTTTGTAATTCATTTTATCAAACGTTTCATATAGAAGTTCATTATTTACTTTTTTCGCGCGACCTCGTGCTGGACTTGTATGGATGCTCGAATAGGACCCAAAACAGGACACAGTGCCACCAACCACAAAGTAGGATGATGCCAGACTTCAGTGATTTATTCAGACAAGTATCTGTTACAATAAATAGGTATTCAATGCTTATTTCCCAAAATTTAAAAAAAAATTACAATCAAGATATTTTCATGTATTTCAATGTGTGATTGAACAAATTGTGTGTGTGTGTGGGGGGGGGGGGGGGGGGGGGGGCTTGGGCGGATACAGCTTTTTTGAAAAGGGGGGTGCACAATTAAGATCTATTTATTGTCTTTGGTGGTGATTTATACATAAATAAAGATTTTTTTCGGGATGCACCCCCCCCCCACCCCCACCCCAACCCCAACACACACACACACTCAAACACTGTATCCGCCCGTGGAAACTTTGAGCTAAAAGAAAAATACCGAAGACCCAGGTTCAATTCCCAACATGGGTTCAATGTGTGAAGCCCATTTCTGGTGTCCCCCGCCATGATATTGCTGGAATATTGCTAAATCGGCGTAAAACCATACTCGCCCACTTTTGTCCGTTGATGGAGGCTGGGATTTTGTATTGAACATTAGATATTTTTGCAGCCACAGCTTATTTCATTTGTAACACTGAGATTGATTTTTTTGTTAAACAAAAGTACATTTGATTAGATATTTTTTACAGACACAGCTTTATTAATTTAAAACTTTAAGCTTGTATATTTTTTAAAGAGAAATACATTGCAACAAAAGATATTTTAGAATCAAGATAATTTCATTTATTTCAATGTGTGATTGAACAAATTGGGGGTGGGGGTGGGGGTGGGGGGTTAGTGTTTTGAAGAAAGAGATATTTTACAGCCACACCTTTATTTATTTCAAACTTTGAGCTTGATTTATTTGTAAAAGAAAAATACATTGCAACAATGACAATTATCTTTTGAAGTATTGAATTTGTATTGAAGATAAGACATTTTTATGACATGTGAAGATCCAGGGTAGAATAGGTCTTCAGCAACCCATACTTGCGTTAAAAGGTGACTAACAGGATTGGGTGATCATGCTCTCCGACTTTATTGATGCATGTAGCCGTATCCCAATTGCTGGGATCGATGCCCAGGATGTCAATCACTGGATTTTCTGGTCCAGACTTGATTATTTACAGACCGCCGTCATATAACTGGAATATTGCTGAGTGCGGCGTTAAGGAACAAACAGATATTTTTACAGCTTTATTTATTTTAGACTTTGAGCTTGATTTTCTTCAGAAAAAGCATTGGCTGTTTTTGCAAATTTCAGTATCGATGGCTACAGTTGAATTCAATTCTCATTTTGTAATACATAAAAACAGAAATGATAATGAAATCATGGTATTCACCTTTAAGCTGAGTTAAACAACAAACAACATTTCAAGCTACAAACAAAACATGCTAATATGTGGTTAAGAATAATAATCAAGACAGATTATTGGAGATACATTGGACTTATCAGCCCTTGTATATCCTGGAACCTAAACAACCACTGTATTATTTAACACTGGATTTCGACTCCGTTCTGTGACCGATCATTGGATTGTCTGGTCCATTATCGATTATTTGGATACTATCACAGGGCTGAAATACTGATGAATCTGGCGTTAAACAACAATGGTTTGTTAAATACATGTATTCTTCACATTTAAGATCCATGCTTGCTGTAAGAGGCGACTAACAGGATCAGGTGGTCAGGCCGGCTGACTTGGTTGAAACATGTCATCGATGCTCATTATGTCAATCGCTGGATTGTCTGGTCCAGACTCGATTATTTACAGACCTCCGTCATATATCTTGAATAGGGGGCATGGGTGGCCCAGTTGCCTAAGTCGCCTGGATTTGCTGTTCAGAACTGTGTCCCTTGGGTACGTCAGAAACCTATGATTGTGGGTTCGAATCCCGGTTCGCTGCGATTACGTTTGTAGGTTTGTCAGCACCATACCCGTGCTCGTGGGTTTCACAGAAGTGGTTAATGTCTGAGACCTGCATCACTTCTTTCCTCCCACATTAAGCTGACACGCCGCGATATATTTGGAATATTGTAAAAAGCGGTGTTAAACCCAACTCACTCACTATAGCTGGAATATTGTTGGGTGCGGAGTTAAACCACCAACCAACCGTTTTGTGACCGATCATTGGATTGTCCAAAACATTATCAATTATTTACAGACTGCTATCACAGAGCTGAAATACTGTTGAATCTGGCGTTAAACTACAATCAAAACCTTACAGGCTGAATCTTCAAGTTGGAAATTTGACCTATTGTGCAAGAATTTTACAGTTATAGTAAAGAGTGAAGAAAAGTGTGTTGTCAGTTTTTGCATTTTGAAGTTGAAGATCAATGAAGAATCATGCGTGATATTTGCAATTGATTAAAGTGTGAAGAAAACAAGGTGTTGTGTCAATTTCTAGATTTTGAAGTACCAGGATGTTTAAACTTTAGTAATTGGTTTCAAAACCAACATGGTAATTTCTTAAACAATATTAGGTAACAGAGATTAACATTTAGTCACAGAAATGAACTTATGTTATTTAAAAATATATATCTACAAAAAAAGTAAAATATGATTTCACAGTTATAGTAAAGAGTGAAGAAAAGTGTGTTGTCAGTTTTTGCATTTTGAAGTTGAAGATCAATGAAGAATCATGCGGGATATTTGCAATTTATTAAAGTGTGAAGAAAACAAGGTGTTGTGTCAATTTCTCAATTCTTCGATGTATAAACTTTAGTAAATGGTTACAAAACCAACATTGTAATTTCTAAAACAATATTAGGTAACAGAGATTAACATTTAGTCACAGAAATGAACTTATGTTATTCAAAAATATGTCTACAAAGTTAGTAAACTATGATTTCACAGTTATAGTAAAGAGTGAAGAAAAGTGTGTGTTGTCAGTTTTTGCATTTGAAGTTGTTGAAGATCAATGAAGAATTATGCATGATATTTGCAATTTATTAAAAAGTGAAGAAAACAAGGTGTTGTGTCAATTTCTTGATTCTTCGATGTTTAAACTTTAGATATTGGTTTCAAAACCAACATTGTAATTTCTTAAACAATACTAGATAGATAGATTAACATTTACTCTCAGAAATAAACTTATCTTACTTAAAAATATATATCTACAAAATAAGTAAAATATGATTTCACAGTTATGGTAAAGAGTGAAGAAAAGTGTTGTCAGTTTTTGCATTTTGAAGTTGTAGAAGATCAATGAAGAATCATGTGGGATATTTGCAATTGATTAAAGTGTGAAGAAAACAAGGTGTTGTGTCAATTTCTCAATTCTTCGATGTTTAAACTTTAGTAAATGGTTACAAAACCAACATTGTAATTTCTAAAACAATATTAGGTAACAGAGATTAACATTTAGTCACAGAAATGAACTTATGTTATTTTAAAATATATATCTACAAAATAAGTAAAATATGATTTCACAGTTATAGTAAAGAGAGAAGAAAAGTGTGTGTTGTCAGTTTTTGCATTTGAAGTTGTTGAAGATCAATGAAGAATTATGCGTGATATTTGCAATTTATTAAAAAGTGAAGAAAACAAGGTGTTGTGTCAATTTCTTGATTCTTCGATGTTTTAAACTTTAGTAAATGGTTTCAAAACCAACATTGTAATTTCTAAAACAATATTAGGTAACAGAGATTAACATTTAGTCACAGAAATGAACTTATGTTATTCAAAAATATGTCTACAAAGTTAGTAAACTATGATTTCACAGTTATAGTAAAGAGAGAAGAAAAGTGTGTGTTGTCAGTTTTTGCATTTGAAGTTGTTGAAGATCAATGAAGAATCATGCGTGATATTTGCAATTTATTAAAAAGTGAAGAAAACAAGGTGTTGTGTCAATTTCTTGATTCTTCGATGTTAAAAACTTTAGATATTGGTTTCAAAACCAACATTGTAATTTCTTAAACAATACTATATAGATAGATTAACATTTACTCTCAGAAATAAACTTATCTTACTTAAAAATATATATCTACAAAATAAGTAAAATATGATTTCACAGTTATGGTAAAGAGTGAAGAAAAGTGTGTGTTGTCAGTTTTTGCATTTGAAGTTGTAGAAGATCAATGAAGAATCATGTGTGATATTTGCAATTTATTAAAGTGTGAAGAAAACAAGGTGTTGTGTCAATTTCTCAGTTCTTCGATGTTTAAACTTTAGTAAATGGTTACAAAACCAACATTGTAATTTCTAAAACGATATTAGGTAAAAGAGATTTAACATTTAGTCACAGAAATGAACTTATGTTATTTAAAAATATATATCTACAATATAAGTAAAATATGATTTCACAGTTATGGTGAAGAAAAGTGTTGTCAGTTTTTGCATTTTGAAGTTGTAGAAGATCAATGAAGAATCATGTGGGATATTTGCAATTGATTAAAGTGTGAAGAAAACAAGGTGTTGTGTCAATTTCTCGATTCTTCGATGGTTTCAAAACCAACATTGTAATTTCTAAAACAATATTAGGTAACAGAGATTAACATTTAGTCTCAGAAATAAACTTATCTTATTAAAAAATATATATCTACAAATATAAGTAAAATATGATTTCACAGTTATGGTAAAGAGTGAAGAAAAGTGTGTGTTGTCAGTTTTTGCATTTTGAAATTGTAGAAGATCAATGAAGAATCATGCGTGATATTTGCAATTGATTAAAGTGTGAAGAAAACAAGGTGCTGTGTCAATTTCTCAATTCTTAGATGTTTTAAACTTTAGTAAATGGTTACAAAACCAACATTGTAATTTCTAAAACAATATTAGGTAACAGATTAACATTTAGTCACAGAAATGAACTTATCTTACTTAAAAATATATATCTACAAAATAAGTAAACTATGATTTCACAGTTATAGTAAAGAGTGAAGGAAAGTGTTGTCAGTTTTTGCATTTTGAAGTTGTTGAAGATCAATGAAGAATCATGCGTGATATTTGCAATTGATTAAAGTGTGAAGAAAAAAGGTGTTGTGTCAATTTCTAGATTTTGAAGTGACAGGATGTATTATCCTTGAGTAAATGGTTTCAAAACCAACATGGTAATTTCTGAAACAATATTAGATAAGATAGATTAACATTTAGTCTCGGAAATAAACTGATGTTATTTAGAATTGTATATCTACAAACTTAAAATATGATTTCACAGTTATGGTTGGTTGGTTGGTTTGTTTGTTTAACGCCGCACTCAGCAATATTCCAGCTACATGATGGCGGTCTGTAAATAATCTAGTCTGGACCAGACAATCCAGTGATTGACATCATGAGCATCGATCCACGCAATTGGGATCGATGACATGCATCAACCAAGTCAGCGAGCCTGACCACCCGATCACAGTTATGGTAAAGAGTGAGAAAGTGTTATCAGTTTTTGCATTTTGAAGTTGTTGAAGATCAATGAAGAATTCTGCAGGATATTTGCAATTGATAAAGTGTGAAGAAAACAAGGTGTTGTGTCAATTTCTCAATTCTTCGATGTTTAAACTTTAGTAAATGGTTTCAAAACCAAGGTGTTGTGTCAATTTCTCAATTCTTCGATGTTTAAACTTTAGTAAATGGTTTCAAAACCAACATTGTAATTTCTAAAACAATATTAGGTAACAGAGATTAACATTTAGTCACAGAAATGAACTTATGTTATTTTAAAATATATATCTACAAAATAAGTAAACTATGATTTCACAGTTATAGTAAAGAGTGAAGGAAAGTGTTGTCAGTTTTTGCATTTGAAGTTGTTGAAGATCAATGAAGAATCATGCGTGATATTTGCAATTTTAGGGTGGAGAAAATGAGGTGTCAATTTCTCGATTCTTCGATGTTTAAGCTTAAGTAAATGGTTTCAAAACCAACATTGTAATTTCTAAAACAATACTAGATAGATAGATTAACATTTACTCTCAGAAATAAACTTATCTTATTTAAAAATATATATCTACAAAATAAGTAAAATATGATAAAAGTAAAAGGAACCCAAACTCTTAATTTCACTGCTGAGGCAATCTAGACTTGCCAACTAATTGTAGTCTTGTGTGGGACTCCTCAATTAATGTATTTTCTATGGTCTGGGAGACACATCCAAGACGATTGGTTTTTTTAAATACAGGTATTCTTCACAATTAAGATCCATACTTGCCGTAAGAGGCAATTAACGGGATCGGGCGGTCGGGCTCGCTGACTTGGTTTGAAGCATGTCATCGATGCTCATGATGTCAATCACTGGATTGCCTGGTCCGGACTCGATTATTTACTGACACCCGTCATATTGCTGGAATATTGCTGAGTGCGGCGTAAAACAACAAAACAACCGTTCTGTGACCGAGATTGGATTGTCTGGTCCATTATCGATATTTACAGATTGCTATCACAAAGCTGAAATGTTGTTTAATCTGGCGTTAAATAACAATCAAAACTTTACAACACGCTGAATACTATTGTGCAAGAATTTTACAGATATAGTGACGAAAAAGTGTGTGTTGTCAGTTTGTGCATTTTGAAGTTGAAGATCAATGAAGAATCATCTGGGATATTTGCAATTTATTGAAGGGTGAAGAAAACAAGGTGCTGTGTCCATTTCTAGATTTAAACTTTAGTAAATGGTTTCAAAACCAACATGGTAATTTATAAAATAAAATAAGATAGACTAACATTAAGTCACAGAAACAAACGATCTTCGCGAACCCATGCTTGCCGTAATAGGCGACTAACGGGATCGGGTGGTCAGCTCGCTGACCTGGTTTGTGTAAGTAATCTAATCCTAATCCCAGATGTGTGGATCGATGCTCATGATATCTATCACTGGATTGTCTGATCCCGACTAAATAATGTTGCTATGTATTTTTCTTCTGGACACCCCCTACCCCCCCCCCACCCCCCCCAACCCCCCCCCACCCACCCAAAAAATAAAAATAAAAAATGAATACATAAAATTAGGTTTTAAATAAATAAAGGTGTGGTTGTAAAAATATCTAATGTTCAAAACAAAATCCCAGCCCCCGTCAACGGACAAAAGTGGGTGAGTGAGTATGGTTTTACGCCAGGGTAAAAACATGTCAAGATCTAGGCATCTCTAGGCAGGTTCTCACTGACCATGGTGTTATTCAGCCGAGCATCCCTATGCTATGGAACTGAGACACTTTGTGAGAAACCTCACGAAAGTCTTGCCACGGGCAGAGACATATGGTAACATATATGGGGAAGAACTATGCTTGTCGTAAGAGGCGACTAACATGATCGGTTGGTCAGGCTCGCTGACTTGGTTGAAGCATGCCATCGATCTCAATGGCGTGGATCGATGCTCATGATGTCAATCACTGCATTGTCTGGTCCATTCTCGATTATTTTCTTTTACAGACCGCCGTCATAGTGCGGAGTGCGGCGTTGAACAACAAATAAACAAAGCACGTGTTTACCTGTTGGAAGGGGGTGGTTATCACTCATATTTTTGTTTCAGATATGGCACGGAGGAAGAATTGGAGGAAGGTGCAAGCCATGCAGCAGCGAATGGAGGAGTATCACCTCCCTAAAAAAGATACCGGGGAACGAAACCCCGTTACAAAATCACACAAGAATTTGCCAATGAGCAATCAAATGAATGAACAATTGAGCAATCAAACAAATGAAATCAGCCTCGATACAAATTGTCATCAGGGGGAAGCTTACCCTGAACATATCCTTGAACCTGATCCTGAGGAAGTCAGCCTCGTTAAAACTTGTCATCAAACCGCAAACACTGAATATATTCTTGAACATACACCTAAACCATTACCTGTAAGGGATATTGCTAGCTGCAAAAATGAGATGAATGAAAATAACTTGGCATCTACAAGCACTGCACAAAGTCATGATCAGTCGACTGGTAATGCCCAAACAACATACGACTTGCGTGTAAATAGAAAAGCACGGTGTGTTCAAGGGTCTTTTCATCAAGGTCATCCTAGATTTGGCAAAAACAGTGGAAGACAATGTGTTGCTAACAGTGCATCTGCAATGTTGTTCAACCAAATTTTGGATATTTCCTCATGGGACCGGTATGATCTTGATAACGTGCTTTGCATAGGAAATAAACTCTATGGAGATTCATTAGATGAGAGATCATCAACTACTCGTAATCCATACCTTCTGGTGTCTGAGATTCCTGCAAACGTAAACATCTTTGATAAAGAATATACATTTAACCGTGGTGAATCTTTCAGTGGCTTTGTGCTTAAGGATATTATTGAAAGTGTAGATACTCCACAAGTCAAGTGTCTCGATACTGCACTTCACACAGTATTTTCAGAACATAGCTCTACATTTGTGACATTTGGAGGAGCAACATTTGCAGTTACAAACAGCAATGAGAAATATTATGTGTTTGATTCCCATTCTCGGAGCACTGCAGGATTACAAGTCCCTAATGGGACAAGTATTCTTATGCAGTACACAACCCTCCTTCAGGTCCAGCAACACTGTATGAATCTTGCACGTTCAATGAACCTAAATGCAGACACACAATTTGAAGTGACTGGCATGACAATCACCTCTGATATTGAGGCACATGTGAATGATCATGATTTGAGCAATTCTGAAAATCAGCCTGATGATGCCGCAAGTGAAACAAATGAAACTGAACATGATGTGGAACACATTGATGAACACGAGAACTCACAAGATGGTAGTGTGGAAATAATCGACATTGACAAAAATGCAATGCTTTTCTGCCCAATATCATCAGATTTATGTGAACAGTTGTGCGAACAACTCAATATTCAACGTCACTGTTTATCAAACTGTCAAGACCATGAGTTTGGTGTGGAAATTGGTGAACCATGTAGATCAGTACCTATTGAAGGTGATGGCAATTGTTTCTTTAGAAGTTTGTCCTTTGCAATCTCTGGCAAAGAAAACAATCACAGAAAAGTCCGACTGGCTGTTGTGGCACACCTCAGGGAACATGCTGAAAGCTTCCAACCATTCTTAAGATCAGGTTATGACTCTGTTGAACAATACATCTCTCAATCAAGAATGTGGTATGTTGGAACATGGGCAACAGAACTAGAAATGTTTGCAGCTGCAAATCTACTCGGAATTGACATATGCACATTCACTGATAACAGATGGTTGAGATATCCAAGCAGTCAGATAAACACAGACGCACCAAACACTGGCAGATGCATATATCTTAATCATGTTTGTGGTTCGCATTATGAAGTGGTGGTTTGTGTGAACGCTCTTGGTGCCTTGAGAAACTCATGTACGGACAAATATTGTGAGAAACATTTGAACAGCAGTGTTTGTACAACGAGGAAGAGAAAAGCTGACCATTTACCTGTAGATGACAGACAATCAGTTTTGAAAAAACATAAGCTTGATAGTGCAGTATCTATTCATTCTCATGAAGTGACACCTGCTGGGAGACAAAAAAACAAAAACAAAAAAAAGTATGCAAAAGCCAAAAGAGAGTATATCCAGGCCAAAAGAAAACCAGAGAAAGATATGTCTGAAACATCGAATTTGAATGTGAAACAGAGTAAACTGACTAAAGAGAAACAAAGATACAACACTGTACCTGAATTAAGAAACAGAAAGAAAGAAGCCAGTTCAAATAGATACAGAGATGATAAAGCACACAGGGAATCTGTTAATAACTACAGCAGAAAACAATACGCTGAAGATGCAAACCATAAGGCAACACTTAAAATGTACAGCACTGAGAAATATGCCACAGATTCTGAGCACAGGGCAGCAGTCAAAACATATAGCAGTGAGAAATATGCCACAGATTCTGAACACAGGGCAGCAGTCAAAACATATAGCAGTGAGAAATATGCCACAGATTCTGAGCACAGGGCAGCAGTCAAAACATATAGCAGTGACAAATATGCCACAGATTCTGAGCACAGGGCAGCAGTCAAAACATATAGCAGTGAGAAATATGCCACAGATTCTGAGCACAGGGCAGCATTTCAAACATATAGCAGTCTGCAGTACGCCAAAGATCCTAAGCACAAGGAAAAATTGAAATCTCTCAGTACTGAGAAATATGCACGAGATGCAAAACACAGGGAAACTGTAAAAACCTATAGCACTGACAAATATGCACGAGATGCAAAACACAGGGAAACTGTAAAAACCTATAGCACTGACAAATATGCAAAAGATAAAAAACACAGGGAAACTGTAAAAACCTATAGCACTGACAAATATGCAAAAGATAAAAAACACAGGGAAACTGTAAAAATCTATAGCATAGACAAATATGACAAAGATACAGTCCACAGGGAATCCGTTAAATTAGCAAGCATTGCCAAGTACAAAACTAGTAGCGAACATAGAGAGAATTTGAAAGAGAGACAGTCAGCCAGGGTTTTGCAAACAGCAAAAGAAAGGAAAATAATGTCGAATGTTACACGATCTTTTGTGAAGAACATTTCTGAAGGTCCCGAATTTGTGTGCTCAGTGTGTCATCGAAAACTTTTCAAAAAACAGGTAGTTCAATGTAAAAGAACTGTGTATGAAAGCAAAGGAAGCAAGGTAGCAACTGTATCTGAGAAATGCATCACTGACACTTACCTACACAAATGCACAGACAGTTGTGATGACCAATGTTCGTTTGTCAATTGTCCTGAAGGCACATTGTGGATTTGCTATACTTGTCATAGAAAACTTTTGTCTGGTAAAATGCCTGGAGAAGCTGTTGTGAACAACCTAGCACTGAGTCCTGTCCCTATGCCGCTGCAATGTCTAAATGAACTAGAGCAGCACTTGATTGCCTTGAATATCCCTTTTATGAAAATGATGGCATTACCAAAAGGTGGACAACATGGCGTACACGGACCTGTAGTATGTGTTCCTTCTAACATTCAGAAAAGCACCAGTATCTTACCGAGATGTGACGTGGATGATCAGATGATCAGAGTGAAACTAAAGAGAAAGATAACTTACAAAGGCCATTATCAATATCAGTTTGTCAACAAGGCTCATGTTGAGAATGCTTTAGAATATCTTCAAACAAGCAACAGATGGTACAGAGATGTGAATATTAATGAAGAATGGGTAAATCCCTTACCAGTTATTGATGAAGAAAATGGAATAAATGATTCTGATACTGACACTGACACATTACCTGATCTTGATAAGGATGGATCAAACGTACAAATTACTGAGAATATTGAGTCTGAGAAAGAGCATGGATTACTCATGAATACATGTCTGCAACCTCTTGATATTGGCCAGGAAGTTCTTGATCAACATTTTGAAAAGATAACCTGTGTTGCACCTGCTGAGGAAAATAGTCCTGTCCGAGTATTGACAGACAAGAGCAATGAAGCAAGGTCATTCCCAGTTTTGTACCCTTCAGGGTCCCCTACATTCCATGATGATCGTGAAGAGCGAATAACACTTGCACGTTACCTGCACACACGCCTCATGAACGCCGATTGTCGATTTGCTAAAAACACTGACTACATATTTTATGCTCAGTATCTTTCTGAAGTTGAACAAGTTATGTCAAATGTTTCCATTGCAATGCGCAAGGGATCACAGTCACATGGAAGAAATGTTACCTCTGAAAATCTTACAGATTCTGATTCTTTGAGAGAGATTTTAAAATGTGATGAAGGCTACAGGTTCTTGAAACCCATAAGAGGAACTCCACCTTTTTGGCAATCTGCTCAAAAAGATTTATTTGCAATGTTGAGACAACTGGGTGTACCAACTTGGTTTTGTTCATTCTCATCAGCTGATATGAGGTGGCCAGAAATGATCGAAACAATCCTTCGAGAAGAAGGGGATAAACGCAAAGCCTGTGAACTTGACTGGTCAGAAAAATGTTTTGTACTGAGAAAGAATCCTGTGACAGCAGCTCGAATGTTTGACCAACGATTTCATTGCTTCTTGAAAGAGGTTATCATGTCTCCTGCAGAACCAATTGGAAAAATAAGAGATTACTTCTATCGTGTAGAATTCCAGCACCGTGGTTCCCCACACACTCATTGCCTTTTCTGGGTTGAGAATGCGCCAAAGATTGATAAAGACAATGATGAAGCAGTAAAATCCTTCATTGACAACTATGTTACATGTGAAATGCCTTCAGTTGAGAATGACGAAGAATTGTACAATATTGTCAGCAGTGTGCAGAAACATAGCACCAGACATTCAAAGTCTTGTAAGAAAAATGGCACAACATGCAGGTTCAATTTCCCTCGTCCACCAAGCAATGAATCTTTCATTTCACGACCAGGCGGTCAAGATATGTCAAATAAAGATGAGCCAAAAACCTTGGAACAAACATGTGAATCTGTCAAAGTGATGACCAACATAGATGCAAAGGCAATTTTGAAACTGATTTGGCAAGCACTAACAAATGATGAGCAAACATTTGAGTCAGTCGATGCATTATTCACTGCTATCGGGATTTCGCAAGATATGTTTGAAATGGCATGTGCAACCCTATCCACAAAAACAAACGTTGTGCTGAAACGCAAGCCTAATGATGTATGGGTGAATCAGTACAATCCTGATCTCATTAGATGCTGGAACGCAAACATGGACATACAGTATGTAGTTGATGCCTACTCTTGTGTTGTGTACATCATTTCGTATATCTCAAAGGCAGAAAGAGAAATGGGATTACTGTTGAATCATGCACAAAAGGAAGCAAATAAGGATAATACTGATGCAAAATCTGCTCTGAAGAAAATTGGTGCTGTATACTTACACAATCGAGAAGTGAGTGCTCAGGAAGCTGTGTTTCGAGTTTGCAATCTGAGATTGAAGGAAGGATCACGTAAAGTACAGTTCATACCAACCGTAGACCCTGTCAGAATGAGTTTGCCACTTAAAACTTTGAAAAACAAACAACAGAGTGGTGAACTAGATGAAGATGAAATGTGGATGACAAGCATTGTTGATCGATACAAGAGCAGACCAAAAGGTGACGAGTTCAATAACATGTGTCTTGCTACATTTTGCTCAGAGTACAGAGTTGTGTCAAAATCTGAAGTAACAAGGGTGTCTGATGAAAAACGGCATAGTCCACTAGTAACATTGCAAAATGGCCTTGGCCATGTGAAAAAACGTACTCGAACTGATGCAGCAGTTATCAGATATGCCAGATTTTCTCGTACAAAAGATCCAGAGAAATACTATCACAGTATGCTGCAGCTATTCTTGCCATACACATTTGATACCCAGTTAAAACCAGCCGCCTTCGATTCATATGAAGATTTCTATCGAACTGGTGCTGTCCAGATTGCAAACTGTCCTGTGGAAACTGTGAAAGAGATTGTTGACAGAAACAAAGCAATGTTTGAGAAAGATGCTGACGTAATTGATGACGCAGAGGAATTGTTTGAACAATGTGGTCAATTGGAAGATGCTTGGGCTCAAATTTGTCCAGAAACTGAATCTGAGAGACTAGAATGTGAAGATGCACATACATGTATGTCCGATGAGGAAACAGAAACTGAATCTGTTAGAAACATTCCTGATTTGCTCCAGTCTGATAACACACTGTCTAAAACAGAGGTACTTCAGAGTACATTGTCGAGGCAAGAAGCTGATACTATTTTGAGATCAATGAACAAGGAACAAGCTGATGTGTTCTACAAAATAAGACAATGGTGTTTGGATAAAAAGAATGGCAAAAGTCCTGATGCATTTAACCTATTTCTGACTGGTGGAGCTGGTACTGGAAAAAGCCATTTGATCAAGGCAATTTGCTATGAATCTACACGACTTCTAGCCCCCATCCAAACCAATCCGGATGATATCTCTGTACTTTTGGTAGCTCCAACTGGTGTTGCAGCATTTAACATTAATGCATCCACAATACACAGTGCACTCTCAATTGGAATTGATGCAAAACTGCCATACCAGCCACTTGGTGAGGAAAAAGTCAATAGCCTTCGATCAAAGCTGCAAAGTATTCATATACTTATCATTGATGAAATATCAATGGTTGATCACAAGCTGTTATCATACATTCATGGTAGACTGAGACAGATCAAACAAACGGGCGATTATTCACCATTTGGAAATGTATCTGTAATTGCTGTTGGAGACTTTTATCAGTTACCACCCGTTAAGGGTAGACCTTTATATGTTGGCACAAATGGATTTGACCTGTGGAATGACAATTTCTCTATCGCAGAATTGACCACAATCATGAGACAAAAAGACCCTGCATTTGCACAACTTCTGAATCGGTTACGAACACGAAAAAGATCAGAGCCTCTTGAAAAAAGTGATATCAATATGCTCATGCAACAAGAAACTGGTGAAGACGATGCCGATTTCATTCACATTTTTGCAACAAACGCTCAGGTTGATGAATTCAATGTCACTGCCCTACATTCTAAATGCACAGATCCAATTTCCATTCAAGCACAAGATTACACAAGAAACCTGAAAACAGGGAAACTTGAAAAGAGAGAAAACCCTCATGTGAAAGTTCATAACTCAGTCTTACAAAAAAGTCTATTTGTAGCAATTGGTGCTCGTGTGATGATCACAAAAAATATTGATACATCAGATGGTCTTGTGAATGGAGTATTTGGAACTATTAGCCACATATCTTTGACTGATGGTGAAGTATTTCCTTCGAGAATATATGTTGTGTTTGACAATGATAAAGTTGGTCACAAACTACGAAACCTGAAAGGGACTGCATCTGCATTGCAAACAAACAGTACTCCCATCGCACCACTTGAAGAAACTGTTTCAAACAATGGAGGCATTAGACGACAATTTCCACTCAAACTAGCCTGGGCTTGCACCATACACAAAGTACAAGGGATAACAGTGAACAAAGCTGTCGTTTCATTGGGCAAGATCTTTGCAGCAGGACAAGCTTATGTGGCATTAAGTCGAGTGTCCTCTCTTGGAGGTCTAATCATTGAGAACTTTAAAGAGTCAGTCATATACAGCAGTGATAAGGTCGAGACAGCAGTGTCTTGTATGCCAAAGTTCATGAATGCAAATCAGAGACTAAATGATGGTCATGCTACATGTACAATCATTATGCAAAACATTGAGGGCCTTCAATCACATATTCAAGATTTGCAGAATGACAGGCGGTTTTTAGAGGCCGATTTCATTTGCTTGACAGAAACATGGTTATCTGATACACATCCACTTGATGAACCAAAACTTGATGGATTTACTTTGCATCATAAACCCAGAGCACAGTCCTATGAATCGTCTGAACCAATACTGATGGAATTAAAGAATCAAAGTCATGGTGGCGTTGGAGTTTATTGTAGTGAAGACAAAGCCTGTGAATTTCTTCTGTTTACAGTATCCGATTTGGAGTATCTGGCATTTTATGTCCCGGAACTGCAAGCTCATGTTGTTATCATCTACAGGCCAAATTCGTTCAAAGCTGATATTTTCAGAAAGCATTTATTGCAACTTGTTCAGGAACTTGACACACATTCTACTCGATCGATTATCATGGGTGATTTCAATGAGAATGTCTTTTCATCATCTTCCATACAAACTTTGATGGAATCAAATGGTTTTACCCAGATGGTTTCAGAATCTACCACTGAAAGTGGAACGCTTATTGACCACGTGTATGTCCGAGGACTTGAGAATGTATCGGTGCATATTCTTCCTACTTATTATGGATACCATGAAGCTATTGAAATCAAACTCTGAATTAAACTTACAAATGATGAAAACCAATGATTTGTCATGTAATAATGGCAATCAAAGCCAGGCGGGTACGGGGTAGGGGTATGGCATTGAGCTGGAAGGGCCCCCCTGTAGATACTGGTACGCCAGAAAATGTCTATCAGGTGCAAATGTCATTGTAAATATGTACAAATCAACTGATGTATGAATAATCCGATGTCAATTAGGTGAGCTAGATATGCTTATTGATGTATTGTTTTCCAGTTTCATGAAAGATTATGACATTTTTACTTGTGTCTGTTTCAGTGTACGACTTGACGATTAAAATTATCCCCCGCATCAACGAGGTTGGCGGGGGATATTGGAATTGGTTTCGTGCGTGCGTGCGTGCGTGCGTGCGTGCGTGCGTCCGACCGTCCGTCCGTCCGTGCGTGCGTGCGTGCGTGCGTGCGTCCCGTAATCGTTTCCGGAGCATAACCCAGAAACCGTTTAATATTTACCTACGAAACTTTGAATGTCTATCAGACTCCTGTTGAACTGGTGCATTTTGCTATTTAGAAATTTTAGAAATTTTAGAAATTTTATTTTTTTACGTTTCCATGGCAACAAGTTGGACTTAGGTTCTATGAGGGTGGTGTTCATTTCTGGAGCGTAACTTAAAAACTGTTAAATAGTTTCTTACAAAATGTTGCATGTCCACCAGGCACATACTGAACTGGTGTCTTCTGCTATTTAAGAATTTTAGAAATTTTATTGTATTTGTAGAAGTCGTTTCCAGAGCGTAAGTCAAAACCCATTCAATTCTTTCCGACAAAACTTTGCAAGTTGGACTTCTACAGGGTAGAGTTCGTTTCCGGAGCATAACTCAAAACCCATTCAATTCTTTCTCACAAAAGAGGCACATGCTGAACTGGTGCTTTTTGCTATGTCTAATGTTTCCATGGCAACAAGTTCGACTTCTGTTCTATAAGGGTGGTGTACATTTCCGGAGCGTAACTTAAAAACTGTTAAGTACTTTCTTACAACACTTTGCATGTCTACCAGGCACATACTGAACTGGAACCGTTTGCTATTTAGGAATTTTCGAAATTTATATTACTAGGCATTATTTGCAGAGCTTGACTCATAAGCCGTTTAATATTTTCCTCTGAAACTGTGTTAAAATGGGCAGGGGATATAGATGACTTGGTCAACTATACGTTTGGTATGATTGGGTAATGTTCATCTTAGCCATGTGTTCTTGCTGTGTGATGTTCGAAAGAAATTAGGGAATACTTATCCTCCTAATATTTAAAAAAAACGTTCAGTAGAAGCAGTTTATCTCGGCAACAATCTCCCATTGTATTATTGTATGAACAGGTGGTTATGAAGAAAGCATCATTGATTTCTCCACATTGTTTCCGGGTCGATCTGAATTGGAACTGATTGGTTCTGCTTCAACATGTTCAATGAACGGTAAACAAAATATGTTGTGATGACAAGTCTCTGGACTGAAAACTGAATTGGTTACCTTGTATTTGAAAACATTTCTCAAATACAGCATATGACAGTTGAAGAGACATCATTTTACAAGTAAATAAAGAAGATGCACGAAGTTACCTCCAGACTCAATGAGAGTTTAACAGATGATGAATCACTTGAAGACGACCAGTACATTAAATTGTCATCTATTACCAAGTATATCTTCTATCAACCAAAACTGTTATCTTTCTGATGCAACCATTGGACATCAGATGGTACATGTGGAAACTGAACAAGAACTGTTGACTTGTGTGAGAGTAACAGAATGTCGTGACCTTTACCTTCACTGACGACAGGTGCCAGATGTATGACAACGCTTGTTTTGTGTGATCACTCAACCGTAAAAGGGATTCATGACTGTGAACAATTGAATTTGTTTCCAAATTTATTGGACCAATGTCTGAAATTGTACTCCAAGGTCACCATGTCACATCATAAAGTGTTGTCAGTAACTAGTCCACCACTAGTATAACAGTTGTGATTTCATGGACATCCTTCCAAATCCATCAGAGTTCATCATTTCAAGCTCCAGTTCTTAATTCATGTTATCATAGCTGTCCCATGATCAATTCTTTTAATCAGAAATCGAATTTTATGTAATAGCAATGTTTCCGTAGTTTCAGTGTTCCCTAATTTCTTCCCAAGAGGGTATATAGCGTATAGCAATACCATTGAGTATTTCATCATCTTACTTTTCAAGAGCATTTTTTGTGCAGAAACTTAAACCTTAAACCTTTATCAAGCCATAATTTCCTGTTCTTAAGAGTGGGATGTACACCAAAACATGCTACATGCATCAACTGATCAATCTTGTGGAACATTTTATGATCATAACAAAGCGCATTTGCTCTTGGCTAAATTTGAAGACTGTAAGGGATATGGGGCTATTTCAGTCCATCCCTAAAATGATAGGTTTTTTTAAAATAACGTTTTTATGTTAAGCACAACAAAGTTACACAGTGGCTAAATGTTATGAATAACAATGTTCCATGTTCAGTTATGTATATTGTTACTGGAAATATAATAAAATATGTATCATTCAGCCTGGTGTTATTTCTTTGAATAATCAATCAGAAGCAAAATCCTGTTTGATGTCCACCAAGACAATTTCATTATTCGTTCATTATTCAGATAATAGGTTTGGTGTGGGATACAATGAAACTATATATAGAACATTAGCATGCATTTCAATATGTACGTTCAGCGGAGAACAGTGGAAAATGGACCCTCAATCATGTGACACTGATAATGTTTAATACAAAGTGGCTGCCACACTAGATCACCTATGACAAATACTAAAAGGTGACCGACATCTCATGATTCTAAAAACAAAAGTTCGACAGTTATTTCGTGCTATGATTTGTGCCGGAGTGTCCCAGAGTGTTTTAAGCCAATTTCAGACCCCGACCATGTACGAATCCACAAATGGTTTGTTTGTACTAACGCCGACAACGCCGTGTATGGGAGTGTTCTGAACCCATGTCCGAACTCGTCCATGTTCGAATCTTCAAAGGGTTTGCTTCTAACAAAGCTGTCAAAGGTAAGGAAAGGCTTGCAGCACATCGCAGCTTCGAAATTGTATGTGCCCAAGTGTTCCAGGGTGTTTAAACCCATTTCCGAACTCGTCCATGTACGAATCATCAAATGGTTTGTTTGTAACAACGCCGTATAAACTTAGGCACCGCTCGCGAGACATCGCCGCTACGAAATTGGCGTGTCCTAGAATGTCCCGGGATGTTTTAAACCCATTCACCTCGTTCATGTTCGAATCCTCGAAGGGTTTGCTTGTACCAATGCCGTCAAATGTAAGGAACAGCTTGTACGACATCACCACTGCGAAATTGGCAGGTGCTAGGGTGTCCCAGGATGTTCTTAACCCATTTCCAACTTGACCATGTTCGAATCCCCAAATGGTTTTGTTGTACCAACGCCATCACATGTAGGCAACGCTTGCAGGACATTGTCGCTAAGACATTTGCATGATCAGGAGTGACAAGCACACAAAATATTAGATGCATATGGCACACTAACTTCATGGAAACTTGCAATAGTTTCTGTCAACAACCTTACAAGATATGATCTTTAAAGTAACAATGGAACAATGATCAAAATCAAAATCCAAAATAGCCACAACTTAAAAAGATATCCCAAAACAGAGTTAGTTGTGTCGTGCGTGTAGACAATTCTCAGAAAGTTTGGAAGCATTTCATGCAGTGGATTCAGATGAGATAGGATTTGGAGTCACGTACCCCAAAAGCCCGGTGAAAACCCTGAATCCAAAATGGCTGCCGAACCACGTGACCAATGACCAAAGTCGAAGAACAAAAAATGTCAAAGACCTGAAGCAGCAGATACGCCAAGGTTTAAAAGGAATCGGACAAGCGGTTATGGAGCAACGGGGCAAAATATATCTTGAAAAATACTTGTTTTCAGTTATCTGCCCTTGGTCATTGGGCCTACGGCCTTGGGATTTTAGAGGGCACTAGTACCTAGCATTTTACATACACACGCGTAATTTGAACAAAACCGATCCAGTGGTTATTTTGCTATCCCTGGTACAAAGATCGGCGTTATAATCATAATTACAAATCGAACGTTCACAATAGGGCTCTACAGCATTTCAGGTCTGCTTATATGGCAGTGTAATTCAGGGGGGTTAACAGGCTGTAACTTATTTGTCAATTGAGCTACAGTCAAATGGATTAGCGTTCTGATTTCGCCAAGACCCCGGGTTTCTGTCGCAATGCTCAGATAAAGTGCTGAACCTGATTTAGACCTCGTCCATGTTCGATTCCCCAAATGGTTTGGTTGTACCGACACCGTCAAATGTAAGGAAACGCTTGCGAGACAACACCGCTAAGACATTGACGTGTCCCAGAACGTCCCGGGATGTTCTACACCCATTTCAGACGCCGTCCGTGTTCGAATCCGCATATGGTTTGCTTGTACCAACGCCGTCAAACGCAAAGAACCGCTAGGGAGATATCACCACATGTGCCCCAGTGAGTTATTAACCCATTTCCGACCTCGAATCCTCATGTTCGAATCCTCAAAGGGTTTGCTTGTACCAACTCCGTCAAAAGATAGTCACCGTTTGCGTGACATCACCGCTACGAAATTGGAGTGTGCCAGAGTAAACCAGAGTGTTCTAAACCCGATAATCGCCTCTTTAGACAAGCATGGGTTGCTGAAGACCAATTCTAACCCTCATCTTCAAGGGTAGTATACATACTGCAAAAGACAACTGACAGTGAAGGGAGATAATCCTAGGTTTTCTGAGCGGTTTATTCGGTATTTTGTCAATATTACAACCAAGCGGTGTTACTTTTAGCATGTAGCCAAGAACAAAAGATGAGGTACATATGTCCGACTAACTTCATGTAAACTTTCAATAGTTTCTGTGCAGAACCTCACAAGATATGATGTTTATATAAAGAAACAATTCGTTAAAAGAAATCATCAAAATCGAAATCCATTGGGGCCGTTACTAAGAAAGATATCCAAAAACGGCTAGCAGAGTGTGATGTGTAATATATGGAGACAATTCTCAGAAAGTTTGGAAGCATTTCATACAGTTGACTCGGAGTTGTTTGCGTTTGAAGACAGGTAACCAAAAGACACTGTGAAAACCTTGAATCCAATATGGCTGCCAAATCACGTGAACAATGACCAAAGTCAGAGAACATAAAATGAGGTTCATATGGCACACTAACTTCATGTAAACTATCAATAGTTTCTGTGGAGAGCCTCACAATATATGATCTTTAAAGTAAAATATCGGTGAAAAATATGATCAAAATCCAAATCCAATATTGCCGCAACTAAACGTGATATCCAAAAACGGCTATTACAATTTGTTGTGTTATGTATGGAGACAATTCTCAGAAAGTTTGGAAGCATTTCATTCAGTGGACTTGGAGTTGTTTGCGTTTGAAGACAGGTGCCCAAAAGACACGGTGAAAACTTTGGATCCAATATGGCCGCAACTAAAAAAGATATCCAAAATCGGCTAAGAACGTTTGATGTGTTATGTATGGAGACCATTCTCAGAAAGTTTGAAAGTATTTCATACAGTGGACTCGGAGTTGTTTGCGTTTCAAGACAGGTACTCAAAAAACACTGTGAAAACCTTGAATCCAATATGGCTGCAAAACCACGTGACCAATGACCAAAGTCAAATAACAATAAATGTCAAGCAGCTCAAGCAGCAGATACATGAAAGGTTTCAACGTAATCGGATGAGCGGTTGCGGAGCAATAGGGTGAAATACATCTTCAAAATATTCTGTTCTTTTAGTTATCTGCCCTTGGCCTTTGGGCCTAGGGCCTTGGGTTTTTGGCGGGCACTAGTACCCACCGGTCCACATACACACACAAAACTTGAAAAGAATCGAGCCAGTGGTTATTTTGCTAGGTCTGGTACAAACATCGGCGGAATAATAATAATATTAAATCAAACGCCTACACTGGGACTCGGCTTGGTGACTCTTTAACAGGCTGTAACTTCTTTGTCAGTTGGGCTCCAGTCAAACGGATTATCGTTCTGCGTTCGTCCGGGAGCTGGGTTCCTGTCGCATTGCTAAGGTAAAGTGCTAAACCTGTTTCCCACCTCGTTCATATATTCGAATCCTCAAAGGGTTTACCTGTACCTACGCCGTCAAATATAGAGAACCTCTTGTGACACCACCACTACTAAATTGACATGTGCCTGGGTGCCCCAGGATGTTTTAACCAATTTCCAACTTCGACCATGTTCGAATCCTCAAATGGTTTATTTGTACCAACGCCATCAAATTTCAGGAACCGCTTGCGAGACATCACCACATGTGTCCCAGTGTGTTCTTAACACATGTTTGCCTGCATCACTTCGGGCTTTCCTCCCACTTTTAGCTGACACGCCGTGATATAAATGGAATACTGTTAAAAGCGGCGTTAAACCCAACTCACTCACTCACTCACTCACTCAATGAACACATGTTTGACTTCGACCATGTTCGAATCCGCATATGGTTTGCTTGTATCAACGCCGTCAAATGTAATAAACCGCTTGTGAGACACCACCACATGTGTCCCAGTGTGTTCTTAACCCATGTTTGACAAAGACCATGTTCGAATCCGTATATGGTTTGCTTGTACCAACTCCGTCAAAAGATAGTCACCGTTTTCAGGACATTTCCGCAACCAAATTGGCATGTGTCACAGTTTCCCAGAGTGTACTTAACCCATTTCCGACCTCCATATTCTAATCCGCAAATGGTTTGGTTTTAACAACGCCGTCAAAAATAAGGTACCATAGCAATTGACAATGAAGAACCAAATCAGCGAGTCTGACCACCCGATCCGATTAGTCGCCTCCTGTGACAATCATAGTTGCCTCTTGAGACAAGCATCGGTTGAAAAAGGTCAATTCTAACCCTGATCGTCAAGGGTAGTACACATAATACTGAAGAAGACTGTGGAGAACGCTTGGGTATCTGGAAAGCCAGTGAATGGGGGTTTATAGTAGATTTATGAGGCGCTTCTTTCAGTATTTGTACTCAATTTTTTTCACTAAAATTCAAATCAAATAATACCACCAAGCGGTGGTGCTTTCAGTATGCAACCCAGAAAATTAGGTATATATAGTATCGAAACTTCATGCAAACTTTCAATAATGTCTGTTAAGAACCTTATAAGATATGATTTTTAAATTAAAATTTGGATGAAAAACATGATCAAAATCAAATTCCAATATGGACGCAACTAAAAAAGATATCCAAATTCGGCTATTAACGTTTGATGTGTTATTTATGGAGACCATTCTCAGAAAGTTTGAAAGCATTTCATGCAGTGGACTCAAAGATGTTTGCATCTGAAGACAGGTACCCAAAATACATTGTAAAAACCTTGAATCCAATATGGCTGCCAAACCACGTGACCAATGACCAAAGTCAAAGAACAATAAATGTCAAGCAGCTCAAGTAGCAGATACATGCAAGGTTTGAAAGTAATCGGATAAGCCATTGCGGAGCAATAGGGCGAAATACATCTTCAAAAAATTCTGTTCTTTTAGTTATCTGCCCTTGGCCTTTGGGCCTAGGGCCTTGGATTTTTGGCGGGCACTAGTACCCAACGGTCCACATACACACACAAAATTTGAACATAATCGAGCCAGTGGTTATTTTGCTAGGTCTGGTACAAAAATCGGCGGAATAATAAATAATAATAATAATAATAAATAATAATAATAATAATAAATCGAACGATTTCAATAGGGCTCTACAGCCTTTAGGCTTGGAGCCCTAATAATAATAATAATAAAAATAAAAATAATAAATGAGTGTCAACCAAGCGAAGTGTCATATCAACTCGGGCCAGGTTTTAAAGGAGAGATCTGAACGACCACTGCATCGAGTTTATGTGCAGTGTGTTGAGAAGATCAGCAATCATGTAGAGTCCTTCGCTTGGGTGAAGTCGTCTGGCCTGAAAAGTGAAACAGAAGGCTTTCTGTTTGCTGCTCAGGACCAGTCACTTCCCACTTGAAACCGTCTACGTGTGATTTTACATCGAAATGTAAATATGAAATGTGGATAATGAATGAATTTAAGGAGACTGTTCATCACATTGTCTGTGGATGCCCAGCTTTGGCACAAACACAGTACCTTAAGCGAGATGATGATGTGGCTCGATAATTTTATTACCGTCTTCGCCATGTTCATGGTTTGACACAGAGGTCGATCCACGGTACGACCCGGAATATGTAGAGGGCGTCATGGAAAATGATAAATACAAAATTCTTTGGAATAAGCCCCTTTACAGCTTCAGACGTATCCAGGCTAACAAACTTGATCTTGTCCATTTTGATAAATCCAATGAAATCATTTATATCATTGAATTTTCTGTCCCCTTTGACACTAATGTGATTGACAAGATTGAGGAAAAACATGACAAATATGCGGACCTCGCTTTCGAAATGTCACGCTTGCATCCCAAGTACCAAGTTGTCCGACTCCCCATTGTTCTCGGTGCCTTAGGTTTGGTACGTCCCTATTTGTTGACTGACATCGGGAGAGTACCCGGGTTTGCTGCCAGGAATACAGCCCTTTTGACAATCTGGGTAATGCAGAAGGCTGCAGTGTTGGGGAGTCTTCACATTCTCAGAAAAGTTCTGAGTGGGTTCGACTAGACAGCGCTTCCTGGAACAGGTCCGATTCGCTGCGTGTAGAGGGGACAAGGGCCCTGAGTTGATGATGAGCCTAACCAGCCTGACAGTGCCAGGATCCCCCAAACCCAAATCTTGTGATATCAAGCAGCCATGAAAAAGAATTTACTGTTCAAAGTGGCATCTTAACCCAACTCACTCACTCACACACAGTTCACCTTTTACATCTGCACATGTACATACCGACGGTTGGTATTTGCAGGGTCCATTCCTCAGATATTGGAGTGTGATGGTGCCAAAGAAAACACAGAGATTTATTACCAGCATCACGCTGAACACTGTCACCAGTAGAATCAACGTGGGTTCCTCGCCTTGCTCTGGAAAGGAATAAGTGTACAAAATTGTGAACAGATCTGAAGGCTGAGTTGTACAGGGCTTCTATGGTGCAGCCGCTGGCTAATCCTATCTACAATGAAACGACGTTTCAGAGCTTTCAAGATACAGTGAGTTATCCGAAGCGGAGTGGCTATATTGGACCATATATAGTACCGATAAAGGTTCTACCTCAACATATATAGGGGGTGTACAGTGTAGCCGATGGCTAACTACAATCAGAAACCTAGTTAACACTACGTTCCCTGTATTTCGAAAATACATAGAGGATATTTCATGTGTCGAGTGAAATATTATGTTTCTCCCATCGAGTGACGGGGTAAAGGAGATATTTTAACGAGTGGCGAGGACAGGAGACATATATATGATATGTCTGTCTGAGGGCAACGGTTATGTGATATAATCTAAAGTCCTTTCAAACACACGCACGCCATGTGTAAGAGATGTATGTCCCGGGTTGACAGCTTTTATGATTCTAAGGGGCATGATTTGCCACGCACTGGTGATACTCTATGAAACCTGCTTGCATATCTGCAGTCTTTTGTAACTGAGGTTGGATTACTGTGTAAGCTTACCAGCATTGTGCAGAGTCAGCTTTCGACATGTCGTAGCATGGGGCCGAGCGGGAGCCTCTGTCACGTTAATGCTTGAGTCAACTGTGCTTGGCTCTTGTTCCGTCAAATCTGCAAACATTGCACAGGGGCAGTAGTTGGTTGGTTGGTTTGTTGTTTAACGCCGCAGCAATATTCCAACTATATGACGGCGGTCTGTAAATAATCGAATCTGGACCAGACAATCCAGTGATTAATATCATGAGCATCGATCCACGCAATTGGGATTGATGACATGCATCAACCAAGTCAGCGAGCCTGACCACCCGATCCCGTTAGTCGCCTTTTACGACAAGCATAGTCACCTTTTACGGCATGCATGGGTTGCTGAAGACCTATTCTACCCCGGAATCTTCACGGGTCCACAGGGGCAGTGACACATTCATGTTTTACGCATACCAGAGCTGTCTAATCCTATGTTGCAAAATGTAAAATGCATTACATAACTCGAGTGAGTGAAGGTTGTTCAACGCCGCAGTCTCCAATATTCCATCTGTACCACGGCGGCCTCTACATCTCAATTGACCAGACAAACCAGTGACTGAAAACTTGAGCCACGATCCACCGGGGCACGATAAGACACGCAATCAATTGCGTCATAGGCCTGACCATCCAATTTCGAATTATATTATTACGAAAAGCAAAGGAAAAAAGTGCTCCTAACCCGTGTCGTGACAAGGATTGCTGCAGCGAAACGCCAAGGAACTGACCATCAAGGCTGAAGCTAACATCAACATAAAAGTTGCATAATAAAAAAGTATTCACCTTTGAAATCGCGATCTATTTCCTTGGTGGTATCACGTTTACTTGACGATGTCCCCTTATTCCCTGGCGATGCCCCTATTCTCTTGTGCGGCCCCTATTCCTTGGTAATGCCCCTTTATTCTTTGTCGACGCCCCTAGTCATTGGCAATACCCTATTCCTTTGTGGTGTCCCATTATTCTTTAGCACCATGAGTCCTTGACGATGTCCCATTATTCCTTTGCGATGCCTCTATTCCTTGTCAAAGACCCTTTCCTTAACAATATCTCTTATTAGTAATATAGTAATATTAGTAATATCTCTCAGTGTTCACCCGTGCTCGTGCTTATCACGAAAGTGGTGTACGTCTGAGACCTGCATCACTTCCCTCCCACCAAGATGACACGCCGTGATATAACAGGAATACTGTACAAAGCGAGGTTAAAACCAACTCATTCCCTTTTCCTTAGTGATGCCCCCATTCTCTGGTGATACCCCTAGTCTTTGCTAGTGGATAACATTAACCACATTTCCATTTCCAACACATAATACTTACTCAAACAGAAGAGATGACAGGCACTGTGTATTTTGACTGCACCGCAGAGATCCAGATTCTGACTACAGGGTACGCAACGTCCAGCACCCTCGTCGCAGTAGTCCACCCCGAGGGTGCAGCGGTCTCCGTAGCAGTCAAAGTCTAATGGGGCAGCCGCAATCAAATTGTTTTCAAACATTTTCACCAGAAAAAAATACACAACGAGTTTCATGCCTACAGAAAAGCAGCACACATCACATCCAGCTCAGATGATTATTACGTCCTAGAGGGTTGCCCTGACGTACTTCCACTCCACCAAAAAAACACACGCAAGTATAGTCAGGTTCGAGTCTCATCGGTATACATATGACCTCAACTTGGCTAGAAAAGTAAGCCTGAGAAAATGACTGGCGCACATTGAGACAGAAACACCCGGAGGTAGGAAATATAGACGTACATATAGACGACTCACAAGCCTAACCTTATGCCTTAACATACATGTTCAAAGCCCATATAACTATACGATTTCATGTTTGCATGTGATTCTGAACAGGTATGTTGTTTCGCCCTGGCCTTTATCAGATTCTAGGAGCTCAATAAGACCTGCTGCGACGGCTTTTGACATTTTGTTTAATGATTACATTACTTCATTCGGAAACACAGAGTGGTTGAATGGGACCCATTTTATTGCTCAGTAGTCACAATTGTATCTATCGCGTATACAAATGGGACTATAACAGTTATTTGTGTTGACACCCCCACATGGTGTCCAGTGCTGGCGACCCATTGACGATAGTGATAGATAAAGAGTGTGTCTACATAGCTGTGTACCTCACAACTCTCCAGGGAGATGGCCCTTCGTGTGACGTACTATGCACACGTCCATGTCATTACGTGTGGCCTTGTAACTATTAGTATTGACTTGGCCCGTTTCATAAAGAGATCGCAGCATTACGGCTGTCGGAACTCCTATCCCTAACACTGAAAACAGCTTCGATCGCTTTGTGATACGGAGCCCTCACAATTTACCATGAACAGGGCAGCTGCATGATCAGCGTGGCGGTAGAGAATCGTTTGTTATTTGCTTAAACTGTTCTGTAATAATGGTTTCATGTTTTTTGTCGAATAAAACTTTTTGCGTCTATTATCACGTGTTTACTTGTGGTTTTTGTCTGTAGACTAAGATATTAGAGTAAGAGATCTGTTGTTTGATTAGATGATCGTTACG
Source organism: Haliotis cracherodii (assembly GCF_022045235.1). Classification (NCBI taxonomy): domain Eukaryota; kingdom Metazoa; phylum Mollusca; class Gastropoda; order Lepetellida; family Haliotidae; genus Haliotis; species Haliotis cracherodii. The sequence continues at coordinate 49,746,913 of NW_027266341.1, read as the reverse complement.
CTTCGCTGGGAACAAGTGTTATTATCATATTGTGATGCAATATAACCCTATATGATACTTTGTTTAAGTGTCATATTACTCTCCATGTCATTAACCTACATATCGGTGTGTTTAAGTGTACTATTACAACACACTGCAGAGTGTTCAAATATAATATTAACCTGCATATCGGTGTGTTTAAGTGTACTATTACAACACACCGCAGTGTGTTCAAATATGATATTAACCTACATATCGGTGTGTTTAAGTGTACTATTATAACACACTGCAGTGTGTTCAACTATAATATTAACCTACATATCGGTGTGTTTAAGTGTACTATTACAACACACTGCACTGTGTTCAAATATAATATTAACCTACATATCGGTGTGTTGAAGTGTACTATTATAACACACTGCAGTGTGTTCAAATATAATATTAACCTACATATCGGTGTGTTAAGTATACTATTACAACACACTGCAGTGTGTTCAAATATAATATTAACCTACATATCGGTGTGTTAAGTATACTATTACAACACACTGCAGTGTGTTCAAATATAATATTAACCTACATATCGGTGTGTTAAGTATACTATTACAACACACTGCAGTGTGTTCAAATATAATATTAACCTGCATATCGGCGTGTTTCAGTGTAATATTCCCCTACATGTCAGTGTGATAAAATATAATATTAATAATATAATTATATTAATTAATAATATAATATAATATTAACCTGCATATCGGTATATTTAAGTGTAATATTATCTTTCACGTGTGTGTGTGTGTGTTAAAACATGATATGAGCCGGTGCGTTTTAATGAAATATTACCCAACATGTTATTTCATTAACCTGCATATCGGTGTGTTTGATTGTAAAAACATCTAAAATGGCAGTGTGCTTGAGTGTAATAATACTATACATGTTAGTGTGTTGCAATATATTATAAGCCTGCAAATCGGTGTGTTTAAGTAATACTATAATGTTGCCCTATTTGTCAGCGTGCTGGAAAGGGCATCAATGAGACACTGAGTTTTTTCCATATGTAACTTAAATGTACTTGAAAATAAAATTTATTTTGTTTTGATATTCGTTCAAAATATTTCCCTAAATATGTCACCCAATGTAAGTTTTCTTAAACATTTTGTAAATTACGTTAAAGGTGACATCAATCTCCGACCTTCACACTTGTAAATATTTGCTGTTGCTCGCGTGTTAAAAACTACCTTCAAAGCATTTGTTGTACGTGGCCCTGAGGCCTCAATATTGATATAAATGATTGAGTGTGTTCAAATATAATATTTACCTGCATATCGGTGCGTGTAAGTATGATATTACCCAACATGTTGACATGTTCAAATATGATTATTATATTAACCTGCTTGCTGATGTGTCTGCGTGTATCATATTATCCGCAAAGGTAGCGTGTTCCAATATAATATTAACCTCCATATATCGGCGTGTTTAAGTGTAATATTACCCCACATGTTGGTGTGTTCGAATATAACATGTATAAGCTACATATCGATGTGTTTAAGTGTCATATTACCCTTCATGGCATTTTATTCAAATATAATATTACCCTACATGTTAGTATGAGCAACTGTAATATAAACCTCCATATCGGTGTGTTTATGTGTTATATTACCTCACATGTTAGTGTGAACAAAAATTATATGAACGTGCATATCGTTGTGTTTAAATGTCATATTACCCTACACGGCAGTTTGTTCATATATAATATTACCCTACATGTCAGTATCTTCAATTGTATTATGAACCTCCATATCGGCGTGTTTAAGTGTAATATTACCTCACATGTTAGTGTGATCAAATATAATCTTAACCTACATATCGTTGTGTTTAAGAGGCATATTACCCAACAAGGCAGTTTGTTCAAATATAATACTACCCTACATGTTAGTATGTACAATTGTAATATATACCTCCATATCGGTGTGTTTAAGTGTTATATTACCTCACATGTTAGTGTGTACAAATATGATTTTAACCTGCATATCGTTGTGTTTAAGTGTAATATTACCTCACATGTTAGTGTGATCAAATATAATATTACCCTACATGTTAGTGAGTCCATGTGAGATTACTCTACGTGTATACATGACGTTGTTCCGTATTGTAATTCATTTGTATTATCCTACATGGCAGATCCCCTGAGAGTTAACAATTGATCCTCCCAACGGACGGGCTCAATCCAGATAAGGTAACTACACAGTGTTCAATGTCCTAGGCTTGGCAGGTAAGTAGACGGCGGTGTGTTATGTATGGCGTAGTAAGTGTTTAAGGAGACAGCACACGCTATCATGCCGCCTTATTTTATCTCGATGAGGTTGCAGTGCACTTAACAGCATGAGTTGTACATGAAGAGACGTACACACTGCACTTTTATGACACTAATGTTATCACCACGCTAAATGTCATGTGCATTGCGTAATCGTCAATATTGATTTTCAGACACTATGATATGGTATCATATTTTCTACCAGACTCCAACCGCCTCCGTGGTATAGTGTATACAGCGTCTATCCAGAGAGCGGAAGGTCGGTGATTCCTACCCCGGCCCCGTCATACCAAAACACTTTTAAAGTTGTGACCCCGCCAGGTGCTCGGCATAAAAATAGCAATCGGAATAATACAAGAGATTCGGAGTCAGTATACTGTGTCTGAGTGAGGTATCCATGTTAAACTGCGGCATGGTATCTCAGTGGAGTTGCACTGCCAGACTACACTTGTGCATTCTGGTTGCTACATGAGGGCAATTATCTTGAACCCCATTCCACATCACCTCAACACCATGATTATAGGTTTCTGTGAGTTGGTGGCTTTCTGTGAAGTTGTTGATCAAGGCCTCAGTTAAGCTTTCAAAGCGTTTTATGGTAGACACGTGGAGGGCATTGCCACATTTGACACATCAGTGACAAAAATGATGTCCGATGCAATTCCCTATTTTGACTTGTGCCATATGTTCCTATATTTTTTCGGGTGAACAATTGACTTGACTTTGCATGTGTTTGCGACGGGAGCCGCCGTTGGGGCAGGATACGGGCACCTTTTCGCGTATCATTACTATTTGATAGTGATTCATGACACATGCTCATGATATAGTCGGAATTGTACAATCGACTTTTTTTGCAGATATTTCTATTGGATATGGAAAGGGTTTTGTCGCTTTATTTTCATTTTATGTGGCAGTGATGTCGTTTTGTCTGGACTAGAACAAGCAACCACACACACAGCCAAACATGCACTCACGTCGCAAAATAATGCATGAAACACGCAATATTTATCAAGTTATTATATATGTTCAAAGTTCATATGTAATATGAGGTCTTTCAACACAGGGGCGGTGGGGCATCCAAGATGTTAAAGTGTAAGCTCGTCACGCCGAAAGCACGGGTCGATTCCCCACATGGGTACAATGTCTGAAGCCCATTTCTGGTGTGCCCTTCTATATTGCTTGAATATATTACTATATATATTGAATATTGAATAATTGGCGTAAAACCATACTCACTCACTCATTCATTGAACACAGATACATGTGACGGTTGTAAAGCAGACGATATCGATATCCATTGGCTTGATAAGATTTCTATTATATTATATTATCTTATAGTTATAGTTTTATTGCACCGGAATATGTGTTCGAGGGTATCTATGTTTAAAGTATTGTCCGGCTTATAATTAGTGTCTTGTGAAATTTGTTTTTTTATCATATTATGTTTGATTAGACACTACAGCAATAGAAGCAAGATTGATACATTTGCGTGAAACCTACACACACGTATGGAATACTGTAAGGGACATTCTCGCGATCTCGCATTCTCGCGATCTCGACCTTTGCAAACGAGGTAAATATGCCCAAAACACGAGAATGCGAGATCGCGAGAACGCGAGATTTTGGCCAAATTCCATACATACGTGTTACTTTCATTGCGAAAATGTATTAAAAATATCATATAAACATTACATGAACATATCGAACAAAAACCCGTGTAGGAATTTGGGTCATGAGTCTCTGAGGTCCCCGGTAGCTCATTGTGCTGGTTGAAAGAGTTAGTGAGTGAGTTGGGTTTAACGCCGCTTTTAACAGTATTCCAGTTATATCACGGCGTGTCAGCTTGATGTGGGAGGAAAGCCCGAAGTTTACCACTTCGGTGAAACCCACGAGCATGGGTATGGTGCTGACAAACCTAGAAACATAATCGGGGCGAACCGGGATTCGAACCCACAATCATAGGTTTCTGGTGTGCCCAAGGGACGCAACTCTGCACAGCGAATCGCGGCGCTTTAGACGACTGGGCCACCCGTGCCCCTGGAACAACAAAGAATAACCAGTCTTGATTATCAGCGGGAACAGATTCCATTGGGCGTAAAAGGCAACAAAGCGGTGACATGTACAATGTATATGAATAGATCACTAAAGATCAGTGATGACAGTGATCGCGAAATGGGTAATTCACTGGAACTTTGAATTGAATTTCCTTTTATTTCATTTTCAATAAACAGGAATAATAAACAGAACACGATTTAGATATGTTCATATATTGCAACATTTATTTCTTGATAATTAAGAATAAGAGAAAAATATAAATGCCTTGCTGCCCTTGTGCGTGACAGACGCCTATTGTTGTGGGTTTGAATCCGTTTTTGCCCTGAATATATTTTCAAGGTTTGTCAACACCACACCCGTCCTCGTGAGTTTCACCAATATGGAAAAAGATACACTTCTTAAACCAACATCACTTAGCGCTCCAGCTACCACATATCAACTTATATAAACACATACATATTATAAAAGAGAAACCCGCAAAACCTCGTGAACTCGAAGTCCCGTTCCCATCGGAAATACATCGAGATATCCGAAGTTCGACACAACTATAAGGCAAAAATGTCGCTTTGCAAGCTACCATTATCATACTGATATATAATTCATTATGTATTCGAATTATTTATTCGAATTATCCGTTGTTCGAGACAAGCGTAATACCGTTGTGGCGACACGATATACATATTACAAAAGAGATATACTGATTTTGCTAGGGTCATAACTTTATAGCTTTAGCGATATGTTGAGTTCAGAATGTCGAGCTGGCGAGGTTTTTACACTTCGTAAGACAGGAGTACAATGTCTCATCTTTAAGGAATAAATCATTTAACAAGAAGCATAAACACCACTGACGTACAACATTGACATTTTAATATCAACAACAAAATATAAAATGAAAAGGGAGAAACAAATTAATAAGATCCGTCACCTCTGAGATTATTTCCGCCTAATAACCTGCCAAGGTCTGGGATCCGTTTAACAAAGCAATCGTAGGGCTAAGACGATCGTAACTCCCATACTTTAACATAGACTTACGACTGTCTTAGAGTTACGATCGCTTAGTGGTAAGGGACCCTGGAATATAACGTAAGAATGTTATGCTTACTATACGATAATCACTTTTCTCTTTTTCAGGAATATAATGGAGTGTTCCATGTGCCGCGTGCTGACGACTAGCTGCCTTACCGCTTATTTAAACCTCACCCAACCGCGCGCAATGGCACTTAATATGTTTACCATTACACACTGGGTGGTATGTCATTCATTTATCATTATATTATGCTGATAAATTAAAATGTGACACTTTATACTTTAAGTTCTACATATCTTTTGTGACAAAAGTCCCATTACCACGACAATAGTGCGGTTGCCACTCAAAGTAGGGTATGGCATGACGTTGATATGGATCCTGAAACAACGATACGTCAGAACTAGTTCAACGCGCAGCTGGCTTTGGCAACATTGCAGGCTGGGCTAGTTTAGATCTCACCTCCCGAATACAACCATACTGGTCCAATTTCTTCTTACATGAAGACCAATATGTCAATAAACTGATTATCCCATTGACAAAGTGTCAAATTCTCGTAAGGCATTAATTTCAACCTCTGAACTGAAACCTTGAATGAGCAATTGAAAATACTGGGTCCGGCTTAACTTGAGGTGACGCTATGATAATGTTCTGATGGTAGACATAATATGATCCATTTGTGTTCTCTTCTACAACACCTTTCTTTGAATGTTTGCTCGACCTAGTGGACCTGTCTTATAATATAACTATGACGCCGCACTATTTTTTCATGTGTAACGAGCTGACTCTTCTCTGACCTACTTTCTACAATGCAGGTTTTAAGCCCGTGAATTAACTCAAAGCACGCGCATTACGAATATAGTGGCTTCAACAATCAAATTGCACAAAATAAACGTGCAGTAGAATGAATATAGGTCTAGGTCTAATGATTACGGACATTGCACATTTCTCATGCACATGTATTACGAATTTTCTGCATGTAATTTCCGTGCAACATACATGTATTTACATTGTATTTACTTTTATCTATTTATTTATCTTAACTTCCAGGCTGTACAGTAAACTACGGTTATAATGAACTCAAAGACCACTGATTTTGGTTCGATATAACCGTAGTTCGTTATAATCATATATACATGTAAACACAGCAAATGTTCGGTACCAAAAAATAACATCGTTATATCCGTCAGTTCGTTATAAGCGTGTTCGTTATAAACGTATTCCACTGTATTTAAAATCTGAATTTGCATAATTTTGATACTTTGGTGCTGTAATTTAAGTCAGGTAACACACACGTAACTGGCAATTCGTTACAAATAACATACTTACTATTATTTGTAACAAATGTCCAGTTACTTGTGTTATCCTTAATTATTATCACTGCTGTATTTGAAAACCATAACTTATTATACAAATAAAAGCGAAAAAGCCTTTTCTATAACCACAACGTCAACGCCAGAGATAACACACCCAAGAGTCAATTGTGCGATACCGACCATATCATAAGCATGTGTTTGTGAATGACTATCAAACTGATGGTCAGATATGTTCGTGGCTAAGGTACAACACAAGCTATTACAGTAAACGACGCATGTTTAAATACAACATCGTCTTAATCTTAATGGTCAGCTTGAGCTATTTGCTATTTTTGGAGGTGTGTGTGTGGAGGAGGCTTTCTTGGATTTTCAGGATGTGATTCAGAAAATACTGGAAAACAACACACAAAAGAAATCATTGTTTGTTATATACAATGGATGACCCATAAATAGTGTTGTCAAAATAGTAGTTCATGATGCAGTGACCGACAACACGTTTGTCCCCTTACAAAAAACCCTTGCTTCCTCCTAGAATATGAAATTATCGGCCCCAAAGTTTCTGTGATTCAGGAGTGTTCCAAGAAGCCAAATCGCATGCATGATCTCTGCCTATAGCGAAACGGTGTTTGCGGACAGTAGGTCCATATTCTCATCTCTTATGCGGTTCTCGACAGAAGCATCTCAACAAGCATGTCCACTGTCCAGATATGTATCATATGCCGGTGGTGCACTGTCGTTGTTGCAGTTCATGTCGCCGATGCAGGAAGGCTGCATCTTTGGTCTTGATGCACTGGAGATGATGGCACCGTCAGGACCGACTGTGTGAGACTTCGTGTCTATCGTCACATAGTCTCCTACACCTTCTAGCAGGGCAGGAAGTTGATCGGGCAGTTGGTATAAGATCAGTTTCTCCTTCTCTGGCGCTATGACACTGTGGCACTCTGGCAATATAGACATTCGGAATTACACAAGACAGCATATTATCCTATTGATATTTGTACTTATGTGTATTTCTTTTCAAATATAAATAATGTTTCACTTTTGAACCTTTGTCTACACGTACTACTTATATAGTGTTTCCAGCATCAAAATGCAAACATGATATATTGGATGTCACGTGGATGTTTTCTCAAAGATGATATTAGATTATCCTTGACAAAAGACAATTTTTTTAAAAAACAATGTACGGTATTTCGATTCGCCGGGTAACTTTCATTTTTTAATCAGCTCCCATACCCTTTGTTAAATTGAGGCTCGGTTTTAAATAGAAGTCTGGTGGTTAAACGAGACCCATCGATTAATATATAGAGGCCCTGAGATTATGAAACCCTCGGAATGTTAAATACTTTTTTAATTATCTAGGATCCACAATAAACTTGGAAACTTTAAACTTTTTCTTTGTTAGTTAACTCATGTTAGTGAGTCCATGTGAGATTACTCTACGTGTATACATGACGTTGTTCCGTATTGTAATTCATTTGTATTATCCTACATGGCAGATCCCCTGAAAGTTAACAATTGATCCTCCCAACGGACGGGCTCAATCCAGATAAGGTAACTACACAGTGTTCAATGTCCTAGGCTTGGCAGGTAAGTAGACGGCGGTGTGTTATGTATGGCGTAGTAATTGTTTTAGGAGACAGCACTCGCTATCATGTCGCCTTATTTTATCTCGATGAGGTTGCAGTGCACTTAACAGCATGAGTTGTACATGAAGAGACGTACACTCTGCACTTTTTTGACACTTATGTTATCACCACGCTAAATGTCATGTGCATTGCGTAATCGTCAATATTGATTTTCAGACACTATGATATGGTATCATATTTTCTACCAGACTTCGACCGCCTCCGTGGTATAGTGTATACAACGTCTATCCAGAGAGCGGAAGGTCGGTGATTCCTACCCCGGCCGCGTCATACCCAAACACTTTTAAAGTTGTAACCCCGCCAGGTGCTCGGCATAAAAATGATAATCAGGATAATACAAGAGATCGGTTCGGAGTCAGTATACTGTGTCTGAGTGAGGTATCCATGTTAAACTGCGGCATGGTATCTCAGTGGAGTTGCACTGCCAGACTACACTTGTGCATTCTGGTTGCTACATGAGGGCAATTATTTTGAACCCCATTCCACATCACCTCAACACCATGATTATAGGTTTCTGTGAGTTGGTGGCTTTCTGTGAAGTTGTTGATCAAGGCCTCAGTTAAGCTTTCAAAGCGTTTTATGGTAGACACGTGGAGGGCATTGCCACATTTGACACATCAGTGACAAAAATGATGTCCGATGCAATTCCCTATTTTGACTTGTGCCATATGTTCCTATATTTTTTCGGGTGAACAATTGACTTGACTTTGCATGTGTTTGCGACGGGAGCCGCCTTTGGGGCAGGATACGCGCACCTTTTCGCGTATCATTACTATTTGATAGTGATTCATAAACACATGCTCATGATATAGTCGGAATTGTACAATCGACTTTTTTTGCAGATATTTCTATTGGATATGGAAAGGGTTTTGTCGCTTTATTTTCATTTTATGTGGCAGTGATGTCGTTTTTTCTGGACTAGAACAAGCAACCACACACACAGCCAAACATGCACTCACGTCGCAAAATAATGCATGAAACACGCAATATTTATCAAGTTATTATTTATGTTCAAAGTTCATATGTAATATGAGGTCTTTCAACACAGGGGCGGTGGGGCATCCAAGATGTTAAAGTGTAAGCTCGTCACGCCGAAAGCACGGGTCGATTCCCCACATGGGTACAATGTCTGAAGCCCATTTCTGGTGTGCCCTTCTATATTGCTTGAATATATTACTATATATATTGAATATTGAATAATTGGCGTAAAACTATACTCACTCACTCATTCATTGAACACAGATACATGTGACGGTTGTAAAGCAGACGATATCGATATCCATTGGCTTGATAAGATTTCTATTATATTATATTATCTTATAGTTATAGTTTTATTGCACCGGAATATGTGTTCGAGGGTATCTATGTTTAAAGTATTGTCCGGCTTATAATTAGTGTCTTGTGAAATTTGTTTTTTTATCATATTATGTTTGATTAGACACTACAGCAATAGAAGCAAGATTGATACATTTGCGTGAAACCTACACACACGTATGGAATACTGTAAGGGACATTCTCGCGATCTCGCATTCTCGCGATCTCGACCTTTGCAAACGAGGTAAATATGCCCAAAACACGAGAATGCGAGATCGCGAGAACGCGAGATTTTGGCCAAATTCCATACATACGTGTTACTTTCATTGCGAAAATGTATTAAAAATATCATATAAACATTACATGAACATATCGAACAAAAACCCGTGTAGGAATTTGGGTCATGAGTCTCTGAGGTCCCCGGTAGCTCATTGTGCTGGTTGTAAGAGTTAGTGAGTGAGTTGGGTTTAACGCCGCTTTTAACAGTATTCCAGTTATATCACGGCGTGTCAGCTCAATGTGGCAGGAAAGCCCGAAGTGATGCAGGTCTCAGACGTTTACCACGTCGGTGAAACCAACGAGCACGGGTATGGTGCTGACAAACCTAGAAACATAATCGGGGCGAACCGGGATTCGAACCCACAATCATGGGTTTCTGGAGTGCCCAAGGGACGCAACTCTGCACAGCGAATCGCGGCGCTTTAGACGACTGGGCCACCCGTGCCCCTGGAACAACAAAGAATAACCAGTCTTGATTATCAGCGGGAACAGATTCCATTAGGCGTAAAAGGCAACAAAGCGGTGACATGTACAATGTATATGAATAGATCACTAAAGATCAGTGATGACAGTGATCGCGAAATGGGTAATTCACTGGAACTTTGAATTGAATTTCCTTTTATTTCATTTTCAATAAACAGAAATAATAAACAGAACACGATTTAGATATGTTCATATATTGCAACATTTATTTCTTGATAATTAAGAATAAGAGAAAAATATAAATGCCTTGCTGCCCTTGTGCGTGACAGACGCCTATTGTTGTGGGTTTGAATCCGTTTTTGCCCTGAATATATTTTCAAGGTTTGTCAACACCACACCCGTCCTCGTGAGTTTCACCAATATGGAAAAAGATACACTTCTTAAACCAACATCACTTAGCGCTCCAGCTACCACATATCAACTTATATAAACACATACATATTATAAAAGAGAAACCCGCAAAACCTCGTGAACTCGAAGTCCCGTTCCCATCGGAAATACATCGAGATATCCGAAGTTCGACACAACTATAAGGCAAAAATGTCGCTTTGCAAGCTACCATTATCATACTGATATATAATTCATTATGTATTCGAATTATTTATTCGAATTATCCGTTGTTCGAGACAAGCGTAATACCGTTGTGGCGACACGATATACATATTACAAAAGAGATATACTGATTTTGCTAGGGTCATAACTTTATAGCTTTAGCGATATGTTGAGTTCAGAATGTCGAGCTGGCGAGGTTTTTACACTTCGTAAGACAGGAGTACAATGTCTCATCTTTAAGGAATAAATCATTTAACAAGAAGCATAAACACCACTGACGTACAACATTGACATTTTAATATCAACAACAAAATATAAAATGAAAAGGGAGAAACAAATTAATAAGATCCGTCACCTCTGAGATTATTTCCGCCTAATAACCTGCCAAGGTCTGGGATCCGTTTAACAAAGCAATCGTAGGGCTAAGACGATCGTAACTCCCATACTTTAACATAGACTTACGACTGTCTTAGAGTTACGATCGCTTAGTGGTAAGGGACCCTGGAATATAACGTAAGAATGTTATGCTTACTATACGATAATCACTTTTCTCTTTTTCAGGAATATAATGGAGTGTTCCATGTGCCGCTTGCTGACGACTAGCTGCCTTACCGCTTATTTAAACCTCACCCAACCGCGCGCAATGGCACTTAATATGTTTACCATTACACACTGGGTGGTATGTCATTCATTTATCATTATATTATGCTGATAAATTAAAATGTGACACTTTATACTTTAAGTTCTACATATCTTTTGTGACAAAAGTCCCATTACCACGACAATAGTGCGGTTGCCACTCAAAGTAGGGTATGGCATGACGTTGATATGGATCCTGAAACAACGATACGTCAGAACTAGTTCAACGCGCAGCTGGCTTTGGCAACATTGCAGGCTGGGCTAGTTTAGATCTCACCTCCCGAATACAACCATACTGGTCCAATTTCTTCTTACATGAAGACCAATATGTCAATAAACTGATTATCCCATTGACAAAGTGTCAAATTCTCGTAAGGCATTAATTTCAACCTCTGAACTGAAACCTTGAATGAGCAATTGAAAATACTGGGTCCGGCTTAACTTGAGGTGACGCTATGATAATGTTCTGATGGTAGACATAATATGATCCATTTGTGTTCTCTTCTACAACACCTTTCTTTGAATGTTTGCTCGACCTAGTGGACCTGTCTTATAATATAACTATGACGCCGCACTATTTTTTCATGTGTAACGAGCTGACTCTTCTCTGACCTACTTTCTACAATGCAGGTTTTAAGCCCGTGTATTAACTCAAAGCACGCGCATTACGAATATAGTGGCTTCAACAATCAAATTGCACAAAATAAACGTGCAGTAGAATGAATATAGGTCTAGGTCTAATGATTACGGACATTGCACATTTCTCATGCACATGTATTACGAATTTTCTGCATGTAATTTCCGTGCAACATACATGTATTTACATTGTATTTACTTTTATCTATTTATTTATCTTAACTTCCAGGCTGTACAGTAAACTACGGTTGTAACGAACTCATGATCAAAGGGACCACTGATTTTAGTTCGATGTAAACGAGGTTCGTTATAAGCATGTATACATGTATAAACAGCAAATGTTCGGAACCAAAAAATAACATCGTTATATCCGTCAGTTCGTTATAAGCGTGTTCGTTATAAACTTATTCCAGTGTATTTAAAATCTGAATTTGCATAATTTTGATACCTTGGTGCTGTAATTTAAGTCAGGTAACACACACGTAACAGGCAATTGGTTACAAATAACATACTTACTATTATTTGTAACAAATGTCCAGTTACTTGTGTTATCCTTAATTATTATCACTGCTGTATTTGAAAACCATAACTTATTATACAAATAAAAGCGAAAAACCCTTTTCTATAACCACAACGTCAACGCCAGAGATAACACACCCAAGAGTCAATTGTGCGATACCGACCATATCATAAGCATGTGTTTGTGAATGACTATCAAACTGATGATCAGATATGTTCGTGGCTAAGGTACAACACAAGCTATTACAGTAAACGACGCATGTTTAAATACAACATCGTCTTAATCTTAATGGTCAGCTTGAGCTATTTGCTATTTTTGGAGGTGTGTGTGTGGAGGAGGCTTTCTTGGATTTTCAGGATGTGATTCAGAAAATACTGGAAAACAACACACAAAAGAAATAATTGTTTTTTACATACAATGGATGACCCATAAATAGTGTTGTCAAAATAGTAGTTCATGATGCAGTGACCGACAACATGTTTGTCCCCTTACAAAAAACCCTTGCTTCCTCCTAGAATATGAAATTATCGGCCCCAAAGTATCTGTGATTCAGGAGTGTTCCAAGTAGCCAAATCGCATGCATGATCTCTGCCTATAGCGAAACGGTGTTTGCGGACAGTAGGTCCATACTCTCATCTCTTATGCGGTTCTCGACAGAAGCATCTCAACAAGCATGTCCACTGTCCAGATATGTATCATATGCCGGTGGTGCACTGTCGTTGTTGCAGTTCATGTCGCCGATGCAGGAAGGCTGCATCTTTGGTCTTGATGCACTGGAGATGATGGCACCGTCAGCGCCGACTGTGTGAGACTTCGTGTCTATCGTCACATAGTCTCCTACACCTTCTAGCAGGGCAGGAAGTTGATCGGGCAGTTGGTATAAGATCAGTTTCTCCTTCTCTGGCGCTATGACACTGTGGCACTCTGGCAATATAGACATTCGGAATTACACAAGACAGCATATTATCCGATTGATATTTGTACTTATGTGTATTTCTTTTCAAATATAAATAATGTTTCACTTTTGAACCTTTGTCTACATTTACTACTTATATAGTATTTCCAGTATCAAAATGCAAACATGATATGTTCGATGTCACGTGGATGTTTTCTCAAAGATGATTTGAGATTATCCTTATTTACATAATACATTTTTTTAATCAGCTCCCACACCCTGTGTTAAATTGAGGTACGGTTTTTAATAGAAGTCTGGTGGTTAAACGAGACCCATCGGTTAATATATAGAGGCCCTGAGATTATAAAACCTTCGGAATGTTAAATACATCTTTAAATATTCAAGATCCACAATAAACTTGGAAACTTTAAACTTTTTCTTTGTCCACAAAAATCATTCCGAACATAACGTTGATGCTGAAATTGTAAATATATCGGACAATATCTTTCTGAAATTTCATACTTGCCGATTCTGCAACAGTACAGTAATACCAGGTGTACCTTACCAGTTCCATGTTTCGGCGGAGATTTGCCTTCATCTCGTTTCCGGCACCATCTGGAGCAAAGGATCCCAGTGAGGATGATCACCACAACCCCCAACACACCAGACGCTGTACACACGCCGATGAGGATGACCCTCAACCGCTCGTTCTGCTTGACAACATCTGTAACATTTCATTGTGGTTCCTAATCAAGTCCTTCCAATCATTATCACAAACTCAGAATAAATGCTACAGACATTTAACGTTCTTCAGATCACATAACGTTCCTTAAACGTTGTCACAACGCTGCAAACATAAAACATTATGACGACGTTCTAAAATTGGTTTCACAATATCACGCTCCTTACACGCTATTAATAAAACGTGTCATTGTGTTGAAAAATGGCTGCCACGACCATATAACGTTCCCATGACGTTCCTACGCTGCAACATGAAACGTTGTGACGACGTTGTTCAGACGTTATCACGACGATATGACGTCAATATAACGTTGGTCAGGCTTGGTCTCACATACTACATGTGATATGGCTGTAAAGGTACTAATAGAGGCATGATACTCAACTTTATCACTCGTTATGCAAACACAACAGAATTAGATATTTAACATGATCATGAAGATATTAATGTATGATGACACAAAGCTTATATAGCAATCGTGTTCAAAAGATACCTTACCTTCGAGCTCAGTTGTGCGTCTTCTATATTCCCCGTTGTCAACCAGTAAGGCATTCGCGAGTGAGAATTATCTTAGACTGCTTGAAACTATACTGCAGTAGTACACAGTGACACAAACAAACCCATATATATATATTCAGTGTGTTGAACGCTTTATCCTCACGGCTACCATACCGACCCATAGAATATTTATTGTTTGTGTTATTTGTGTTATTACATACCGAATTTAAAGTGGTTAGAATATTGTGAAAAAGATACCTTACCTTTATGCTCAGTTGTGCGTCTTTTATATTCCCTGTTGTTAACCAACAAGGCATTCCGTGATTCATTCAGCTGGGCCAGCATCGTGTCCAACTTTGTGATCCTCATCTTCATCTTTGCTGTTGTATTTTGTTCACTGTGTAGTTTTGTTTTTACGTCTCTCATTTCGGAAAACGTCCTGTCTTTCTTCTTTGTCATTTCTTCCAGTGTAACTCCTTGTGAAACAAATAACCGTTTTTGAATAAAAAATTTTGGCCATGTCAATAAAGACATATATGTAAAATATTATTGTAATTTCATGGATTAAGGATTTAATTATCCAAATGCACCAAACACCTTGTAACAATAAATAGAATGCATTAATTACCAAGATATTTTGAAAGCATCTCCAATCAGATTTTCCTGGCAAACCTACAGAAACAATGAAGATAATTATGTCAGTACTTACGGTTGCAATAACTGTCGCATTCTCGCGAGATCTCGGATGTATTACACAGGTGAGCTACATCAGCGCAGTGGTAACATCTTTGTCTCTCCTCCACACAGTACTGTTCTCCACGACGACAGAGGTCCCGGTGACACTTGAAGTAGTCGGTGTCGACAGCAACACCCACGACTGGGGTAATGATTGCCAAGAGAACTGTAGCCTTGGTCAACATTGTCTCTACAACAAGCAAATGTAATCGCGATGTGTTATCTGAAAAAGACTGGTAACACTGTCAGCCATTGTTGTGTAAGACGATAATATGTAGTAGTTTCATTTGTGGGCTACATAGATCGAGTTCTGAGTTTGTTAATAGTCACAATGTCCCCTTACATGTGTGCTTATCACAGGGGGAACATTTCTCAGTCGGAGAATAAATTTATACCCCGCCACCAACAAGACAGGCTGCACGTGGATTTCTGATATGTTGAATAAATCCCTTATACCTCGTTTCGAACGCTTTTCCCGGGTCAATGAAAGTCACGTGACATAAGATAACCCCAGCTCAATCGAACATCTGTTTTATCCATTTTAAATTTATTTATCCTTTGCAATGTTATATTAAAACATGTCGGTAAGACAAATTCGTTTCAACAGTATCACTCTGGGTACATTGGGTTTTATGCTTCCCTTGTTAGAGACCTATATAACCCGGGACGCATAAAACCCCATGTACCCCTCGTGATACTGCTACAACTTATAACATTGCCCGAATTGTGGTCAATAGTTATTTCATTACCCAAAAGCAAAAATAATATTTCAAAGTCAAAAATAATTATCAGGTGTTTAAGGAGATGCTGCTCCTGAACAAGCTGATTGGCTGAAAATAATTTCCTTTGTTTGTTTGTTTGCAAAATTCTCAGCTATATATCTGTAAATAATCGAGTCTGGATGAGACAATCCAGTGATTGACATCAAAAGCGACGATCTACGCATTTGGGATACGATGACATGCATGAACCAAGTCAGCGAGCCTGACCACCCGATCCCGATAGTCGCCTTTTACAAAAAGATTTTCTGTTTTGTCCATTAGCTTCATCACGCAGGGCAAGACTGCCTTTGATCGCTGCTCGGCAGAGTGAGTCTCAGGACAAAACAGTGTTTTAAAGAAGATCGTGTGACCCTTTCTCACCCAATCGACATACAGGTACAATTTGTACATGCAATGAATGTTAATGTATACATACAGTAATATCCCAGCATCAAAATATACCGAAAATGAGCATGCAGATGTCCTACAAAAAACTTTCAGACAAATAGACATTCAAACTCCAAATCCAAATCCAGTTTCGATAAAAGATTATCGATATGCATAACCAGAGAGATAACCATTATGTTATATCTATCTGCAAGAACATAATAATTAGGCATACTACTTCATCTATGATAGGGATATTTCAAACTTTCGACGATATATATAACTGATTTATATAATACGGCGAGTCTATATATATCTAAATACAGTGACATCTGATTATCAAAAGTCGAGTAGTACACTAATGTATGAATACTCGTCCCGAGCGGAATTATTTCACAATATCCCCAGTTCCTTATACACATAAGTCTCCACATTACATGTTGCTTATCTATAAATAACCTACCAGGAAAGTCTCCTCCTATCTCCAACAAGACTTTCAAACTGGCCAGGTACATAACACGCTTCATATATATTTACAGCTACGTTTGATGCACGTCTCAAAATAGACCCCACGTTGCTAAATGGGACACTGCCAACTCATGAACATGGTTGCAATCAATGAACTGGTGGTTTGAAAGTGGTGTTCCGATCGGCAGGAATAAGTATAATTTGTCTTCAGTTATGTTTAATATGTGGGTATAAATGAGGTTTGTTGCAAATGCAAGATAGCAATAACTGATAAACCTTCAATACATCTATCACACTGTCTCCTTCATGGGAGGGATGTAAGATAAATTTAGTCACACGCCAACTCATGATATCAATGGTTTTCCCAGCTATTTTTAGACTCGACGTATTTACCACTATTAATAGTTATAAATATACCAGTATATCAACAGTGTGCGTGTTTCAGTCCAATTTACACATTTTAACATAGATTTTATGTCATGTGTATTTACGTCTCAATTCACACAAAAATACCGGGATAGAATTTATGTCATGTGTAAATTAAGACATGTTTATATTGAATAGGACAAGAAAACCTAGATACTTTCATCCTTGTCCCCCCGTTGTAGGTCTTGGTCTATTTAAAATGAAAACATTATACTAGTAATAGAGAAGAGGGAGACTCCGACACGTGAATATTCGGCATACTTTGGAAAAATTTGCTATTTTTTTCAACTTTTACCGTTTTACACCTTGTGGCATCGGAATTGTTATCATTCCTGATATTATGCCTGGATTAATGTTAATTTCAATCCACATGTTCAAGTCATGATACTTTCTATCTTTAACGCAAAAGTATGTATTCTGTTCGCATTTGCTATGAATGTCAAATGTTTCATAAGATTCATCTCTCATCCCTAATGTCTGTACACTACGACATGTGTGTGGTGGCTTCCATATGTAGAGGTGGCATTCAACAGGACAGGAGTAAAACAGAGCACATGACTAAATCCAGGATCTAGTAATACTTGCACATTTCCTACTTTAATGCAGTGCACGTGGTATATGATTGTGGGTTCGAATCCCGGTTCACCCCGATTATGTTTCTAGGTTTGTCAGCACCATACCCGTCCTCGTGGGTTTCACCGAAGTGGTAAACGTCTGAGACCTGCATCACTTTGGGCTTTCCTCCCACATTAAGCTGACACGCCGTGATATGACTGGAATACTGTTAAAAGCGGCGTTAAACCCAACTCACTCACACTAATGCAGTGGTATCTGTCCAATACCAATGTATATGTTACCTCTCCTTGAGCACAAACATTGGTTCTAGCAAAAAAAGGCTGTGTTATTGTTGAGATGACATTAAGAGATACAAACATTTGTTTTCATTCAACATCCTCTAAGCCTACCCCTAAAGCAAAACGATATTATCATAAAATGAACCCTGAAACGGTGGGAATGTATTATGGCGATAACATCACTTAAAAATAGCCAGATGAGCAGTGTCTCTTAGCATTTGTTTATATAGAGGTGTATGTAGAACAATGTTATTTGTATTAAACAGTTACATTTTAGTTATATCGCGGCGTGTCAGCTTGATGTGGAAGGAAAGCCCGATGTGATTCAGTTCTTAAGCGTTTACCACTTTGGTGAAACACACGAGCACGAATAGGGTGCTGACAAACCTGGAAATATAAGCATTGAATATCTGAGATTCAAACCCACCATCTTAGGTTTCTGTCACACCTAGGACGACTGAACCCACAGTTGTCCACTGTTTGAAGAGAAGACGTCAGTGTGGACATGATTATCTGGATATTGTTTCCCGAGGTAGTGGCGAGCTGATGACTAAATATCAGGGGACTTATTTTTTGGCCATCATCTTACATAAAAAACAGACTATCATTTTGCCTAGCTTCTCCCATTTAAGATCTTCCCATGAAGATGTGTGACGTTGCTTTTGTTCAATTTAACGACCGCTTCCGTGGTCTATTGGTAAAGCGTCCCCCCGGAGAGCGGAAGGTCCGGGGTTCGATCCCTGGCCGCGTCATACCAAAAGACGTTAAAAGATGGTACTTGCTGTTACCCTGTCTGACGCTCGACATTAAGGGGCTAAAACAAGGACTGGTAAGCTCAGAGTCAGTATACTGTGTCTGAGTGGGGTATTCATGTGAAACTACGGCATGGTATCTCAGTGAGCTAGCACTATCCATCGGCATCAGTCCGGACTAGCACAATCAGCCACACAAACACACACACACACGCACATGCACGTCGCCATATAAGTGCAATAATCTTGGACCCGACGTTAAACTCCATTTCACCTCACCTCACCTGTTCAGTTAAACAGGGAAACATTTTGAGGTCAAACTTGTAGCCCGTGTTGTGTGTGAAATAACAATGTTGGTGTTAGTTAAGTCTGGGTTGCAGTCGATTATACTTCAATCAGAGACAAGATGGCGAGAAATGATAATGTAGTTTATTGTAATAATTGGAAGAATATGAATCTATTTGACATATGCCATCATAAAAATCTACTTTTTATTACTCATCAAATATAGCAATATACATAAAGCACATTCTTTGTCTATATCATAGACCGAAAAGTAAACGTTTATTGTGGAGCAGTTCTGAGAACCTGGTTTCTGTGAGTGAGTGAGTGAGTGAGTATGGTTTTACAACGCTTTTAGCAATATTCCAGCAATATCACGGCGGGGGACACCAGAAATGGGCTTCACACATTGTACCCATGTCGGGAATCGAACCCGGGTCTTCGGCGTGACGAGCGAACGCTTTAACCATTAGGCTACCCGACCGCCCCCGTTTTCTGGAATAAAAGGCAGCAGCGTAATGTATCAGCACAAGAACAACTAACGTTAAACCAACTTGTCCATGGAACCTAAAAGTTGACGATACAACGTACATTATAAACAAGGTTAAATTATGCATGAACCTTGAAAGATCGAACATCAGCTTGACACGTCTTCCAAACCAACACCCACATCCACATCAAAATCCACGCTCACACCAACACACACAAAGACACTCACATCCACGTAATCACCTAGCGTCCCAACTGATACCCTCATTCACCCCTTACAAATATAACCACACCTTCCTCCCACAGCCCCCCCCCCCCCCCCCCACCCCCCCCCCCCCCCCCCCCACACACACACACACACCCCACACTCACAGACACACACGTACGCCATTCGTCTCATCCCGGTACATCAGTGAAGAAAGAACCGTTATTCTCAAGAGTATAATGTTTAATACCTTCTAAACCTTCGTCAGTTGGTTGTATATTTTTCAGAATTGAAGGAGTTCTTTATCGTTTACCCTTATCAACAACATCTGTGTGGCTTCCGCCAATCGACGCGACAGTCATGTCCACAGTGCAATCCTTGTAATCAACACACTTGTGAAGTACAGACGGTGGAGCGTTGTTGCTGACATCGCCGTTGACTGTGAGGCCAGGAACTTTGGTCGGACATTGGGTTTTATGCTGATGTGTCCTTTGAGTGTCCGTACCTAGGAGAGGAAGGTCATCGTCACCTTCATCTTTATGTGATCCTGTAAATGAATGACGTGATTGTATTTATGAATTGTAAACTAAAGGTTTTGTAAATGGTATGAATATATGAACACTTTCAAAAGGCCCTGAACACAAAGGGGATGACGATTAGGCCGATGAAACACACGACCATCATTGTTTTGTTTGTTTATTATCCGACAGTTTGCAGTTTGAAATATATTCGCTATATTAAAGCTGCCTGACAATAATCGATTCTGGAACTTACAAACCAGTGATTGGTATTAGGAGCAACGTTCCACGCCGTCGACACCCAATCACCGAGCCTGTCCAGTCGAACGATCTAGGTCAGCATAGGTCACTAGAAACGGGGGCCATTTGAAAGTAACACCGTGCTAGACGGATATTCGTTTTTCTCCAATAATCTACCAGTTATATACAAACATACCGAGATGACTGGGGGCGGTCGGGTAGCCTAGTGGTTAAAAGCGTTTGCTCGTCACGCCGAACACCTGGGTTCGATTCCCGACATGGGTACAATGTGTGAAGCTCACTTCTGGTGTCCCCCGCCGTGATATTGCTGGAATATTGCTAAAAGCGTCGTAAAATCAAACTCACTCACTCACTCACTCACCGAGATGACTGGGTGTCGTGCTTCGTGAACAACGATGTATCTGTGCGCGTGTAACCCCAGATAGTAAGATGACCACCAAAACTAGGACACCACACACAGCGCATGCACTAAATACGATAGTCTCACGCTGCCGCTTTTGTTGAATGGTATCTGAAACAAACATGACGCTTTAGGCTTATCGGTTAGACTTTATCAGATAAAAGATAAAAACAGAGTCAGGTCAAGTCAATTGCCATTCATATATTAATGTAGTTAGGGGTATCTTGGTTGAACCAAGTGCTGGGTTGAACCTACCTCTTTATTTCCGTAGATTATTGTATTTCGACAGTCATTGGTGTTTTGGTTGAAACCAAGTTCGTTATATCTGTAGTTTACTGCATTCGGGAGTCATGGTTGTGTCACATCTATTTGAAGAGGGGCGGTTGGGAAGCCTGGTGGTTAAAGCGTTCGCTCATCACGCCAAAAACCGTCGTTCGTAATGGGCACAATGTCTGCAACCGATTTCTCGCGTTTCTACTGAGAACTTGCTGTAATATTTCTTAAAGCAGCGTAAAACCATACTCACTCTATTTGGAGAGTAATGCATGTTCTTTGTACCATATTAGTTAGTGAGTATAGATTTATGCCGCCTTTATCAAAATTTCCAATGTACATCAAGAATGGTATGATATATATTTTCCTATGCCAGGACCTGTCGGCGTGAGCTAACACGTCAACCACTAGGCTACCACCGCACATAACATATTCACTGAATCACACGACGTTAACACAGCATTGAGGTAGGAGTAAGCTCCCTACCTTCATATTTAGATTCCAGTGTTTTAGATTTGTTGACTACAGCTGTTAAGTTGATATTTATTGCTGTAAGTGTGCTGACGTCACGCGTCAGCTGTTGGACTGTTTGCGCCATGTTGACGTGTCTTCGTTGTTCTTTGGCCAAATCTGTAGACATGTCAGCCAGATGCCGGCTTGCGTCAGATTCCAGTTTTGTCACAGTCTGTAACTGAACCCCTGCAATGAATATTGTTATATGATAAGTTCTGTTGTATGGTAAGTTGGCACCAAGAGCTATTCCAGCCTTACAATAGCAGGAGACACCAAGAATTAGCTTACCATATTGTACCCATGCTAGTTTGTTTGTTGTTTAACGCCGCAGTCAGCAATATTCCAGCTACAGATGGCGGTCTGTAAGTAATCAAGTCTGGGCCAGACAATCCAGTGATTGACATCATGACCATCGATCCATGCAACTGGGTCACGATGACATGCATCAACCAAGTCAGCGAGCCTGACCACCCGATCCCGTTAGTCGCCTCTTACCACAAGCATAGTCGCCTTTAACGGTAAGCATGGTTGCCGAAGGCCTATTCTACCCTGGATCTTCACGGGTCTGTACCCATGTAAAGATTTAAACCCATATCGTCGCCTACATAAGCCAACACTTCATCAAACGGGCTTTACCGCCGTACAAATAGGCATTACATGTATGGTTGTAAATTTGTGTAGTTCCATGTAAATAAGAAAAAAAAATAAAGAATGGATCCGGAATAGAAGCGAACCATTAAACCAGCATGGTGAACTACGTCAGTCATCAATATGACTATTACTATAGTTCTGATGTTGACACGAAATGGTTGTAAGATGAATGAATGGAGTACATACGATAACAGTAGCCATCGCAGTCTCGCGAGAGTTCTGTGGTATTACACAGGTGTACCACATCTGCGCAGTGATAACATTTCTGAGTATCGTCCACGCAGTACTGTTCCCCACGGCGGCAGAGGTCACGGTGACACGGAAACATGTTTGGATCTAGAGCAGCAGTGACGTGTCCGGCAATAAAAACCAAGAGGGTGGCACACGTTCTCAACATTGTATCTGAAATCAAAACATGTACCTTCGATAATTACATATATCTGACATGAATAACCTGATCCATAATAATCTGTAGCAGGAGGCGACCTCCACCATGAAGTTACATATGTTGAAACGAACTATTGAAACTTTGGTGGTCAAGTTGATCAGATTTATCTGTATTACAAGACAATTTCGTGTAAATATGAAGTATCACTCATAGTCATCACATCAGTGCATGCGACCCGTGAAGATCCAGGGTAGAATAGGTCTTCAGCAACCCATGCTCGCCGTAAAAGGCGACTATGCTTGTCGCAAGAGGCGACTAACGGGATCGGGTGGTCAGGCTCGCTGACTTGGTTGATGCATGTTACCGTATCCCAATTTCGTGGATCGATGGTCATGATGTCAATCACTGGATTATCTGGTCCAGACTTGATTATTTACAGACCACCGTCATATAGCTGGAATATTGCTGAGTGCGGCGTTTAACAACAAACAAACAAACAAACAAACAAACGAACATAAGTACATGCAAAATGTCAACGCCGGGGAATAGTCAGTATGGAAAGTCTGCCTCCACAGAAAACACATTGGGCGTAAAAGGCAAAATAGCTATGAAAACTATATGAAAACATCGGATGGCACCAGGAGTTCGCGTAAAGGTTAAGCCTATCATGACCTTCCGGTAGCACCCGTGAAATGTCATTACTTCTCAAAATGTGATAAACATTGACATTATTTTAAAAACTGTAACATTAATTACAAGAAAGAATATGAACAACTTACCCGAAATGGACTCGTATCTTACAATGACACAATATCCGGATATCGTTGGAATCCCCTCAATTTATCTTTACTCGCCAACGTGGCCTTAAACATAGACATGGACAAAAGGATGGGTGTGTCTAAAAATATAAATGTATCAAAGATAATGCCAGCATTGCCAACACATGTACACAAGTGTGCCATGTCACTATGTATATCGATAGCAATATGCTTGTTACTGTTGTCTACCTCTTGGCTTCATA
The DNA here is from genome assembly GCF_022045235.1 of Haliotis cracherodii. Classification (NCBI taxonomy): domain Eukaryota; kingdom Metazoa; phylum Mollusca; class Gastropoda; order Lepetellida; family Haliotidae; genus Haliotis; species Haliotis cracherodii. Next base: position 49,722,640 of record NW_027266341.1, on the reverse strand, counting down.
TACCGCGTCCGTGTTATAGTAAATAGAGCGTCTGCCTGGAGGTCGGGGTCGCGTCGTACCACAATACGTTAAAGGGTTTTTCTTATAATTGTTTCCTTGCCTAGTGGCTCTTCATTTAGGGGATAAAACAAGGACTGGTCGGTTCGGAGTCGATATACTGTGTGGGATATCCAGGTTTAAGCTGTGTCATGGTATCGCAGTGGGTTAGCTGTATTCTGAAGTAGTACTAGTACAAGGAGCCACATACACGCAGCACGCACGGCGCTATATACGTGCAATAATCTTTCATGAGATGTAAAAAACATTTCAACTCACCTCACTTCCTTATCTGCAAGTAATCACATCGCCTTTGATGATCAGCCCGTTTCTTGAGGAAACTTTGTATACCTGTCCCTGTTGCCTCTGCTTAAAAACTACATAGTAATTTCCTGATGGCTAAATGTTCTTAAAACTAAGTAAAAGTCTAAAGAGCCATAATTCACACAACCTGGTTCCCTGGGTATGGTTGGTTGGTTGGTTTGTTGTTTAACGCCGCACGCAGCAATATTCCAGCTATATGACGGCGGTCTGTAAATAATCGAGTCTAGACCAGACAATCAATCCAGTGATTGATATCACGAGCAGCATACCCAGGGAACCAGGCTGTAATTCATAATGCAGTTTCTGATTATCGTAGGTTGTTTGTTTGTTGTTTAACGCCGCACTCGGCAATATTCCAGGTATATGACGGCGGTCTGTAAATAATCGAGTCTCCACCAGACAATCCCGTGATTGACTTTATGAGCATTGATCCACGCAATTGGGAAACGATGACATCCGTGAACTAAATCAGCGAGCCTGATCACCCGATCCCGTTAGTCGCCTCTTACCACAAGCATAGTCGCCTTTTACGGAACCAATTGGCTGCGTAAGACCTATTTTACCCCTGAGCTTCGCGGGTTCATTTCTATGGGGGGTATCAGGTATGCACACCTGTACATTTCCTCCTCGGGGCCCTGATCTCCCTGCCGACAGAGGTCATGGTGACACCGGACGTGATTAGAACTGACAATCATAGTCTAGTTGTATTTTATACTGACACAATAAATCGTCCTGAGGGGTTCTGACATAGCTGTTGAAACAGAGGGCATACAGTGCAGCGGTAATACTAACATACGTCACTTTTTAATGGAACTGTACCAACCATTCGTCAGGAGTTGATGGTAGGAGTTGTCGTAGATGTACCGGTCTGTGTGTGTAGGCTCGCGGTACACTG